>NC_047529.1:111801370-112401370 GCF_012275295.1 Melopsittacus undulatus | reverse complement strand
TAATTTGAGGGACAGTTTTGGAACCCTGACTTCCTTGCCTGCCCAGATATGATGCATAGCAGGAAATGGACAGTGATAAATATCTGTGATAAAAAATGCCAGGAGAAAGCAGCAGCCTGAAAGGAAGTATTTGTGGATTTGCCTCTTGGGACAAAAACCTTCTGAAATGCTATTTAGCATTACATAGGTGCCAAGGGACTCAGATTTCCTTGCAGATTCAACCACTTTCCATAGCAAAATGACATGATTTGGCAAAGAACTCTAATACATTCAAAGCCTCATGCCCTAGAAGAACAAAGATGAGAAGCTTGCTGCAGCCAGGAAGAGCTCTCCTCTTGGAACATCACTGTCATTTGGTTTGGTTATTAGGGGATATGTCACTTTATCAAATTCCAAAACCACAGTACAGCTTGTCTCTCGATATAATGAAAGGCAATGCTATAACTCAGGAAGAAAACAGATTACTTCAGTACTTTCACTATTACTAAATGTAGGAAGGTGACTGAAGATGTAGAATAATTGAATGACTACTACATACAAATGTGTACCTTTAAAAGTGTATGAATTAAAAAGTTTGGAAGGAACACAACTGCTAAGTGAGACTGAAATGCCAGTCACTGGATTTGAAAGACAAAAATCAGTAGCTGGTATTACTACTGTTGTATGAGGAAGGAGGCTGTGCTGCAGACATGTAAGTACCTACCTTGGGAGGAAATGCTTTCTCAAAAACTTTTTTCCACAGTTCCAAAGGTGTGTTTGCACACAGCTTTGCAATATCACTGTCAGAGGCAGGTGGTGGTCCTAAGGATTACAACACAGCACAAAGTATGTAAGTATGTTGTCATAACAACAGAAATTGTCAAACAATTTTGGATAATGACCATCTAACAATGTTTTATATGCTACAGTGACAAGCTCCAACAAGTTTGAAAAAAACATTCATCTGCTACCATGAAAAGGGCTGAGTGGTATTGTATACTGTATTTTCTTTCAGATCTAAGCTTGTTGGTACTTTACTATTTGAAGTAGTCCTAATAGTTTATTTAACTACCTAACAAAGTAATTCCCTGTACTATACATATTGAATGATAATCTCAAACTTTCTAAGCAATTTCCCTTCAATAACCTGTTAAAAACTGATGCTGAACTGAATTTAACTTTATTATTTTAACTTTTCTTCTTGTTTTAAAAAACAATTACGCAACAAATACAATGAACAGGAAATGTCCTAACCTATATGGCTCAGCGAATCCATGCCTGATGGTATAAACAGAGGTTTGCTGTGATCCACTGATACAGATTTGCTAAACAGAAAAAAGCAAATGTAGTAAGTGAGCATTTAGCATTCAACAACAAAAAATACATTATTTTAGCCAAGACCAGACTCTTCCTGGGCTTTTCATACAAATACATGTAAATAAAAATCTACTAAATTCTAGTGGTGAACATGTTTCTAATCCATGTTTTGGGATCAAAACCAAGGAGTTATCACTGTCCTATGCAGAGACAGGCAGTTGAGCCAGGAGTCAAACTCCATGAATAAGAAGAGAGATCATATTTAAGAAAAACAAAAAAAAAGTCTGGTGATTAAAATATTTTTATTCAGTACTTTTAGACTCTCGGCAAGACATTTAATAGTTGGACAATAATTATGTTACCTTTTATCATAGCCAAATGCCAAGTGATTAATAAGAGCATGGGCTTTCAGCAGGAGTGCCTCAGATTTACTGGTAAACTAAATGAATCAGAAAACAAAACATACATTATGATCTTCCATTATAGAAATATTATATTATGTCGTTTATGTAAAGGATTTCAGATAGAGCCTGACTAAATCCTGACATCAATAAATTTGGTATACGTTCAGTGAATTTACTAGAATAAGTATCTCATCTTCCCTTCCCAAAACGTGAATGTATTTGTCACTGGATATAGAGATCAAGAAAGATTAAATTAAAAATAACATAAATAAAGATTAAAGAACAAATTTTAAAATATTCAAAATTTCTGAAGCATGTAAATTAAGAGACAAAACTTTTGCCCAAGATGAATCAGTTATTAACATTTATCCAGAATACCATAAATACAAATACTATGAATAACTATAAAATTGTTCAGACAACATTAAAGCAACTTGATAGTGGCAGAACTGGCACAGATTTGTCTGAAAGCAGCTCCCAGAATATCTTCTCAAACATCATGCTTACTCCTGTCCAAGGGCTTTTGTATCCTAACAGATTCATGTCTTTGAGAAAGGAGTCAGATCCCTGCTGGGGGAAATTAAGTTTTTCCCACTCATTTCAATGGCCATCAGGATTTAGCAGCCAGAGTTTCAGGCTCCTGGGTTTTTATTTTTAATTACAGTAATGCTTAGATACTTCAAATAAAAAATCATCGATAAGTTGCATTAAAGGACATGCTGTGATCATAAGAATTTAAAGCCAATATAAGTTCTCACTAATCAAAATAAGCCACGATTAAATATTATTTATTACATAAATGATGGTTGATACAATTAGAACCATCTTCTGATGTAAAGAGAGCCCAAGAGGCAGCTTTTTTGCATGAACCTCAGCATGCATGTTTCTGCTCTTACTCAGAAGATGATCTGCTAAACTCAAAATCAGCTTATATACCCACATAAATGCTTCATTGTCTTCATGGTTGGCAGATCCTACTCATTACTGTAAAAAAAATCCCTGTCTTTATTCTTCAACACTGTGAGTGTGATAATCTGGTATACTGAAACTGCTGTGAAAATGAGCCCTTGGGTATAAGTTCTTAACTCTACCAAAGCCACATCATGAGACATAAATTCATGCTTTTACCAAAAAGGCCAGTTCTCCGATTCTATTGAGGGCGATCACTTTTGCCTGTCCTCCTTTCTTGTATTGAAAAAATAAATTACAGACATGCAGTAAATTGACAGAGGAACTGAGCTGGCTAACATATTACTATTTGTATTTAGTTTTTGCTGATATTAATAATTATCTGATCTGTTGTTCACAAGGTATATTCGTCCATCCATCCCCTGCCAATACTTGTAACCCATTCTGTCAGATTCACTCATGAATAAAGGTACTGTAAGACAAATCCATTTTCTCTAGGAATTTCACATACCTATTTTTTAAAACATTGTTTTGTAACACAAATACTGCTTAACTTCTCTATCCTTAGTTAGAAAGTTAATATACACACCACTAATGATGCTCCATAGTAATGTGAAACAAATCGAAGTGTCTTGCTTATTATTTTCCTCACTTCAGAATCAAACTCCTGAAAAAGTTGATAGTGGAACACACATGAAAGAAACAAACCCCAAAATATTACAGTTAGAACTTTTAACTTTTTTTTTTATAAACTGCAATGCACTTAGGCTACAATATATGAGGCTTTCAGCTGTCAGCATAATTATATCTTAAGACAGAATCGGTAACAGCCTACTCTGAAAAGAAATGTCACAATTTCTCTTTGTTTCTTTTTTACAGAGGGAGCCTAATTCAGGCAATATGTTAGTCCAGAAAAGTTTCTTAATTGCGGAATGTGTACTGAATTTTCAATTAACTTGTTTAATTTTGTTTTCAATTTTTAGAAGTAGAAATACTGCCTATAAGTTCTCTTTTTGTTAACTTTCAGTACACCTTTAGCTAAAGGTTCTCTAAGTTCCAATACCTGCAAGATTTGAAAGGTAAATAAAAATATCTTTTAATCACTGTTTCTTTAATATACAATCATATACATAGCTCTCCCTGGATCAAGTGGGCAAAAATATGGTCCCAGTGAAGCCTGTAGGAGTCAGTCCATAGACCCCAGAAGAACAGTGCTGTTACTCTGTGGTGGTTACCTGAGAGTCATTGATTTTTAAAGAGGTCATGGCTCAGCATAAACACTCAGTATGAAAGAAGTACCTTATTAATAAAGAATTAGGTAACTCAGCTAAGTATCAATGCAGTATATAGTCATCAGAGAAGCTCAGGCTGCCAGCATGGCAGCTAAAAATCAAACATACTGTTCTAGTTTCTCATGATCAAGTGCTGCTTTAAAACTGTCTCTAGAAACTTAGAAGTACTTAAAGTTCAAGACTGAAATGACAGTTTACTGCTTGTTCTGACACAACTACCAAAAAGTCTGACTAGCTGTCAGGAGAGATGCCTCTCTTTCATTGACATAAACCTAAAGCTGCTGTCAGAAGGGACACATGGAGCTGGACTTCCCTCATCATAAAAGAAAGTCACCAACACGTTGTTGCCTTGCTTCCCTCTTTAGCCTGCAGCAACTTATATGTCAACATTTTCCAAGTACATCTCAAAAATTGTCAGATTGGGAATGTTTTGTAAAGGAAAACATAATGCTGCTGGATGGAAAGATTTTTTTGGTGGAAGAAGGCTGACTTGGCCATACTTTTGTTCAAATAATTACTATTATCAAGATTTCAGTATATAGAATCTTTACCAGGAATCTTTTCATTATTATAAAAAAAATTAAAAAATAAGTATTACTTACATGAAAAATATCATATTTGCTTCCAATTATCACCAAGGGTATTGGAAAAGGGTCAACTAATTCATAATCCTATTAAACAAATATGCAACAGTTCAACAATGTAAACAAACTGTAGGAGATTGCAACTGTTAAAACAACTGAAAGGGATTAAAATTAACCCACAGGACACAAACTGCATTTTTTTTCAAAACCCTAAGTTAGATGAAGCAACTTTAATGCAATATCCATACCATATTCTACAAGATTCTCATTTTCTTTGTAAATGGTCAGGAAATGCTCCCTCTGAGCAGTTAGAACACTTACTGGCATGAAAAGGCTCTTACACTATACATTCCAGCTCCAACATCAGGTGAGAAGAGAGGAAAAAACCTCATATTTTCAGAACAGGTGCCACACTGGATTAGTAGAACCAGCTCTTTTACATATTGCTCCTCCTTGCATCATACACAAGGTAATAGAGACAAAGGCTCAAGAAAATTAAGCTGAATGCTTTGCTTGTGTCACACATTTGTCCTCCCCACATCACATTTTCCAAATGCTTAAAAAATATTTAATGTGAATTTCAAATGTTTGATAACAAGCAGAAAAAAAGAAATGTCACTTAACAACCATGAAAATGCCAATGGATGCAAAGAGCTGTAGGGGTGTAGATTTAACTGTTAAACAGCTAACTTCTGACAAAAGTTTTAATAGATTACAATAAATCTCAAGTTATCTGGAAGGTTTTCCTGTAGCCCATATGAAATGAGACAATCCTCTCATGTTCACGCAATTATTTAAGTCAAACTGTTTTGGTTGCAGCAGATTGGAAAAGAGATGTATGGTAGCAGAGGCTGACTTAACTCTTCCCTTGTAAAGCCAGTTATTTCGTATACAGGTTAAATGACAGTTAGTGTGTTAGCAAGAAGCTGCACATACTGAAAGTCCTCTCCTTTGAGAGCAAAAATAATGGTTTCACTCGTATAATATTGAGGCAAAAGCTTTGAGCAAGATTATCATACCTTAGTTATAAGGAATATAGACCTGAAAAAATAGTTTAACTAAGAAAAAAAATAATTCTGGATAACATCAGAAACATTAAAACTGGCGTACTAGACCCTATTCATCTTTTGACTATGGAATTCATTTTGGCTATAGACTACTTCAGGTGCATCCACCCATTTTAAACAAGGTCTGCGTCTGATATCCTATATTCTTTATCATCATAGTTAATAATTCTTTATCCAGGGAAATGAAATATATCTAATCCTTAAAAAAACCCTGTAAGAACCTCATCAATTCCTGTTTATCATAAAAATATATTTAGCTATCAAAAGGCAAATAAACTGTCTTTGACAATAAAAGTATTTTCTCCCACAAAACAGACATAATTTTTTCTTGAACAATGATGAATGTAAAAAGACAACCAAGGAGTAACATAACATTTGTTTGCATTCCTTCTGGTTTTGATAATGAAGGCCAAATAGCAATTCTAGTTAAGAAGGTATAATTTGTATTCCCTATGGGGCAAGTAGAGTAAGACTTCTCTTCTTGACAATTAATGGTCTTATTCATTTTTACTTACTGAAAAAAGCTTGCAGTTTTCTGATGTGTACACCCCTACATGTAAACTTAACACCGTGGTCATGATTTATTGCCAAGTGTGCTCGCAGTCATTCTCTTTTTTTTAATTACTCCAATAAAAGTAAAAGATAAAATAATAATCCAGAAGATCTCAAACCCTACATTCTAAACCTACTGAGTGTTGCATATGTTGCTTTCTCATAAATTCTAAGTAAAATTTTGGCCTATATAAGCATTTGCTGTATTGCAGCATTTTATAGAAGTTACAGTAACTAGATTTATGTGCCAAGTCTTTGAATTGTTGAATACTTATTTATGGATTATACGCACACAACATTTGCAGAGGTTTAATGCACAATGACTTTTCATTTTTATTGCGCATAATCTAGTTTAGCTTTTCCAGAGATTTAGTTAGCAATTATGTTTAAAGGACTGATGTTAACATTTCTGAAACTTTATAATTTAATTAGTTGTCAGATTATCAAAAGGCATTGAGTTTGTGATAGACATTTAAATAAATGCAAAGTATATAGTCATGTTGATGGCTGTTATAACTATATTCTTCGCTTAAATTTGTACCTTCAGCTAGTCTCTTGCTAGATGACTTTTGTACATTCTAGTTTTCATCTTCATTTTAAAAAGATGAGGGGGGAGAGAAGCGAACTGCTACTCTAAAACTATTTCTTTTGATTGGTGTAACATGCCATAACAATCACATTAGATATCTAACAAAAAGATATAAGAAACCTTCTTTCCTTGTTTCTGCTCTTATTGAATTTTTATTAAATTGCTATAATTTTCTGGTGAACAGGTTCATCTACATCAAATGGATTTTCAGTCATGCATAAAAATCTAAAAGAGTTGTTTATGATTTTCAAAAGCATTATCTTTAACTGTATAAAGGCCTGTGACATCAGGAGAAAATATTAGAAGCAACTTACTGGATGATCCCTCTGCAGATTGTTCCGCATCCTCTGTTTAATTTCAGTAGCTACTTCAGGATTTGTCTTTTCTAGTTTGGCTAAAATTTTGTTCACATGGTTCCTGGTGACCTGCAGAAGTTTCTCCATAGTAGTCCAGAGTTCATTAGGTTTGGAGAGATCCAATACAAGAACTACAGCAAATGTCCTAATGAAAAAGCATGATTTGGTCAAATCTTTAGTGCATGAGACAGTCAACATTTTCATACACAATCACACCTGTAGAACAAATGCTGAAAGCAACAAATGTGAAAATATAGATGCTAAGATAGAATTAAATGTGATGACATAGCAAAGTAGCTTTTAAGGATATTCTGAGTTCTGAAGAAACTTTGTCTCTTGTTCAGAGCTCTTACTTTGGCAACTTTCCATTGGAGTTTTTTGGGGACTGTATATATTAAACTTTCTGCCTGGAGACAGTGTTTCAAAGCAGTAAAATATACAAATATCGTGAGCCCATTTAGCTCCTTCTTCCTGTATGACTGGGACCCGCTATTATCACATGTCCCTGTCATCTCATAACTCTACAATCCCAGATGAAACAATGTTAGCAAATGGTTATGATCTTTCCTAACCATTAATGTATTAGGAAGTTAAATACTTTCATTATTAATTTGTAATATGAAAAGGAAAAATCTGGTTAAGGCCGTATTCTGTGCCATGGACCATGCCAATTAGCTGGAACATCAAATGGGTGTATGAGAAAGTCTTCTAAAAGATAAATGGAAGAATTCAGAGTACTCAAGATGTACTTAGTCATTACCAGGCTTTTATAGTGACATTTTATGTTTAATCATTTATGGTGACAAATGTTTTACATATAAATTCCTTTCCTTCCAAAACCATGCCTCCCAAAACTGCATTAAAGTGCAACTGTAAAGAAGACTGCAAAAGCAATCATTCGAATGTATGCAATCTTTCTTTCACATTCCGTCTTGATCTGAAAAGAGGGATTCCAGACCAGAGTAGTATTAGAAAGACTATGGAGCAAAGTGAATGTCCACTTCCACTATAAAATGCTGTGAGGAAAAAAATCCTGTGAACAGTCTCCTGGTGAAACTAGATATAGTTTACTGAACTTGCTCAACTACAGACAGATGAGAAAACCACTGAAAAGCACTTACACTTCAGTTGAAATGGTAGAATTTATGCATGTTAAAATATTGCCTTATAAATGGAAGTGATCTTACAGAACAATGTTGCTACCCCATCAAAGAATCTTAACATTATCCACATGAGAAGATTCCTTATCAGTAAAAAGGGAAGAAAAGACTGATGGAGGTGAAGTCCTGTTAAGTTCATTTAGACAATAACTGAAAAATTGTAGTTGATTTTTTCCCCCAAGCTCCTCTAGGAACAAAAACCTTCGTATCCCAGAAGTGTTTTTTATTCCTTCTTAGTCTCTCACTAAATAATGGCATAATCTCAATAGCCAAAACAGTAGGAAATGTACATGGTAAGATTTGTATCCCTCTTTTTTTATTTTTCACATAAGTTAAAGCTCACTCATCTTCTCATCAGATGTTCACACCACTTCCAAGAAAATACACTGGTTTGGTCACAATTTCTTGCCTTATTTTGCACTTTAAAATACTGCCCCTCACAGATGTACCATCTATGTTTGCATAGAGAAGTAGGAAGCAAGATTTTATTTTTCGCATGCCCCAGGCATACAAAAAATTGCTTTTTCTGCTCTTCACTGAACATAAAGATACAAAGTCTTATCTTTGTCTGTTTTTCTTGTTCTAGCTACTTAAAGCCAACCTATTTCATTCATGTTATTGCTTCGTCTAGTTGGAGATTCTGAAGAACTTGGCTTATTAGGCGAGAACTATGAAAAAGAAGGTCAGTAGAGTACCTGTGGTTACTACCATGTTTTTTAGAAAAAATATAGATGTTCTATCTTACATTTTGAAAGAGTTTTTCACAATAAAAGGTCCGGAGATTTACTTATGTTTGAAGGAAAGCTGGAATTAACTTTGGAATGCTAATTCCAATCACTTACCTTATGCTGTTACTAGTGATTGGTACTCGAATGAGTTCCATTAACGAGGTTCCACCACCTAGCTCCCAAAAATGAGCTACATCTTTAGGCTGTAAAAGAGTTTCTTTATGTTAGAAATGTGTGCTTCCACACAACACCAAGAGAAGATCGTCACCTGATAAACTGGCTTTTCATGCAAGTGACTCAGAACAAGAACATATATTATTTCACTAATATTTTCTGAAAAACAAAACCAAATAGAAAACTCCATGTTAAAGAAATCCCATGCAACACTTACGAAAGACTCCTGGTATAACCTACGACTGTCTTGATAAATGACTGTGGTAAAGTAAAAAAGTCAGGAAGCAACATGATGAATGATAAACATAGAAAAATTATGTTCTCTTTTTGTTTATTGCAGCTCAAGATAAATGCTTGTTGAGAGGCTTGCAATTGGAAAAGTAATGAATCTCTACCATTGCATTTATTTTCTAGGAAAAGTTTTACATGGTTTTTATCTTTCAGAGTCAGATTTTCCACTCCCTACTTCAGTAACAGAAACAGCAATTACTTGCAACAATAGTTATTGCTGCTGGACAGTGCTGTGCTGTGATGAAAATGGGTTCAATATTTCTGTTAATATAATCTGCAGTTCAAAAATTAGCGATACAGACACATAGCCCCAAAATTTCATTATGATTTTACATCCTCTAAGATAGCTGCTATTCTCACAAAACCAGTTGTATTGGTTTGTACTCAGTTTGCATTTCAAAGACAAAATTAAAAGTGTGCATACTATGTTACAATGGGAAAATAAAAGCATTCAAACACAACGAACAAGGTAGCTTTTATAGATTAATCGGATTGTTTTGGTCTATACTTTTGTCTCTGCTCTACAGTATTTTAGTGAGAGGGATAAATATATCACAGATTGAAACAGAAAATTAAGCTAACTAATTTAGACAAATGTTTCACAAACAACAAACTAAGATTCTTATACATAAAGCCAAAACATATATATGATTTCTATGTGCGTGTAAATATATACAAAGATATGGTAAACTGTGATTTCTAGATACTCACTGTATCGGGTCTCCTTGCCCTTCTTCCAAAAGTATATTCCAAGGCTAAAGTCGGCTTTGGAATCTCCTCCCTATGTAAGGAAAAATAAGTTAATTTTCTCAAGATCCTCTAAATAAAGAAAGTTAATCCTGCAGTTACTAAATTATATTTCTCAGTCAGTTCAGAATTTGGTTTACAACCAGCAGTATAGAGAAGGCACTTTAAGACAACAGGTCTCATTTGCTGAAGACAGGAGGAGTAGCAGTACCAAGCTGAATAGATGTCCAAACACCGGAGGAGGAGGACTGAAAGGGTCAGACGACAGGTAGTAACTACTTCTAAAATTACTTTTAAAACTACTTAAAAAAATTTAACACATACCTCTTGAGGCACCTCAGTATAATAGTAGTCTTTCCCTGGAAATTAAAAACAAAGAAGACCCCTCTTGTACTCTCATTAAAGCATAAAAGTTGTATTGCTGAATGAAACTCATTTAATGTTCCAATAATAAAGTACTGGAAAAGTGTAAATTCCTGTTTGTAGCCTTAGAGTGGAAACTGCACTGCCAGCCTTGTCAGAATCAAGTTACACTACCATTATTGTAATTATAAACTAATTGAGATGACCAATACAGTAATAGGAAGAGTGTGCTTAAAACTGGACTTTAGTGATGAACCTGGCCAACTCTCTTAAATTGTTTAATAGTTTTTAATAATACATTTATGTAATGTGTGGTTTCCACTGGAATTATTACCAATGAGATGGATGTTTAAAATACAAATATACATACAGAAAAATGTGTCTTTACACTGTTGAAACTCAGACACTGAGTACCATCTGACACTGAAGGGGCTAGCACTTCTATGGTTAACTTATGTGCCCTTTCTTGTGTCAAAAATCAGTGAATTTCATGTAAATCTGAAAAGTCCTTGTATTTTCACTGAAAATGGTATTTTAAAAATTGCTGATAAGGAGGTTGCACATACATGCACATACATGACAAAATGTGACTCATTTGGTCAAAAAGGCAAATATTTCCTTATTTACTTTACAAATAAATGCTAACAAAAGAAAATATGAAATTATTAATGATCAAACATTAATGGGACAATGAGTTAAAATAGCCTTAGGCATGTGGAATCATGAGTTTGCAATCACTGATAAGGCATGTTCAACTAGGTCTGACATAATACAGGCACAATTCATAGCTGGATTTCAAGGTCTCTACGTACATCAAAACTGGTAACAATGCACTTAAATTGGATTGTTACCAGTTAAACCTCTACAATGGGAAATTTGACATGTCAAAACAAGTAAAGAGAGTAACAGTATTTCCAGCAGGTACTTTTTAAACAAAATTAATGAAGTCAAAGCTCAAAGATAAGCATATTATTGATACCAGTGGTTGAAGTTTTGACTCTCCAAACCATAAACTTGAATTTATGAATTGTAATAATATCTAACTGGTCCACACTTTGTGGAATGGTCACTCTCCACAGAATGAGAATATGATGTCTTTTGTCTTTCCAGGAATTAAGTGAACCTTAATATCTGAAAATACCGAATATATTCCCTGATACAAACTATGTCCAGAAAGCACAGAACTGACCAGTATTTAGCATTACCCCATTTTTGTTTCCCATAAATAATACTGATCTTTCCCAAACTTCTGCACGCTTGCCATCGTTGTCAGCCTTTTCTCTCTTCTCCACTTCAGCTATAGCAAGATCCCACAAGGTATCACTAGTGGAAACAAAACAAGTGTCATCCAAAGAAAACAGCGTACCCCAGACCGTAATTCCAGAAAATATCTGAATGCATAAATGAAGGTATTGCGGTTTATTATTACTATTGTTTATTATTTCAAATGACATGGCCTCTGCCTGCAGAAGTACTTTATCTAACAAAACCAGGTTAAGGGCAAGTCCTCAGGTTACCCCAGCAGCCACTTGTGGCACACGCTGAGTACCAGTTGTGTGGTGAGAGACTTTTGAGCACGTTCAAGACACTTTTAAAAGGTTTTCTGCCGATTAAGGCTTTCCACAGCGCCCTGCGGGCCAAGCTGGAGGTCTCTGCAGTAGGGGCTCCCGCATGCTGGCAACGGGAGGAGCCGGGCACGGGTCAATGGACTCAGGAGAGCTCAGGTGCCCTCGGTTTCCCAGGGCTCAGGACAGCGAGGGCTGCTCCTTCTCCGGTTCCCCTAAGGCCACGTGGGGGGCGGTGGAGCTGGATCTCTATGGCAGGAACCTCTTTTCTATGGGGTCCCTGCCAGGAGCCACGGGTTTCGTGCATCAAGGGACAGGCATGAGCCCGTCCCGTTCCCGTTCCCGTTCCCGTCCCCGCTGGCTTTCGGGGGCAGAAGCCGAAACCCGAATCAGCCTGCCCGCATGCCTGCCCCTCTCTCCCTCTCCTACAGTCTGCCCTCCCCTCCGCCGGCTACTTCCCCCCCTGGCAGCAAGGGCGAACCCCGTCACCGACCCCGGGCAGGACTCCCCATTACCTAGCCTTGGCCATCGCTCCTCCAGGCCCGGGCCCGGCTCCCCATTGCCATAGGAACCGTGCAGGGCACGCTGGGAAGTGTAGTTCCGCGGACAGGGGGACGGAGGCAGCACCTCAGAGGGGCCGGGCCGCGGCCTCGCCCCGCCTCCCCTGCCGCTTTCTGCCCGGCGCTGGCGGCGGCTGCCCAGGCGGTGGCGGTGGATGATGGATGATGGATGGTGGGTTCTGGGCTCAGCCGGCAGCAGTGTGATGGGCGGCAGCTTCTCTGTCAGCTTCTCTGGTGCTTTTCGGGTGCTGAAGCATACGGCCCGGCTTGCTACCTGAGTGAGCGGAGCGGGTGGTGCGAGTCCCTGGGTCCTTGGGGTAACTACATCGTAGAGCTTGTTCTGAAGGTGTAAAATACTTCAGCTGTGGAGAAGGCCAGGAGTTAATAACTGTTTCATAACTGGAGGGTGTCGTTTATTTTACCTAAGCCTTGGTTTTTGATAACGGACCCCAAGATGGCTTTGTTAGCAGTGGAGGGAGTGAGACAAGACCTAACATAGTTCCCATGCCCTGATAAGTTAACTTCTCTATAAAAAAATAAGTGCAATTATTTTGTAGTTACTGAGACATAGAAATCAACAATTGCGAATGCAAATAAGATGCTGTAACAAACAGGATATGGGCTAGATTATTTCTAATAAGATCTGTTGGTCAAAGATCGAATCCAAAGAGGGTTGGATTAAAAAGTAGGATTTACAGGGCACAGTAAAACAGTGGGATGAGCCAGCATACGAAAGGGATACAGGACTGTAGATGAACCCAGCAAGTCAGAAATGACCTAAAAATTAGGACATCAATTACAGATGACCTCATGTAGCTGAGTAGCTGCTTTGCATTGTCAGAGACTAGAGAGAGAGAAAACCCCATCCTTTTATATGTTTGATCAAAACAAGGAAAGTGGCTTCATTCGTAATGATTAACTCAGAATTAATTTTAACTGCTCTTTCTTCCTTCCCCCAAAAAAAACCTTCTATAGTCCCTAAGTAATACTTGCTCTTTAAAGAAGGTGTTTTTCTAAGTTTGACTGCTGTAATCAGTTTCAGTCCCAGAAGACTTTATATGGTGATTTTCACAGGTTTTTATGTAAGCACTTGCTAACCCCCTTTGGAAACTATGGTCTTGCTAACTAAAATTCAGAAAGACACTTCATTGTTTGGTGTTGTACTGTGGCAGGTCATGCTGATGCCTTTCTAAGTGCATTTTTTCGTCAATTTCATTTCAACAGACTTTCTTACAACTTAGTATATGAAGACAGTGCTGATCTATAATCAGAAGCCAGAGGCCGTAAAAATCCTGGACAAAGCTGCTCTTCCTCTGCCAAAGGTAGGAATTGCTCCTGGCACTATGATCTAGGCATATATTACTTCAACAACCAAGAGTGTGAGACTAAAAAGCAAAGTATTTTTACAGTGTTTTACTCACTGGCAGAGAGGTGACAAATCTGGAAGATGCTGCAGTTTAAATCTGAGCTGGGAAGCACAGTGTAAGGGTGTACAATTAGTAAGTTCTAGTGAAATCCAATCTGGAAATGAAGTTGGAGTTCTAAGTATTTTAATTTTCACCTTACTTGGTTTCATTTCCTTTGGCCTAAGAACCTTGGAAAAAAAGATTTCTTTTCTTCCTAATTCATTATTACTGAGTTACTAATCACCTTAGTTAAAATTAACTCATACTAATGTTTTACACTAAGCTGTATGGACTATTAAAACTCTACCTAAAGGTTTAACTGGTGCATTCCTTTACCCATGGATGATTTTTTTCCTTCAGGAAAACCTAAAAAAAATAAAACCTATAAAAACTGTGTTATAAAACCTATAAAAATTGCCAGGGAACTCCAACACCAGCTGTCTTTTATAGGCAAATATGTGCTTCTATTTTAAATTAAAATATAACCCAAATTTGATTTAAATAGGTCTTGCTTGTTTTAGAAATCACCAGTTTGCTTACTAATACTGCTGCACAAAAACTGACAAGGCAGAGTGAAGTTCAGCGAATATATTAATTTACACTGAATTCCAAATATTATTTTTAAATCAATGAAATTGCTTATACAGAGAGTTACCAGTGATCTTTCAGTAATTATCAAGCTCAAGTTCATTGACTATTTGTACTGATTGCTGATACTGACCACTAGCTCAAAGCAAGCACAAAAGATGTTCTGCAGTTCATGATGGGAGGTGAGGTATCCTTGCATGTGCTAACACATTCATCTCACCCTGAGAATATTTTTACAGTCTAGGTTCTGCAAGCCTTGAGTATGGGAAGTTCTGCATCAGTCCCAGAGGTCGCTGCTCGTGTGACAGCTCCCATCATACCATCGCTGCTGAAGATTTTAAGGTGAGAAAGGTCTAATTCCTATCTGGGCTTTAGTCATGGATTCTGTAGCAGGGTATGAGTTGTTTTGGTACATGACTCAAGGTTAAGGCTCAAATATGGATCACAGGCTTGGGCCAAGTGGGGAAAGCAGAACAGATTATCTGCCTGGTGGACTCCTCAGTTTTTAGCTTTGCTGTCTTATGTTGTGTGGTATCCTCTAAGTAGTTCTGGAGCTAGAGTATAACATGGAGCAGGTCCCCTTGAGACTTAAGTAGATGTGTTTGGAAGTGTTTGTGTAGGAGACTTTACTTGCTGACTCTGTTAACTTGAAGAAAACATCTTGAGGAAGTTACAATGGAAACGTTGCTCCTGCTAATGGAAAATGCTGTAAGAAACTTCATTGTTTAATGTAGTGTTGTCATGGTAACTGTGATTCTGAGTGCATTTATTTCATAAAAATTAACACAGCATTTCTGGTAATGTACCTATGTGGGACTAATGGTGACCTGTAATGAGCAGTTAGTGGCAGAAAGTCTAGAAAGTGCTGCTAAAAAAAAGATAAGCTAATGCATGGATGGCTTCTGGTGTAGGGATACACTGCAATAGCAAGAGCTCAACACCAAAAAGCAAAGCAGTATCCAGAGTTATCTACCAGAAGGCAGGCAGGTAGGTCATAATCAATAAGTTGTCTATTGATTTATAAAACAGCTATTTGTAAAGCTGTGTTAATGAAAACTGTAAAAAGACTCAAAATCTGCACATCAGCTGTTTGTACTGTGTATCACATCGTCTCTAAATTTAACAAAGATTAAAAAAACTACATGAACAAGTTTACTAGCAGAACACTATTTTTGCCTTCTAATAGAACGTGATCTGCCACATTCATTTGAAACTGGACAATTAGTAAAGAATTACTAGTTGGAGTATTCTAGATTGACAGTTGTTATTTCATGATGACACGAAGATTTCTGTATTTGTAAACTGAAGTTTCTAATCGTATATGAGAAGCTTTAGACAACAACCTCAGTATAACTGATGCAGTAGTGTCTGTATCAATTTGCAAAGACCTGGCCTCCCCCAAATCTCTGAAAGTCAACTATTCTGCTGATTACAAAAGGATATTAATCCCTGACTCAGATTTTACTGTGTATCTGCATCACTTCACTGCATAGAAGGATGCTGCAGTCAGTGTCAGGGTCTCTTGTAGCTTCCAATATGCTTTTCTTAATGATGGCAGGAGACTGGCCACCCACTGAGAGGTAAACCTCCTCTTGCGGCCTTGAAAGATGAGGATGTGGTGCCACAATCCACCACCAAACAGTGAAATCTACAAGGAAGCTTTCTGCATTGCAATGTATTATGTTTGTTATTTTCTTGTCATTTTCAAGACAAAGCATTGGCCCATAGTACCATTCATAAACTGGTGCTAGGATCCCACGGACTTAAGTAGCTGTGGCAGGACTTAGAGCTTTCAGAAGAGATGTATTTATCAGATCAGCTTGCTAGTTTGTCCTTCCACTTTTGAAGAGCATGTTCTCTTCACAACTTGTATGTTTCTTCCAATCTATTTCAATTCTTCAGGAGGATACTCCCTACCTTTCACACAGGGCAAACACCTGAAAATCCCTTTTATTTCAGTATGAGTATGTATATATCTGAAATGCTTAAGTGTCATAAAGGAGATTTGCAATCTTCAAATATTAAAACTCATAATTGTGAAACTACTCAGTTTAAAGTAATTAATTAGAAAAGTTAACAAAAACCCCCCCCAAAAAAAACAAGAAAAAACCCCAAAGTGCTTAGGGCAGCAGCAAGGGGTTAATGATCCATGATCATTCCCATGAGCAGAAGTGGAAATTGTGAAATGTATGTAAATCAGTGATTTGTATTTGACTACCTTCTGTAGGGTTGGACCTAAATTATCTATTAGATTATGCTGCTTACCCATTTCAGAGCCTGCATAAGGGGTTTACTTGCATGCAAATGAAAATATGAGGATTGGACGAAAAAACAGGTGTAATTTCTATATATTTGGCCCTACATAGCATTGAGGCTTGCAGCTGTAAAAGGCGACTGAAAGTTCTCCTAGATCCAATAGTGCAGATGCAGCATTATGTTTTCAGTGTGCAAGAATATTAATATTATAATATAAAATGTATAGATACAAATGAAAAAGTACAAATTTTACAAAATATTATTTTCAACCAAAGTATATACATTATACACATTATACATGGATTTTATATGTTGCATATGTCTCCAAGTTTACTCACAACAGTTCAAGCAATAACTTTCTGTGTCATTCTTGGTTTTGAATTGTGAATCATTCTTGCATCTGTATTATTATTATTATTATTATGGATTGAAGAAGAAATTAGGCACAGGATTGTGTTTAACAGAACTATACTCAGTACAGTGCTTGTTCAATTTAGATTTTTCCAAAAGGCTGGGGCAAAGATAAATTAGAAATTTACCAGACCAAGGCTAAAGATTTGCCCAAGTAAAATAGCTGTTTAACAAAGGCTAGAGTGCATCACAAGAATACTCTTTAAATGTATAATAGTTGCATGATTTGCCTTTTTTTATAAAGGAGAAACATCTATAAAAATCAAACAATTTGTTCTTTTTAGTCCCATGGTGCTTGTATTGCAGATAAGGATGGTGCTAGAAATGGAAAATATTTTGCATTTGACTGGGGTTTTTTTTTGAACAAAGATTCCTTTTCAAAATGAAGGTTATACAAATTGTGTAATTTAGGAAAAATAAAGATGAAGAGTTGAAGACAATTTGGTCCCTGAGTAAATATCTAGAAAACTACTAAAATCTATACAATTGTTCCCAAGGTCACCTTTCCTCCATCACTATCAACAGACACATTTATTTCTGGTCTGTAGGCACAAGCCACCACCAGTAAAGCTTAAGCTTTAAGATGGTTCATCATCATTCCAGTTCAGGCCAGGCCTTTAATTAAAGGGGTACTCCTGTTACATACTGTTGAAATGATCACAAACCTGTCCACTTTAATCTTCTCTATGGACCTGCTTATGCTCTGTCTTGTACATCAAGAAGTTCTCAATCAGTGTAGAAACCCCATAACAAAGATATGTTATAATGATACATAATCTGTTCATAACAAAGTGGGACATTTTGTTGGTCTGCTGTTTGCAACAAGTGGCTGACTCCCCATTTCCTTGAGTTTCTGTCCACTTTGAGGTGTCAGTAATGCTGGAGCAGAGAGGTGATGAGCAGCTCCTTTCAGCTGATGAAAGTTGTTAATGTAGCTGGCAATCAATAGAGTGATCTCAAGAATCTGTAACAGGAACATGCAAAAGTCTTTGAAAAATACAGTGATGTGTTTTGACTGCTGAAAAAACAGCTAACTTTTTAGCATGTGATAATCACCATCAACTGGAAAAGTACTTGTACTTTATCAAACAAAGTAATGATGGGGACAGAGGAGATGCCTAATAGAGCTTTCTTCTATTGGTTGTAGCAAATAATGTAATGTTATTCCCATCAATATGCTAATACCTTGCCTTCCACAGTCTTTAAGATCAAACAGATGGCTTCTTTCACTTTGAGAGAGACTGTGAGGTCTGAAAGATGACCCTCCTAGAAAAAGCTTTCATGATGTGTTCCCTCAGTTTTGCTAGAAAATATCCAGTGATTGGGGAACTAAAGACACAGGGCAAATAAAAGGAATGAAGACTTCTGGGAGATTCTTATGGTGTTTTTAATTTGCAACCCACACAGCCTTGCCTATAAGAGCACAATCTGAGGGAAACTTGAACAGATGCATTCTACTATGCTATTTGTATGAAGAGTTGTGTTTTGACCCAAATTTATGTGTGGAATTTTCTACTCTGTTTCATTAATTGTTCTAAGAGCAAAAGGCTGTGAAGTATTGATTTTTTAAAAATATATAGTCAGACTTACCAGTGAAGGAGAGAATCTACATTTAAAAAGCACGAAGTTACTTTACCAAAGGTAGAAATATCCTAGGATTTTTAAGAAGTGACTGATCTTTCAAATCTTGTATTCTACAACTCCACTGCAGAACATGAATGTACCTTCTTAAAAGTTACCACTGGTGCTGGTCAAGGAAACAGACTAGTTTTTAAGTACTACATATAATTCCTATCCTAAGTAGCCTGGTTTGTCCTTCTGTGAAAAATCTGGAATGTAATAGTGATATCAAAAGCAAAGGAACACATCAGTATTGCCACTGTTAGCTCTTACATTACTAATTATTTCACATCTGGCAAAATTCAATAATCTGGGAATGCAAGGAATAAAGAAGGTGTTTCATCTTTCACATCTGTTAAGGATTACCCATTAGAAAAGGCAGAAAAGTAGCAGATGACAGAAAACTGTTTCAGGTATTATACTGACCTTTGGTTTTGTCATGGCAAAAAGGTGTTTTTCAGTTGATTTGTCCTTTGCCTGAGCACTGTTAACAACCAACATAAAATCATCTTGATACCCTCCAAAAGTCATCAGACTCTTATATGTATATGTAACTGTTAAATGCTTAAAAAAGGAAAAAGGAAAAAAACAAGATGCAAAACTGTAAGTGGAACAATGCAGGAAAACCAGAATATGTCAAACACTTTTAAAAATACAATTACACATGTATTTTTCAATATTTGTATTTTCAATACAATTTTTTGTTACTAGCCTCTTACGGGTTTTGGAATCACTTCATTCAGACCTTCACTATCAGGAATTTCCATTGCAGATGATAGCTCTTGTGTTTGACCTCTGTTTCTACTGCAAATTAATTAGATCAAAGATACTATAAGCAGGTTTCAACTCAAGTGTGTAATTCAATTTACACAAGTCTTGACTGACTTTAAGAGAAGTTAATCTTAGGAATTCCATTTGAAATAGAAGTAGTGTATAAATAAATTAAATGACAGAGTATGAGACATCTAATGGAATTTACTCTTTATGTACAGTGATGTAGTTTGCATACACACAAAAGAATAAATTCTGTTCTCTTTTTTTCCACATATCTGATGGAACATAACTGCTCTTTAATGCTCCTCTGCTTTCCATGTCTCAGCTCCTACTGTTTAATGTTCAACATTACACTAGTGGCCTTTAAGTTTATGATTAGCATTTCATTTATCATTATGACTCATATTAATTTGCTGCAGATGTTTACATTTAAATTCATTGTAAGGCAATATTTGTACAATAACTGACTTCATGTCCTTCAGTTATTAAACATCTTTTTGCCCCTAGTTTGAAATAGTGCTTATTCTACTCATTGCAACATCATTTCTCATATGCCTGATCCTTCTTACATAAAATCAGAGTATTTCCTGGAAATAGCATTTCTTGAATGTCAGGTAAGGCCTGCTGGTACTGTGCTCTGTCCGGCAAGTGCTCTGCACAAATGCCACAGTAGCCCTATGTGTAGATCATGCTTATAGAGCTTTCTGCAGTTTGATGCAAGCTCATTTTGCTTGTTCTCAACAGAGCTGCTGTTTGCTCTCCTAATGTTCTTTGTTTTATTATTTCTTTAACTGCAAAGAAACATAATGAAAAGGCTATATCAGTACAATTATAAAGTTGAGATTTTAATTTTCTGATATTCAGTATTAGCACTTGCTAATAGCACCCGCCATTCTGTTTCTCTGCAAGATACAATTTAAAGCAGGCATCTTCTCAGGCACTGCTTTTTCACACTGATTACCGTGAGTCGTTTTCTGTGAAAACTTTTATTGCAAATCAAAGAAAAATCAGAGCCTAAAATGACATAATTAAATAACACTGGGTTATATTACCTACTATTAAACAAAAATAATACAATGAAAATAACAATCTTTTAAAGTAACTGCTCTTTGCAGAGTGTATGTATTATGAATAATAATGGAAAATGAAGTCTTCAGGAAAAGAAAATTAATGTTGTTGTAAGAACTGTAACTATGGATCTCCTGACATCTGAATGATTAAAACATTAACATTTCATTAAAAGATATAAAAACTGCATCTGATAAACAAAAATAAATTCTGTGCAAAGAATTCATCACTTACTTCTATTATCAGTGCTACTGTAATGATGATAACATTAAAGCGCTTTGAAAGGACTAAATTTTTGCTTTAAAAGAAAGATTAGATAACTTAGTGTGGAAGACGAATGCCATCTTTTATGTAGGATGCTGGTGAATCTCTCCATATACTTACTCAGTATTAAAATCTACTTTGACCCAAATTAGAAAAGAAATTTCACTTACCATTGAGCTGTAATCTAGGATGCTTATGCCATCTTCATGTACAGCAAGCCATATGAAGGACTTGTCAACTGAGGGTGTTGCTAGAGGCTACAAAGAGAAACGTTCTTTAATTACTACTTCAAAATAAGGCAATATGTAAGTAATTATTAACTCTCTGCTATTACATAGCTCTCTCCATCCACAGATCTTACTGAGATTTACAGTGGGAGGGAACTGATGCAAAGGAATTGAGGTAGCTGCCCAAAGCCATGTAGGCAGCTAGTGGCAGGACTATAAACATAACCTAATACTCTTGAAGCCTCCCCTGGTGCTTAGCCCAATAAAGTGTATATTCTCATTCATAAAATAAGTTTAAAAAAAAGTTAGGTGTTTTAAAATTTGTTCACTAGCATATATGTCTACATATGTGAAGAACAGAGTCCTGATATATCTATTATATAGATATATGGGTTTCTCCTAATTAAATATAAGGAGTCACATGACAGTTCTGTTTAACATAGCTGTTAAGTGAACTGAGAATTAAGAGACTTAAGAGCAACTCTCAGTTGCACAGTTCTGAGGCCAGCACAGAAGGGAGTGCTCTAAATGCCCTTAACAACATGTAGTGATTCTACAAGGTGCAGCTTCCATAGGCAGTTAATGATGCCTTTTCAATGTTCTATTAGTTATCAGGTAAAAAACAGTCTGGAATAAAAAGCCTATCTCTAACTAAGATACAAGTAAATGAAAAGATACCACCTAGATTAATAATGTAAAACAAGCAGTAAGTGTATTGGAAAATTACTGTTATGGTATGCGTGGTACTATGGCAATTACATTTCACCAGTATATGGCTTAAGTTAGTCATTTGACAAGATATTCAATGAGCACATGCATAACACACTCACTTACAACAAAAAGTTATTACTATTTGCAGATTATATGTATATTAAAAACCCCACAGCCACTCAAACTCGGTAAAGTTTCTTACCTTTGCTGCAAACAATTTAGCACCAAAGAAAGACCATTTTCTGGCTACAGTGAGATAAATGCGTATGCAGTCTGCAGCACTGTGCCCCCGGAGAGCCATCCATCTTGTAGACAATCGCTGACAAAGCTGTCTGTTGAAATGAAATATGTAATTTAGTTATTGAAAGGAATTTAAATGCTTACCCATAGTGAGCTTAATGAGCAAAAAAAATCCATTTGTTAAAATGATAAGTTAATACAACAACTATCACTTACACAGTATTAAATAAATCCAAAACATCATTTAATATTTTTATGCACATGAAAATTACTAAGTATCTTCTAATTTCTGCAACATTATGGTTAAATATTGATGTAGCAGTTGCAGCAAAACGGGGAAAAATCTAGGACAGCTTTTAATGTGTCTGTACAGATAATCAATCTACCTTTATCAGCACTCAACAGTTATGCCAGTTGTCATTCCAAAAATCCATCCAGTTTAGCGCATTATCTTTACCTGTGGCTAGCAGCAGATGTGGCAGACATAGCAGACATGGCTTAATACTACCCTTTTTCAGTGTGTCTGGGCACTGCTACAAAAAAGGATGCCTCTGATACATGATGCATTTGCATTGGCTATTTTCTTTCATGGCCCTGTGGTGAACTGGTTCAATGAAATGACCCCATGGAACACTAATCCTCGAAAAAACTTCACCCCAGCATACCTTTTTAGCACACTGACCTGCAGGAATGACTCACCCAGCAGCCACCAGACTACTAGATGCAGCCCAAGAAAAGGAAGGGGGAATGTGTAGTAAAAGGGAGATCTGTCACTTGCAGCTTACTCTTACTAGAAGTTTATGAAGTTAAACTGCACCCTTAGCAGAAGAATACAAGCAACAGGGCAGGTACAGAATGATTGTTTTCCTGCCACAGACTTCCAGCTCTGGGAGTTGGTAAGTTTAGGGACTACCTGAACAGTTCAACAGATATTTGAACTGTTAGTTAAATATCCTCCATGTGTTATTCTAATCTAGCATCTCTTACACTATGTTCTTTGAAATCAATTGCATCTCTTGTGCATATACTTTTGAATAGCCCTATTAACATCTGAGTATGTAATAATGTTACTTTGTGCATACAATAATAGCTTTAAACTTTCTTAGCTCTGTAGTGAGGAAAACATTTCTATAATGTTTACTGGACTTTGAAGTTGTTGTATCATTGACTTCAGATAATTATTGCACTGTTCTGCTCTCCTTCATGTTAGTAGGTGCTGACTGAAATGAGTTGCCGGTTATTAGTTTTAAATTAAGGGATACCTTCCTAGCAAATCCACTGAGTTAACATGTTGCCAATTTGACTGGCTGCCAGAGATTGAACATTAGAACAGCAAACATTCAGATGAGATCCTCATGTCCAGTACTTTAGTAGTTTTTTAGTCTGTGCACAGACTTAATTTAGATTTGCTGAGTAAGAAAAATATGAATTTCAAAATCGCTGGGTTTTGTAACACTGTAATAGCTTGTACAGCTTTTGCTGGAATGTGTGTGCGTGCTTAATGATGGTCTTCTGTTTAGATTAGAAATATACAGAGGAAATGGCTTCCTCAATTTAGTAAGAAAATTAGTTTCAAACACGGGGCAAGGCAAATATCACATAACAGTAAGTTGGACCTAATGAAAATTTAGAACTTCCTCATTTCACTCCTAGATTTTTGGAGAATATAAATTGCAAAATACATCTCACCTTAACTGCTCCTCTGAACAACCATGCCTGTATCTCTTAGGGTAGAATCTCTCCAAAACCTGCTTTAATGTTTGATTGGACTTGGACTGGGAAGTGACTTGCCCTGCTGGAGTTGAGAAAGGCCGTTCAAAGTCTCCAATCTCTACCTAAGGAGGAGACCATGAAGAAGAAAATTTTTTGTTACTCCAGAGTAATTCTCTAGCTGGGCATTATAAGCTATTTTTTCCTCTGTCTTACCAAATCTAAAATGAAAAACAGCTTTTCCATTATTTTCACTGATGTAAAAGTCATGCACATCATTTCATTCTTCTTATTTTATATTTACCATGGAAAAAAAGATTAATATCAAATATAAACTGGTCAAATACAATACTCGCTCTGTTCTGAGATTGCTAGATCTCTGGCTGACACAACCCAGTTTAGATTTATCAAGTAACACCATCAAATAACTTTTGCAATAACCTTCCCTTGAGCCATTCATTTTTAAAAAATAATACAGATCTTATCAAGACCATGGCTAGTAAAGGAGTCTTAGGCTTTCATTAAACAGCTGTTACTCTGGTGTATTAGCTTGCAGAAATCATGTAAGGAATAGTGAATGAAGAAATGGAACATGATTACATGATGTTTGATCAAAGAGGGCATGACTGTGTAGGAGGTAAAGCACATTTTATCCGTACTGGTGCCAACAGCAGCACACTCTGTAAAGCATTCCCACAGTTAGCCCAAATATTCCAGCCCAGGCTATTTCCTGTACTATCATGTGTAAAAGGTGGAGGTCACTTGACTGTCAAGCAATCCTAGACCAGTTTCCTTATTCAGGTTTTTCATCTGTAAAACTGTCCTGTGACTCATTAATGCACAAGGATTACCTGAGCTAAAAGAGCTGTCAGTTCCATTGCTAGTTCTTTGTTTACAGGGAAAAGTCCATTGACTATCTGATCATTTGTCTGATATACCAGAAGCAGCTTCTCTCTCTCCGTCTCCCCATGGACTTGAACTGAAAAATAAAGCCTACAGAAAAGACAGAAAGTTATTAAATAAAGAAGACAGAGAAATGCATTTAGCCCTGAGGATTAGCAGTATCTGCTCTGAATGTGACATGTTTATAGCAGCATCAAAACACATAAGCAGAGCAGCACTTGTACTTGAACCCATGGGCAAATATTTAACTTCAGTCTCCTGAGTTCAGTGTTGAGGTGTGGGGTTTTTTTTAGCAGCCCTGCTCACCTCCCAAGAACTAAAAAAATTAACTATACTAAAAAATAAATCCCCAGTTACACCAATTGGCTATTTTTGTTACAAGCTTCGAGTCAGGCAGTATTTTTCACTACTCAGAAATTAAAACTACATCTTGGGACAAACCTGTTTTTGTAAGTAAGACGGACAGTCCTTGTGCCTTCACATTTCCCAGGGTGTTGTTCTTTGGAGGCTTGCTCCCATTTTGAAATAATGTCACAGATCTAGAAGGAAATCCATACAAAACTGATTCTGTCATGTACTGCACTTTGACAACACTTTTCACAGAAATTGGCAACTTATTTTAGTAATTTTTACCTATTATATATCAGAAACATATATAGCTTGAATTTCTAAACTTACTAAAAGATAACTACTTGCCTTTCTTACTTGGAGCATGTGCAAATGAACATTTTTTATTGTTTGTTTATCCTGCAATACACACCACCTTTGGAAACAAGCCATAACATGCTTCTGTGGAAAGGCCAGGTACTTGATTTAGCAGCAGCCACCGAATGTGTAATTATACCAAATGAGTTGCTACATAATTAATCAAATGCCTTTGATCTCTGCCTTCTCTTTCTGTTGCATGCTGGAGTTTTTCAGGCGCTTTTTAGTAGCGGCTATAAAGTTTGGATGAAGTTTGTTGCAAAGGGCAGCAAAAGTGGTTCACAAGGAGTAGTGTAGGTGGGTAGGTAGGCAAACAGGCAGAAGGTGGAACAGAGGTCCTGAGACCCCTGCAGGGCTTCATGTCACTGTTCCTTCAGAAAAAAAAACTTCCTGGAAGCAGCAAGTGAAGGAAGTGAACAGACTGTGAATTTACATTAATCAAGAAAATAAGTACATTATTATACAGTTTACTTTCCATATGGTAATTATTCTGGTAGAGGTAGAAAGCTGATTGATATGACTCTGCTTGTTTTTCACTAAGTCCTAGTTGCACCACACCTTGTAACCCGAAATCCAACTGTGAACATTGGCCAAAGGGTGCAAAAGACTACTTGGGAGAAGCACAAAAAAAATTCATTATTTGTTAGTTGCTAAAAGGCTTGAAAAATGTCTAATATTTTACTGAAACACAGATTATATTGCACTTTGCCTCTTTCTACTACAAAAAAAAATAATTCTAGCAATAGAGGAAACAAAAGTTCAGAACAGAGATAACCCGAACATTGGAAATATCCTGAACTGAACCCTAATTATTCCGTATTTAGCTTAGGATCCTCCTCTTCTTTTTCCTTTTCATCCCCAAGATGTCCAACCCAGTATCAATTACTTTTCAGACCTCACATGGTTATCTTTTGGAGCTATACCAGAAATGTTCATTGAAATCTCTAAACACCTGTTGGACTCTGACTGCTTTTTAGTTTTGAAGCCCTGTGATTAGGAACAGCTTACTTTTGCCTTTTTAACCCAGCTGTTACTTCTCTTAGTATCAGTCCCCTAGACAAGGCTTTTAAATATAGTTCACTGAATTAATTTCAACAATTGAAAGTGGTTTTTTAAACCTTTACTTTTATGTTATGAAGAAAAAAACCCTAAAGGCAGTTTTCAGCCTGAAAAATGTTTTCCTTTACATTGTCTGAAGAGAGCTCTGTAAAATTAAGCTATTTTGTTGTTTGATATGCAAAGCTTATTAAACGCTTTTGTTTACCTTGATGTTTCCTTGAAGACAGTGCTCTATATCCTTGCCAGATGGATCATCAGAAAACAGTGCAAATCCTGACTGAGCTGGTTTCCTCATCCCTGTGTCCTGGTTCAGGGTGTTCAGAAACTCCTCCACTGTTGTAGAGGCATCAAACCCAACAACCTGAAAAAGCAGCCAAAAAAGTATTTTACTATCAAATGTATTAAAACCCCTCCTTAAATCTAAGATTTTGAAAGATAATACCTCTAGAATAACAGTGGGACTATAAGACCCAGTCCATCCTTTACAAATAACTTACTGTCACTGGAAATTGAAAATTTCCATAAATGGTCTGGAAAAGATTCAGGATTTCCATATGGAAAGTCAATTTAGTGGAGCTTTTCTCCATCCAAAAAATGATTGAATTCCCAGCTGATTGTACCTTCTTGCATTTTGTTTATGAAATCAGAGTCACTATCAAAATGCTTCTAAAGGTAGCAGTTTTGGTTTATTGCCTTTGTTTACACTGGTTTCTTGGCACTTGCTACACTTGAATTACTGCTACAGAATTTCTATAACAAAGCAATCTAGTATCTGAGCTTTTTGTGATAAATACTATTTGAAAAATGAAAAAAACTCTAATTTCCTACACTTTTCACTATGGTAGTGAAACAAATCAGATCATGTGCAGCTTCAGAGGGGATACTGGATGGGAGATCTGCATTAGCAAATCCAGAATATTTCACAAATGTTCTGTCAGTGCTACCATAGGTCAGTAATATATAGAGCCTCTCACATTTTATTTTCCCAAATCTGAATTTCTGACTGTTGTTATTAGTATTAAAGCACTTTATCAAGGGATGGCAAATGGCTTTTATACAGATACTAGTTGCTGATGTTCACTTAAATCTATTTTGAGGGTGTTTTCCTGTATTTGATATGTTGAAGATGTTTTGTTCTTTTGGCAAAGAAATGCCTTAAAATGGAACTTGGACTTGTGTTTGAGGCTTCTCAGTGGTTGGTATAAAAAAACATAATTTGCTGAATGTAGCTTCAGAGATGAAGCTTATTTGCTGATCCCACTGAAGTAATTTATGTATTTAATTAAAATTTTCATAGCCCTTGGAAATTATACATTTTTGAGCAATAACTAACAAATGAGCAGTTATTCCTTCTTAAAACTTCAATTGTGAAACCTTTTAGGATGATTTAAATACATGTTATTTTTTCTGGTTTTACTGGGCAAGCTGTAAGCAGTTAAGAAATTTAGAGAGGACAAAAAGTTATTCTGTAACCTGAAATTAGAAGTTTATTTGATGTAGCTTTGATTTCATATAAAAGCTTGATTTCTGTCTAGGAATACTGTGAATTGTTAAAAGCCTCTTTTTAGCCAGCTCTCACAGTTAGAAACACAAACAGGATGTGAGGCAGTATGCATGGGAGCACATAGGAAGTTTCCTACAGGCTTTGAGCAATGGAGTCCCAAGAGTTAAGAATGAAGCTGTGTTTGTTCTGTAACAGATATGGCTATCCTTCACAACTGATAATGAGAATTACAGCTGTGCTTCCAGGCCTTCACTGTGATACTTTACATTCAAGATGTCTGATGAAAGGAAGTGGAATTTAATACCTTTCCCTTTTCTTCAGTCTAATTCATTCATCTGGTGGTCAGGTTAAATAAGAAACAGAACTTTAGGCCTAATTTGTCACTCTCAGGAGGTCTTACTTTTTTTCCTTCTTTCTTTGAAAGATTTTCCCTCAAACCCTTACTGTTTGTTGATCAAATCAGATGACAAGTACCTTGTGCCTGCCATTGCTAGCACTGGCACAGGATGAAGCTTTAACCATTTTTACCCTAACACTTACAATTCTGTTTCTAATATACTACTTTATGTATGTGCTAATAGCAAGGGGTTGGGAGAGCTAAAATTTCGTGGTCTGACGTTACCTGATATATGCCATTCATGAAATGAACTGGAATACTGAAGGGCAGTGAATGGTGGTAAGGATTTCTTAGGAGAGTGGAAAGGATTTCCATTCTAGAAGGTCTGGCTTCTCGATCTCCATTCTGCTGGGTACGCTCTACACATCGCTGACAATATATTGCGTATTTCCCAAATTCAGTTCTGTGACAAAAAGAGAAGACAATTCTTGGAGACTGATTGAAAGGATAGTAAACTATGAGTAAATCTCTCTGGGGATGTCAGATAGGAGGAGCACTCAGATTTCACACTGCAATTTCCAACACATTTTGCCATGTGTAATTGTAAAGGGAATTTCTACAGAGTGAACAAAACTGTGCCAAAGACAAACATGGCTCAGAGTGTTTGGTGGAACTGCCATATTTTGGTTTTTATAGTTTTGCAACATTCAGGCAGAGTATTTTTCAAAACAAGTTAACTTTCCCAAGTGGTGCATAAAAGTAACATACTATGTTTTAGTAGCACTGGAGCACAATTCTACTCAAATTTATACTAAAATATATGTCAAAAGATCTGAAATATTAAATGAAAGCTGGAAAATAAGGTACTTAAGAAAAACTAGTTGACTAGCTGGGTAATAATATTCAGGCGCACCTGGAATCTGCATTCTTCTTTAAATGAAGTTTAAGAAGCCACAGGAATGGGTGCTGGGGCAGAAAAAGTCCAACGCAGAGAGCCAAAAGCTGCAATCCCTAGACAAAAGGAAGACATTCACTGTTTTAAACATCATACAAAGTAAAACTTCCTGCTGTGGCTGCTGGCCAGCAGTGCAGCTTACCGAGCCAAGCTGAGTTAACAGACAGCAGTAAATAGGAATAAAACCACAAAACATAGAGAAAAAGCTGAAAAAATAAGCATATCACCTCACTGGAAGGCCCAGATGCTCTCTTGCTATTTACCTGTATACAGCAAGTTTCTTTTGGGGCTGGAAATGGGAAGCAGATCAGTTTGTATAAAAAGCAGTTAATATACAGAAAACAGAAAAAATATTAAGGCTGCAAAGCTAAGCAGTAAGAAATCAGGAGAACCTGATCTTCTACAGCAGGCAGTTCTTCCCTGCTTTTGCCTTCTGTGACTTGGGCAGTGTGGCTGGAGCACTCACTAGTGAAGATGAGGGCAAAAAAGTTGTTGAGTCTTCTGCATGTTGATGGTAATCAGTTCTCCCTTTTCCTTGTGGAGAGGGCCTACATTTTAACTTGTCTTCCTTTTATCACTGACATACTTACAGAAGCTTTTCTTGTTGCCCTTGTCATCCCTGCTACATCTAATTCTATCAGGGCTTCAGCTTTTCTAACCTGATCCCTGGCTGCTAAGATAATTTCTCTGTATTCCTCCCAGACTACCTCTCCTTGCTTCCACCCTCTGTAGGCTTCCTTTTTGTATCTGAATTTGTCCAGGAGCAACTTGTTCATCCATGCAGGTCTCCTGATGTTTTTGGCTGACTTCCTCTTTGTTGGGATGTGTCCCTCTTGAGCTTGGAGGTGATCCTTGAATATTAACCAGATTTCTTGGGCCATGCTTCTTCCCTCCAGAACTTTATCCCATGGTACTCCACCAAGCAGATCCCTCAAGAAGCCAAAGTCTGCTCTCCTGAAGTTCAGGGCAGCGAGCTTGCTGCACACCCTTCTCACTACCCTAAGGATCTTGAACTCCACCATTTCATGGTCACTGCAGCCAAGGCTGTCCTCCAGCTTCACATTCCACACATATCAATATGCATTTACAATCTAACATGCACAGTGAATACAGAACAGCATGACATTGAAGAGGTGTCATCTGTCAGAAACCCTGACCATATCTGAGATTCCAAAACATGGCACTACAGCTTTTCTTCATGTTCATGCTATAGAGACATTTGCCATGTGGTTTAGCCCACCAAGCTACCTGATGCAGCACCTCTCCTAGGAAAGATGCAGTGAAAGAGGATTAGGTTCCATACATGATGTCTTACTCAACACTTAACTTGAAGATAGTCTATTGTACATCCAGCCTTTAAAATCACCATAGGTATACTGTATCACTTTGATGGAGGATAGCATCAGCTTTGTTTCAGGAAGACACAGCAGTAATAAGATGTTAGTTCAGGTTTTTATGATTTTACTTAAGCAAATGTTACAAAAGAATGGAGCCCCTTTGCCATTCTGAACAGTATTTGCAGTTCCTTCTCTGCTGCTGAAATAGACACCATTAAAATACATGTTGGGTTACCTGTATTGGTCCTGCCTGGTTTTGTGGATGTCGACGTCTAGTCTGTTTAATAAGCTGACAACAGATCTCATTTTGAAGTTCAGGATGTGTAAGACATATCTGCAAAGCACTTTGGGCCAAAGATACATGGTAATCAATGGCAGGAGAGTCAACTGCAGCATTTATAAACAACTGGCAGGTCTAGATATAAAATAATAAGCAAGTGAGTTTACATGCAAAATGGTCCAATAAATCTTTTAGACATTCTGTATAATAAAAGTGAGCTATAACTGAAGTCACAATTAGTAGACTAAGGAAACCCTCCTGGCCCTGCAAAAAGGGGGGACAGAAGGCCAGAAGAGTGAAAAGCTACACAGAGAGACATAACACCTCTTGGAAACCATGCTTTTCACTCTGTATCTCATAGCATGAGCTCCAGCAGGAGTTGCAACAGCTGTGATAGTAGGCGAGTTTTAAGGATGTGCTAAATGTAGTTTACCTCTCTACAGGCCTTTAAAATGCTAAATGTACAACATTCTACAGCCAGTGTACAACGCTTGTGCAAGTAGTAAGTGCAACATAGCAGAATATGCACAGATAAGAAAACTAACTCAAAGCCATTTGTATTACGTTTTGGCTTTCATTGGTGTTTTTACTGTGCATAGCCTTTCTTAATGCACAGTACTGCCTTAGGAAAGCCAACTATTATGCATTTGTTTTGCTGTATTAGAACAAAGCTTACATGTCACACATTGCATTTATTCTACATAATAGTTGGTGAATTTTCAAGGTATATAAGCAAAATTCAAGAAATGGATGGAAGCCCAATCTATTTCTAGTTTATCTGAAAATATGTGGATGCATAATTTTTATCAGCTGTAGAATAACTGAAACATGACTCAAAAAAGTTTCTAAATCAGTTCCTTACCTGACTTTTAAACTGACTTTTATAAAGTTTCAGTAAAGATCAAATAAGTAATCTCTTATTTATTTCAGGCAAGTATCTGTGATTTGAATTAGGTCTGAAATACATTTCAGAAAGTGATTTCCAAATAGATACAAATTTATTTTTATCAGGGAATTACATTTGCTTTTAAATTTTCATGCTGCAGGATTGCAGAAAATAAGATAGATGGACTTTTTTAAAGTCTTCAAACATTTCAGAGAAACAAGCTGGAAAGTTTGTCTACAAGTAGCTGTGACTGAACGTAATGGTGCTTGTCTTGAATTCCTTTCTAGATCCAAATCATTACATCAAAATTCTACACATAGCTGATGCTTCAGGGAGTTTGGTCTTTAGACTTGTAGAAGTTCTGTGGAAAAAGTTCATTTATGAACTTTTTTTTTTCATTTATGAAGGCCGCATGCCTTCCAACTTGTAATTTATTTCACAATGTATAGAAAAAGGCACAGCAAGAATTTACTTTGGCTCTGAAACAGACTTTGTAGCCTGGCTATTAGTTAACATTCAGTAGTTTTAGCTGCGTGAGGGCAGGAGAGAGGAGAAAGGTTAATGGCACCGCAGCATACTCCCTCCCATAGATATCAATCACCTATCTTGCCTTTAACCAGGAAAGATATGAGGTCTTACTGGGATACAGAAATACTCAAGAAGCCAGCTGTGGCACAGCAGTTATGAACTATTGCATGTCTCTTAATCACAAACCCATTTCACTACTAGTGGGAGATTTACACACATGTATTTTTACAGGTGTATGAAAATCTTCAGAAGCTAAATAAACAATTGTGAAATAGTTTCACTAATTTTCCTCTGTAATATTTTCTCTATCACTAGAATACCCCATCAGTCATTTAAAAATAGCTACTTCATATGAAGATTTTTTTCATTGAAAAGAGCAGTAGAATCATGGAATCATAGAATAGTCAGGGTTGGAAAGGACCTTAAGATGATCTAGTTCCAACCCCCCCTGCCATGGGCAGGGACACCTCACACTAAACCATATCACCCAAGGCTTCATCCAACCTGGCCTTGAACACTACCAGGGATGGAATCTCTGCCTTCTATCTCAATTTGAAATAATCCATGACCTGCTTAAACTTAAACTTTGATTTGTTTTTCATCAGATTTTAAGAATTTCTTCTAGTAGATTTAAATATATCTACAGCAAAACTTTCACTTACCATTTGCTCGTCCTGAAACCTAATTGAAAAATTAGTATTTGAGGTACAATTCTCTGAATACAGAGATCCATCCATGCTGTTGGGTTCTCTGGGGCTTATGAACTTCATGGTAAAATTATCATTCATGATGGCTGTGGATTTTTCTACTAACTTTCAGTAACCTCAGTAGAAAGGCCAAAAGTGGAAGCCTAAACTGCCTCCTCACACCTAAAAGTGATCTCTGCATTGGAAGTGATTGTGTTTGGTGAGGTCATATGGGGACATTCTGCTACTGTCCCTTAGTTAGTTACCTCCACTAAAGAGTGTCTCTTTTCTTTTTTCTTATTTCTGTGGAATATCTCTAGTAAGCCAACTAATACTTTAACTGAGAGTTAAAATAATAAATGGTTAATAAAAAAGGCATTTGCTATGGTTTTACCTTAAATAATTTAATTGCTTCAGTTTGCAAGGCTTCTGATGGCAATGTTGTAAGAGGGGAAGCAATTCCTTCTTTGCTGTGGCAAAGGGTAGGGTGTCTCCAAATCTGAGAAGCTAAATGAGTAAAATATATGGGTTTTGCAATTAATTCAGAACATAAGTATATTTAGTAAATAAGTATTAGAAGATTAGTATGTTGAAACAAAAGCAAACTTACTGATATCACCTTCCATATTTAGTAATTTGCAAATAAGTTGTTCAAACTCAGATCCAACATTTACACTGGTACTTCCAGCCGCAACTGTCAGATGATACAGCCACATGTCCTAGAGGAGAAAAACAGGGCAGCTCAATAATTCCATGTTGGAAGGAACTGCTTCACTGGGACTTTTGCTCTCAACTTGAAACACTACCATGTGCTCTTGTTTAACCCCAAAGGAGTTTGCCTCTGAATACACCTGTATGCATGGTATCTAGGTTACAAATATTAAGCAAGGAAGGTTGGACAGAGCCCTTATCCTCAGCAATCATGGCTAATATCAGGGAATTCTTCCTTCTCCTTGCTTATTGTATCAAACTACAAACCAGATGACTTGTAGGTCCCTCTCTTCCTCCTCTTTAAGAAATATTCATATCACAGCACCATACTTGTAGATGTGTTACTGAAACTCAATTAAAAAGTCCTTTTATTACCTTCTCATGTTTGGATCCTATAAGAAGATAAGTGGGTCCTTGATCTTTAGGGTGGATAACAACGGTATAATGTGTAGATAATAAACTGCGACCACTAGCCTCATAATCTTCATCAGAGTCACAGGATCTATCAACTTCTTCAACCTTTGCCTCAAAAAGCTTGATTTGACCAAGAGGAAACTAAAAGTAGATACCAGAATTGGTGAGAGAACAAATATTTACTTCAGTGCAGAATGATTTTATATTTCTTACTCTACAAATAGAAAGAAAAACATGAACTACCATCAATGCCCATTTGTATTTATGAATTTTCAGTCCTGCCAAGGAATTCCAGATAAGCCTGCTGCTGCAGACAGCAGAAGGAGAATGATATATGCTGAAGTCTGAAAGAGAGACTTCCAAAATTCTTTTCCATTTCTGCTTCTCTATCTACTTAATGCAATAAATGTCTGTCTGTCAGAGTTTCCAGACCTGGTTCCAAGCAAAAATCCCCTTTGTCAGCCTAGAACTTTAATTATAAACTTATTCTTTCAGAGGGCAGCAGTGTACTGTTCATGCATTTATTTTGACCATGCTATAAATTTAAAAGGTAATTTTTTTGTGTGGTAGTTCTTCTCAGTTGGTTTAATTCTGCAGTCTGATCCATCACAGTACCTGAGTCTGAATTTGTATAAGCAGTTATGATCATTTATCAGGAAAATATTTTACATGAAAAGCCATTCAAGAGGAAATTTTCACAGAAATATTTTTTTCATAACCATTATCAACAGGAACCCACGATGAACACAAATACAGCACACAGTCTTCACAGCTGAGTGATAGGACTGGCATAGGATGACAGTCATTACTGGCAGTTTTGTGCAAAGCTCCCTCCTTTCCTACAGCACCACTGCTCTTTCTCTACCTGGTCAGACACGAGGATGTTCAAAAAGTGTTATTCAGTGGTGCAGTGAAGAAGCTTTGGCTACTGTTTCTGTGTTGTTTGTGATGTTTAGCAATGCTTAGTGATTCAGCAGAAAGAAAAGGATGTCTGTTTCCCTTAGGTAAAAGGACAGTTACACACTATGGTAAACTAGCATCTTATTTGTGCCACATTCCAGTGTAAGCCTGAAGTAAGTTACCTTGAAATATCAACCAAAGAAAAAGCAGATGAGGCTTCTCAGTAACACTGTTTAAAATTTCAAAATTCCCTATTGGAGAGTAGCTGTTAAGTTTGACTTAGTCTAGGGTGGACTTCTTGAATAGTGATTCGATGAAGTGAGCTGTTAATACAGTAACTGTGAAGAAAACATCACATAGTTGTGGCTCTTTACTACAGTGCTCTAACTGGAATAGTGGGGATCCTAATAAGGATTAAAAATGCATGCAGCGATTTGTGTTTTCTGTGGTACTCCTGAAGCATTCAACTTTTTGAACAAAATGAGATTTTGAGAATCAAGAGATGCTTTTCCATATAGAAATAGTCAAGGCTTATTTACTTACTAAGTTTAACTAAAACACAGTCAACTCTTTAAATTTGCATTCTGTTTTGGAAAGAAGCCACTTTTATGGAATCCAGTACTGCAGATTGTGTATTTTGTTTCTGCACAGATACAGTCAGCTACAGCAAACATGGTTTTAATTAGCAAATTGTTGAACATCAGAAATTAACTAGCTTTGGAAAACTTCATACATATTCTGCTTACAAAAGCTAAATTCTTATTCTATTACAAGCTAGCAAATTAGTTTCAATTTTACTTTAAAAGGGCAGCAAAAGTCATTCCAAATGTGAGGGAAATATTTACAAGAATCCAGAAAAATTCTTAGGATGCTTCTAAAGGGCATGCTAAAACACCAAAATCTTCAATTGTAAAAATGTGTAAATCCAGATACTTTAAACAGAGCTTTCTTCATAGGAGAAAATGCAAGTGAATTTAATGTCTCTGTAAAATGAGCTAGAGATTACTGCTGTAGTAATTTGATTCCACAGCCTTGTGTGTAATTAAAAAGTTTTGATGGATGGTTACTGCTACCTTATTCATGCAGTTCTAGAAATAAGTTTTAGCTGAATGTTTAAAAATGGCTATGAAAGGGAAGCATAACAAAGGACATAGCTAGCTTTATACAAAGACCATGAATTTGTGGGTTCAGTGTGATCATTTGGTTACATTAGAAGTAACAAATGAGATTTCCTGAATTTATTTTAACTGTTGGTTATAGTGGCTCAGTGTACTGTTATCATCTGGTGAAGTTTCATCAGTCTTTTTGGCATAGGTAATAAGGGCATGAATTAAATATTCATAACCTCAGTGGTATTAACAAGAATTCTTGTTTCCAAAATCTTGTTCCTGATCTACCTCCATTAAAAAGATGTTTCTTGATGACAATATACAATGCCTTGGGAGCAAAAGGTGAAAAGTCTGACTAGAAAGTGTCCTTTGTCCTGTTTTGGTAGGTAAATATGGGTGGAAATATTAGAATCAACAATATTCAAGAGGGTGGGTACAGAACTAAAGGCCAGGCCCAATGTGGAAGTGGCAGGTTTTGCTCTTCCTTAGCTCTTTGTGTCCTACAGGATATGGGATGCTGGGAGGTTAGCTTAAAACTAACTGGATCCCATTTCTTCCTTTTCTTCCTCAAACAGTATTTTCTCTAGGTTTTAGAAATAATTTTCTTGTCCCTTTCCTTAGCATCCTCCATCTCCATTCTGTTTACTTCATTAGCTGTACAGTGAGCTCCTTTTCTGTAATCCTTATGGGGAATGGTAAGAGATCCCCTCCTCCAGACACACATTTGCAAAGCAGCAAACTGCATCCTGCTAGGCTTTTTTTTTTTACCCTTGCCTTTCTTGCAGCACTGTGAAGTGATACACTGAAGAACAGGATTTGGAAGTCAATTGAGGGATTAAAACAACACTTAGTTCCTTGAAACTTGCAGTCACTGCCCACTGCAAACATACATTAGCAAGGATCAGCTTCCAGAAGTAAATGACAGCCAGGTCTTTCCTGATGAGTCTCACACCTGTGAGACTGTCAGCAAATCAGTGTCTCCATTCAGTTAGGGATAAGAAGATGATGAATATATATCATGTCCTGTAGAAGAAGGAGACCAATGGGTGTGCCTGCCTATTTGATGGAAACTTCCCAAGTTGACAATCTGTGAAGTCTACATATTTAGTAATCAAGATAAAATAGGCATATACTACCCAGGCCAGTTGTCCCCTAATAAAGCTGTAACCTACTGTTTAAAGTCTACTTCAGTATGTTACCTTGCATTCACTGAGGAAACAAGTACAGGACTTACCTTGTCTTCTTGATTACGGAAATAGTACAGAATTTTTCCAACTAGAGTACACCAAACTCTTTTGGAATATCCATGTTTCACCTGAAATTACAGAACATTAGGAGCAAGCACAGCAGAGAAATACAGATACACTGCACCATCTCTGAACTTTGGAGATGTTGGGAATAAATGCCTTGGTTCAAATTCTTTTCCACGTTACTAGAAAAATAATTAAAACTGTGTAACTCTATTAAGGGCACAAGATTGAAAGCATTAGATGCTTATCTAAAGCCTAGTCAGGCCAGTGTGAGTTTTTCATTTGGCTTTAGATCAGGCCTAAATTAGTGAAAGCTGAGGAAATGGAAGAATTGAAAGATAAAAAATCCTTTTATACAGTATTCTTACTATCCTGAAATAATCTGTCCCAGTAAGTAATACAGAAAAAGAGGTAGGTCAATTAGCTACTAAAAGATGCTGAACTAGGATACCACAGAAGTGCAAATGGAGAACTCAACACAGGAACTAATAAATTCAAAGGACAGAAAGAAAAAATAATCAAACAAGCATCAGTAAGTGAGCTTGTTCACACTGTGAAGTACTGGGAAAGCACATACACGCCTGTTTTGTTAGTATTTACTGTAGGGGCATTTTCATCTAGATATTATCATTAAGAAAGATGGAATAAAGCAGACTGGGGGAAGTAAAGCGTTCCTACCTTTGTCAATAATCCTTTCATGGTTGGCTTGACTTCAGGCTGTATGAAAAGTGGGCTGGCAGCTTGTATTTTAAGTACATTCTGTAGTACTTTGATCCATTCTTCTAAGATGTTGGGAGAATCTGCAGTCAGGTAGTATGTTCGTTTTTCTGTGGTCAGCTGTGTAAGAACAGGAGAGTCTTCAGCTTTAAGAACATTATAATTTGACTCCACAGTGTGGGGGTTGTAACGTATACTACCACCATAGATTCACAACTCTGGGGGGCTATTTTCCCTAAAGTACTTTTCATTAATGAAACTTCCTGTGGCCAGGCAGAGCAGACAGACCCTTCCTAAGGCTTTATGTGAAAAGTTCCAGGACAGCAGAGTTGAGAAAACTCAGTTCGTAGAATCATAGAATAGTTAGGGTTGGAAAGGACCTGAAGATCATCTGGTTCCAACCCCCCTGCCATGGGCAGGGAAACTTCACACTAAACCATGTCAGAAGAAGACATGAAGATCTGACCTCTGCAGCAATACAAACCAGACTATATGTAAGCCTTTCTTACAGCTTCTGTAACTGAAATGTTTCTTTGGTTTCAAACAAATGACACTAGTTAATTCCAAGTCCACATTTGGACTTCCACTGCAACACAGACTGGAACAAGGTGTTGTTTTGGGGGATGAAGGGAATAAATACTTGCTGAATCACAGATAAGAAAAGCAGGCACCTGAATTGTTTGTTTTCCATCACCCCTTTCAATCTGGCTACATGCATTTAGCTCAATTTGACCTTGAGGTTTTCGAATTACATCACTCTGTATGGAAAGAACAGAAAGAAGATATTTTAAATCTACCAACAAAGAACAATAAATAATTATAGAACTCATTTAAACATTAATCCTGACAAATACTTCCTAGTTAAACATTGAGTACCCTTGTACACCTCTTGAGGAACTGAGTCCTGAATTACCCTCTAAAATCTCAGACATCAGGAATGCATTTCTTTTCCTTCTAGCAGCCCTAGATTCTCAGTAAAAACAACCTCATATTAAATAGCAGATAAGTTACATGTACTCACTGGAGATTTGTAGTATAGTAATTCCCCTCCTTTAAGCACAAACCACCGTCGTTTCCAGGTCTTTACTTTACCACCCATTTTTAACAGATATCCAGATTTTTCCAAAGGTTCCTGATTATTTAACAGGGTAGATAAAAAACAGTTAGGTACATATATATACCTATACCCATCAGAGATATGTATACATACACACACAGAGAAATATTTTAATGGCTTAAAAGCATGCTAAGTAATAATTACAGTATTTGATGAGATTTCTAGTCTAATGACAAAGTTTTTACAAGCATCAATTAAGACAAATGTCATGCATGTGGGAAAACTAATTAATATCCCTACTTACAGTTACTGTACATGAAGGGGACTGATTTGCCCAGAACTATACAAAAGAATGAAGAATAGGATGAATTCTGATTTTACTAATTATTTGTATTAAACAAGGAACAAAATTAATACAATGTAAATATGTATTTTCCCCAGCTTCAAGGCCTAACCTACAGACCAGGTATACAGCACTGTAATTCAGAGCTCTGCACAGACATACTTTTAGTGTGTACACCTGTAGAACACAAGAGTTCACACTTCTGCTCTGTGAAGAAAGTGTAAAATAAATTACCTTCATCCCCAGCCTGTTAATCCACATGTATTCAGAGCAGCCCTGTGGAGAAGGACTTGGGGGTGTTGGCTGATGAGAAACTTAACATGAGGTGGCTTCAGTGTGTGCTCACAGGCCAGAAAGCCAATCAGACCCTGGGCTGCATCAAAAGCAGCATGACCAGCAGGTCGAAGGAGGTGATCCTGCCCCTCTACTCTGCCCTAATGAGACCTCAACTTGGAGTATTGTGTGCAGTTCTGGTGTCTTCAGCATAAGGAGGACATGCAGCTGTTGGAATAAGTCCAGAGGAGGGCCATAAGGATGATCAGGGACTGGAGCACCTCCCGTATGAAGACAGGCTGAGAAAGTTGGGGCTGTTCAGCCTGGAGAAGGCTGCGTGGAGACCTCATAGCAGCCTTCCAGTATCTGAAGGGGGCCTACAAGGATGTGGGAGAGGTACTCTTCATCAGGGACTGTAGCAACAGGACAAGGCAGAATGGGTTTAAACTTAAACAGGGGAAGTTCAGGTTAGATATAAGAAATTCTTTACTGTGAGCTTACTGGAACAGGCTGCCCAAGAAAGTGGTAAATGCTCCATCCCTGGCAGTGCTCAAGGCCAGGCTGGACAGAGCCGTGAGCAACATGGTCTAGGATGAGGCATCCCTGCTTGTAGCAGGGAGGTTGGAACTAGATGATCTTAAGGTCCTTTCTAACCCTAACTATTCTGTGATTCTATGTTAAGACACTAGCTACTACACAGACCAATACCCAACAATGTTTTGTCCTTGCGTGTTGCTCTACTTAGGATTTCTCTGAAGCGTAAAGTTTTCTCTGTATGAGGAAACTATAGAAACATATTACTGCACACAGATTTCTACTGATGCCTTCAACATCTTCACTAAAGTGCCCTTCTATTTCCCTGATTATTCAGATAATAATTTTAAGTTGTTTATAGTATTACATATGCAATCTGATACCATATCTGGTTCCAAAAGAGGAAAAACTTAAGTGCTTTGAATTGTCTTCTGGAGTTACCTACCTATTTTCATTCATTATACAGAAAGCTCAGAATGGCTTATTGTTGGTTTATTTTGCTATTTGTACTCATAAGGCAGTCTGTGAGTCAGAAAGGCTGATACAGAGGTTTGGTAGCAGTCTTTGAACATAAATGTACACACACACCACAGGTACACCTCTTCACAGAACTTCAGTACTTACATTTTTTCCATTATCACTAGATGAGGAAGAAGTCTTAGGAAGTTTCTGCTCTGGCTCTGAATAGTCTGTATCTACCGAATATGCATCTGGAGGAATAGCATAGTCACTTTCTGAGGTCACAGAAGACAGAGACACACCTGTGTTAAAAGAAGAACAAGATTTATTTGTATTTTTTTATTAATTAGAAACAAATGAGATCAGAATATCCATGCAGAAAGACTATCTGAGTAGAATCTGCAGGCAAACACAACTATCAGGAATGAAGCCTCACTAAAAAGGAGAATTTGTTTAAATATCAGCATATCAAATGCTTAGCACAGTGCTAATACTTGAATCCCCATTTCTTCATAATTAAACAGTCACTTGTGAATGAAACAACAACTAAATGTCTTCTACGTATTATCACTTTCTGTTAAATTACAAAAGCTTTCTGAAGGAAGAAGTCAGTGCCACGCATTGCACTCATTCTGTAGACAGGATCTTTTAATTAAACTAAGCAACACTCCCTTTACCCTTTCTGCCTTTGGTCTACTATCTGGACTTCTAATACTTATGTACTAAGAAGCCATGCTCAAGATCTGCTCAATGTGAACCTGTAGGTGACTGTCTTTATTCTGCAATTACCATGGATTTTTATACTGAGGTTTTCTAAAAAGCTGAATTCCAAATTTCAGGATTATTGGGTTTTTTTTCACTTTATTAGCTTCAATCCTGAAAAAAAAAATTGCACTTGTTTTCAATTCCAGAGAATCAGTGATAAAGTTCCAGAGTCCACCCTTATTTATCACAGCAATAATTATTTTCAAACATGTGAACATGTCCTTTTGTAAGGACTAGTGTTCTACTCCAAAAGGTTACTCTCCAAGATAGAAATGAAGATGTTTGTTTCCTTTGTTTCATTAATTTCCAAATTTATTTGCCAATTTTATTTAAGAAAAAAGTATTTCTCATTTATTGCTTCAGTAAGCCACCTGGGCTGTCAGGGTGCGTTCTTCTCATGCTGGATCTTCCATAGCAAAAATGCAGCAAGTTTTAATTATGTGCCTAGAGAAACTTGTGGCTGCCTACATTTCTGATCTCAACATCCGACCTCAACAAAGATATATACGTATGTGTTTTGTGGTTAAGAAAGGTTTCCATCCAAGGACTATTTTAGGGGAAGGAAACACAAGCAAAAGGAATGGTTCCATTTCAGAGACACGAATATAAACTCTAGGAGAAACCAGCTGTTAAATTCACTAATTTACCCTTCCTGTTGCTCAAGCATGTAACATGAGATATGTCTGCAGCCACGGCACTTGTTTTTGCTTAGCAAGATGGAGCTGCTGGGAAGCAGGAACTGTGGGTCCTTTTCACACTAATATATCAAAATTATAACTTCATCACTTGTAACAGACTCAACTGCATGTGGCTGGCACTGGAAAACTCCCGGTGGACCAGTGGCTCTATCCACCTGCTCCAGTGTGACAGAGCGGAGTTCCTTCTCACTGGGATTTTAACATGTCTAACAGAGATTACTAAATAATGCTATTTTGCATTTCTAAAGCATGAAGAATCTTAGCACATGGCCTCACTTGGATCTTAGATTCTAGTATTCCTTTTCCAATGAAAAGATACTCACAGGGGTGTAACACTGGTACTGTCACCCCATTGAAGGAGCACTGTAACTTTCAATATGAAGCATACTATTTTAATTCTGCAGAGGGAAAACACACAGTTACTGACAGATGAGAGATCTGTCTTCCACAAAAGACAGAACATTACTGGATTTAAGTGTTTCAACTAATTCTTTGCACAGGACTTTGAGACAATGACTAAAAACAAAACAAGCCCTTTGTTGCATGAGATGACAGAACCAAATACTCTGTTGAGGGAACTTTTCCACCTGGTTTCTGATCACGTGAAACTATTACTTTGTTTTATAAACTTGAATATATGTGGTTTTTTTCTGATGGCAAATACTTTTTTCTACATAATTTTTAACCACCTACAGTTAAAGGTCATAGGAAGTCTTTAGCATGACAGAGTATAGACAGAACAGAGCTTCTCACTTTAAATGTACAAGTCACTCTTCCCTCATAACAACAGCCAGCTACTAGATTAATGCCTTAAAAAGGCATCTTTAATAATATCATTAAAAAGAAAGCCATGTGTAACAGTCTTTTCTCCTGCTTGAATGAAATATCTAGGCTTTGACAGTTGCGATAAAAGCCTAGATTTAAGATGTCCATGCTGTTTAAGGAAGAAATCAATTTCTAAGAATATCATATAAACTGCCTAGTTTTCCAGACTTCCCAGAAGTTACATGTTCTTATGGTATTTGCCTACCTCGTTTCATAGCCCGAGGACTACCCGGACCACTTCTGCTTCGAGAATCAGACTCAGAAGTCCTTGAGCTGGACCGAGAGCTGTCTTCTTCCTCAGATCCTGATGACTCATCTATAAATGGGCTATTGCTTATCTGAGTTGCTTTCTGCAGAAATTAACACAACAGTGTTTGATACCTTGCACAAAGGGTATCAGTCATTTCCTTCACACTGTGGCAGAACTGTGCTGGCTTCATAACTTCCAGAGCTGTTCTTACTTGAGTTGTGAGTTTTGGCACACAAGTATTAACATAAAACTGAATTCTCTCTGCATACTCAACTACACCCACACTTTAAAAACAGAAACCTGGGGTAGCTCAAGGCATGGGCCTTTCTAAATCGTAAAAGGCTGCCAGAAAACAAACAATGCTGTGATTAGTTACTGCTGGCTATCTGACTATAAACAATTTTGGCACCGACACAAAGACATTTCTACACATACACACACTTTCAGTTATGGTATTGAGCACCATGTGGTTCTGTTTAATAATTAATAGGCCTTTGGAAAAAATCAGCAAAGAACACAAGAACTGACCTGGGCTAGTAACATTTTATAAGCAGCAGTAATTTTTTTTCTCCAGCTATTTGACATTTCCATTACTTCTGTGGTTCTGTGATCTCTAAACATCATCTTAGGACATATTTGGCATGGTAGCATCAAATGTAAACAGCAAGTTCCTAGATGTGAAGCCTAATGGAATTTTAAAATTTCCTTTAAACAGTAATAGTTACCCCTTTCAAAGTGGTGTAGACAGGAGTGGTCATGTTCTTATATATCAGAGATGTATATAATCCAGATAAGGAGTATGAAGTTAGTGAAGCAGCACCTAAAAAAGCAACATATTTTATTAATTACCTTTGTAATTCACCCCTCAATTAACAAAATTCAAATGTAAATTTTTTTTGCATTGTATAACTGCTTTAAAAGTAAAATAATTCCTGAACTGTTTCAGATGTGAGATTTGTAGCTTTTTGAATTTACAGTTGTTTTAAGCAGTATAAACTGTAGTCATGACCACTAGCCCTTTTAAAATTGGAAGTATAATCTCTTGCCTTGTTACCCAGTATAGGCTCTTCAAAATGAATTGCAAAGAAAACTGGAGTGAACAAATCCAGCACAAAGTTAAGAGGCAAGGTAACAGAAGGCAGTGGAAAGATAGCCAATTATTTTCTAGGTTTTAAATGGCAGGTAACTGAAACTTCATTGAAGTATCTTAGAGGAACATGAGACATTTGGTCCTTGCTTACAAATCACTGTAAGAAAAGAATTTTTGTTGATGAGACAATGAACAACCAAACTACTTACTTTTGTTAACAGATTCCATGGTGAAAGCTTCAGACATCCTTAAACCAGATTTGGCTACAGCATAAATTCTGCTTTCCTATACAAGCAGAATGGATTTGATGGTAGATAATTAAAACACAACAATTACTTTTTTTTCTGTAGCCTCCCCATAGCCTCTTAGTCTTTGTGTTAGTGCAACAATGGGATAAAATACTTGATAAAATGGCATCATGAATAGCAGCTGAAAAAATGCATTGTATGCTATACCCATCACATCCACAGTATGTTTCAAACTTTTTTCACTCAATGACTGGCCTGTAGGTAACTTCTTTTTAAAAATAGCATTATGAGGGGCCAAAGAAGCTATAGAAAGAATTACTTTCTTAATTTTTAATGGAAGATTGTATTTTAAGAACATATACATGCCATTATGAGGCAACTCTTCAACTTTTTGTGTTAAAAGACCAAAATAAAAACATCTATAATGAAAAAATATGCATGAAAATATATACATAAAGAAGGTGTTACAGTAATGCATTATTCATCTCTGAATCATTAATAAATCTCTGACTGTGAAACTGCAGAATTGGTGAGTCTTGACACAGTTAATTTTTTGGATTTTGTGTAAAATATTAATATCTATTTTAATTCCCCAAAAGATAGCTTTAAAATTTTACTTGTAAATGTGATCAGTAACTTCTGTAACCTTTATCTGCCTTCTGCCAACTTAATTGTCTGGTTTGTGAGTGGTACAATAGTTATAGCAAAGGCACTGACACCAGCACTCTTAGGTTCTGTTGGTGTTAAGATAAATAAATGAATGCAGTCACAAGTATTACCTCCTTTGATACACTCAAAAGGATGTAAGTAACTTAGATGTGACATGAAAAAAATTGGTCTTATCTACAAAAATAGTGACTACGTTTTCAACAGCAGAAATACTGTGCTTCAATTCAAACTTGCTTCTCCATTTGTTGTCTTAGATACAATCAAAGTAACCCTTCATCTGTTTGATGACCCTGTCTTGTCATCAAACAGAAAATAAGAAAGCTAGAGGCAATAAGAATCAGAGAAGAAGCGTGAAAATGAGTTAGTTTTACCAGTAGTAAAAATATGTGTAATTACACTTACCCAGGAAGGAAATCGATGCAATGGAGGGGTTGGAGGTTTGTTGCCAGCACCCTTTTTTGTTGTATCACAAGGTTCCTGTGTGTCAGCATTTTGTGCTTCACTGCAGTCATAGGTAAACACTCCTTCATCACAGCCAATCTCCATTTTCTCTAAAATATCACTATCTTCTCCATCCACCAGATCAATGTCTGTTTCCTGAGGTCTCCATGGACGTATCAGACTTATGGCATTTCTATTTCTACCGAACATTCTGTCAGAACTCAGCTGGGGCTGGCTAAGATGTTTCTTTGCTAATGCTGAATTTATACTGAACATATTTGGAGTCCGTAACATTGGAGGTGGCAAATTTGAGGGAGAATCTGACTGTGTTGTGCATTGAGAACCTGCAGAAGTTGCCAGAATTGGGTGTTTGGGTGTCAGAGCAGGGGTTAGAATTGGACTTGGGGTATTTGCCTCACTGGATGAGGATGAATAATCTAGCCTCTGAGACTGAAATTTCTTATTCAGCTCATCTGAAGAACTATCTTGGTCTTTTTTTTTACTTGTGAAGTCAGAGTTGCACTTTCCACCTGGATTGTTCTGGCCTTTTCTTTGGGACCCTTGCTGCCAGGAGTATAGCTTCTTGTGCTGAGTCTTCTGAACACCAAAACTCTCTTCTTCAAATAGAGAACTACTGTCATCAGATGCTGTCAAATACATCTCACTTCCCACTCTACCATACCTTGCATTCTCTTCAGATGTGTGGCTCGAAAGAGTCGACGCACACCTGGATTTCAGTCCTTTGTCCCCTCCATCCTCATCTGAGCTCCAGTCACTCCCAGTAGTACAGGAGTTCTTTGACATGTCACTGTCTAGATCCTTGGACGAACAGCTCATTCTCACATTTTTGTTCTGCTCTGATCCAGAGGAACTTTGTTGCAATGACTTCTGACCTTTATTTGTTTCGTGTGCAGGACCAACAAAGGTAGTTTCCAGGATATCCTTCTCTAGAGGAGAAATATAATGAATATGAGAAAATTACTTTAGCAAACTTGACTGCTCAAGGATTTTACCATCATGTCTGCAAATAGTAAGTAGGCAATAATTCCAAGTGCACATTTAAATTTCATCATAGTATAAATATGCACATTTAAGTTTCATAAATATGCACATTTAAGTTTCATAATAGTATATAGAAAATATTTTAAGTTTTTGAATGCAACTGAAGTTGCAACGATGTTTGCCAATAAAACAGACCTTACTCAAAAGTTCTAGTCAAACTAAAAATAGCAGTAAGTGTAAAGCAGACTGGAGCCATAAAGTTCGTTGAAAACAAACAAACAAACAAACAACCCCCCCTCCAAACCCTAAAGACTTAATGAGGGCATATAAATTTAGCTACTTTATTTTAAATCTAAGGAAAATTAAAGTTTAGTGAAAGCTTGTCAGAAAAGATTTACGTTAGCAAGTTAAGTATTCTGCGCACTTCTACAGTGTTTATACACAGAAATGTCTTCTGCAAGCTATTACTGTATTCCCAATGGCGAATGCTTAAGATATACAAGAAAGGCTCATGAAAAATGTTTAGGGAAAGAGACTGTATTAAAAATAGCTTTGTTTTCTGCATTTCACTTTCACCTGGTTTTGCAAGAGAGAGCTATAGCTTGCAGTGTGTCAGTGAGGCCCACATGCTACTCCTGAGTTAAAACAGATGTGAGAACTAGGGTTTTTCTACACAGACACTTGGGATAGTTGATGTGGATTGGACAAGCCAAAGATTTTAATTTAGTCCACATTAAAATAATGAAGTCACAAAAGTTGATCTGTTTCCATCCAGTAAGCATAAGGTTTTATTTCTTATCCCTTCCCTTGAAAAGAAGATTCTTTCTTCAATTCCCTCATCTATAAAAATGGAAATAGTAATACGAACCCACCTTTATAGTTAACTTGTGTAATACAAATATACACAATTTTAATAGGATCTATTTCAGTTTCTGATTTTCTACAGAGCTCAACTTTCAATTTTGGGTACCATGATTAACTGTGTAGAAAATGCTGAGGTCATAAATAGTACTGTGGAACTCAAAGGACCAGAGCCTCCTTCCTGAGCTCTTCATTGCTGAAGGGAAGTGGAAAACTGCAACAGACTGCTTATGTTTGTAAAATCATAACAGCACGACAATTTGCTGGCACTACCAGACTTCAGGGCTAGTTGGGGAAATTATATGAACTGGTATTGGAGCTTTCTCTTTCTTCAGATGGGAAACAGTGGTGTGAAAAGATGCCTGAGACTCCCTTCTGGTTTTTGCTGACCTTCATCATTCTAATGAAAGATTACCTAGTTGATCTTGTTGAGTTTGGACATGAAACTAACACTGGAACACCAGTGATAGCATAGATAAAATATACAGAAACTGGACTTAGGTGAGACTCTATCCTGGCGTAAAGATGTAACAGCCCTCCCTGGGGTACAAGCAGCCGTAAACTCCTTATACTACTGTGGAGCAAACTTGAGCCACAAGAAATGTGGCTTTGAAACCAATGCACCCTATTAGACACGCACACTGACAAACAGTGCATTAGTGGTATTATGGAGACTGTAGTGCTCAACAGGATTTCTTCCTAGTATTAGAGACTAGCATTGAAGAGTGAGACAGTACTATTATGTGCTTTGAAAACAGCTGGTTTGGATACACTGACAGTTGTCAATTTTAGATTTCCACCCATGTCAGAATAAAATGGCAATATTGGTGACTAGGTACCTAGCGTGTTTTTGCCTTCAGTGTAGTCTGACTCTTTAGATGAAGACTTGCTTATTTCTTCAAACTTAGAAGATGGCTGAGGACTTCTTGCTCTATTCGAAAAGCATCCAAAAGTCAAACTGCTTAGTCGCTGACACTCTCCAGGTTTTTGTGTTGAAGTGACAGATTTCTTGCCCGTAGCTTCTGAAGAAGAGTAATTCAAAAAATCTTGTGTTAATGGGATACAGCAAACTGTACTACTGGTCTCTTTACTCTGCAGTGTAAAATTGGTTAGGTTTTTGAACATACCTCCCCATATCAAAAGAAACCCAGAGCTACATTTCTAGATCTTAAAGATTGACTTTTTAGTATAAAAGGAAAAAAAAAAATTAACAATTTCACAGCAGTAAGATATAAACCATGCACTTAATGCAGAATGAAAACGTGGAAATACCTGATTTTATTCTGCTGTGACTAATATTAGATGTATGGATTGGTGTAAAATAGATAATATGAGAAAGACTGTAGAACAATAGTATTAAAATACATGGTGGCCTTCCCTTCAGATAAAAGTATTAAGAGAATCTGTAAGAGGTGCTACAGCAAATGTAAAGCAGGAAGTTACCAGAGTTAAAAGGTATACATGGAGGACTTCAAGAGAAGCTGAATGAATAAAATGATTAGCTGCCTTGAGAACATGAAATCTGTCCTTAGGCACAGCTGTTCTGCCAGAAACTCATATAAAACAATGCTGTCCATCCATGTTTATGAAAAGTTCTGTGGCAGATCCAGGAAGGCCCTTATCTGTACTTGTAAACTGTTTAAAACACTACCACGTGATCCTAATTTATAGCCTGTTCCCAGCATGGACACTGCAAATAGTAATAAATTTCTTAATATTATTTAGCATCTCAGTAAATGTGTGTTCAAAACCAGCTGCCAAATTCTTAGTGTCTCAAAAAACCTTTGAACACATCTCCCCAAAGAGGATGACTCAAGCTGTTAAGAGCCAAAATATACAGAACTGTTACTGATAAAAAAACAGCAAAGAAACAAAGCAATCCAGATTCTTCATTAACAGGTGCATCTTGGTTTAAAAGCTTCATATTGTGTATGTATGTACTTTGTACATATTTAGATTTTCATGTATTATGCATATTAACGTGTGTACACACACACGTACACAAATTTCTAAATGTTTGGGTGTATGCATACAGACATGAGATACATTATCAAGAAATTAGGACTAAGTACTAAACTAGTAAGATTTTCAGGTGATAGTAAGTTGTCAAGTCAACCTGTCACGGAGAGAACTGGGGGAACCTTCAGAGAGACTTAAGGAAGCTGGTGAACAGGCAACACAGTAGCAAAATTCAACTGTGATTGAGGTGAAATAATGCTCTTTGGAAGGGATATTCCTCTTTCCTGTGTTTATAGTCCACGATTTTTAAATCAATCATATCCACTTGGAGAGGAGCCTGATGATACTGTGGCTGAATTTAGTCAAATGTAGTAATTAAACAAATCTGATCATAATTCTGATTCCCAGCTGACCATTTGCTAGGAACAGCAGAGGCAGACTGACATTCACTTATTCCTTAACAGCGCTAGGGCCACCAATACTATAAAGTGAAAGCAAAGATCTGGCATAAATCCAGTCAGATCTTCATACTTGCATAACCTCTTAAGTAACAAAGATACCTGTTCACACATCAAAAACCAGTTGTGGTTTGTCTGCATGTCTTTTTAATGAAAATTAAATTATTGCTTGCCTAGCACCTTCATGTACAGTCACTCTGATGTCAATTCATACTGACATCTTTGTGATTGCACAGAATATTTCAATTATGTGGCTGCACAAATTAATAGGGAATAGAAAGTTTATATAGTTTAAATAGAGAAGTTTTAAAAAAACTTGTGGATTTACCTTGCAGTTTAGACTGTACTGTTTTCATCTCTTTGGTTTGCTTTTGGTTGATCAAGCGAAGGTTCTGATTTTCCACCTCTAACTAAAAGCATATAAATGTAATCTCATACAGGGGTGAAACAATTTTTAAAGTTATTACATCATTTAGACTTTCTCTGAATTTCTGCCTATCCAAGGAAAGCTAATTCAGATGGCAACCTCCGCTCTGCTACTTCTCTTAATGCGAGTCTGAGCATTTGTTCATCCTGAACAATTAAATTCCCTGCAATGATTACTTGCTTAACTTCTGTTAAAATCATTCCTTCAAACAAGCAAACCCAAGACTGCTTTAAAAAGCCTTAATAATTAAGGAAAAAGAAATCTTCATCAGTATTTTCAATAAAAGCAGAGGGATTGAATTACTAATTTCTGTGTCACTTGGCAAACCCAAAAGCAAGCAGACGAATTAGAGGGAATGATGGTGCTAATGCTGCCTACCATCCCGCAACAAAGATTTAAAATATAGGTACTAAAAAACTTCATACAAACAAGACAACCTTCTGCAGAAAGAAAAACCCCAACAACCTATTGCTGTAACCCACTACCAGGACATAAAAGATGTTGGTTCAAAATCCTGCTCCAAATTAGACAAAGAGAAGATCTGAATCTGAGTATTCGGTATCACAAAGAGGGGAGCCAGCAATTCCATTTCCCACTGGGTTACATCTGCCCACCCCTATGCAGATAGCTTGAGATTCTCCACCTTTCAAACTAAGTAAATAATTTGAGTCATATTTGATTTTGCCCAAACTTTGTCAAGATAATTTTAGCTAAACTTACTTTTTATTACATGATTTCAAAAACTCCCTTTGCAGACTATACAATAGTATACTATTACCATACTAGTATACTAACATTTACTATACAATAGTAAATGTTACTTCTACTTTCTTCAAATACAATTTTGTATTCTTCAAATACAGTAATTTAATTGTTTTTCAACTGGAACGAGTATAATTTCCAGTTGACCACAACACAGTAGGATTTTGACTTTTACAGGCATCTTTAAATTCTATATACAAACAAGGAGGAGAAAGCACACAAAAACTAGCAGCCGTAGGCAGGGCAAAGACATGGTTATCTCACTACAGCAGAGAAACAACGAAGACAACGGGTCTCTTCTGAGAACAGTCATTCTGTCCCTGAAACTGTTCATGACTAAGAGAACTGTGGGCATTGGAAAACAAAAAATATCAAGTCCTTTTTTCTGCCAGACATGGTCAGCTTTCTGGGGATTATTAATACTTCAGGCATCTGATTGAGCAGCTAATCTCTCTTCCTTGGTGGAGATGAGCAGACCTTCCAGAGGGCAGTTCTGGGCCCTTTCTCCATAAAGATGTAGCTATACTAGCTGACCAAATCAGATATCAGAATTTAAGTGACATGGATACTCAGGCCTCTGTGCTGTTGTTTTAGTCTTTCAAGCAAATATCTATATAGATCAATGAAACTGGGAAGTTCGATGGGGATTTTTCTTTAGGGATTTGGTTTGATGGCGTTTTTTTTTGTTTTTTACTATGGCAAAAAGCCCTTTAACAGCCAAATAGCCTAGGGGATATCCACTCACACCATTATATTTTCTGTACAAGTACCGTAGCAAGAGTTATACCTCATGGAGCTTGACTGTCACCCATTCTTTTATTTTAGCTGCTTTTTCTTCTATGATTTTTGCTTCTTGCAGTCTTATTTGCTTCTGGAAAAAAATTGACATAAGCATGTTTTTCACTGAGTATTACAGTCTGCCTGAGTAGTCTCTTCAGACACAAATCCTAAGATTGCTTGAAGTAATTCAGTCTCCTGGGCAATACATGATGATTTGGAACAAAAAAAGCAAATGAACAGGCCATTCACAGAGGCTGCTGTTCCTCCTTTCCTTAAGAAAAACTGAAGCTCTTCAGAGGAAACAGTGAAGAGGAAGAACATCTTTCCCTCTTAAAAGTTAGATGTTCTTTCAAAGGAAGCCAGAACATAATTTGCAAGTGAAAAGACCTTATTCTAATGCAGTACTTCTAATGGGAACCTTTTTAAGCAAACAACAGAAATAATGCTAAACTTTTCTGTTCTTTTATTTTCCTTCTGTATAATTCAGAGTGGAACTGATGCTCATCCTTTCTAACACCATTACTGTTAACCTGTTCTTCAAGTTGTTGCTCCAACTTTTGTATTATGTCATTTTTATCTTGAATCAGGATCTCCAGATCTTGACATCTCTTGTACAGCCTGGTTTCTGATTCGCTTGTTTGAACATTGGCTGCCTTTAATTTTTCTTCCATGACTTGTACCTATGTGGAAGGTCAAACACAAGACTTTCAGAAACATAGTCCTCCAAGTTAAAGGTAGTAATTTAATCACAAGATGAACTATTAAAATTGCCCCCACACTTCAGATTCAAGATAGTCCTACAAACTTGGGAAGCCTATTTCAGTAAAAAAACCACAGTTCATTATGTCTCCCTATACATTTAACACCAACAGGACTGGCAAAACACCAATAGACCTTATACAGATTTTGTTAGTGTCTGTGAGAGGCTTCTACGTTTGTAACACATAAGCTGTCAGAAACACCCATATAGGAAGAATACATACAGGAAGCTGTTAGGTTTAATAATCAATGTTTTAATAAATAAACAATTGCACAGTGTAAAAAAAACAACCCTACAAATTAACAGAAGCACTCTAAAAAGTGGCTAAGAAGTACTGGGCTTGTAGTCAGAAATGTTTTCTAACTCCAAATTAGTACATTAATGTGTTTTTTTTTTACAATTTCAGTTTCTATCTGTCTCACAGTAACATACAAAGGATTTTTAGGGAATATCAAAGATATGTTCATAAAATACCTGCAGTAGCTGTATCTGCCATTTGGTATCAAAAAGTAACTTTGGTTAAATAGTTAACCACAATTTCATTCTTTAGATGATGTAACTTCTACAAGAAGAACAAACACAGAATAATCCTATTTAGAGACTTATTGGACAGTCTTGTTTTATTTTCTTATGGATTTTCTAAATAGGTCACTGTTTCGTCTCTTATTTCCATGTGCATCAAAGACTCCTGACGCATCAATAAAGAAGCTCATTACAGGTATCTATTTTTGATTTGTGCAGTTAGCTTTGACTTTATTAAACTGAACTGGATAGTGAACAGAGAAAGGTGTGAGAACATCTCTGGCAGGACAAATCAATACATGTAAAAGGAAACTGTTGTCTTCCTTTTGAGCAATACTTCAGAAAAATAGCAATGTTCTAAATTTCCCTTCATTACAGTAACATGCACATAGCTAATGGGGATATTTTCCAATTTGTATATATATACCTGTTGGAAAGCTCTCTCTGCTTGACGATCAGCATCTATAACTTGTTTCTCAAGCTGCTGCATCTGTAGATACATAAAAACATACAGTAAAAAGGTAATGCCTTCTGCTCATCACCAGGAACACCACAGTGAAACACTTTCATGGTCTGTTTCGAAGAAGGAAAAGAGAGGTTGCGGGCAGGAGCATAAAATACAGGATAAACAGTATGTCAGATGGGGAAGATAATTCATCATTATGACTGTACTAAAACATTGTTAAGATTCTCCTACAGAAAAAACACCACACCAACTTTTCTTCACAGTATCATTTTGTGGGTGTTATATGGTATACTGCTTTTTTTTCCTGCTACCAAGAGTAGAAATTCCTTTGACAATTGCCCTGAAACTTTCCTCATGCAGGCTCACAGTCTTAGAAAGTGCTGAGGTCCTCCATGTCCTTCCAGAAGTGGCAAGAGTAAAGGGTGCTGGTACATGATATAATTTTGCTGCTAATTCTTCTTAAGTTAACAAATACAGCTTTTGGGAGGAATTGTGCTATGAGGCCTGTGCCAGACTCCTCCACCTCTGAGTGGAAGAAGGAGATATGTGGCAGAGAGACATGATGGACTCAGGTGCTCCATGGAGACAAAAGTAAAAAACCACAGTAGAAATGAAGTCAGAGACTGGTACAACACTGAGGAGCGCAATCACTTTTGAGCAATGACAGACTCTGATACTTTATAATGATGTCTAATGAATCACAGGCTCAACCTTTGCCCTGGGCCTTGGAAAGTCCCTGCATTTTAAATGATTTATTTTGAAGGCTTTGCCAACAATATGGAACAGAAGAGGCCAGAAAGAAATGCTTTGTTTAGATTTTTTTAGGAGCTCTCTAGTCTTATTTTGGTGAACGATACAATTCTGTCCTCTTTTAAAAAGTAAACTGTGGTTTGGAATAACAGTAGAAAGTACATAAGGTATTCCATGATTTAAGGACTTACTGCTTCTCAGGAAATACCTAGCTAAGAATTCAATTCATCTGAAGAGGATGAAATATCAAACAATTAACATTGGGATACTCAGTATTCAGCCTCAGAATTATTTACAGAAAAGCACATGATACAAATGAAAACCATTTATTCCTTGTCCAGTTTACTGCTTGGTTCTAAAATGATTAGTTTCATTCTGTCCTGTTTGTACTTGATTTCTGGCATCTTTCAGTTTGTTTTTTCACTGTCTCTTTTTCTCCCTAATTATGTTGTCAATCACATGAAGCAGATTTTTGTACTTTTAGCACCTTGTCCAGACAAGGACACAGTGATCATTTTCTATCAATCAAAAAACTGAAAATGGAGAAAATTACATAAAAAGAAAAGCTGTGAGTGACCTTCTAGGACTTCCTCATACAAGAACCCCAAATCCACATCATAATATCACAACACACCATTGGTACAAGAGCAGCAAACATTTCACAGTGCACGTGGTCAGTTCCTCAATGAGTGGTTTTGCAAGAACACTTTCAAGGATATGATCATCTCAGTCATTCATGTACTAACAGTCTGAACAGACGGACAGGGAGCTGAGCCTTCTTTGTTTCTCTCTGGTCACATGTATTTCATTTCATATTCATATGAATTCATGTTGAGATTTTGAGTTTAATTTTTAGAATTTTGAATCCTCAGGTTACTTTTCATCTGTCTAGTTTTACATTCAAACAGTACTTTGGTTTACAAGACTCACTTTAATATTGATCTTAAGACATTTCTTTTTTAGTGAGTTGAGGATTCAGAAACTGAAGGTACTTCTGAATATGTCATCAGCTAACATTCCAAAGTACTAAAAACGCTGCACTAAACCAAGTAAAAGTGCAGCTATTATATCATTAATGAACATTGTTAATACTCTAATATTATGGCAGAAAACTCCTTCAGAGATCTATAATGTGAAATTTGCTGTTGACAAGTATAGCAAGCCGTTCATCCATTTCCACAGTCAAACAATTTGTATACGCATGATTGCCATTGCAGTTAACTGGCAATTTCTTTATGTCCCATAAGTAAAATTCATTTCAGCTGTAAGGTCGTATCAGAAACATGATAAATTTAATAAATGGAAATAAAACTCAAAATGTTGCCTGCCAGGTCCACCCAGCTGCAGCTCAGGTAGGTCTGACTCAGCTTAAATCTGAAACAACTAGTCCATCTAGCAGCATCTAACCATCAATGAACCACTGTACACACAGTGAGCAGTGGTGCTGCTCTCCTACACAACCGTTTTGAGTTGTATAGAACCAAAGCCCCATGTTCCTTGCATGTTTCAGCACTGAAACTGCCCCAAGGCACCTCTTGCTAGGAATATGTACTGCTGCACAGGACCAGAACATAGCAATGCATTCATGTAGACTACTGGGACAAAGAATATGGTTTAAATAAAACTGTTGCCAAGACAAATGTAAAGCCAGGAGCCAAAGGAGCGGAGAGAATAATTACTGATAAAAATAGCATTCAGAGATCAAAAATGGAAGAACAAGGTTTATTTTTGCTGAAGAGTTAACTATGTCAAGCAGGTATGCTAAGAAGCTTTGCGTGATCTCACAACGTAGATACGTCAGTCAGCTTCCTGCCAACAACTAAATGTGAGATTTTATTCAGCAGATTTCTAAAGGGTTTTCAGTTTATTTTAGGAGGCTTCTGTTTAAAAAAAAACAACAAAAAAAAGTAATCTGTGTCATTCAGCAAGAGTGGGATACCATAGTTACTAAACTACAGTATACGTAGTAGAAGTATGCACTCCTATTACAGTTAAATTGGCCAGCATTTCAATAATTTGATGCTGCATAACAATTACTAAGTCAGTCCTGGCTCTAGCTTTATTTAGAGTTTAGGTAAGTTTCTTTTGCAGTTGTTGTAATAATAATAAAACTTTCAAAATATTCTTTTCCCCATTCCCATAAATCATCTCTAACCAATCCACAAAAGTTTTGTCTGAAAAGTAAGATTTACATCTGTACTCTGCCTGCTTTGCTACTCCATAGGCCTGAAGAAAGAAAGAGAAAATATGACTGCTTTAGGATACTCTGAAGGTTATTAAAACTTGTTGGGCAAAAGACTGGAACTAGTTCCAGGGGAAGGATTTATTTTCACAAGGAAAACATAGCCTTAAACCTTCTTTTTAAGTTAGTAAGAAGTTTTGTAACAATGATCACAGCATTACTGAGAGGGAAAGAGAAAGGAGAGAGAAGATGCAAATATGTGATTGGACTAATAGCTAATTGCTTATATCAAAAGTCACGCTTTGAAATTCTCAAGAATAAAATACAGTGGTGAATTCTCTTTCCCAGTGACTCTGAGCACTTCAGGCCATGGGCAGACAGCTTCAGAACATAAAATTAAAGAAAAAAAAAAGTAAATACTACCTAAACTTGACCTACTTAACGTCATGATGGAAGTGGCCGGTAACTGTAGCCATATCCACATTTGGAGGCATATGTCAGTATGTTTTACAGACACAGGAGAAAGAATTCTTACCTATGGCTGAAGCTTGACTATTGATGACCAACTCATCAATATTCAATATCTCAATATTGACTTTATGCAGAAGAGGATTTGAAAAACAGAAAAGTTTCCTGAATCAGACTTCTGTCCCATCATCTTCTTTCTATATTCATCTATGCATATCAGCAGTATCACTGGAATTAAATAATGTGTATCAGCTATTAGGCTAGATGCTTCTTGAATGAACTAGTCTGTAAATTATTAACAGACATAAAGTTGGCTTCCCAGGAGAAAAAGGGAGGGCCAGCATGTCACTGATAACATTTGGCACCTGAAGTATACTTAAGCTTCATTTTCTATCATGTCCTGAATGACATAACTTGAAATAATGCCTCAGTTCAGCAAACCTCTTGTAAGGAATACTGTCACACATACCTGATTGGTTCTGGCTCTTTCCAAAACTCATTAAGGAATCAGAAGTGTCCTATCATAATCTATACTGGGTTCGGTTTTACGGTCTTAAATATAAAGAATATATGTTTTGGGCAAACAAATGAACCAAAACCACACACGTACTGACTATAGAACAGTACCAGCACAGGTACAGAAGAACAGGCTGCTACTTTAAGCTGCACCTTCTCCTCTTTTTAAGTGAAGAATTCTCCTACAGTTTTCAGCAAATGTGTTAGTGCATGCTGCATCAATTATGTCAATTATGGAAAACAGTATCTATTGTTAGAAACAGGCTTGTTTTAAAACTTAGTACGGAAATGACCACTCTACATCTGACACTCATCAAACTGAGCTATTTTTGTTCTAACAATGAACAGAGAAATGCCACATGTAAATAAATTCTGAATGCTTTGAAGAAACATGGCAGCAATAAAAACCAAGAGGTGTACTGCCTTGGAGGTCTGGACATTGAAGCACAACACACATGCCTGGGGAGGCTGGGAGTTCTTTATAATACAAAAGCACATCCTATAGCAATTCTTTTTCAAAGGTCACCTGGAAGTTTCTTGGCTTTATTCAGAAATGTTCTACATATATCTTTTTGTGCAAATAAAGATATTTTCATTTTATTAAAACATGCATTGCACAAAATCACCAAAGAGTATAAAAGTCATCACTCAGAAATTTCCAAAATATTCCTTTTGTATGCATTTATGTATATATATACTTCCATTTACATATATATATATATTTCCATTTCCATTACATACATATATATACTGATCATTGTTCCTGCAATGTGCATTAGCAAGAAATTACAGAAACTAATATTTTTTTTAGTATTTGAAATGGGTATTTAGAAATTCTTAAGGAAATACTTTATTTTTAAAACAAAAATTGTTGGAATTCTTTCCCTTTTGAGATCTGAAAAATTTTAGGAACAAAAAATCAACCTTAGATCCAAGTCAACTTTCAATATAGTATCGTCTCATTCACATTTACAATTTGCACTATAATCAGTGCATAATACAGTCTCCTCATTTTTAATAGTATAAACAACACCACTGTATAACAGACTTTTAAAAATCTTTTTGAAAAAAATACATGATCTTTCATGAATGAAAAGCACTTCTCTGTAAACCTTTCCAAGTGTGCTGATACAAGGTCAGAGTTTTCAAAACCAACAGATATGTTAAAACCTAATGTTTCTGAAGCAGAAATACAGTCTGTCTACTGACAAAATAAAGAACTTCCAGTGACTCGAGCATGACATGTTTAGAGTCTCTTTTTCCATTGTATTTCAATTTTTCAATTCTTCCTCATCTGAAAAAAAAGGCCCAAACCATCTGTGCTTGAAAAATAATGTTCCACATAAAAAGTAGTTAATGTGTCCATTTTCAGATTTAGTGAACTATCAGCCCTCACAGCACATAGGACTGAACAAAACCAAAGAAACAAGGGTATATGCTTGCTTCTATAAATAAACAAATAGGAGAAGCAAGTGAGGGATAAGCACACCTCCAACTGTTTTTCAAAGATACAAGCAGATATAAACAGGTGATTAATAAACACAGACTGGAAATTAGAAGACCCTCATTTTCTACATTGACTAAAATAGATTTTGGAACTGCCTTCTAATGGGATCTATAAAGACAAAAGATCTGATTTTTTATGTGGTGCTTGATAAGTTTATAAATGGGTTGAAGAATATGACTGCCAGCTATTCCAGAGCACTGGATGTGACCAGTACTTCCCCTTTTGGTTCTATATTTCTGTTTGAACCTAAATATTTCAACAAATGTCTGCATTTCCATAAGAAAAGAGCCAGTACCACTTTAAAGCAGGTCATCTGTTTGTCAGTGGCTTTGAGAACCACCAGTTTTCATGTTTTAAAATACATTATGCTAAGTCTATACATGTATAAAGCCTTGCATATGTTTGTTAGTTAAAAGCAATGGTAAAAGTGTTTTAAAAGCATGACTTTTAATCGTTTTACAGAAAGGTCTCTCTTCTGGTGGTTTAGCATAGGAAAACACAGGAATATTCTCCTACTTCTGTAACTCATTTATTAAAAAGCTGACTGGGTATGTTCTGCCATGTTTTCAAACATTATTCCTCCTGTCTTGACACTGATTTCTTCTATGTATTATGTATATTCTAAGGACAGTGCTAAATCTTTATAAACTACAAAAAACATTAAATATGACCTGACCAGTTAAGCCATATAGACCAAACACATGTAGAATAGAGATGTAAAATCAAAGTATTACTATTTCATAGGAAAAATAAAGATGATGATAATTTGTAAAGAAGGAATTAGCACAAGCTTTGGGTAAGATGTACTTTGTTCTTTACTGGATGACTTTCTTTATCCCAAAGGCAACATAATAATTAGAAAGACAGAACAGCTTTTCATTTTAACTAATTTATAGACATCCATCTTGTCTTATGAATCTAGAAAATGATACCTAAGTCCTACCCATATTTATAAAATTAACTATGCCTTCAGTAAAAAAAGAGATTTAATATTATGGCACAGAAGCTTTTCCCTAGAACAAGATGAAACCTATAAAAATATATCTTGGCAATGTGGATTTAGTCATCAAAATGAAGAACTGCCTTCTGAACTATCTTCTTTTTGTCATCGATCTCCCCAAAATGGCTAATGCCAAAGGCTGAGTCTTAATGGAGCTCCAATGTTCCTTAGGCTACTTACAGACCATGCATGGTGATTTTTTTTAAGTTTTACTGGTTCCCACTATAGGGAATTTTACTGTTTGTTATTATTTCCTGCATGAAAAAAAAACCTAAACCAAACAAAACCAAACCAAACACACCACATACAAAAACCAACCCCTCCAAAAAAACAGCCCCTCAGATGAGAAAGTTACCTTGCTTAAATCCCAAAAGCTACAGCCTTATTTTCCCTTCAGATGCCACCTGAATGCCCACCTAGGTTATGACTACTGCAAAACTCAGTGCTCACAAGCAGGCAGCTCTCAAGCTCCCACTTTTCAGTGCATTCCCATTTTTTCATTCCCCTGTCTTCTCCATTTTTAATACCAATTAGAAGGTAAAAGGCTACAATTCTTCTAATGAACAAAGCAGTGCCAACTGTTCCTCTGAAAATTTACCATCTAATCCAATTCCCCTTTTTTTTTCTCTCTCTCTGTTCATACTATTCACCACAGTGATTATCTCTTTAACTTGTGTTCAGAAATACAGTGTAAAAGCAATCTGGGTCTTCAATACCAACATACCTACACATACATACATTCCTCCAGCTTCTTCTTCAGAATCACAATCCTGTCCACTTTTAATGACAACAGCTTTTGGCACCACTCTCCCAGTTAAGCAAAAGGCACTGCTTAATTGCAAGTCCCTCTTGGCTCTCCTTTTTAGTGCTTCAGCTCATTCGCATGAACTATGTTTAGCACAAAAGCCTTTCCTTGGAACAAAATGAAACTCACAGAAATTATCAGAGTCCATTTGCTCAGTTTCCAAAATGATCAGGCTCAGAAGTTTTGTCAGTCTCCATGACATGAGGCCAGTGTTTTATTTTACTTCGTTCAAGTTCTTTTCAATACTTAAACATCATTTCAAGAATAATTATTTAGCTCAAAAGGTTTTCCTAGTTCTCATTAAATGAGTGAAAAGTACATGAAAAAACAACCTTTCACATTTCAGCTGAGTAAAATTAATTTTGGAAACTACATAAATTAAAAATATAGAACAGAAATGTCCAGGGAAAGAACTCTTCCAGAATTAGTAGTCTAGATGCCAGTAAATATACAGGCTTAAAATAGTTAAATTCAGCAGTGGGATTTGGGGAGGCAGTGTAGTAAAGGGCAAGTGAGCAGTGTGTAATGTTGGCTGAACAATTACGCTTTTCCCAGTGTCAGTCATAGGACTTTCCTAAGTCTGGTTAAATACTAGGAATGTTCACTCTTTCTGGCTGTTGTTTTTTCCAACTCAGATCTTGTCTTGACAGTTAAACTGCAGAGACACAATCAAATACAAATTATGTAGACGGCCACTTTAGCATTATCATAACACTCAGAATCTTGAAAGAAGCAGAGATACTGTTTAGCAAGAATGTACCAAAGCACTCTGGCAGAGAAGGCAAAAGAAGCCTCACATAGTGCTTAAAAGAGAAATGTATCAACAACTGGCTGTTCGTCTCTATCAAAAGACAGTTGCCTGCTTTGTTTTGTTTTCATCATTGTACTGTGATTGTGGAAATTCTGCTGCTTCTGTCTCGCTGAATTGCAAGTTCTGACAGAGCCACAAGATGAACAGCTGAAATAAAAGGCCTTTTTTCTCTACCACTGCCTGAGAGGTGATGGCTTAAGAATCAAATGTACCACTCACTGCCAGAGATTAAAAAATTGAAAACTTGACTGAAACTAAATGTATTGGTTAAAGTGTATACAACACCTAGGAAACATGGTAAGGGAGTAAGAGATTCCAGAAATATATGTAAGGCAGCATAATGCAGTTTGAAGACATGACAACAGATATTTAAAGCCTGAAAATACTCTCTGAAGGAATGAAAATTAAATGCGTAATTTCAAAGAGCAAAACCAGTTCCTCCATAAAAATGGAGAAAAAGCATCTTGTAGCACCTACAAGTGAAATGCTAAACAAATATTATATTGGCCAAAGTGCACAGGTGGCTGCCCACTATCACAGCTTCCACAACTTCCATCAGCCTCCCCATCCCAGGTGACCTGGAATAGAACTCATGCCCCCATCTCTGTACCACCAGAGGGAAAATATTCATCCTCTGGCCTCCCAGCAAGGGCTGTGCTCTTCATGCCATTACCCAGCCTGGCCTCTACGAGCACAGCTAATTTATTGCTTCCTGAGTTCTCTTTTTTCTTCTTTTTTTTCCATCTTCAGCCTCCTTAGAAAGAATGTAGGTTTAAGATGTACAAAAACAACCAATGCCCTTCCCCCACACTGTTCTGAAAGGCATGGCATAAACTTAATAACAAACAAGGAATAAAAATGAAGTCGTAAGAAAAAAAGGCATAGGTATTAAAAAGGCATAAACAAACCTAAGATTCTAGCCATATAAACTTTTATTCTCTTTAACTCTTATTGCTTTCTCCTGTTTGTATCCTCCTAATTGCATCTGACATTTTTCATGACAGTAAGTTTTTTAAGAGCAACTGAAATACTGAAAAATAACCTTCATTTGACTGGTTTTGGTGCTATGGTACATTGCTCCCTTTTACTTTACCCTTCACAACCCTTTAAATGCAAATGGAAACATTCATTGTGCTTTTTTATAATTTTCATATTGGCAATCACTGCACAAGTCAAATGCATTATGGACTTCTCCAAAAATATTAATCTTGAAATTGTTATGCCACAGATAACAAAACACTGTATCTCCTTCATTGTGAAATGTCAAATAACACACCTTAAATATGACTGCAAAATGAATAAAAATACAGCAAGACATGGACTGAGCTGTTGGTTTGCAAGACAAAGTCAGGAATGTGTTATGCTTTGGAATAGACTGGAAATAGTATTTGGTCTTAAAAATCGGTTATCATTCAATTGTCATAATCTGGACAGAAACTGCATGTCGTGTACACTCTCAGTTGCCAGCTGAGCGTGTATACATAGAATATCCAAATGGAAGGTTGTAAGCAAACAAATGAACACATACATGACAATAATCCTCTCAATCATTTTTATTTGTTGAAAATCACTCGAAGCATAAAATAACCCTCAGCACTGCAGGAAACAAACTTGGGGACGTTAATGCAATTGCTGAGTATTACTGGACAGCCCAAAATGTAACATTTGGGATAGTGCCATGTTCAATCCTTCCAGGGTCTGATGAAAAAGAAATGCAGTACAGGCTGCCCAAGTGGAAATTTAACACAGCTATGTAGTTCTTCTAGGAAAATGATTTTTTAGTGGTACGAAAAACATTAACTTTATACCTGATGTTGCACACATACTTTTCTTCTCTGAAAAGAATGAGGGTCATCAACAAGTACTATGACATGAAATGCTAGCTAGGAGCTAAATTTACAGTGCAATACTGTAAACTTTTATTCAACTGAGGTTTTTTCTTAGTAAATCCTGCATATACATAAGACTCAAGCTGCACTAAAATAAAGGCTCCTACTTAAAACTCAGTTCCACAGCCATCCTAAAATTGGCGTACTAGGGATACTTTCTGCATCATTCCTTAAATTCCTGTAAAGACCTCTCCCACTTACAGCAGCAGCTTCTGCTTAAAACTCTGACAAGGTCTCTTTCTTTGCATGTTACACTTAAAAATATAGACCTTTTACTTGGCAAAATGAACACGAATAGAAAACCCAAACAAATAAACAACAGTGAATGGATTAGTTTTCTGGAAACGTTGTATATTCCTTTGCTCCTCTCTCCTCTCCAGGTTCACTAAAAAATGTAAGTTCTGGAATGCACTTGCAATGCAAATTTCGCTAACTCCTCACCCACTGAGGTTCAAGGATGAGTACTTGCTACTTACAAAACCCAGTAAGTAGTTTGGTTTTCTAAATTAGAATACATCTATTAGAAAAATATATTGAAGACGTCCTATGTTGGTTGTTCGTTTATTTTCAGGGGCACTATTAAATAAAATAACTTTGCAAAGGTTTCTAGTATGTAAGAAAGGTATTTCAATGAGTCCATTGCCTGAATATATTTACACAGAGGTCACAGTCAGAAGTACTGAAAAAGCATAGATTCAAGCAAACCCTTATTAAAATCTGGTTTTAGACTACGTTATAGAACAAATATAAGGGGGAAAACCCAGTGAGTTTCTGAGAGGTCATACAGATAAAGTATGGATATAATAGGATCCTAATAATTGGATGTAAACTCCTTTTTCTGATTCACTGTCTTGAAAAGATACCTCTCAAATAGACACAGAGGAGGAAGGCTGGAGAATTACCACCACTTCATTTCTCTTACCTTCCTGTAGAGACCACCTGTTTTATCACAGTATCACTATCATCCTGTTTTCTACAACAGCTACATAGTTTAATACCCGTGAGGGTTTTCCATCTGTCATGCCACAGTACTGATTTCTGCTGCAATTCTGAAGTAGAACACTGTCTACTATTGTTCAGTGTTTTAGTACACATTTCATAGCATAGAGATGATTGTAAACAAAACCACAAATAAAGACCTGTGCTCATCAAAGTAGGAGTAAGAATTATTTGTGCTCTTTGCAAATTTGTTTCATTCTATAAGCAGTAACAAATCTAGAAGGGAACAAATATATAAGCAGGAACAAATCTACAAAGGCTGACATCACCTGTATTCTCCTCTCATCATTAATAGCAGGATGCCCATCAAACATTGGCCAGTCAGATCTTCATGATTCACTTTGCTGTTTCCCAAAGATATTTTTGAGTAACACTGAGTTCCATGCACTTTAATTTCAAACTACTGTATCTTTCCTTTTACGAGTAATATATCATTTCAAAAATAAAAATATGTAAAAAATAACCATGGGATTGTTACAAATGAAACATACAAATAAATAAGATTTTAGTGCTCATTTTGAAAATTGGTGGTTTTGAATTGTGCAAGACTGATAAATTTTCAGATGAATATGGTCTAATTTTGTTGAGCTCTGACCAGTCTTTGATGTATGTCCCAACTGAATTCGGTTTATGAATGGAAATTTCATTTTGATACCAGTCATTATGCTAAGTCAAAATGGCAAAGTGAGAAGGATCATTTTTCACAAAGTCTGCTAATGCCCTGCTATGCAGAGTAATGTATTGAATTATCCCAACTGAACACTTGTTGGACCTATGGTCTTCAACTGAAAATCTCTCTCGCATTTCCATCTCCTGTAAGCTCTTCACTTTTTTAAGATTTTGAGAAAGTGAAGGCAAATTAAACCAAGGGGCAGTAACATGACAAGTTCTTCAAGTTTTTTAATCTATTTTGGAGCCATGTTTCTCATACATGAGAGAGAATAAATCATTTTCTTTTGAATGCTTTGTTTCAGGCACAGTGCTGGAGATTTGTGATTTTATCTCTCTTATTCTGTTTTGTTTCTTAAATGCCAACTTCTGAAATTATATGATTATGCATACTTTCCTGTTAATTTAAGAGGCTATTTCTAGCAGTTAGGAGCCTATATATGCAAATTGTAAAGGAACAACATGAAATGTTAAATAGAAAGCATTCGAGCCTCTAATTTTTTTATTTAAATTCAGTTTTATGAATCTCTGTTCACGAATCTTAACTTTTTGGTTGCCAAAACTGTAATCAGTAGCAGCTGCATAAAATATGGTAGTTATGGCTGCTGGAAAGTCCCTAAAAAAGCCATGTCCATGCTTTAGCCACCTGACTTCCATCCAACTGGGGTGCAGAGACAGGAGAGATCTATGACATCTGTTGCTCCCAACAGCCCTGTTGGGAGGCTGATGAACTTTAAGATCCCTTCCAACCCAAACCTGTGATTCTGTGGCTGAATAAGCATCCAGTAAATTGTTGACTGTTTCAGCAGACATTATTGTTCTCTGTGATGGATATTCTCCTTCAAGCCTGATGATAATGATTTATGAATTCAGCTGTGCGCCTTGCTAACTGAAGGACGCAAGTAGTTTTATTTTTAAATTAAATTTCAAAAGATGACATTTGTACAGCTGGTTATTCTTTCAAAACACAATATCCTGCATTGCCCAGTCAATGAGGGTTTGCCATACAGAAGAACTGCAGGGCAGGTCTGGGTAAACAATTAAGAGCTGTCAAGTATACTGCTTTCTAACAGCAGTATTTTTAGCCATGCCAAAGCAGAGCTATTTGGAGTACTAACTATAAAAATTCAATTCCAGTGGAACTCAGTATTATTAAACAATCATTTTATACTGATGTAAATCTTCATGTTCACCTTAATGAAAAAGAGCAACTTACTGAAAAAGGTCTAATTCATAAAATTCTAAATTTCTTTATTCAGTTTTTTCAATCCTAAATTGAGGTTTTGTATCACCATAGAATAGATAAGGGCATGAATAGATAAACTGAATAGTAACAAATTGCTAGCTGATACTCAGTGCTAACAGCTGGATGATACAGTTGAACCAACTTTTGATCTGTAAGTCTGACGTCTGTAGTAAGCAACTTAATGGAAACTGTAAGAACAGAATGAGGGGGCACGTGCATAAGCATGATAGATAAGGGAAAAGTCAAAGTGGCCCTTATAAGGAGGAGTGTCGGCTCACAAAGCTATAGAAGCTCTTCGAGGGAATCACAAAGGCTGCAGATCGCAGGGATCTAGTTTATGTAATTGTTTGGATTTTGGAAAGTGTTTAAAGGGAACAAACAGCTGTAGAGTAAATAGGAATGTTGCTCCATGAATTAAAAAAAATGGCTCAATAGTAGGTTATTGATTATTTCACACAGTGACTGGCAGCCATCAGTGGAAACCTGCAGGCATTTGTTCAGGGTACATGCTGTTCAATGGAGACATTTGGTAATGGGCACTGGGTAGTGAAGCAACAAAGTTTTTTAAAGGTTTGTTATTCAGGATAATAGATGCTTTCTGACAAGAAAGATTTACAAGAAGGTCCTTACAAGACCTAGTGACAACACCAGTAAAACAACAAATGACATGTAACATAGAAAGCTAAAGATACAGAAATTAAGACAGATACATCAACGAAAATGTACTCAATGTTAATTTAGTTGTTAAAGATAACAAAATGTTAAGCGTTATTAGGAAAGGACCAGACCACATAACTCTGTACATCATCCACTGTTCTTCATAAATACAAAAGAGTAAGTTTCTTCGTGCTTTAATACTATTTAGTTCTTGTCCCTACCAAAACACAGTAAAATGGGAATGATTCAGAAGGAGCTAAATGTGGATGCTAAATGTATTTATGCCTTCAAAGGAAAATTAATTCACAAAAGACAAGCATTAACATAAATGTATAAAAGTATCATCACTCTAACATACTATTAAATGATCTGAATTTAAGTTTTCTTTTGGAGGGGAGCAATGGATGGAAAATTTAACTCTAGGAAAAACAGTCATTTTCACAGAATTTAACTAAAATTTATTGCAGTATTAATGATGACATAGTTCCAATGATTCTCTAAAATGTTTTTTCCCGTGTACTCTTTTAATTGCCTCATTCTGTTGCAATGTTACCAGGTACATACAATGGTGGGGGTTCTTATAATTCAAATATTCAAATATGGGCTAAATTACAGTTGATTATTGGGATACACATATTTGAACCATGCCAAGTGAAATGTTTCTCTATTACAAAATAAAGTATATATTTAAACAATATTTTTGGAATTAAACTATATATATTTTGAACTTTCTGGGTGCCCAGACTCAGACAAGGAGCCATAGTTGGAGATGTCTTATAATAGGAAAAGCAAATCTGGTAAATTATATGGTTCCATAAGGAATACTGGGGAAAATAATGCTTTTGGATTTTCTCCCCAATGCTTTCTGTGTCTTAAATCAGTTCTTAAATACTTAGGAATATGTGTTAAATATTATCTTCAATCTTGTAAATGTGATTAATAGATATATATTTTTCTCTGCAGGAGAGTTGCCAGTGTATTCTTACTTGAAAATGAGCATTTCTTGCTGGCAAATCTAATGTGTGAAAATCTTCCACAGCGTTAAAACATACCTGTTTTCCATATATTCTGGTTTAAAATGCCTTTTTTTTTTCTTTCCCCAAAAAATCCCAATACTTTTAATCTCAAACCATGGCACGTGATCAGCCTCCACCATCAAATGAAATCATTTATACATCACTGAAATTCGTACCATGAGACCTACCTTTTCTGCTAACAATTCTCTGATCTTGCTTGCCTGGAGACGGAATTTCATTAACTGTGACTCCAGAGTTAAACATCTTTCTTTCCAGTTTACAGTACCTTCTGGCTCTGAAAGTTCAGCCATATTTATGCTGGAAAAAGAAAGGGAAAAAATCCCCATGTCAAATTTAGTCTTATTTAATGTCTTTTTTTTTAATATACATCCAAAGTCATTTTATGTAAATGTGAAGAATGTCCCCAAATTCTGTGCAGATGCAGCCTCATAAAGCTTAGTAATAAGTACATTACTTTACAAAGGCCTTTATCATAAGTGGGAGATCTCTGTTTATAACATTTGGGTTTACCATAATTTCATTTCTTCAACTATTTTGGGGCTGCAGTATGTCTTCCTTGATAAGCAGAGACACATTACACATTTTAATCTTCAGTTACTGTATACATCCTTTCTTAGGATAAAGAAGCTTGTAGAGAATGGAGCTTTTGCTAAGAAAATGCCTTATATAGGTGTAACTACCTGTGAGTTTGCAGCACATTTGTTTTTATCCAAGTTTACTGTTTGGCAGAGGACTCTAAAAATGTTCTAAAATCCTTATGTTTAATCTAGTTGCCTTTAAAATGTTATATACTTAATGAGTTGCAAGGTGGGGGTTGGTTCCAAATGTAAAGGCAGGTAAACAAATAGTCCCTAATGGATCCCTCACATGAAAAAACAGTCCCTTGGCATTAGCTGTTGCAGACCTCAGGACAACATTGCTCATGCACATTTTGGGTTCAAATCTGCTTTTATCTTCATTCAGCTGCTTATGCCTTCTGGACATTAATCTTGGTGTCCTTTTGGACAAGCACTGCTGGAAAAATTATTCAGGATGAGAGCTGGCTCATCATGGTTTGAGTCTGAGAAGCCAAGAAAATCATCTGTGTGTAAGCAGAAGGACTGGGCTCTGTTGTATCCAAGTATTTGTAGACAGCTTAATAAAGAGTAAAGTGGATGGCTGAATGTAACCATTCAGTCCAAGGCGTTCCCTTGCGAGCAAAGGCCTTGGCATTTGCTGGGCTCTAAATACCTAGGTTTGTCTTTGAAAATAAAACTTGAATACTCCCCAAGCATTCAATTTATCTCCAAAATAACAGACAGACATAAAAACACCGTTCAGTAGAAGGCAGCTGAACATCGTAACAAACAAGATTACCAGTCATCAGGTCATGCTGCATGTTTGTCACCTATGTCGTAGACAGTAAGATGCTGACAAAGGAAGGCAAGTAGCCCCCATTTCAATGGGATGAAAGAGGCTGGCACAGGAAAGTCATGCACAAAATAGAGCTCTATACTGCAAGTCCTGACACAGCATGGATTAATAAACACCACCTTTGAGAGCCCCATCCCCATGACTACTCCAGCTCTTCAGCAGCCTGGATTCAAGCACTCCCCTTCCTCCCAGTGCTGAAGGAGATGGCCCCAATTCCCTTCCTTCCCCAAGGAGGGGGAACATCTCAGCTGCAGGCAAAGGATCTATAGATTTAGCTTTTCCACAGTTCCTGACACCAGTAAGAATAAAGAGAAAAGCAAAGCATAGCAAGACACACCAAAGTCATAAGTAGGATGCCAGAAGTTCTTTGCTTTTCTGCGACAAATTAATATTTCCTAGTTCTAAATTTTCCATGTCTCAGATTAGTCTCAAGTTCGTCATCACTAAACTGGTGAAAAACTGTCTCAAAACTTTCCTTCCTTTCCCCTAACCTAATTTCCTTGTCTTTTTCATTCTGTATCTTAAAGTTAGAAGGAAAATGAGGAAAGAAGACATGACTAAGGTTTGTCAGCTTTTCACCACAATCACTTGTCAGAAGGTGACCACTCTATCTTTGACTCCCTCTTCCTCTTGGTCCCGCAGGGTAAGATTCAAGCTGTTAAGCCTGAGGTTATAACTATCCCTGTTCAGGAATCCCTCACTCAGGAATCCCCATGGAATCACTGGGATTTAAGCACATTATTAAAATAGTTTCCAAAGCCCATCCTGCAACACCCAAATTCTAAACTTTAAGCACAGATGCATTTCAACTGCAACCTTTCCAAGTGTCTGGTGTCTTTTCCATTCCCCCCTCCCTTCTTGGGAGCTTGGCACAAGACTCTCTGGATTGCCAGGGAAGCAGGGTGCTCACCAGTGTCCTATCCCTAGTCCTCACTCCTCCCCCCTTGTGCAGAGTCCTCATGCTCAAGGGGGGAAGGTGGCACTTCACAGCAGCAGCTTCTCCTCATTTACAGAGGAAGCAGAAGTTTCAGCTGCAAAGTGATTTGGACACATAGCCTGGATTCTGCTCTCCTAAGAAAGGAGGAATGGCAAAGTTCCTATAGACTGCCTAGTTAGCATTTTTGATGGTTTTCCTTTTTGACTAATCACATGTATGTACAGTACAGATGAACTTGGCCGGCGTTTGGTTAACAGTAGGATATTCCAGTGTCTGTGGTAGTGAAAACACAAACGGATGAAGCAGTGAAAGGATTTTTGCTTTTTGGTAGGGTGCAATATTACAGGGTGGAGTTAAAAATGTTTGTCTTTCAACAGACACAACATTTGAGTAGATGGATTTCTGGCAGCGGACAATGCGTCCAGCCAAGTAGTTTCTCAATGTCCAAGCTAATTCATAGCCCACTGTATAAACATTTCAGATAAAACGTTTGAAAATAACTCTTTTTATTGTGGGTTGTTTGTTAGAGATTATAATAATTCACTTCATAGTTTCCAACAAGCCAGTGGGTTCTGGAAATATTTACAGGCACATAATACACTGTTTACAATTGTGGAATGAATGATCTTACTTTGAATCAATGACTTCCTGTTTCTTGGTTGATTCCCCAAGGGAGGAAAAAAATGAGTTCATCTCTTTTGGCTTAATCGAGTACTCTGAATCAGCACTCCAACCTACACAGAGGCCGCCCCTTCTTCCTGCTTCAGTTCCCACCGCAAAGCCCTCCACTCTCCCCAAGCCTCTCAAAATTGAAGCGTTTGAGAAGTAAACTGGAAAAGCACACATTAAAGCAGGAAGTTCTAATTATGCCATCAAAAATTAATTGAGACAAGTTTGACAAGTCTGGAGAGATTAAATTTGTCTTTTTCATTTTTTAAGTTTAGAAACCTCTTCATAGGCTTCAAGAAGTCAGAATGTCACATTCTCCCCAAAGGGATTGATATAATTTCCTTTTCTTTGCTGTCTGCTTGGAAATGATCAAAATACATTTTAGGGGGAAGGAGGGAACAATATTCAAACTCTTTGAGGCATGTTAAAAATTTCCACGTTCCTTATCACTGTCAGTACCTCCCTCTGTTTTTAACAGAATGCTGTGTTTAACTAAACACTTCATATTCTGTCCATATATTCTGTATATCCTTTCTCTGCTGGAGAAAGCTTGAGTCCATTTCCGTAGGAGTGGTCTTGTGTGGTTTGTGATGGGTTCCTTACACCAGACTAAAATGTTCACCAGCCCAAAGTTTTAGACTGTACCTCTCAAATTTCAAGCTCCTTTCTTCTACTCTTTTCACCCAAAGTCAGCACTTGCAAGTATTTTGGAGCCCTAAAGGCTGGACTGGAGAAGGGAAATGATGAGACACAAAGTGGACCTGTTTAGGAATCAAGGAAGTCATTCTCAGGTTTGGTGCTGCCCAGGGCCCTTACTCACATCCAAACACTGGTAACTTTATTTTCCACTTGACTCATTTTGCATAATCCTGTGCTCAGAGAAACTTGAACCTAAGCTATTTAAAACTGCTTTCAAAAACTGATCTATGAATGGTTTCTCTGCTGCTTCCTAGATATTGATGAGGTTGAACCTGTGAAGCCAGATGTCAGCCAGGGCTCCCTGCCTCTGGCACCAGGCATAGACCCTTGAAAGCCCTCCTTTTTCCAAGGGCTGGACTGCCCCCTCCCAGCTCCCCACTAAGCCCCTGCTGCTCTTTCCAGAGGAATGGCACAATCTATGGCTCATCAGCACAGCACTGTCAACTGCATGTCGCAAACATCATTAAAGCACAGATCACTTTATGTCCTTTTCCCAATGACAGCAATGAAAAGGTTGCAGTGTGACATCACACTAGGTATGTTTAATTTTTATGTGAAATTCTGAAAGCTGATGGTGTAGATATGTAAGAAAATATCCTAATTCTTCATGTTTGTTTGCAGGAGGTGTTCTCTCTTATTTTTCTTGGGGACCGCAGTGATATGTCAATGACACTGCCAACCGGACAGGGGGAGCCTGGACGTTAAGGGCCCTCAAGCGACCTCAAGCTCGTCAGTTTCCTGCCGTGGGACTTGAGCCAACGGCCCCGGGGTGATCTAACACAACGCCACCCTCCACCCGACGGAGCCACCCGGGCACACCGCGCCGGCCGCCCCGTCCCGTTCCGTCCCGTCCCGTCCCGCCGCCGGGGAGCCACAGCCCCCGGTTGCCCCTCCGGCCGGCCCGGGCGCTGCCACCCGCCCGCACTGGGAGGGAAGGGGGCAAGCAAAGGGAGGTCAAACCTGGCCGGCCGCTGCTCGCCGCCTCGGGTACCGTCCGCACCGTGGACACTGCGCGACCGCGGCTGCCCGCGCCCCCCGGCGCCCGCCCCACCATCCCTGCGGCGAGCGGCCGCCTGAGCGACGGCCGCCACGGCCACTGAGCATCGCGGGGCCGCCCCCGGCGGGGCGCCCGGGCGGGGCCTGCGCCGCTCGGCACTGGCGGAGGGATGGGGGCCGCAGCTCGGTGGTGGGGTCACTTGGACCGCTGCATGGCATGGGTCGGGCCAGGCCGGCTGGGGGGATACAGGCAGCAGTCCCCGCTGGGAGGTTCCTGGGGGGGGGGGGGGGGGTGCAAGGCACCGGACCCAAACCGGCCTTGGCCTCCGTCTGCTCCCCGGGTCCCATGGGATGGCCTGGCTGTGCCCCTTCCCCATCCCAAGATCTTAATTTCCTTTATGAATTAGGAACTGCTCCTCTGATACTGCGTGAATTACTGAGGGGGAAACTGAGTGAGAAAAGGAGCATCTGCTGGTTCTGAAGTTTGTCGGACCCAACATCAGGGCTTGCTGCAGTTTGAGTTTCACCTTGTGTGAAAGGTCGTTTGACAATTTGAGGGTTGGAGCTGAGCAGTCATCAGGGTGATGGTGTGGGTATGATGGGATGAATGGGGCTTGCAGAGCTGCTGTGTCCCATAGGTAACCACACACTTCAGTACTGGATGGGATGAAGCAGCAGGTGCGGGTGGGTCATGTTGGAGCATGCTCCTCATCCCTTTTGGCACTGCTGCGAGTACACTCAGGTAACCAGACATCTCTGTCTCTTCTAAAATACTGTCTGAAGTATTAAAAAGTAATTTGAAAAAGCCTTGTCTGCCATGTGTAGGGGTCTTCCTCATACACACTTTGAACTGGGATGAGATTTACGGATTCTGTTTTGCTTGGATAATGTTCTTGGCAAAAATGTTTTTACAGATTCTTCTGGTGCATAAACAAACTTCACTGCCGCTCTCCTGGTGCTTATTTCTAATGTAGTGGTGCAGACTTGTTTTGTGTAAACTATTCTTTCATAGTCATCTGTGAGTCAGTGAAAGTGCAAGTTTTTTGTTGGGAAAGAAAAAAGGTCTGAATAGCTCAAATATTCCCCATCTGGTTATACACACAACTTCAGTTTTTCCTATTCAACTCAATACATCCTCCCATTTCCACTCATTTGCAATGACCTTAAAGTATCCAAACAGCTTAACTGATAGTGTTTCATTTGCTGGTACTTTCCTAAGTGCTTCATGTATTTTTTAAACACTCCTCATTGAAAAATGTGTTCAAAACACGATTGCTGGTATACCAAGAAGTGAACCGTTCTCTCTAGATACTCCCCAGAGTGCAGAGAGTGAACACAGCGTGCAGCGATCTCAGGAGAAGCGAAGGCTGCATGAATGGCACGCTCAGACCGCAAGAGGGAGAGCAAAGCCTGTTCACTAAACGAGTGTTGCTTTCAATTTGTTTTGTGGATTGACTTTTCTCTAGCCTTAGACAATAAAAATGCTCTGCAGTCAAGCAGCTCTCGGTACTCTTAAGAGGCATGAAGAAAATAGGAATAGGGATATACAGGATTTTCTCTTGCCTGCCCTTGCCTGTAAAGTAGGTAGAAGTGACTAGAACCTGTGTTCATTAACTAAGGGAATAAAACCACCAGTAGGACACAGAACAAAATGCAACTTTGTTTTGTAATTAGAATGCAAGGGGAGAAGCCATAAATCTTCCAGCAAAGACACAGAGAACCACTATGCATATAAGCGTAGTCGCAGTAAAAGAGAGGTGTTTCTCCTTGCTGTTGTCAGTGATGGAAGTTACACACAAGCAGTAATAAATCCAATGTGGGGTCTTGCAAATACTTGCAGAGAATTCAAGCAACTGGTGCAAAATGCCTTGTAGAAGCAAACTGCAAGACCAGGGTATTTGCACCTTGGAATGTTCATCTGTTAGCTGGCTCACTCTAGAAGTAAAATGAAGTCAAAACACCATGAATATTTGCTCCTGTAGTATGTACGCTTAAATGTCAGCTCTATATGTCTGAAGTTGTGCAGGTTGTGTGCTTTTTGCTGTCCATAAATGACTTTAATGCAGGAAAATAAGTTTCTGATCATTTATTAAAATAACATCATTAGTTTTTAGGTATGAACATTATATTGCAAAACATCTACTTTAGAGCATGGAAACTAATCCAAAAAATGCCACTTCCTGATTTCAAAGTGGTTATCAAACTTGAATCTAGAACGTAAGATTTTTGACTCCTCTACTTTTAGAACATGATTCCGATATGCTGGGTCAGAACCTTATCCTCATCTCGGCAAAGAGAGCCTTTTTGTGTCCTCTCTCACATAGATACGTATTGTGACCATATAAATTCAGGTATTTCAGACTGGTAGGTATGTTTACATTAGACAGTAATGTAGAAAGAATGTAATTAGAATGTAAGTAGAAAGTTTACATTCCAGAAAACTTCCTGTGATTCTAAAATCTTAGATTGTACAATGTCATCTGTAAGTTTATTTCTCTGAACTTCCAGAAAGAAGGTTAGTTTCAAAGACTGAACTTACAGATGTGTAAGTTGCGTAAGATGACTGGGTTCTTTGAAAGGATGACATACATATTTGAGACTCTCAGTACAGAAAAGGTTCCCATGATGTTATTTATACTAGTTGCAATTACAAAACTGTGCTATAAATAAGTAGATCATCTTCAGGTGCTGTTCAAATTGATTAAAAAGTGTCTTGATCTTTCATGATTAAAAACAGCTTTAATGGAGGAAAGGGAGGGAGAAAGATCATTCATGTTCAATTCAGTGTTATCACCCTAACATCTTATCTAAACAGCCTGAAGTATTTCTGCTTTGGTACATTTGAATGGAGGAATCTATGGTTACTTCAGTTACTAATAAAGGCTTTTTCTGCCTAAGTATGGCTCAAAAGAAAGTCCGTGGCTTCTATTTACATGCACAACCTCTTTTTAATGGTTTGGCGCCACTGAGTGGTAAAATTCTAGATTGCTCTAACTAATCCGTTTCTGAGAAGTTTCAAATCATAAATTCATCATCTCCCTCTGAAAGAGACTTTAAAATATTCTACTTTCTGGGTATAGACTAGAATTTACAGCTTGAACATTGGAGTTTCCAGCAGCGTGGACTGGGATATTTCCTCTGAGAAGGATTTTCACTGGTGGTGTTGATTTGTCAAACCCGTAAAGTCTGTGAACATAAATCCACTGCTTTGAAGAATATTCCTGATTAGTTGCAGAAACATGCCAGGACATCACAGTGAAATGGCTGTGTTTGGTCAGAGTCTGGGATCTGATCACTGAGCTGTTGTCCTCAGCTAGCACCCAGAGAAGCCAAGTGTCATTCTCCCAGAACACTGTCCCAGTCTCCAGTTCCTTTGTGGTTTGGGGAATTTCCAAACCAGAAGTTCTGTATTCTGAAACATTGGTTGGGTTGTTTGGGGTTTTTTTGTTTCTTCCATGAGTTAGTCCAGCTGCTTTTGAAGAGATGTAATTTTCAGGATCCAGAATCTCAATCATATGATGATGAACTCCGTGGTTTCAATAATTAATTTAATTCTGTGTGTGCCATCTGCTTGTTTTATTGGATGCCACTTCATTATTGTAGAGACAGTGAAAATATTATTTCAGAGAATTTTTGTTGTATTCTGTTTCAGTAGTTTCTCTTTGAGAGTGAAGTTACCTATGTGTTTCAGTTGCTTCACAGAGGGAAGCCCCTCTCAATATTTGGGCATCCTTCTCATGTACTTCAGCCCTTGGGCAGTCCTACTGTATTCTTTTGGCACAGGGATGAACACTGCACACAGTCTTCAAGACATATGTATATTTCTGCAGCAACATAGCAATGCTTTCTAGTTTCTTTTTTATTCTTTCCTTAATAATTTCTAACACTGTGTTGCTTCTTGGGTTTCTCCAAGGATTCTGGCACACAGCAGAGCCACAACACCAGTAACTCAAGGGTCTGTTGCTTTTACCAGCAGAACAGAAGTTTTGTCAAGGTAAATTAAGCCTAATGACCCATACCTGGTGAGCTGTTCAGGGGTGGTAGATGAGCTACTTCTAAAGTAAGTTACTTCGAACACTGGAAACTGGGTGCTGTTGAGGAATTGAAGTGCATGGGTCTTGCATGCTGTTGTTTCATCTCTTGAGATGCCTCTTCACTCTAACATTGCGCTACAAACCATGGATTCTTCAGGTGTTACCTGACAGCTCTCTGGCAACAATGCTTCCTCGGACTGCAAAAACCTGGGGGAGAATAAAGCTGTTTTGGAAAGCAGAGAGGTGCTGGAATGTTATCCCCAGCATTACAGAAAATGAGCTGGAATACGTACAGCTGGAACCCTGAAATGGGGAACCTGTAGGAATATCACACTGAATGCAGAATGTGCAGGTATTGAATTGAGCTCAAGGAACAGGAGACTCAGCTTGTTGAAGACATTGCTTACACCAAATGAGGATGCATTGCCTGATATGGCTGGAAGGGTAAGTCATAATAAAAGCATTCAGTCTGTCTTTGAGCTGGAGATATTCCAGCATTTTAAGCAGGTCAGTGCAACACATTGTGCTGAGTAATGATATCAGCTTCTTAGAAATGGCTGGACACAAAAAAAGGAAACTCAACCAACAAACAGAGAAAAAAAACAAGTTATTTTCTGTGTCTTTGGATATGGTTAAACCTTTTCTCAGTTCCTTTGGCCATTACCCTGCCTGAGGTCAGGAGGCACTGTGAAATGTTGGAGGGGTACCCAGAAGTTTGCTGAAAGTCCTGAACAGACTCTTATGTATGCCAGCTGATTTAGATTGCTAAGAAAGTCAGTGGTGGGTGAAAGTCAAGTGGCAAGGAATGAGTTTTGTTACATGGTCACCTTTTTCCTTAGTGAAGTCTTGTCATTCTTCAGTGTTCATGGAAGCATGACTGCTTTGGGTTTTTTGCTGTGTGTTTACTCCAATCACTTTCTGCTCCTTAGACAAAAAGGATTTGTGACTAGAGGATCTTGATTTGCATTGGGTGATTTACTGGGTTTACTTCCTCTGGCCATGGAGGGATACTTCTCAGCTGCTGTGCAGAGCAAGGGTGTATCACAGATCAGGCTCTTGAAGATGCAGCATCCAGTTAAAGCTGCTGAGGAACCTCAGGGACTGAGAAGGAAGTGTAATTACTCAGGGAGAAACACAAGCTACTGCCATCATGAGATACACAGATTCCTAAAACGGTTTGGGTTGGACAGGACCTAAAGGATCACCCAGTTCCAACCCCTGCCACAGACAGGGACACCTTCCACTAGAGCAGGTTGCTCCAAGCCCCTGTGTCCAACCTGGCCTTGAACACTGCCAGGGATGGGGCAGCCACAGCTTCTCTGGGCACCCTGTGCCAGGGCCTCAGCACCCTCACAGGGAAGAACACAACAAAATACATCAGTTGTCGCCCATTTTTCCCCAAATTAAGAGTACATTTTAAATTCAGGGGAGCTGGTCGTGCTTTACACAGGCCAGCGGCTCTCACGCTGGTTTATCTTTCAGGTAAGTATGGAGAAACCCACCCCTCACTGCGACCACCACACTCCCCAAGCCCCCCCAGCTGCACTTGGGGCCGGGGGGGCCGAGCCGGGAATAGGCACCGCCCGGGGGCAGGCCTCTTGCCTTGTTTGGCTGCGGGCGGCTGGGGCTGTGTGCGGAGCGGTCGTGGTGCGCACAGGGCGGTGCAGGCAGGTGTGCTGAGGAGTAAATCCATCTTCGGAAGGGTAGGAAAGGGCTTTTTCCCTCTTTCCCTTTCTCTCTGCTGCTGTGCTCCTCCGCCCCGCAGCCTCCATGGGTGCCGCTGTGGGCCCTACGCTTGCGTTGCCGGGGTGGTAGGGTGGAGACGCCGTGGGGAGCGGGTTACCTTGGGCTGTCTGGGTCAGTCATGGGGAGGCCCTGCTTCACCTTCCTTTGGGGTGTCGTGAGGGGGGGTTTTGTCCTCTTGAGGTCCGCTGGAAGCTGGTTACCTCCGCTGGACACAGGCCCTGCTGCCCGGCCGAGTACCGGTACGCTGGTGGATGCTGTCGTGTGGTGCCTGCTGCCTGGGGAAGAGATGGAGACCACCTGGTCTTAGAAGTAAACAAAAGTTATGCTTTATGAGCACTATAAGCCGGGGCTAGGTAATAGATGTGGGGATCTTATCAGTGTGTGTGTATAACTATGTGGGTGGAGGGTGCAAAGACAATGGATCCCAGCTCTCTTCAGTGGTGCCAGGACAGGACTGCAACCAGGGGTTTCCTCTGAACATCCATAAGCACCAGATGTGGTGTGAGGGTGCCCAGTTGTGGGCACAGGCTGTCCAGAGAGGCTGTGGAGGCTCCAGCCTTGGAAACTCAAAGAAGCCACCTGGATATGGTCCTGGGAAATGGGCTCCAGCTGGTCCTGCTTGTGTAGGGGGTTGGACCAGATGGTCCCTTCCAAACTCAGCTGTTGTGTGATAGTGAGCTCCTAAGTCAGTGAAACTGTAGTGCACATAAAATTGGCAGTACTGTAAAGAAGAGTAACTTGCTGTTTGTAACACCCATTATAGAAAACACAGAACTGGTTGGTATGTTCTAAAGAAACACAACTGCTTTGCTACACAGTTCTAACTTTACATTAATGGAAGTGGAATGAGTTTGGAACAATAAAGTAACATAAGTTTTGGGTGTTACTCCCATACTTCTGTGTATTTCCAAACTGTAATCCAAGGGCATGCACAGACTATGTAACAGGTACAGTGGGATTCCAGTGAGACAGTTTGTCATTCATCCAGCAGATCCTGATTTTTCTGACTGTCATGTTTTGCTGTGAAATCTTGGTCAATCTTGGATGGAGTGCTTGAAATAGTTGATTTAAAAATACTGTTCCAATGCTCTTTTAATTTTGTGGTTGTTTTTTTTTGTTGTTGTTGTTTGATGAGAGAAGCTTCCAGTGATCTTTACTTTTAAAAAACCTGAACAAAACAAAACCAACCCCAAACAAAGTCATACATTAATGTATTACAGCTACTAAAAGGTGTTTCTTGCCTTCTAGTTAGAATTGGTAAGGCCACACCTTAGAGATGTGCGCATACTGGAGAGTCCAGTGGAGGGTCGTGAAGATTGTGAAGGGCCTGGAGCATTCCTCCTAGCAGGACAGGCTGGGAGAACTGGGATTCTTCAGCCTGGTGAAGAGAATGCTCTGGGAATCTTATCAATGTATAAAAAATATCTGAAGAAAGTATGTAAAGAAGACAGAGTCAGGCTTTTTTTGCCACGTTGAACAGTGATATGAGGGATGGCATGAACAAAAACTGAAGCACAAGAAGTTGTTTCTGAAGATCAAGAAGCACTTTCTTATTGACAGCGTGGGCACAGTGCTGTTGTTACCCAGGGAAGCTGGAAAGTCTCTGTCCGTGGAGGTACTCAAAAGCTGGCTTCCCCTTCCTGAGCAGTGGGGTTGGACCAAGTGACCTCCAGATAGCACTTCCAGCTTCAACCATGCTGTGATTTTGTGAAACTGTCACACTGAAGATGAGGCCTACTGTTAAATTACAATGAAACTTGTATTTTGTTTTCTTAATGATAGAAAAAGAAAGTTGTTAAGGTGGTGTAAGGTGACTTAAGGGATTGTGTCATTAGTAGGTTTATTGGAACAGGAAAGAAACCTTTAAGAACCAGTGATTTCTTATTATAAATTATGTCTTATTTATATTAGTTATCATAATTCTTTTCTAAAAAGGGACTCTTCTTCCAAATACAGGGTTTTCAAAGGGTGAAGAGCAAAACATGGCATCTCTACTTCTGCACTGCGCACAGCTGAGCAATGGCATCTGGCACATCCTGTGTATTAAACAAGTAAGACTTCACTGTTGTGGGTGTAGGTTTTGGTAATTGAAAGTGTGTCATGTGCATTATTAATGGAAAATACAATTCTAAAATGAACTTTATAGTATTTTAAACGTTCCTGGAAATAGCTAAAAAGCAGTTGTTATGTAGTTCTAATGCTTAAATTAGCAAGGGATACAGTTATTGAAAAATGATGGACGGCAAATGATAACAGGTTTCTTATTTTGGATGTATATGTTTTTGGTATTAGGGGTGTTCTTGAAACATTATTCAACACCTGAAACTCAATGGGATATGGTAAAGAGAGGACAGTTTTGTATCATATAATTGCATGGGAGGGAATTCAGCCACTGTTAATGATGAGGATATATCTACAGCTTTTGTTGATCCCATGTTCTGTTGATTATGGATTGTGCCATTGATGAAAAAGATGGATTAAAACTCTGCATGTGATCCCATGGTTAAAGCGTTGATATTTTGGGAGAGACATACTTTACACTGGGGGTGAAGGGTCCTTTGAGAAAAAGCGTTAGCAAGGTAATAAATAGTAAGTCTTTATTTTTTTAATGTTTTCCTTACCTAGAAGTGAGTAATCTCTTGTGCACTACAAACTGTTGTAGTTTAATTACTGAAAGTTTGTGGTACTAATATGCAATGACTGTAGCAACCCCAGGCCTGCTGTGGCACGAATGTTATTTGCCAATAATTTGACAGGAGTCTGATCTGCTGATAATATGGGATAACATGACAATACTGTGCCCTCAGCATGCATGTAATACAGCTTCCTGTGGACCTTTTATTGCTGCTCTGTCTTTAACTCTTGGTAACTTCAGGAACCAGAACTCTCAATGCCTCAGATTAGGCCAGATGGGTTGGAAATTCTTGTTTTGTACCAAGTTGTCGTAAAAAAAGATTTGTTTATGGAGTCAAAATGCACCACTGCATTGATAACTGTTCGTTAGTTTTGGTGTGAAGTGTTTGTGTGATTGATTTGCTGGAACTTTTTTGTCCAATTTAACTTTGAAATAAATTTATGCCATAATTATTATCACTTCAGTTTCTCCAGAAGTCACTACTTGACATACAGGAAGAAAACAGGCAAGTAAATTCAATGTAAGCTGTTTCTGTTTTTAATTCACTCATGCAAGATAATGTGGTGTGGTTTGGCTATCACTTTGATAGGCATACAGGGATGAAAGATGGGAATGTAATTTTAAAATTATACATATTTTAAATTAGAAAAAGCTGCTGATGAGTTTCTTTTATAGCGATATGATGATATAAGAAAGGCAAGGAAGGAAAGTAAAAGCACTAACATATAAGGCACTGGTACTGTGTTAGAGCTACTACTTTTAAAGGGAGGCCTTTGAGTTGTGGTTTTGCTATCTGAATTGTGACTGAACACTGTAATTAATAGACACACTTATTAAAATTCAGGTAGAGTAATACTCTTCCATTTTCCATGAGTGTTTGATTCAGTATTGATATTCTGTTCAGCCTGTCACAGCAGTCATCATTTAATATCTTGACATTTTCCAGCATTGTGTAACATGACGCCTCTTCACTGTGGCACCAGAGGAGAAGGATGCTTAATGGAGTGTTTTGTACATTAAAAGTTTATGTATTGTCTGTCTTCATGCTAGAAGAAAGTTGGATCATAGAAATATGCTTTATGCATGGAGGAACTGCTTGAAAAAATGAGAAGGAGCAGCACTGTGTTCCGTTGGTCTTTTTGGAAGCTTTCTGGAAAAGGTCAGCTCTGCTCAGGCAGAATCAAGTGAGTGAAAGTTTGTCACAGGAACCAGCAGAATTTGACTTTAAGTTTTTAAACTTCATTTTAAAATGCTGCCTTTGAGTCTGCTGCTTGTTTTTCTATAGTTACATATCTGGTCAAATTGAACATTAACCAAGTTTTCACTATTAATTCTGTCTGAAGTTGGCAGAATATAGTTTTCTGGGGATAATGAAGAATGCCTTTTTTTTCCTCCTACAAAGAATTATTGATATTGTATTTTTCTCGCTCAGGTGATGCACAGCTTACTGATGGCCATTAAAATTTCAATGGTGTTTGTACAGAAATTACATAAAAATATCCAAGGAAGTTTGTGGAAACACCGTGAGTCTCTTGTATGGCAAAGTATGTGTAGTTTACTGAAAAACTCCACAAACTTCCTAATGGATGGGAAGTTTAGTAATATTCAAACACATATATTTGTATTCAGGTCAGTTTTCTTGTCTTTGTAGTAAAAACACAACCCGTATGTATAAAAACTTAGTTTAGCTTTAGTGGAAATTGAACTGCTGAGATTAATAGGAGTGAGAGCAGTGGTGGGTCTTTTGGCAAGCTATGATTTGTAGATCATGATTTTGTAGTTACAGTTTAACTGTCCAACAAAAAAAAAGTTAAATGCTGTTACTGATAAATTAGAAACTAACAGAAATACTTCTGAGACTAACTGAATGTCTGTACCTACCAAAACCTTATATATCTGTATGAATTATGCTGACAGAGCTGTTTATTGGTGCACTATAACAAATTGTGTTCACTTACCCAGATTTTTTTGAACAGTAGAATTTAATATACGTGTCAGTAGGCAACAGTCCTTTGTGTCTTACTGGGCAGTTCTATATTTCCTATCTGTTAAAGGGCATTAATAGTTCCCTATTACACTGGAATATAAATTCATGAATACTTGCTATCCAGGTGGACACTACAGATTTGTGATTATACAACTACAAGCAGCCTAGGAAAATTCAATACCATCTTTGTACTTTTGATACATAGTTCTAGTACACAGTGTTTGCTCCACTCTAATGTAAAATATCTTTCTGCCATGTAGCAACTCCTGCAAACAGTTCAGACTACTGCAGGACTGCAGTTATTCTGTTTACTAAATCTATGTATGAGCCAGTTAAAGCCAGTTTATCTTGCTTGATAAATGTATTTCTTTGCTAAAGACTCTGCAATGTCATAGGGTCATTGATCAGTGCTACCCATGTGGTTCAGAGGCTTTGCTGTTGCTGACAGCAGGACTTGCCAATGTCTGTATCAGTCTTTGCTGTAGTATAAATTCTTTTTTCTTGCCATATGTAATAATATGATTAGGGTTTTGAATTTGAGAAAACCAATTTGCAAGAAATCTCAGATCTTCTGAGATTCTCAGTTATGCACAAAATGGCTTTTTCTTGTTCTGAGATATGGTAAAGGGTGTTTTTTTGCTATTACAGGTCAGTGACTTGCTTCTTGGGTCAGTGAAACACCAGTGTGTGCCAGTGTGGTTTGTGAGTAGCTGTAGGACTTTGTGTATGGAGGAACTCCCTCACTTGGTTCTTCTGTCATGGAACACTGACTATGCTGGAATGGAAGAACAGCAGCATGGGTGAAAATGGAGTGAAACTATTATTAGATATCACATCAGTAGTCCTTGAGTTCAGAGTTAGCCTCTCTTTTGTTTTGTATTGTTCCATGTTTGGGAGGAAGGTGTTGATTATTTTACTTATATTTTTGCATAGTTCATATGATCCTGGTGGAATATCTTTTTGCTGTTTTCAGTGTAATGCTATTAGTTTTTGCCACAGATCATCTTTTTAATATATTCAGAATAAGTCTGTAAGTTGGAAAAATACAGTGTCTTGATCTAAGTTACATTTTCTCTCGTGTGCTAAGATTAACTTTTGTTTTTCCAGCCTAAGTGGGATTAGTTTACCAACTACCTGATGGAAGGTGTGGCAGAATCCACTTGTTATGTAAGCAGATAACTTTAGCTTTAGGACATCACCTCCTATGATTTTAAAAGTACAGAAGAAAAACATGTGTGCCAATGAGTGGAATAGTCGAAGTAAGATGAGGTTTTCTGTTCTTTTTTTCTGGTTGCAAGGATTATCTGCTTCCATCTAACAAACTGTTAGCCTGCAGATAGTAATTTTTTGTTTTGTTTTTAAAATAGCAAATGTAGTGGCTTGTCAGGTTTATTTTCCCCATATTTAGGGGGTTTTGGCTGTGACCAGTTAGCAGCATGTGACATAACTAAGCATACACTTTGCAACATCCAATTTGTCACCTCCTTTCTATATTAGTTTCTTTTCTTCAATGCATTGTTAGTGTCTCCTTACCTGTTTTAGCGTGAGGTAAACTAATGACATGAATAATTATTTAGAAATTTAAAAAAATATATTTTTTAAAAAATTTGAAAATGTAGTAATGATTTTTTTTGTTTGTTCTTTAAAAAATGATTAAAGAATCCAATATGCCAATACCTTAGTTTAGAATCCTTGCTATTTGGACTAATTCAGCATTGACTGCTCTTATTTCAGGCTCCCCAGATCTAAAAATCAAACGTAATGGGAACTCAGATGTGATTGGGAAGCTGCTAGAATACATTTATACACAGTGGGAACAACCTCTGGATGCTGTTAGACACCAAATTGATGTTCATAAATCTTCTTCAGGTATACTGAACCACCATTACTGGATCTGATGAAAAATCAGATCCATTGTTTGCAAGGCCGATGAAGCATTTACTAAGTTTGGAATTACATGTCAAAGGGAAATACCTTTCTCCTGGCTGTCTTGTGGAGTGTGTGGGCACTGAAAATATACTACAATTGGACAGAACAATTCCAGTACAAATCCTAGATGTGATGAATGATCAGTCTCTTGCTATCACTATCCTAGACAGTGATACTTAGGATCACTGTCCTAGTGATCTTTTGGGCACCGTGTTTATAAATCATAAAGCCTATTTTACTTTGAGTTTTCAAGAAAGCACTTGCACTGACCAGTGGCATGACATCTGGGTTTCTCTTCTAGTAATATTGTGTGAGGGGAACCATGACCAAAGTGCTTACATGATAGATTACTATTTACCAAAATTGCTCAAACCTAGCCCTGACAGTCTCAGCTACATGATTAGAATTCTTCAGGTTTCTCCAGATGCTAATCTAGGTAAGAAAATAAATACTGTATTTGTAATTATTATTTTTAAATCTCAAAAATATGATTTCTGATCTATTATTATAATTAATTTGGGAGGAAAGTGCCAGATAGTTATTATCACTGTTAGTATTTCAGAGTGGAATTCATAATAATCATAAGTGTCTTCATAAGCAAAATAGTTAGTATTCTCTGGTTTTATTAGTAAGCTGTGGGTGCCTTACTGTTCTCTTTACACACCAAGCTTTGTTACATACTAGTATATTTTTGTGTATTATCTTTTCTGTTCTGCTGGTATTTCTTGCATAGGTGTGTCCAGTGACAGGGCTTTTCAGATTGTTTTTTGTTGCAAATAAGTGGGGTTACGATTCTCATGTAGTTTTTGGCATAATTTAGTGTAACGCTGAAGTAAGGGCTTGCAAGACCTCATAAGGTCCTTTTTTTGTATGACATGTTCAAGGCAATGCTTTCTGGGAATGATTTATAAGTAGTTTAATCTGTGACAGACGCTGTCTTTTGGGCTAAAAAATAAAAAGGAGGTAGAGGTCATGTGTTGGAATCTCAGGAGTTTCTGACAAGCATTGCAATTAGTAAATTGTTTGTGTTAATGAAACTATAATTATTACTGGTTTTCATTTTCCATAGGCTCTTGCAGTACTAGAGGAGCTCTTGGAGCATTAATGACATGCCTAAGGAACAACCAGGGCTCACAGACACCTGGAACTTTCAAATATCACGAGGAACGGTTTCATATCCACTGAATGTATAAAACAGGTATAGTTGTAGTTCATCAGCACAATCAGGTAAAGGGACAATGTTGGGGTGTTTTTTGTGTCTTTTAATTAGAAGAGTTGCATTGATCCTAAATACTGTGTCAACATTATTTTAAAACAAAGGTATCATATGTGCCTGTAACTCTTTTGTGGTTAATATCCATCTGTTTTCCAGGTTTTCATTGATGCCATAGGTTCACTATGTGAAACCTATTGTAGCACAGAAATTGTGTCTGTGGAAGAAATGCAACTGTTTTGGTTTTTCGTGATGTACAAGTGAACAGCCGGTCTCCTTCAGTAAGACACCAGGTAATTTCCTTACTGAGAAAGGTAATTTCAGACTATGGACAATCTCTAATGTGCCCATTGTGTTAGTTATATGGTACAGGACAAGGTAAAGGAATGTTAAGGGATGTGGCTGTGCTGTGTTGCAATGATTTGCACGGATTGAGTGTGTCAACATTATGGAAGTTGCCAAGGTTGCAATGTAGATCATGGCAGAAAACATGGAGAAAATGAGGAAACCATTTGTGTAAAAAGAACATTTTGGAAGATATTAATGGCAAAAGAAAGCACTGTGGAAGGAGAAAACAATTACTTTGAGACAGGAAAAATGAGGGAATAGGTTTGGTGGAAACAGAAGACAAGTCCACCTCTTTCCATCTGTGCCTGGTGCAGACTGAGGAATGAGATGGAAAAATTGTGTTAGAGGGAGTCTAATAAAGAAATAATACTAGTGGGTAGTAAAAGAACTGGGGGAAGCAGTTCTGAGTTGAGTCAAACTGTGTAAAAGACACTGAAGCACGTAAAAATTCTATGCATTAATGGAGCTTTTTTTTCATAGAGGAATATATGTTCCACAGATAATGAGGAGGTGGGAGCAGAGGACTTGTCATGACTTTAGAGGAGGAAGATGGAAGAAGGTGGTGGAGGTGCAGAGAGAGCAGGAAAAAGCTGATCACAAGAGAGATGGGGAGCAAAAGATTTGGTTTTCGAATGGAGAGAGAAGAATCTGTTCTGTGTGAACTTCTTAAAAATTACAAGCAAAATGGTCTGGAAAATAGGCTGAAAATTCCCCTTTCCCTTATTTAACTATCAGTGATTCTTGCTTTACCTGTGTTTTGTTTTTGCTTTGAAAGTTACTTTGTTGGATACAAGACAGTTCACAGGTGCTTTATAAATTGGAGCAAAATAAAACCAAGCAAGAGTTACTTGAAAACTCAACTAAAAGGTGTCCTCTGGGGATTTTACAACAATATAAAACAAGTTAGACTGCTAGAGATACAGATACTAGAGGTGGGATAGCATTTCTGAAAGGTATTTCATTGTTCTTGAAAATGCCTCCAGGGTAGGTTAGGCTGTGTCTGTGTTAGGAAATAGTGCAGTGCATTAGAAAGAAAACTGTAAAGCAAAACAGGGCTGAGGACCTTCCTTATCTGCACTGTATGCACTTTGGAAGGTAATACTGTTTTCTCATAAACTGAGACAACTGAACTAATACCCTGTAATAGTTGGAGGGTATCTTTAAGATTAATTTCATCCAAAAGTAAAAAAGGTTATTGCCCAAGTGATTGCTCCATGGTGTGAACTGAAACATCAGTAAGTGGTAAATGACTGGAGATGCACCCCAACTCCACACTAAAATTTTCAGGTAAATGTCTTGTCATCTGCTGGCAGTTTAGTAGCAGATTTTAAATGATGTGTGATACTGAGGCTTGAACCAGAGATCCATTGAGGTTCAGCCTTCTTCTAGCACTCCAGATTGATAAAGAGAGAATTAAATAAAGGCTTCCATTTGAAGACTTCTTTTGTATTTGTCCTTTTTTCCTATTTGAAGGCTTACATATCAGTTTCTTTGTGTTAAACTGTTTCTTGTCTTGGGTTCTGTATTTCTTGTTCAAGAATTTTGTCAGTACTGTGAAGGTAAGCCTCCCATTCTTCCAAAATTAAGGTCATATATTTTGGTGTAACATGTAAAGCAGAGTGTCCTGAAATTTGTTACATAGAGTTCTTTTTATAGGACAGCAAATAAACTGTCTTAAATTTTTTCTTGTGATTTTCAGGATTTCATGTCATCTGTATGTGACAGACTTTTTGAGGTACTGTTTCCTGGTTCATCACACCCAACCAGATTATCTGCACTAAATATTTTAGGAACAATATCAGTAATATTTTCTGTTCCAGAAGGTGAGAAGAGTCATTTAATGGGTGCAGGAATGGGAGATACAAAAGAAAAATCTTTATCCCAGGTAGAAAATTTCTGTCAAAGTAAAACTGTATTCACAGTTCTTAATTTCTATGGCCTTTACTGTGTTGCTTTCATTTTACAGAAGGAAGGATATTAATGGGTATTTCTGAAAAAGGAGTAGTGAAATAAATGCAGGTATTTGTGGCCTGTTGAGTATCATCCGTACATTGGGATTTTCTTGCATAGCCTGTTTTTAGGAAGGCTTTTCAATGAATTTTTTTATTATTAAGAAAACTTTTGGACAACTTTACCCCTTTTTCCTGTTCTGACATCCTGATAATATGTAATTTAGAACAGTGAGACCCTAAAAGCACTTTATTGAAAAGGTTTGCATATCATAGCCACATGATATTATTATACTGAGTAAGGAACTATTTAATTGGACAGTTCATGATGTGCTGTTGTTACTTTAAATATTGTTCACAATGGTATGACAACCTCAATTCAAGAAGTTTTAGTTAATATTGATGGTCTTGCTAAATCTTCTCTTTGGGAACACGTGGCCAGCATGAAAGTATGTTTTCAGTCTTAAATTGTAACTGAGCTGATTTTGAGAGGGAATTAAAAACACCTTCTTGGTAGATCTTTTCTCAAAACCCCTGGTAAATCATGAACACATTAATTTTATTAAGGAGTTTGTGGTATGTTGCTGATTAATTATTTAAATAGAAAGTTGTATTGAGAGTTGTATGTAATAGGAGCTTTAGGATTTCAAAAGCTTTCTATAAGGGAGATTTAGCTGCTGTTGTGTTCTGTGCTGGAATGTGGTGCATGGTGCACTTGTTTACATCTTAAAGTTTCTGGCTTCTTTACAGCATGAGGTTAGTCACCAGAAGTCAGGATTCCTTTAAATCTAAATTAAAAGCAAAAAATAGTAATGGCTTCCATTTGAGGGGATTATTTCTAGGACAAAAAAGAAGCTCCCAAAAAACAAACCCCAAAACACACTGAAGTTTTAAACCTTTTTTGGGATGGATTGGCTAATATTACATGCCTCCAGGAAAGGAGTTTTTAAGCACAGCTAAACTAGAGGTTATTTTTAGTGCTGAGTTTAATGTGAATAAATGAGATGCTGGGTTTTGACAACAAGTTACTTTTTGTATTACTGAGTGACTTTTTTGGATATGGGAACCTTTTTTCTCAACAGTAAACATGACATTTGAAGACCTATTAAGAGAAGTAAGTAATATTAAAATAATGCTTTAGCCAGAATTTTATTTTAATGCTTCTTTTAGTATAACTAGGCAAAATATGAGTACACTGATTATTCTGTAAAGAATTACAACAAAGTTATGTGAGACGTTGATTTCTTTGAAGAGGCCATGAACAAGTTTTTCAGCTGAATCAGGAGATTTATTCTACTTGTGTCCAAACTTTGATCCAGTGTTTTGCCAGTACTTTTGAGGAAGTAAAAGTTCTGTCAAGTGGGTTGTTGATGAAACTACATGATGTTGCATTTAATTTAGAGGTATGTAATAAAAGAGAGTTTAAATGGAATAATTCTGTGAAAGATTAATGTTCTGTATTACACAAAGCAGAATGCATGGTCCCTGAAAAAGAGTATTGTTGAACATATACTGGTTCCTGATAAACTATGCTTCTCTATGATGTCCATTAGCAGATAAGCCACATTACCCCCCCAACACTTTGAGTCACAGCTTTCAGAACAACTGTTGAAGACTCCAGTAAGCTCTGGTTTGTAATCTTCTCTGAACAAAGCAGCAAATGTAAAACTGATTAGTATGAAACACAATTTTGTCCAATGTCTTTTGTCCTCAAGTTTCACTCTGGCAAAAAGGAGGAATCTGTCCAGCTACAATCATATTTGGTAGCATTATATAAAATAACACTGGTTATTGTGGGCTTGCAGATTCTTTAAACAGCTGCATAACAGAAGCTTACTATATTCCAGGGTAAGTCTAGACCTACAGAGAGATATTGGCAGATATTCTTCTGGAACAAAAGAAGACATAAATTCACATTTTAACTTTAAAGTTAAAAAAAAAATGTAACTTTAAAGTCTAATGACTTAAGTATGACACGATAATGGAAGACTAGCCTTAGTAAATGAAGTACTGTATGTACTATATACATTTATGTAATGATATTTAGGCACTACACTTGCATCCATCAATAAAATTCCAAGGCAGCAAGACAGAATACAACCCAAGATACAAAACTGTACAGGGCTTTTTGGCTCATCCATCTTCAGAGGACTGGGTTTCTGAGTCTCTTCACATTTAGGAGCATCTAAATAGCTGTAAAGAAGATGTCACTGCAGATTATGTCTAGCCTTTTGAATTCTAAGTTTGGGTATTTTTTGGCAGTTGCATGATACAGCTGACAACTGACCAAAAGCCCACTAGATTAAGTTAGGTTGCTGTTAAATACAAAAATCATTAGAATACATACCCTCCAAAACCTGTGCAACTGCTCATCTAATAACCAGAAAGTTGATAGCACAGAAAGCAATGCTGAAACCACAGCAGAGCACACTCAGAGCAAAGAGGGACATCTTAAAAAACAAGCAAAAAACCCACCACAGCCACATCCAAGCCAAAAGCAGGATCTCATCCTGGTTTTCTAGAAGCACATTTGATAGCCTGCTTGTCCATCATGTCTAAAAGAAGTAGTAACTAAGCTGACTTTTTTCAGAGGACTGGAAGCTTACCCAGTATTTCAAACTGCTTCAGCATTTGATTTCGCTTTTCCCAGCTACTTTACGTTATCTTCCCACATGTCCCTAAACAAGACTGCACATTGCAGATATTGTTATTTCATAAACGATGTAAGTTCAACAATAGGTATCTGGCACTACTAATTTCAGCATTCTAATTCAGTTTTCATGCAGCAATAACATTTAAGTCAACCAACCATATGAAGTTACCAAGTGAAACCCCATAGCTCTGCAAAAAGCTCCCTTCTGACAGTCAAGAACAGCCACCAATTACTTTGACATCAACTTTTACAAGACAAGTTGTAAATAGACTCAGATTGCTCGCACCAAATCTTTAACTGCAGATTAAACAGCTATGAGTTAACATTTATGTCACCCCCTGATACTCAAATTGATTTTTAATCGAACACTCACCACTATCTTTGAGTTTGCTGGTTTATTAATAGAAGCCTCACAAGCCTTTGAGAACAGGATGCAGCTTCCTGCTTTACACTGCTACTATTGATTCTAGCAGATGCTCTACTTGTAGTGGACAATTTGGATAAACAAGTAGTGACTTAGGTCATCTTCTCAGGAACCAATTGTAGCAACAAGGTTAGCTAAATAGCCTCTTCTCCCAGTAGGGGTATCACTTGCCAGGGCATTAGATGCCTGCTTAGGTGGAGAAACAGGCAGATCCTTTGACTGGAGGGGAGACACAGAAACATATTCAGAGGGATCTGGAAAAAAGAAAACACATTTATTTTGCTAATATAATGAAATATAGTTGCATCTTTTACATTTTGCTAAATATTGAGTTTATCAACAATTAAATATTCTTACCATTAACAGAATTAAGCTACTAGTTCTGAAGGCATTGAGACTAATCAAGTTAAAGCTTATTACAAAGCAAATCAATTTGTAGCCAAGGAGTTTATGCCACTGTTGTGATGAGCAAAGCAACACACTAGGGTGGGGGAAATGAAAGTATAAAATCAAGCTCCAGTCAGATTTCGTTATTTTAGGCCTTTCCCCAGTGCTGCACAAGAATTCTTTATGAAAGCATTAGTATTCATACACACAAAATCATCTTCTGCTAGCAAACAACCATAGACACACAGAATAGTTAGGGTTGGAAAGGACCTTAAAGTCATCTAGTTCCAGTCTAGTGCCATGGGCGCCTCACGCTAGACCATGTCACCCAAGACTCTGTCCAGCCTGGCCAGAGTCATCAATGCAAACACTGAGCACCACCAGTGCTGCTTAGTAAATGAATCATACCCTCGCTATCCCAGCAGCATCACTGTACTGCCAACCTCTGCATACGTGTTTTGACTGAAAGAGCTGCAGGAGTTTCTGATTCGGTGTTTGGTTTTCCTTCCTCAAGAGGCTGAAGCAATGAAGCTCTGTTAGAAGCAGTTATGTGAAACTCTGAAGTCATCTCAGGAGGACACTGGCTTGTGGAACTTGAAGGAACTGGCTGTATAGTCTCTGAATTGGAAGCCTGAGTCTCCATATTGTCAGGGCAGAGCCTCTGATGGTGATGGCTTTGCATCAGGTTTCACTGTGCAGGTCGGAGTATTCAAACATATTAGTATTCAAAGAATCCTCAATATCTTTTCAGACAATACAGAATTGTAATGCAAATAAAGGTATGACTTAAGGAGTAACCTGATAGGCCTCCAAGAAACCAGCCCTCCCCAGAACTATCAATTTGATATTGCATGCACCAAGATCCACAAGACCAGAAATTTACAGTTAAGGCTACACTAATACAAGTGCTGCTCTTGGATGTTGCTAACTGATCTACTGTGGCACAATGTGACTGAAACACTCAAAGTCTATTTTTCTGCCTGGCTATCCCCACCTGCACACAAAATGATCAAAAACAGGTTTCCTGCACTGCCAGCTACATGGTTTTTTCTGTCTGCTTCCTTTTTCTCACTATGGTAAACCCAGATCTTCGTACTTCGATTTCACCATTGCAATACCCACAGCTTCTCCTATTTTCAGCAAGTATCAGTTAGACAAAAGGTAGCTCACACTGCAGCACATTCCAAGCTGGAATCTGCTATCTGGCCAGTGAGTACAGGTTTGCAAGTTACCTAAAGTCTGGCAGACAACAGGCTGCAGCATTTTCTTCACAGAGGCAAGGGTTTGGATCTTTTTACCTAGCAACAAACTGCCATGAAAATTGAAGAAGCAGTGAAGTTTGAGACACTTCCTCATTTAGTAAGAGGTGAAGGCAGCTAGTAGGTTCCAAAGTTCCAGTCTAGCGTCTCACATCAGCTTGGCTTTCAAAGGAAACCAGGCTAAAGTGACACAAGCAATGTCAAAACTAACTAAAGAGAGCCTGAAGTAGTCAATCTTGAACTGTCAAGTCTTGCTAGTGGGTTATTTTGACACATTGCTAAAGTATATGGTCAAGTCACCTGATTGACACTAACCCTGTGACAAAACAAACAACATTCAAGTGGTTGCCAAGTTAGAACCAGCTTTCTTAATAAACAAGCTATTTATCATAATATGTCTGTGTACAGAAGAACATACAAAGTGATATCAATTAAGCTATCCAACCACCTTCTCTTTCATTCCATACCCATTTGATATGTGAGTGCTAGGATCATATTCCATACAAAATAGCTGGTTTAGTAAACATACCACACTAGAAGAAACTGATTCCTTACAGCACCAAGTTTGAAATAGATTGTGTTGGGGTTTTTTTTGCCTTTGTTTTGGAGTGGGGGGGGAGGGTGGTGTTTGTTTTAAGTTCTGCATTCACAAACCATTGTCACTGAGTTTGATCACATCTAAAGGATGATAAGTTACTCCTCTGATCTAGGGTTTAAGGTATTTTGAGACAAGAAACTGAGTGAATCAATGGTCTTTTTGAAGGGAAGACAGGTAACCCCCACTGAAATAAAATCTTACAGGCTATATACACTAACCATTCTCCTTGCACAAAGCTCAGTATATATTCCACAACACTATTCATACAGTTCTATTCAAATGCAGTCACACATTCCTTTCTGTTTGTTAGTTCAGTAAAATGGAGTTTCAGTTGCTACAAATAGGATATCACTTACCAAGACTGCACACCTCTGTTGTCCAACTCCAGCTCCTGTTGGCTTTTGGTACCTCAAGTTTTCCATGCAACTGCCATAATTCAAACTCTATTACGCACAATGAGTAACCCAATCACCAGAACTCAAGACTTACTTTTCAGGTTCCTCAACAGGGTATTTGCTACAAGTACCTTCTCCAACTGCATCGCTTATTTCTCTTTGGCCATCCTCCATGCTAGGAAACCACATTCTGCTCTATGAATGTTAATAAGTACTTCCAAGTACAAAGTAACCTAGACTATCTCTAACATTCTGGAGTAACAAAGCCTTTTGTGCAAGAAAGGTGAATTACACAATCAACTATAAACTGAAAGGCACAAAGAGTTTGCACATTGTGATTCTAAAAAACAATCGCCTGCACCATCTCCTCTGTGTGTTCTGTATTAACAATCTGGTTAGATTCAGAAGGGTATTAGTTTCTGCTTGTAAGCTGAATCAAAAGAAACATTGTTTTAGGACTGTCCTATTTTAAAGCATTCAACTGAGTCTTAAAGCAAGATTGATTGGAGCTTAAATTCACTGAGACCAGGGCAAAATTTATTACTGTAAAGTGATGAGCAAACACTGAATTAACAGCATCCTTTGGCCAATTAAGTCTTGAATTACACTGCTTGACACGATCAGCACTTACAATACACTAATATCAGTTAGATTTTTACACAGCAGTGGAATGTCCTCCGCAGCATATCCAGCACTCTTGGTAAGGCAACACTGTTGGCACTCTGCAATGCTAGCTACCATCTGAATGAAGTTTACTCACAGTTGGTCATTGCTTTCCCAAGTCAGTTACCTACAAGGAGGGTGTGTTGAGGCTGGAATATCTCCCAGCGCAACAAACCACTTTGAATTTGATTCAAGTCATCTGGACTTGAGGTTTATTCAAGACAAGTCAGATCATGTCACCCATTACCAATTAAGGAAGGAGGTTTTAGATGTTTATACTTGGCAAGCCTTTACATGGGGGTAGGGTAAATCTGCCTTGGTATAATGTATTTAGTTAATACGTTCAGATCAATACCTTGTGTTCAGCTTTTTAAACCATACTTATGCAGTCACCTTTTTTGGACACTCAGTTTATTTAAAGCTTGATATACAGACTGTTTTCAAGGGGAGGGGAGAGTATTTCCCCAAGCTGCTCCATTTGGGGTTACCTTTAAGAGCAGTTTGGGTTTCTGCTTAGGCAGGCTGCTTATTGAAAGCCACCATTACTGTGACATTTCTCAAAGCAGTCACAAGACAGCTCCACACGGTGTCACATATGTGTGACATAAAATCAGGGTACAACACAGCATCCTTAAGAAACCTCCAACCTTTAGATAGACTGAAACTGGTCAACTCCACTCATTCTGTTACAGCTCTGTCCCTGTAAAACCCAAATGCACACACACACACAAATCCACCCCAGTGACAACTTCGTTTTCTCTTTTAAACAAAAGAGGAACTGTGCCTGCCAATAAACATGACCAGCAGCAATTCTGTCTAACAGGACACATTTTAAATCAGATTAAGTTCCTGCTTTGGGCAAACTTCATGCTCAACTTCTAGATGCGGCAGGCACAATGCTAGTCAATATCACTTCCATTGGCTTCCAGGGTCCCTAGCTTCAGCCGAGCATCTTATCTGCCAGACGTACATGAAAAGCAAACACTAAAGTGCCAGGAAATGCAGTCAAGGATCCGTTCTGAAAAGGGCCTCTCCAGGTCTCTCCTCTCCTGGAAGAGACCGGACGCCCCATAGGCAGCAGCAATCAGACGGGGCTGCAAGGAGTGCGCCTCACAACCCCACACCCACACCCGCAAGGCAAGGCGGCTTTGTTGCCAGTGCCAGTTCCAGTTCCCAGTATTGGCCACGCACAACACCCCCCACCTGCAGTACCCGGTATTGGCCACATGATGGCAGCAGAAAGAGCAGAGCTCCCTCCTCCTGCAGTACCAAATAGTGGCCACATGATGGCAGCATGAAGAGGCTCACAGCCTGCAGTACCACAAATTGGCCACATGATGGCAGCAGAAACAGGAGCACAACGCCCTCCAACTGCAGTACCCAATATTGGCCACAGGATGGCAGCACAAAGAGGAACAGAGCCTCCCCCACCTGCAGTACCCAATGTTGGCCACATGAGAGCAGTAGAAAGCGGTGAAACCCCCCCCCACCTGCAGTACCCAATATTGGGTACATGAGAGCAGTAGAAAGCGGTGCAAACCCCTCCCCACCTGCAGTACCCAATATTGGCCACAGGATGGCAGCACAAAGAGGAACAGAGCCCCCCCCCACCTGCATTACCCATTATTGGCCACATGAGAGCAGTAGAAAGAGGTGCAAAGCCCTCCCCACCTGCAGTACCCAACATTGGCCACGTGATGGCAGCACCTTCTTACTCTAGACTGAAGAGGCAGCGGGTGAGCAGCGGACTCTCCCCAGCACAGTTTACACTCCCCCAGCGACAATAACTACTTTACCGGGCACAGGGTAAAGCCAGGAAGGCAAAGCCACTCTGCAGGACATCCGGCCTGGGCAAGGATCCCAAACCCACTCCACTTTCACACGTAACTCCTGGGATGAGCACCTCCAGCTCCCATCCTCCTCACTCTGAGCATACCCTGCTCTCCCTTCCCACCCATGTTCCCCACAGACAACAAGGAGGCTTTTCTTAGAAGAAAATCGTTTCTTTTTTTAAAACTGAACTTTTTTCAGCCCTTGTTCCTCAGGGTTTTCTGTTTTACAAAGATAAAAGCCTTACCTGAACAACCTCTGCATGTATAAGATTTGATATATTTGTGTGTGCGCGTGCATCTATTTATACACTTAATAACAGTCCTGCAAACTTGTGCCACCCGTAGCAGCCTATCCTGCTTCACAGCAGGGAAGGCAGCTCCTTCTATAAACAGCAAAGAGGGACTCACACCAGCTCCAGCTGGGAGGCTTTGACTTGAGTGCAAACACTGCTTTACAGTATTTCTAGACACTGTCTGGATTTAGACAGTGTGATGCTAGGACAATGTCTTGCGCTCAGCCGTGCCTGGCCTTTCCCCAAGGACACCAAACAGTCCTTTAGCAGGTGGCAAGCAATCCTCAGGATGCAGCTGAACTGTGACCTTCTAACTCAATTAGATACCTATGGGCAGAAACTGAGACAAGGGAGCAAGGCAAGAAGATGTTTTTCTGAGAGAGGTGGCCACAGTAACAGCCTGTCTGTCCTGAGCAATGTTTCTGCACATCACCAAAGAAGCAGCCCTCAGAGGAGATGCTTCTTGGTTCTGCCTGAGAGTTCCTGTCCTTGAGGAAAGACACTAACACAAAACTGGTCAAGACAAGTTAGAGGCAGAGGTCCAGGCTGGGTGACTTCTAGTCATAGGCATCATCATCAAAATAGGAGTCACAATCAAGGTTATCCGACTCATCACCGAACAGAAAGTTGTCTTCATCAAGGTCATCATCATCATCATAGTCTTCCTCATCTTCATACTCCTCATATTCAACCTCTTTTTCACCTTCACCTTTGTTGGAATCATCACACAAGACGGTACACTTTGGCCTGTTGAGGAGAACAGCATCAGACCAGAGCAACCATGAATCCAGCCCTACACCACCCTCATCTTCCCTACTATACAACCTCAGCCTCCCCATCCAAAGCCTTGCCTCAGGCACACAGCAGCCACACACATGCACCTATAAGGTGGTGATTAAATAGCCTTATTCATGTATGCAGAACAGGACTGTGGCACAGAGCCACCTGTGACTGGGCCAACAAGCTGCAGCCTGTCACCAGCTCTGGTGTCTCAGCCCAAGGAGACCAGAAACCCTGCTCTGAAACAGTGTCTCAATTCAGTTGTCACACGTTCTTTGGGGCAACACTCAGAACCCTGCTCAGCTCCTGGAAACACAGCAGCTGTCAGAGGGGACTGGTCACACTGGAATGGCAGATGCCAGTTGTGTTTCTTGGTTTAAACAGCATGTGGTACAGGAATGGATTTTGTTTCAAACTCACCAACTTCCAACCTTAACACCTGCCCACTCAGCGCTCTAGGACAGGCAACCAACCATTCATTTCACCTCTCAACACACTATCTTACGGCTGTGCCTCTTCTCCATTCCCTTCTTAAACAATATTGTCAGACCCTTACATCTCCCCCCATGGATGTTCTGTTCTTGGTTTTCTCATCTGGACACTTCCTAGATCTCTCATACACTCCTGAAGAAAGAGTGTGACTGCACAGAAACCCAAGACAGTCCAGGGAGAGCAACTTTGCACCTTTCCTTGTTACCCCCCTAACAAACTCACCCTACACAGGCAGGGGCTGAAGTAGGCACATTTGAGAGTTTCGCCTTTCTCTGACCAGGATCTGAGGAAGTCTGGAGGCCAACATGGAAATCCTGCTAGCACAAAAGAGACAATATGCATTTTGGGGTGTATCTTGTGCTGCGAAGCCCTTTCCTACATACACACGGCACAGACAGTCCATGCCCTCAGCTGACCAAGCCCCTTCCTAGGTTTGCCCAACACCAAATGAGACCAGAGCACAAGTCACTGAAGGGCATGTGGACTTCACCTGTGTGGAATGCCAGAGAATTGCAAAGAGACGCTCCTTGATCTGGTGCACCAACTCCAAACCAGCCTTGAAATGCTCTGCTTTCAGGAGCTGAAGAGAAGAGGCCAGGTCCTGATACTGCAGCAAGGTTTCCTCTGCAATTCAAGGCCAACAAAGTCACGGTGCTTCCCACACTCTTAAGCAGAAGCAGCATCCCTTGGCTCTGATTAGAAGCCGTCACAGCTACTTAGGAATCCTGTACACACACAGTGTGTACTATCACTCTAACACAGAACTGCCACAATCTGAACCACGTAGCTGGGAATGCTAGCCTCTACTGCTGAGAGACTGTGGGACTTACCCAGAAGGATCTGCAGAGCATTAGTGTGCAGCTCTAGGCTCTCAGTCTGCTCTTTCACAATATCCATGCTCTCAGTGTCCTGGTTGTAGTAGCTGTACACACAGGAGTAGGCCAGCACCTGGAGCAATACAGATCATGCTGTCAGCTCGATGATCAGCTTCAGAGTGGCCAAAAAGAAAGTAGCATCAAACCCTCTCAGACTTCATTACATATCAGTGGCTGATAGAAGCCTGGCAGCACTTCTGGTCTGTGGCAATAGCCCAGTGAGCCATTATGCCAAGTGACAGCAATGCCAGGCTACCTAGAGCTACTGGTAGGATTGGAAATGAATGTGTAATTATTTTGTACTGAAGTCTAAAATAACCGATTGTTCCCACCTGCAAACCATCACAAGAACACAGACTGTAAATGCCTAACAAGTGTGACTGACCAGCAGGCAGAGTCAAAACAACAAGCACACAGAATCTACACATTGCTGGGCAGCCCATGTTGAACTCAAGTGGCATTAAACTGAGAGAACTGAGGCCAAAGGAAAGCAGGCATGGTGCAAGCACCAAGAGCACAAAGGTTCATTTCAACAAGTGGCAAACTCTTGCTATGAATGAATGACCTCTAAAACCATCCAGGCACTCAGCAGGAAACAAGACCACTGTTCCCATTTAAAGAAATGGGCCAGAAAAGCCAGCACCAGCAAGCAACATTGATCTGTATGCTAGAAAACACAGGGGCTACCATACTGAAAAGACAAAAGAGGGTCAGACACCCTTGTTACACATGCATCTCTCAAAACCAAGTCTGCCTGCACAAACAAGGTATATATTGCAAAGGCAGTATCACAAAGGCAATTGCCACCTCCTTCCTAGTTTCAGGGCATAGAAGACAGTGCAGGCCTATGCTGTCACAGATGTACTGTACACATCCAGTGGCTACACTGCAAATCCTTCATAATGTGGCTATTGGGGCATGCAATAGGTAACTCAGTGCTCCCAAAACACCTACGGCTCATGGAATTAAGTTAAGAAAGGAAAATAATAACATGAGCATCAAGAGGGACTTCCTAACTGTAACACAGCATCAAGTACCACCACTGGGGCATTTCAAATTGGAATGGTCCAAGCCAATATATGAAAACCCTAAATATCGGCCCCTGTGTCAATTTCATGGTGTCAACATGAGCTAAGCTCCAAATCCTATGACCTGACAAACACTGCAGATAGCCCAACTCAGAGAGCAGGGAAACACATGAGCTCTTCTCCGCCCTGATGCTATTCCTCCCCTCAAGCTTTTTCTGTCTCCCTTTGTGGAGCAGAACAAGGTTGGCATCTCCTCACTTTAACAAAGGCATAAAATACATCGGTAGGATTAGACTTAAGCCTCAGCAACCCTGTTATCCAGCCTTACCTTCCGTGCCTGTTCTAGCACTTTGCAGGCATCAAGAACAAAAGTCAATGTCCTGACTTTTAGCACCCCTCTGATAGAAAAAATGCTGTTCCTCAGATTCATAGCAAATTCCTGCAATAACCAAAGGAGGGAAAAAAAGTAAATGTCCAGCTCCACAAGACTGAAAAAATAGCACCTTCCACACATGTAATTGCCAAGCATCCTGAAGTGCTACCCCAGAAGATGCAGGCAGCAGGGCAGCATTTACTGCCTCCATCTACAACAGCTCTACTGTGCTGTCACTTCAGCTTTTGCAGTATCTCAGCTCGGGACAGAGCCTTCAGTCCTTCAGTTGCCATTGCTTCCAAGCACTGCATCAGTTTGAGCATGTCACCACCACAAATTAGGTGTTCAGTTTCCACAACAGACATAGCAGAAGAAAGCAGGCCAAGAACCACCCCTTATGCCAGAGCAAAGGTGAAATGGCTAGGTATTCCCACCTGGATCTGAAGCCTGCTTCTCGGCTTCAGGTGACATATATTGAGATACAACAGAAACTATCCTCCTCAACAGGGCTAAGGCAAAAGAGTCAATGTCTGCCAAGGAAGGAGGAGGCCTTACCCTTGCATGATGATGAAAAGTGCATCTCTCATTGTAATCCTGAAACCGCTTCTCCTGCCAAGCTGCTTTACTTACCTGAAAGGAAAGGTACAAGTAACCTGTAGCAGTTTCCCTCAAGTACCAGGGTTGCCTGGAAAAGGCTACCACACATACAGACTTTGACAACACTATTAATATTACTGGCAAGTCCACAAAGTGCAGAGTAAAGGGCACAAGTGGAGATCCTCACCCATCCATCTGAGAGGCCAGGTGCATGAAACAACTGGATATAGCAAACCACTCACCATAGCAGAGCAGTTGTAATAATCCTTATGAGTTGGCTTCCAGGGCTTGAGGCAACGCCAACAAAAGCCATGATTACACTTTGCACACGTCATACTGCACGATAGGAAAAAGAACAATGGGAATCACTTAGTCCTAACAGCCACTTGCAGACAGTTTCTCCCAGTGCTCCCTTACATCACAGGGTCGGAGTATGCAACCCAGTCATTCCCATTCACTTAGTACTCGTATCACTTACTAATTCATTTCCTTGCATGCATTTGTAAAGCCTTTTTTGGAAGTAGGTGATACTTAAAACTAGTCATTGTCTGTCCGAAAATGAGCTGGGTAAACTGGAAGCACGATCTCACACTACAAACTTACCAAGTACTTGAAGGGTGAACTAAGTGTCCCACAGTTTGAAGCAAGATACACATGAGCACCTCACCTCTTCCCTCAGTAACACAGCACTCTGCAGTGCAGAAAAGCACTGCACAGCAATAAGGCCACACAAAACATGTGAGGACAAGTCACAGCTGGGCACTAAGTATTGTGCCAGTGCAAGAAATACATGGCAACTCCTAAGTGCTAGCTTCAAGGCTGGATGTCACTTCTCTGTCATGTAACAAGCTGCCAGAGATACAAGCCAATTCAAAAGAGGCAGTTAAAAGAAAACTGTTTAAGGTTATGGGAACAGGTAAGTATGAAAGAAAAGAATGGTTCTGAGCTATCTTCTGCTCTAACCTGCACCTCTGTGTGTCTGCAGCAGCTTCTGAGAGCAGATAAGTGTGTGCTACAAAAAAATTACTGCAAAATGAGTTTTGGTTCTATTCCAGACCTATCAATGCTGGGGAACATTTTGCTTTTCATAGGAATTAAAAGCAATCACTCATTCTTCTAAAGCTATAAAAAAGACCTGCTACAACTCTTACTCCACAACCCAGGAAAAAAAAAGAAAGCAAGCACAATGAACCTAACTGTATGTCTTTGTCCTCTCCTGTCTCCATTAGCAAACAAAAATTGATACTCACTGCAGGCAGCCTTCATTTTTCTCTATCTGAGCCTGGCAGCTTGGGCAGTGCTTTGAAATGAGCTTAGCCAGATGTTTGCTTTGGGCTTCACTTGTCATTCCCTCATAGTACCCATCATCATCCACCCACTGAGACATGTGGCTGCAGCTTGCAGGATAGTGGGCCTGAAAAAGACAGACAGTCAACCACACAGAAGCAGAATGGTGTCTGCCAAACCCAAAACAGTATAGCCCCTGACTCAGCTCAGCCTCACCTCTGGGAAGTTGCAGTTGAAGCAGGATATCCAGGAGCACTTGGAACAGGCTGCACCATAGCCAAATCCGTCCTTAAGTAGGATCTGATCACAGCCCTGAGGGTTGGTGCACCATGTCAGGTTGGAGCAACACTCAACATAACCTCTGAGGAGGGCTTTTTCATACTGTAATAAGAAGCCAGGAAGGAGATTTAAGGCAGAGAAGCTGCATGGTTAGGCCTTACGCCTGGGGTCTGGTGCCTCGGGGCTCTACAGCTGACTGAAAAACTGCTCACAACAAAACAGCACTAAGTTAGTTTATTCTTTCATTCCCTTTGTGTAAATTCCCCACCCTTCATGTCCTAACTGGAGGCTGTTTTGTTCCACAGAATGGCTGAGGTCGGAAGGCACTTCTGGAGATAAAAAACTAGTCTGACTCCTAAAGCTCAAAGCAGAGTTGCTCAGAATCATGTCCCGTTTTGAACATACCCAAGGATAGAGGCTAAAGGCCTCTCTGCCCAAACTTTTCCAACATCCCATTACCCTTCCTATTGAGAAGGAAGTTTTCTTATGTTTAGATAGAATTCCTTGTATTTAAATTAGTACACAAAGCCTCTTACCCTTTCAATGGATATCACCAAGAAGAATCTGGCTCCTTAATCCCATTTGTGTATTTACACGTGTTGCAAAGAGCCACCCTTAAGCCTTCTCTTCTCCAGGCTAAACAAACCCAGCTCTCTCACCTTTTCCTACAGGTATTCCAAAACCTACATAATCTTTATGGTCTTTTGCTGGATTTTCCCACCACATCTGTCTGTTCAGGTAGGGACCCAGGGATGCAACCATACTGCACACAGCTGCTTAGTTTCTATGCTCAGTTGCTGTAGTGTAAGGACTGTACAAACACACACAAAGCTAGAGGAAGTTCAGAAGAAATTCTGTAGTCTTCACAGCCCTTCTTCAGATATTTCTACATACCCAGAGAGCTGCTCTAAAGCTATCAGGCCCAGAAAGGACAGCACAGGTCAAAACAAGTACTAGAGAGAAAAGGTGCAAGCCACAAGCACTGCAGGGCTCAGAGAGGCCTCTCATTCATTCTTCTCTCTCATTTATTCTCTGTTATTCATTCTCTCTCTCAGGCAACCTGAACATGTCGGAGTGCAAAGCCCCAGATCCACATATTGAGCCTATGCATTCCCAGCAAAGAATCCATGGGGGCAGAACAGAAGACTACCTCTGATGAACAGACTCTCTAGGAACTTGAGGAACACCAGGTGAAGAGAAAATCTGTTTCTGAAACATGGCAGGGTTTATGTTTTGTAGAAATATAAACATTAAAAGTTTAAACTCTAGTATTCTTGTATTAGCAAGACTGCAGCCAGCAGGCAAGGGAAGGGATTTCTCACAGCTGTTTGGCACTGGTGACACAACTGGATGCTGGGAACAGTTTGGGCTCCCATGTACAAGAAAGACATTAACAGATTAGAGAAAATATTGTCCTTAGGCCACCAAGACAGTCTGGAGCACAGGATGCATGTGAGGAAGCTGAGAGAGCTGGCTTCATTCAGCATGCGGAGAAAGGGGATCTTATCACTGTCAAGACCTACCCAAATTGCAAGAAGCTGAGAAGACTGAATCTGAAGCAGTATGTTTTAATATCAGCAATAATCTGTCTATTTTGGCCACAGGGTTGGACCAGAGATTTCCGCAGATGATGGCAACCTAAATTATTCTGTGAGTGTATATGTGACTCTGCAGGAGACATGAACACTCCAGCAATACCCTCACTGAGCAAAGAGGGAAACAGGTAACATTTCAGTTTGAGCATCAGAGCAATTTGCTAAAATCATCTGCAATAACAGATTTTGTATAAAATAGCCAAAGCAACAGGATATCAAGTCCTGCTCTCAGACAGGTGTGACTACAGAATTTGCAAAGCCAGTTAGAACTAGCTGCCCAGATACATTCTCTATACACTAATTTTCCAAGCACTTCTTATAGAAAACAAGATACTTAAGACACATGGAAGGAAATGTTCTTCTGTAGCCTTGATCATTATGGTTGCCAGTTTGCAAGCTTAAAGAAAAACTGTAAGATAGAACAGTGTTTGTGACTACTGCTCAATTCTTTGTATGACTGCTCATATAGGATCATAGTGACAGGAACAAGCTGGAAGAGGAAAATATTTCTGGAGAAGGAATTGCTGGTATAGACCTGTCAAACAACAGAGCAGTAGAAAACAGATGAGACACCAGTTCCGTCCAGCAATTAACAGAAATAGTGTGTCATGCAACAGCCGCAGCTCTGTCATTAGATGGTGAGGTCATTCAGCTCTAATAACTAAAACCTGACAGAATATGGAGGAAAAATAGCTTCTGCCTCAGACCAAGTAGCTCCTGCTGCCCCAGCTGACTGAGGACTAAGCTAAGCAGAGCCCAGGAAACCTGGTTTACAGTCACCTGTAAACCCACACAAACTTAAAGAGTGGAGATTAAGTCAGATGTGGTAACTACTGTCATCTTCATAAAAGCCTGAGGTACTCAAAGCCAGAGACTGTTGGAACAGAGAGGACACAGGGTCCATTGTTGCAGCAATAAAATGAAATTGCTCAAACATTTTCAGGTGTCCTAGATTTAACAACTGCTTCTAGCACAGCAGCAGAGGATACTTGACATGAACTGCGCCCATAGCTCTCACCTGGTCCTTAACTAATGATGTAGTGAAATGTTTTTTGCTGGAGGTATGTTTAGAGGAAACACCACTGGGCTCTTCTGCTGATGTTATGCTTTCCTGAACAGCTAGCAATGCCCATGATCAGAGACAACTGAGACTACTGGGCAGAAATGTGGTCTGCCTCACTGCCAGTCTTAGTAACTGGAAGGGGAAAAGCAGCAGCAAGAGTATCTGTTTGTGCTCACAAAACCAAAACAGCTTTGACACTCAGTAACCTACTTTACCTTGGCTATAATCTCCTCTGAGGAAACGATGGAGCAAATGAAAGCTGCAGTTGGCTGTGCATAGCAATCGGATATGGGACAGGTGCAGTTGACAACCATATTCTGCTCAATGCGAGTCGTGAGATACTCACTCCAACAGGGCTGTAAAGGCAGAAGATGAGAAATTAAAGAGAAGCTGCACGACCTCGGTTGTGTGACCCTGAAGCCCACCCCACCCAGCAGACAGTGCACAAAACCACCACAAGCTATGCAGAAGTACCCAAACCCACCAGACTGGTAACAGACTAACCCAGAATTGAAGGATCACCACTAAAGGGAGATGAAAAACAACAACATACAAACTCTGTGAAAGTGACATGGTAACAGCTTCAGAGAAAGGACAGCTGTTCTAACTAGGCAGCAGGAATTCCCTACCCAGTTACAGGGTCCACAGACTTTAGGATCTTCACCTTGCAACAGTAGTGCATGCAGCAGAGGGTTGGTGGCTTTTCAGTGGGACACAGCTGGTTCACACAGACTGGACAGTGAGTCCCTGGGCTTGGAGGGGGGGGAGCATCCTGCACTTGCAGCCCTGAGGATATAAGCAGGGTCTCACGGTTCTCCATGTAACGCTGGATCAGGAAATCCACATTCCACCTGCAGTGCATGAGGAGGTGCCGTGCAACATCATCTGGGATGCTCAGAGCATCCTGGACCTGCTGTACTGTCTGGTTCATAAGCAGCTTCGCTTCCTCTGGACTAAGTGTGTGCCCCCTTGGCACCTGCAGCATTGCCATGAGAAACTCCTCTGAACTGCCAATGCCAGGCTTCAACCTGACAAAGACAAATTTGTCACAACCATACAAGGTGGAGATGCACACCCCCTCCACACCTGGTGACATGCATCCCTACCCATGCAGGTGGTCTAAGCTGTCCTCCTCTGGAGATGCCTTCAGTAGCCTGCTCTGGAAAACCATCTGTGCCTGGCCCCCAGGAGGGGTTGTAGGCTCAGCAGAGATGTATTCCAAGACATGAGGCCTCTCCTCCTGGCGCCGCAGGTATCCCTGGTTCAGCAGGTGCAGGACACAGGACAGCACGTCCACGCTGTGGCAGCAGAAGCTCAGGAACTGCAGCCCTGGCCCCAGCTCACCCTTCTGACAGGCATCAATCACCTACAGCAGCAAGAGAGCCCCACACTGCAGTGTGGTGCAGCACCCAGGCAGCCCCGCTCTGCCCCTGGAGCCCTCCATACCCTAAACACCAGGTTGTCGATGTGGAGCTGCTTCTCCACCTTGAGGATGCGGGTGATGAGGCAGCACAGGATGTTCCTCTTCCTTTCCAGGGCGCTGACCTCAGCCCTCTCCACCCTCAAGTAGCTCTGCTGGGGCAGCAGCCGCAGGTGGCACCCAGAGGCATGGGCCAGGGCTGCCTGGTTCAGCCGCAGCGTGCCTGGAGCTACACCGGGCCCAGGGTCAGCCAAGGGCCCAGCTGGGACCCGGAGGAGCCCAGGACACGTGTGTGGCTGTTGGACCAAACCCTCCCATTGCTGCCATCACAGCTCTCAGCCCCATCCCTGTGCCCTACACGTGGCCCTGAGCAGCAGCACTGCACACGGCTCCTGGCCCCAGCCCCACACGTGGCCTTATGCCCCAGTCCCACACACAGCCCTGAACACCCACAGCCAGGCTCACTCCAGCCCCCTCCCTTCCCCTCCACCCCAGCACCCACTCAGGGCTCAGACCAGCACCTCCCAGGGCTGTCCCAGCCCCACACTCACCTCCCACCGGGCAGCTCCACACCAGGATGCCCTCGCCATGGGTCAGCGGTGCCAGTGCCTGGTGCACCAGGTCAGCAGGGAGCCCTGTGACCTGCAGCAGGGCCTCCACAGCCACCTCCTGCCAGAGGCCAAGACTCACCAGCCACAGCCCAGTGAACAGAGGGCAGCCTGTGCCCCTAACACTGCTGGAGACCCCACCAGAAGGGAGGACATGGCCTGGCCATGCTCCAGCATCTGCTGCCTCATCACCCCACATGACCCCAGCTCCTACCTCGGTGCTGTTGAAGCACAGCAGGATGTACATCTGCAGCGTGGACACGTGCAGGATGCAGTCCCCAAACTGCAGCTCAGCGTGGCCCAGCCACGTCCACTGCAACCGCCGGGGCTTTGTGCACTCCCAGCCCAGCAGGCTCTGGCCTGCAAGAGGCAGCATCAGGGCAAGAGGCAGCATCAGTGCAAGAGGCAGCATCAGTGCAAGAGCCACCCCTGCCCTCAGGCTGCTCTTGGCCGAGCTGCTGTGCAGGGCCTGGGAGCTGCCCAACACTCACTGTGCCTGCAGAAGTTGGCGAACTCGTCCAGGGGAGAGCTCAGCGCCGCAGAGAAGAACCTTTGGGGCTGCTCCATGTGGCACAGCGGTGAAACGGGCCAGCAGCGCGGGGACAGGGCCAGCACCGTCACCTCCGGCGCATCCCCCACCGAGGCTGTTCCCAGTGCCTGGCACAGGGGCAGGAGCAGGGCTCAGGATGGGCTTCAGGAGCACAGTGAGGAACGCAGGCAGCCCCCAGCTCCCCACCCCAGCAGCACTCACCTCGTCCAGGCCCTTGTCCAGCTCCAGCAGCTGCTTGTCCTGCTCCTGCAGCTGGTAGAGGCGAAACTGCCGCTGGAGCTCCTCCGACTCAGCCAGGTTGCTCAGCATGGCTTGGGGGAAGCGGCTGGGGAAGCACAGCCCGATCTGCTCCACGATGGCTGCTTCCATCCACGACGGCCCTTGCAGCAGGAGCCGGTCAGCCAGGTAGTGCCTGCCACAGGTACCAGCGTCAGGTCAGGGGATGGCCCCAGCCCCGTGGCCATCAGCCATGTGCCAGAAGTCAGCCCTGGCTCCGGCCTCCCCCAGGGCACATGGGCCCGGCAGCTCCCATCTCCCCTCTCCATTGCCAGCAGGGAATGTGCCTCCACAGACCAGCAGCCCCTGTGGACACTCACAACCCCTCCCTCCACACACCAGAGCTGGGGAAAGGAAAGCAGGAGCAGCACAGCCACACACAGCCGAGCTCAGCATCACCTGCACCTCCCCTATCACACCACAGTGCGGACCCCAGACCCTCTGGTCCCATGCACACACGGCACCCTCACCTGTAGAAGTGCTCGAAGGTGTGGGCCAGCTCCAGGCCACTGAAGACAACGAAGGGCTCCAGGATCTGCTGCAGCGACCCCGAGCTGCCCGCAGCCCTGCGCAGCTCCTGGATCTGCCTGTCCAGGTAGCGGGCAAACTGCTCAGTGACCTGCAGAGGGACAGGGCAGCTGCAGAGGGCTCATCTCTGCGGGGCGGCTGCAGGGCTGGGCTGAGGGCACGGCTCTGCTGGGAGCAGCTGGGACAGCCCCGGCACTGGTGCCCCCGGACTCACGTGCAGGGCAGGGAGGAAGGAGAGCTGCAGCAAAGCCCCCGCGAAGCCCTGGCCCAGGGCCAGCGCAAAGGCAGCTCGCTGCCCAAAGAGCTCCTCCGTGGCACCGCGCAGGCGCTGGTACAGCCTGCAGTACTGCTCCACCAGGTCTGGTGCCTGCCCGGCTGCCTCCAGGAACCGCTGCACCTGTGGGACACGACAGCAGAGGGGTGAGCCCCACAGCAGGATGTGCATGGGGCCTGTAGGAATGGCTGCAGTCCCAACCTCACTCTGTGGACACCAACTGCCCAGATCCCAGCCAGCAGTCAGCTGCCAAGAGCTTGTGGGGGGACAGGAGCACAGCCTAAAGGCTGGGCAGGGGGAGGACACTGCCCAGCACTGGAATAAGTAGCCCAGCACTGTACCTGTCTCCCAGCCGGTGGCAGCAGGCTGGTGCCTGAGCCCTGCCAAGGTAGCAAGTACAGAAGGGCTGTCCCACACCCCTCCAGGCCATGCAGAGCCCAGGTACAGCCCTGCACCCTCCCCGCACAGTGCCCAGGCCACTGTCAAGGCCTGCATGGCACTACACGTGTCTGGTGTGAGGTCCCAGTTGCCCTCTCTGGCCCCTCAGCCAGCCCTCCAAGCACTACCTGCTGCTGCACCACACCACGCCAGCACTGCGAGATGCCCCACAGGCTGCTTGACTTCTCCACCACCTCCTTGCCAGGCCTGGCAGGCTCCTCCTTGGCCTTCCCCTGCTTCCCACCTGCCAAGAGACAACCCCAGGCTCAGTGCGGCTCCACGGGCAGGTCCCACACAACGACCGCCAGCAGCCGCCCCTCTCCCTGTGGGATCAGTGCAGATTCCAAGTGGCCACAGCCACTGCAACGACACAGCCACAAGCCTTCCCCACCTCTGGAGCCTCCAGTACCACTGTGCCCTCCCCACGCCCCCAGCACATCCCCACAGCCACATCCCGGTGCTCCAGGCCAGCACCATCCCAGCCCCACGCTCACCTCGCGCCTCCTCCGGCTCCCGGCCACCGGGGTCCACGTGCACCAGGAGCTGGGTCAGGCGCCGCACACGGGAACCGAAGGCAGCCCCGGGGCTCGTGGCGTGGCGCGGCGGCTCCAAGCTCTCCAGGTACTCGCTCAGCAGCCAGGCCAGGGCGCTGACGCCGTCGGGGTCTGCGAGGGAACCGGGCTCAGAGCGGCTGCCTCAGCCTGGGGCACGGGCCCGGGGAGCACAGGTACCTGGGCTGGTGATGCTCTGCACCAACGGGGTCACCAGCGCCTCCCAGCACGTCCTGCCCAAGGCCCGCGCAGCCTCCTCGTCGGGGAGGAAGCGCTCGGCGAAGCTCTGCTCGTGCCGCAGCGCCCGGTTCAGCCTGCAACAGCCACCGGGCAGCACACGGGGACTCCCGGGACAGCAGCGCAGCCCCTGCCATCGGCACGGAAGCCCCACTTGCCCCACAGCCCCTCAGAGACCGGGGCGAGGACACGGCTCACCTGCCAAAGAGCTGCAGCAGCTGCCCCCGGTCCCAGCAGATCTCCTGGCACCAGGCGTGAGCCCGAGCAGTGCAGGACAGGAACGCGCGCTGGCACAGCTTCTCCTTGAAGACGGGCCAGAAAGTGGGCTTGGGACCCAGCACCTCGATGCCACGCACACGGGTGTCGATGCCGCCCTGTGGGACAGAGCGACTCTCAGCTCCTCGGGCACGGCCCCAACACCACACACACTGCCAGCTCCCTGCCCCAGCTCCCGCTCCCCTACCTGCTGGCACCGCTTCACCCGGATCTGGATGATGGGCCAGAAGCGGCTCATGTTCTCCAGCAGGATCACTCTGCTGTCTGATGGCAGGATGGTCACCTACAGGCACACAGAGCCCTCAGCAAGCCAAGGGGCAGGCACCAGCCACCCTGCCTGCTCCCCTGACCACCCTGTTAGAGCCAGGGCCTCTGTCCCTCGCCAGCAGCCCCTGTGCAGCCCAAAGGCACCCCCGGCCAGGGCCCCACTCATGGCCGACAGCCCCAGCACCCCAGGCTGCTGTAGCCCAGGCTGCAGCATTGCCCAGGCCCAAGTCTCCAGCACCCACTGACTACAGCAAGGCAGTTCCTGCAGCACAGCTCCTGCCATCCCCACGTCCCCACGGGGCATCTCCCAGGGCCCCACACCAGCCCACGGCTCCCATGCAGCCCCATGGCCTCAGCAGCCCTCAAGGTACTCACTGCGTTGAGCTCAGTTCTGATGGTAGCAAGGCTGTCTCCCCCCAGCACCACCACACGGGCTGGCATGTAACTGGAGTCCTCGCTGGCCACCAGCATGCTCATCTCCCTGCAGCACAGCAGACTGGTGCTGCCCAGCAGTCCCCACCTCCCCTGCCCTGGCCCCTGCCAGCCCCACACACCACTGCCCACATCCAGCAACCCCCAGGACAGGGACCGCTGGGGCAGGGCTCACACAGGGACCAAAGCCCTCTCCTCCCAGCACAGCCCCACCTGACCACCACACCACACTGCATGTGGATAGTGATGAAATGGGAGCCGGTGCTTGAGTTTGACTGCCAATATGTCTTGGGGTTCCTGTCTGTGAGCTTGCTGGCCCTGTGGGGGTTGGAAGAGACCTCCACCTTCTCCCAGCACTTCTCCTCCTTTACTTCCATGCTGGAGCCTGTATGAGAAGCACACAGAGCCTGCAGGAGCCAGGCCTCAGGTGCCAGGCAGGGCTTCAGCTCCCGCTCACCACACTCACCTCGGCACAGGTTGTGCAGAAAGACATCAAACAAGGGGATGCTGATGGGCTGGTGGCTCCGGCGGTGCTCCTCAATCTGCCCCAGCACCAGCTATGGGATGGGGGGAGGCTCTGACCACGGGCCCTGGGTTTTCCTCCCCTCACCCCCCACAGGGCTGCAGCAGGCAGAGAGCAGGAGGCTGCCCCTCGGTGCCAGGACTGCTGGATGGCCCCAAGACCCAGAGGTGCAGCACCCCAGGCCCCCCAGTGCCCACCTGGATGCAGCCAGCCAAGATGCTGGTCAGCAGCTTCTTGGAGATGCCGGCGTGCTTCTCGTAGTCCATCACCAGGGCGAGCAGGGCCTGTGCCAGCGGCAGGGCCGTGCTGTGCTTGTTCAGGGCTTTGGCCAGAGCCTCGTGGGTGCCCACACAGCACATCACCACCGCGCAGTCCTTGCTGGCAGTGCCCAGGCGGTGCAGGAAGCCAACGACCTCCTGCAGCACCTGCGGAGCAGCAGCCGTGAGCAGCCAGGACCTGCCAGGCCCAGCACCAGCAGCACCAGCAGCAGCAGCAGCAGCAGCAGCAGCAGCAGCACCAGCAGCAGCAGCAGCAGCAGTGGTGCTACTCTGCTCCATCCCCTCACCCTGACACCGCAGCAGCACTGCTGGAGCCTGGCGAGGCACAGCCAGGGCAATGCCAGAGCCAGGACACAACCACAGCTGCCGCTCCCCACCTCTCTGCTGCACTGCCCACAACAGGCCGGGCTCTGCCGGTGGCTCAGCCAGCACAGAGCACTGAGCACATCCCTGTGGGCCCCTCACCTCCCGGTCGCTGCTGTGGGCGCTCAGGGAGGACACGCAGGGCTCCACACACTCGTGCCAGGGCAGCGCATCCTCCTGGTAACCGTCCAGCATCTTGTTCAGGATCCTGGGTGACACAGGTCGCTCACTCAGGCCATGGCACACAGCAATGGGAGGTGTCAGAGGCAGCCCTGCTTCCTGCCCCTCTGAACACCAACGGCCCACAGGGACTGGGAGCCTTGACTGCCCTGGTGCCTCAGACACCCCTTGAGCACCCAGGACCATGCTGCTCTAGCCCCATACAGCCCTGCGACCCCAGACACCCCAATCAGCACCCATGTATGTGCTGGGCTGCACCCACCAGGACCCCAGACACGCACCGTGTGCCCCCAGCACCACCACAGCACTCACACCCCCCCTGTGGGGCCCTGCACCCACCTGAGGATGCTCAGGCTCACGGCCTTCTCTGCCCCCAGCAGCTCGAGGCTGCGCAGCAGTGCCCGGAAGCACCTCTGCTCCCGCAGCAGCCGCGCGGCCTCGGCACAGGGCACAGGGTCCTGGCCGCAGAGCTGCCGCTCCAGGGCCACCAGCACGTCCTTGGACAAGATGCCGTCCCCGGGGCCGCTCAGCAGCCTCCGCACGTCCCCCAGCTCCAGAGGGGCCTCTCTGCCTGCCACGACAAGGACACGCGGGCCCGGCCCAGGCCCCCGCTCGCGAGGCGGCAGCGGGAGCTCTGCCCTGCCCGCGGCACAGCGGGGCCATGGCACGGCGGGGCCGGGCGGCTGCTACCTGCGCTCTGCGGGCCCAGGGGCAGCCCGTGCTCCGCCAGGCGGTTGATGGTGCCGAGGGCCAGCGTCGCGTGAGGGCAGCCGGGGCTCTGCCCGTCCCTCCAGCAGCTCTGCAGCACCGCGGGGAGGTCGCAGCTCCACAGCTGCTCCGCCAGGCCCCGGTGGCCGTCGATGAGCACGTTCACCACCAGCAAACCGTTCTGCACGGCCGAGGAGCCCCTGCAGGGACACAGCCGTGCGGGCGCCTTCCTCCCCTGGCACCCACCGACCCGCCTGCCGGCCTTGCCCATCCCACCCCTGCCACCGCCCTCGCTCTGCCCTACCCGGGCACCCTGCGCATGGTGCTCAGGGCGGCAGGGATGGCACTCAGCAGGTTTGCTGAGCCCTTGCCGGAGGCAGAGCCGATGCTGGCAAAGATCTCCCGAATCAGCTGCGCGTCAGCCTGCTTCAGGGGCGAGAGCTTCCCACCGGCACCTCCTGCCTCGCCTGCCACAGCTCCCACCAGCACCTTCAGGGCCTGCAAGGACAGCAGCAGTCAGGAGGGGTGAGCCTGCAGCCTGCCCACCGCCTACAGCATCCCCTGTGCCACACTCACTGCCAGGCCAGCCTGCTGCACCAGGGCGGAGGAGCCGTGCTGCTGCATGCAGGACAGCACGGCCCGCACACCGCCCTCCATGCCGAACATCACGCGCCACTCGTACTTGGCCATGAGCAGAGCCAGCAGCCGCAGCGTCACCACCACCACGGCCTTCTCTGCCCCCTCCGTGGCCAGCAGCTCCACTGCCACCTTCACCAGCTTCTCCCTGCACGGGAAAGGACATCTCAGGATGCCACCACCGCTGGCATGCCAACACCTCCAGCCCTGCCCATTGCCTTCTCCCTGCCCACGTGGCTCTACCACGGTGGGGTCAGCCCCAGGAATGAGCCTGCCTGGGACCAAGGGACACAAGATCCAGCTTTCTTCTCGCTGAACAGGCAGGGACACAGCAGCCTTCCCACTCCCACCACCAGCACTGTCCCCACCCTGCAGGCACAGCCCTCCCCACCAGGCAGGAGGGGTGCACAGCACCCACAGCTCACCCAACACTCCTGGTCCCCAGTCCGCTCTGGGCTTTGCTGCCTTGCTGCTCGGGCTCCTCCTCCAGGATCTTCAGAATGTGAATGAGCCCCGTTAAGCGCAGCCCCAGCTCTGAGCTGCTGCTCTGGATCACATCCACCGCGGCTGCAATCTTGGCCAGGGAGCCCCTCTCGCTCACCCCCTCGGAGCTGCCCAACGCTGGTGGAAGGAGGGACGGACGCAGGTGTCAGGGCAGCAGCAACACCCCCAGCAACTCCCACGGTGCCACGGACCAGACCCACGGCCTTCCCCTCCCCAGGTAACCTGCAGCTGCCTGCCCTGCCCTGCTGTCCCCTGCCCACAGCTTTCCTCCTTGGAGGCAATGGAGCCGCCTCCGGCCCCATGAATGTGCTCCAGCAGCAGACATTACCTTTGCTCTGCTCCTCCGTCACCTCTGGCAGCAACAGCCCTTCCTTCTGCAGGAGCTCGCTGAACAGCTCAGAATCCGACTTCACCACCACAGTGGGGGCTCGGGGCGGCTCTGAGGCTGCAGGCAGCTCTTCCTTCACTGCCTCGGCCACTGTGGGCTCAGGGCTCCTGCAGCCGGCACCCTCCGAGGACCCCTCGGTGCTCCGGGTGCCTTCCTGCTCAGCCCCCCTGCTGAGGGAGTACTTGGCGTAGACGTGGGAGCCGCGCAGGTCGCTCTGAGCCCTGCCCTGGCAACGCTGCTCCAAGACCTGCAGCACCTTCTGGGCCAGCTCCACAGGCACCGACAGCTGCATCAGGGCTTCTTCACCCCCCTGCGGCAGCTGCACAGACGGTGTCACATCAACCCTCACAGCCTCGCCACACACCCTGAGCTTCTGCTGATGGCCAGAGCCAGAGCGCACAGAGCTGCAGCACCAGAGGGCCCCAGCCCTTCCCCAGTGCAGGCTCTCCCCATACCTGCTCTCCCTGCTCCTGCCGGATGATGCACAGGACCTCCTGCTGCTCCTGCGCCTCCAGCTTCTTCACAAAGTAAAGCAGCTCCCACCACTCGGCGCGGCTCAGGACCTCTGCAGCCTTGGTCGAGCCCTCCCCCAGGTAAGGCAGCGAGTACAGCCCCCCAGAGGGCTTGCAGAAAAACGGCTGTGCAGCTGCAGGAGGACACAGCAAAGCAGGACACTGTCACCTCTGCCCATTCCACCATCCGCTGCTGCACACCCCACATCCCCCAGGGAAAGAGCTCTCTCCACTGTCCCACAGACTGCTGTGGGAAAGGCAGGTGACAGGAGAGCAGCCAGAGAGGGGGAATGAGCTCGGAGGAGACCCTAGAAGCTGTAGAGATGGGGATTACCATCATCACTTGAACCTCTTTAGGATGTAAAACAGAAACACTCAAAATGGGCACCTCTAGCTCATTGCACCCCAGCCTGTTCCCACAGTGCCTGCACCAGCCAAGGCAACGCACTCAGACACCCGGCACCAGCAGGACCTGCGGTGCCAGCTGCAGCTGCAGAAGGGTTGGGAGGAAAGCTGCGTGCCCAGCTGGTGCACTGCTCACCTGCTGCCAGTCTGCAGTTCTGGGTCAGGGTGGACACCTTCTCCCGGCCCTCACGCTCCTCTGGCCCCGAAGCGCCAATGATCTCCACCATGTGCCAGTGAACCCAGTACGTACAGCCCAGGCCTTGCCAGTACACCTGAGGAGCAGAGCGCGACGCACACCGGCTGAGGGAAGGCAGGTGCAGCCCTGCTGCTCCCACACGTGGCTGCCTGTTCCCTACACACAGCACGGGCAGAGCTGACACCCCCCCGGCCCCGCAGCAGGTACCTGCACGGGCGGCGTGCCCTCGTTGCTCTGCCGGAAGTCGCCCTCGTCGCCCGCGCTGACCTGCTCATAGTCCTCCAGCATGCGCACCCGCATGCCCCGCACCAGCCGCGCCTGCACGTACTCCACGTAGCTGCTGCGGCTCGGGAAGGCCGAGCGCGGCTTGAAGCCCACGGGCTCCTTGGCTGCGGGAGCAGGGGCTGCTGGAGCAGCGCCGCAGGATGCGGCCCTGGGCTGGAAGATGGAGCGCGCGGCGCGAGGCTGCGGCTCCCGCTGGGGCGGCAGCTCGGCCTTGTGGCCGTGGCCCCAGCCCATCACGTGCACCAGCTCCGAGATGAGGTTTGCCATGGCCGTGCTGAACTCAAACTCCTGCTGCACGAGGCTCTTCTCCTCAGTGAGTGTGCTGGGCACAGCGCTGGCCTGCTGCCCCCCTCCCTGCTCCACATCACCACTGAGCTTGTCCAGGAGAGAAGCCACGCACAGGTAGCGCTTCACCAGCACAAACAGCAGCTTCCCAGGGATCTGCAACAAGCACGGCTGTCACACTCTAACCCTGACAGCTCTGGAGCAGCAACAGAGACCTCTCAGCACACCCTCATCTCCCTGCTCAGATACTCCGTGGATGACCCTCCAGCACCCCTCAGCTTCAAGCCAGACCCAGATGCTGGGCCAGCTCTCCCAATACCCAGTCCTGCTCAGCAGCCCCAGGGCTGCTGGGGATGCTCCTACCTGGGGAAGGTGAATCCCCTCAAAGGACATGCAGTGCTCTTCAGAGGATATTGTGTCAGCAAACAGCTCCAACAAGGTGTAACGACTGTCAAAGTCCATGTGCTGCTCAATGTCATCCTGCTGGCTCAGGGACAGCAGGACATAGGCCCGACTTCCTGCAACAACAGAAACCTTTTAGGCTCCCTAAAGATAACCCCTACAAAAGGGCTGGCAGCCCTCAGCTGCCCAGCAGCACCTCCTCAGGGACAATGAGCAGCAGCAGCCCCACCTGCATCATGTGAAGCCAGGGCCCTCAGCATCTTGCCAGCACTGTGGCGGATCTCCTTGTCTGTGTGGCACAGCATCTGCATCAGCAAGTCGAGGGCTCCCGTCTCCTTGAAGGCACCCACCAGCGAGCCAATGCTGGCATACGCGCTCAGCACGTGGATGATGTTGAGGATGGAGGATGTAGGGGCCCGGGACTCGGCCATCTGCCGCCCAGCTCGCTGCACCAGGCCCCTGACATCAGCCTTCATCTCCAGCAGCGAGGCTTCATCCCCCAGCACATCTGCAGCGCACGGGCCGGCTGCCTTCTCCCCTGTCACACGCTGCCCTTCCAGCTTCCTCTGGTCCAGCAGCGCCAGGCAGCTGGCACAGACCTCTTCTGCAGACATCCACATGGACACGTTCTCCAGCTTCGTCTCCGCAGAGGAGGTGCCGCTGCCGCCTGCTGCTCTCTCCTCCCGGCTGACGACACTCCACTGGATCAGGTACTCGGGCTGCCCATCGTGGCCTCGCCGCTGCCGCAGCAGCTGCTCTGGGTAGGCCTGCACTTTGGGTCCCAGGGGCACCAGCAGGTTGCCATTACGCCTCTCATTCACCATGATGGGAAGTGTGCCTGCAGAGGCAGAGGGGGAGCAGACGCAAGCTTTTATTTCTGAGCTGCGTGCCAGAGAAAGCATGACCAAGTGCCTCAGTCACTTGCCTGCAGAAGTGCCTGAGGCACAGCTTTTGATCCCAAAATCCTGCATGCAGGATAAAACCCTGAAGAAGACCCCATTTTCCAGAAGCTCACATCCCCCCTCCAAGAAAATAAGTCAGCATTTGATATAAAAGTCCTGTTCCCAGCATTAGTGCTAGACACAGAAAGTTCTCCCCAAAAAACTCAAGGCAAAATGGACCCATTTAGATCCTCTCATGAGAGCAGGTCTTCATTATTTGTTGTCTTATTTCTGCCACTGTCCACAACATGACTATGCAGAAGTTGCTACTTTTGCACTTCTGTCTTCCCTGTCATTATTTACCATTTATATCTGTTTAGGCTGCAGGTTCACTTAGAGCTCAAGGCTCTGTCACTGTGGAGCTTGAATCACAAGTCACTGAAAAAATAACCAGCAATTTCTCAGATCAAGTTCATATAAAACAAGTCATTATCTAGAAGCCACTTGGTATTTCCTCCTTAGCCTCCTCTTGGATATTCTTTGCCTTTACAATGGGCAAATTCAACAAAATTAAAGACTCTTACTCTGCTGTCAGGTTGCTCTGTGTATCTCAGGACTACAAAGAGGAAGCCATTACACTTCTCTGCTTTCATCTGTGTAAAGAGGAAGATGAAACAATTTGCAGTCAAAGACTGAGTGTCAGCAATCAAGACTGTAGACAATACCACACACAGTGGACTGACTTCACTGCTACAAGGGACACCAGACCAGAGTCTGACAAGATGTTTAGAGATGCTCAGGCAGCTGGTAGTGGAAGCACATGAACAGGCCCTTTTGTCACTTATACATACTAGCAAGAGAAGCAGTGAAGCAACATGCTGCTCGGCTGATGGTAACACAAGCCATTCTTAACAGAGGAGTTAACATACATAGGAAATAAATCAATCCATGTACAACCCAAGAACACACTTTCATGGTGATGATAGGTACATTTAAAATGTTTCCCAGGTGCAGAGAGAAACCTGAACTCCCAAGAAATTCATACCTGCCTTCAATGACGCCTTCCCTGGAGTCTGCAGCAAGCCAGCTAGGAACTGTCTGTCAGCCTCTCTGTAATAAAAGGACCAAGTTACTGTCTTGTGCTTTTTAAGTACTTAGATGCCACATCGTAAGCGACAAAATATTGTGCTTATGCAGCATACAAAAAACCCTACCCAAGACGTTCACATACAACAAATAATCATAGTAAAACACAAGTCTTTGCAAAGCATCAGTTTGTTTGATAAGTTCACCCTGTTTCCACATCACATTTAGCATGAAAAACACTCTTTAGAGAGGAGCTACCAGAAGGGGCCCAAACAGATTTGTAACCAGGTAGGGAAGGATCTGGGTTAAGGGCACCTGAAGACGCAGCTGCAATGCGTATGATGAAAGAGGCACGCTACAGCCTATGACAACCCACAGCGAAGTTGTCAGCCTGCTTCAGTACATGAAACTTACCAGAGTAAGTTTCAGAGCCGTGGCAAATGAACGTGCCGGCCCCGATGTGAGGTCCGTAAAGCACCAGGGCACCCGGTTCCGAAGCGCACCCCACCGCCCCCCGGACGGCACGGCCGGTGCCCTAGACCGATCTGCCTCAGCAATGGCCGCCGCGGGAGAGACCCGTCAGACCCGTTCCGCACACCTCCACAACCCCCAAGCCACCTCCCGGCCTCCCCCCTCCCCCATGCCCCCCCGTACCCACCCCAACGGGACAACGGGGATCAGTCCCCCGCATCCGCCTCCACACGCGGAAGGTCGCGTCCCACCCGGCACCGTTCCGGTTCTCCTCCCGCACCGGTAACGTCCCCTTGGAGGCGACACGGCCTCCGCCGAGGGCGACGTGAAGCCTCAGAGGGGCTCAGAGGGGGGCTCCAACACAACCCCCGCGGCCCGCGCCTACCGGTAACTCACGACCGCTCCGCGCTTCCGGGTCCCCGCCTCGCACGAGAGCTGCGGGAGGCGAGGCCGCCGCACGCTCCGCGCCTGCGCTCTGCCACCGCGGGCGCGCCCCGCCGTGCGGATGGGGCTGTAACGGCACTGCCGGTGCGGATGGGGCTGTAACGGCACTGCCGGTGCTGAGCGCAGCCCCGCGGTGCGGATGGGGCTGTAACGGCACTGCCGGTGTGGTGCGGATGGGGCTGTAACGGCGCTGCCGGTGCGGTGCTGAGCGCAGCCCCGCCGTGCGGATGGGGCTGTAACGGCACTGCCGGTGTGGTGCGGAGCGCAGCCCCGAGCCCGAGGTTCTCCGGAGCTGAGGTGGAAGAGAAGAGTTTTGGAGCTGCAGGACCTCCAGATGCTTGTGTTGCACTGCGTGCCTGGGGGCATTTATCTGGTCCTTTGTTAAGGGCTGGGGTAGGTGAAAAGAAGGCAAAAAGGTGCAGAGCGGCCTCAGCCTGTGCGGACCATCCCCTAAACTCGTGGCATCCACAGTGGACTGTGCGCATGTTTCCAAGCCAGCCTCTCCATTAGTACATGTAACCTCTGTTGGTGTTAGTGATGCTCCTTTCCTAGAATCCAGTGGATGCATTCGAAATCTCTGTGCTTCCCATTAACATGTCATTTTCCTTTCCCATTAACTTCCAAGGCATTGTCAAAATTCAGAGGATCTAACTGGCATCTACTTATATCATGCTTTGCCTTTACCAGTCCATCTCTGTGGAGTCGAACACGGTCTATTTGCACGAATGAAAAGGAAAATAGCTTCTTAAATACCACACAACTACATAGAAGTTGATACCGCTCACACAACCACTGCTATTTCCCTCTGTCCTCAGCAGCTGTTACTTTGTTCATGTACAGCACATGCAACACTGCTGTGTTTAATGTCACAAACACAAGGTGGTGATAATGCTCTGCAGCAGGAACCGCAGCCTTTCTGGTACCATCACCTGGCAACATCCCATAGCCAAAATTGTCACCAATAAATGTCAGTAGCCAGATAGGACACAGGCATCTTGTGATGCTGAGAAGTTTTCTGTGGTATTCATATGCCCTGCTTATGTCTTGGCTCCGATGGTCTTGATACCATGCAGTCATTTATCCTAAAAATAGAGTATGTCTGTGGCAACTTGCTCCCTGTTTGGAGTTTTGCAAGTCATGCACCAGCCCCTGTGCACAAGTAACATGAGGTTATTTGTGCTGGTATGGGTTTTGTGGTGCTGAACCATGAGATGTACCTGTGCAGGGAAGCTGAACAGGGGGCTGGCTGTGGTGTAATGCATAAGGGTGAAGCATCTCCCTTGAGGAAGGAACCATTTCTGCTGTGTTTTGTTCCTAAGCACCTTCTGTACAATCTTCTGCTCTCCTGCTACACTGAGAGGTATTTTCTCCAAATGATGGTGTGAGGAATGGTGCACCACATGGACTTATTCAGTGCTAAGCTTTCCTTCCCTTACACTGCTTATCAGCTCCAGGACCTGATGCTAGTAGTTTCATTTTCAGCTGGCATACTGTTGACCCAGCAGCACTGATGATTGTCTCCCTTTGCTTTCTTTCCCACTTCCAGGCACTTTAGTGAGCCCTGATGTGCCCTTGACCTGGCCTATAGGGGCCTACAGGCACCCGCCATTGACCTGACTTTAAGTGATATCCCTCCAGTTTGGACTTTATATTCAAATATATTGCCATACTTTCTCAAAGTGGTTTTCTGCAACAAAGTCTTGGTGTTGGCCCTCAACATTAAGCTCCATCCTTGAAGATATCAGGTGTCTATCAGTAATGGACTTGGAAAACAGGAGGGGAAACAACTTCATTTTCATGTAAGACTCGGATCAGAGGATGCTGTTCTGTCTGCCCCCTTTCAACTGGTTTAAAGCCCAGTTTGTTCCTCCTCCTTGTCCAGAGGTGTGGGGATGGTACTGCACAAACCACTTTGTGTGGATGGGCTGGGATGCCAGCTGCATGACATCTCCCATGACAACAGACAGGGCCTTGGCATCACTTACCTGTTGAGTCCCATCAGGTAAACATGACCTTAACAGCAGCATCTTCGTACAAAACTTTCATCTATCTTGGAAATACCTCTGTCACTAGAAAAAAAAGTATCTCCATCCTGCTTTGGTTTGCATTAGTTTATCAATATACAAACATGTAATCCACCTGAGACCAGGTCTAGGGATCATGCTTTCTTTGATGTTACAATGGTAAAAATTCCTCTTCCTAGGCTTTGGTTATTGCCTAACTACTCCTTAAGTGACACAGGCTCTTTCTCCTTCCTGGTTTACCTCTTGCTTGAGGGCCTCCTGCTCCTCCCTGTTAAGACAGAGTAATTCTTCTTTAGAAGTCCCCCTTCTCCTCACTCCTATCTTACTCCTCACCATGCCCTGCTTACCAGCACTGCTCCTGAGCTTTTGGAAAGGACAGCACTCACAGCCCTGCTGCCCACCACTGGCTCTGGGACTCCCAGATTTGATGTTCAACTGGTCAGGTCTCACCTGTGCAGGAGGTACTGGGGATAGAGACTATTGCAAAGAACCCCTCTTTATCACACCATGCCCAGAAAGCCTCCCACCCTCCACAGTCCACAAGCAGGTGCAGGAATCTGCCTCTGATTCCCATTCACTGGCCCTTAGGTGTGTGTTGTCCTCCCTCAAAAGCACGGCCAAGATCCCAAATCTGTGCACAAAATGATAACATTTATTGAAAGAGTATTTTTTTGTTTTTAATACAAAAGAAAGCTCTGTACATAGTACTGTGATTACTTCCACATCCTTCCAGAAACACAACCCTGGAAACTGGAGGGGAAAAAAAAATCCCACACACACTTATGCGTACACACGCGCACACACACACACGCACACACACACAACCCTCAAACCAGTAAAATGAACTAAAATGTCACCACACAATAAATGCCGTTTCATCCCTGATACACAAGTGTTCTTACAAGTCGGTACTTAAATAAAATACACCATTAGCGTTTAACCAGCAGTTGCCTTTGGGGAACCAGGGAGGGGATGCAGCCAAACACCCTGGAGCAGCAGGGGCACTCCTGCCATCCCAGCCCAACCGCTCTGCTCTGCAGCACTAGCACAAGCAAAGCGGAGTGAAGCCAGGCCACAGCAATGTGCTGGGGCAAAGGGTAATGTGAACCCCAACCCCATCCTCCTCCCTGGTTGCTACCTAGCTACCCAGCCTTGTTTTGGAAGCATCAATGAGCAGCTTTCATAGACCTAGCAATGGGGTATGGCACAGCATTCCCACATGCTCCAAGCTGCAGGGTATACATCACTCTTAGAGCAAGGATACAGGGGGAGGCAGCACAAAATGTAACTCTCACTAGAGGGGCCACTCCACTCCCCACAAGCCCTTTCCAGGCTGCATAACAGACCAAGGGCTCTTTGCAGAGAGCGCTTAGGTGGGACCTGTCTACATCTGTGCACTAAGGAACAGATATATAGGAGGAACTGCAGCCCAGATCGTCAGCTAGGAGTTTCTACCTGCATAGTGAGCAGGGCGAGCAGTGATCAGCCACTGCTGGCCACTCACCTCCTAGGGAGGAGGGGGGATGCCCACATCCCTTAGGCAGTCACAGGAAGCACTGCTCCACACTAAGAGCAGTGTCAGAGCAGCTGCAGGTCCCAGGACTAGAGGTGAACAGGACAGTCATAAGAAAACCCAGCCCATCTCCAGCTGTTGGGCACACTGCAAGCCCCTTGCTCCCAAGGGATGGGTTTCCCACTTGGAGGCTAGCCACTTCAACTTGCCTTCTGCCCGTTCAGCCCAAAATGATGGGTATGGAGTCCTCAGTACAGCTAAAGTGGGAAACAAGCATCCCACTGGGTGAAGCTTGATCCCTGGCACATGCTGGTGGGTGAAGAGCGCAGCTTAAACGCTAATGCTGAGGGAACATGTCCAAGGTTACAATACAAACTCAAAAGCAAGGCCCCTTTCCTGCCTCCATGCCCCCCACCCCTCTCCCATCCCCCTGGTACAAACCCCATGAAAACTGTACAGGAGCCAAACTTTTATTCCTCAAAGAATTACATAAATACTGAGTTTAACACTTAGAAAAATAAAGTAATTTTCTTTTTTTTTTTCTTTTTTTTTTTCTCCAAGGCTTCTTTTGTCTTTAACTTAAAAAAAAACAAAAAAAAAGTTACAGTAGCTGCTTCTTCCCTTAAGGGTTCAGCAGCTTCTCTCACTTGCTCACTTCCCTCCAGGGACAGGGCTAGGTAGCAGAGCCATTCACAGCAACTCCCATGCAGGACCATGCATGCTCCAGCCCTTCTCCCCCAGCCTTGCTGAGCCCACACAGCCATGGCAGCTGCCCCTTCGCAGCGCAGAATGGCCTGCAGGCCACCCTGGTGTTGAGAGGAAGAGCCTGCCACGTGCCCAGCAGCTCAGTGCCCCATGGGCTCTTCCCTTTGACACTTGAGTTGTTTCTCCACCTTGCATCAGATGAGTTTAGAAAGCGCTGGCTGGAGCTCCAGGAGGATGTGGGAAGGACCTGACCACATTTCCCTGGGTGTACGGAGTCCGCAAGCAGTGTGAGGGCTGAGAGGAGAGTGTGGGACTGGGCTGGCCGCAGAGCCCCCCAGGAGCTCTCTCGGGCATCACGGTGCCCCTGGGTGTCCACTGACCACCTCAGCTGTGCAAGGGCAGCCACCAGGCAGAGCCAGTCAGGCTGCAAGTCTGCCAGGCAGCCCAGCAAGGAGGCACTGAGGGCAGAGGGCTCACCGTAGTGCATACGAGGAGGATGGGGCCATGTGCTGCAGGCCCAACCAGAGATGCACATGCAAGCTGGCCACTCTCCCTTATCATAGAATCATAGAACAGTTAGGGTTGGAAAGGACCTTAAGATCATCTAGTTCCAATCCCCCTGCCATAGGCCAGAGCCCAGGGCAAGCTGCTGCAGCCAGGACCCATCACCCCCACAAAGGCACATTGCTGAGGCCAGCAGCACAGCCTTGGCCCACTCTGCTCCAAACTACACCTGCAGGACAGCTCTGGGTTTGATCTGAGCCCCATGCAGAGCAAATGCTCACGGGCAAGGTGTCTTAGGAATGCCCAGAAGGAGCCAAAGCCTCCAGCTGGGAATGCCCCGCAGTATTTATTTGCAGCACAGAGCAATCCTCCCCTCAAGAGACAAGTTTCTTTGGCTGGCGTGAGACAAGCACAGCTATTGCAGCATCCTAATGCCCCCAAGCCCTGCATGGCCCCAGCATAGCTCCACCCCAGGTGGGTCCTGCAGCCCCACGCGCGTGCCCTATGTGTGTGTGTGTGGGTGCATGTGTGTGTGTTTGTGTGTGTGTGCACGTGTGGATGAAGGAAACGTGAAAAGGCAACAATAAATAACTGGTGCAGTCTGTACGAGAAGGAATTGCCACCAGCCCCAGCACTGGCATCACAAGCCAGGGGACAGCACAAGGCCGGCAGCAGAGGCCTCTCAGTCACTCACTCTTGGCGCCATGTGAGGTGTCCAAGTTTACTACCTGCAGCTCCGTCAGGCTGCTGCCACTGCTGCTCTGCTGCCCAATGACCGCCATCTGGAGAGAAAAGGGAGGAGGAAGCACTGGGGGACAGCTTGCCCTGAGACCGCGTGTGCCAGCAGCCAGGGGGGCACTGTCCTTTTTGGGCTCCTGGCCAAGGAGAGAAAGACTTCCTCACCCACAGGTAGGTGGCACTGACAGACCCACAAAGGACGTGCAGGCAGGGACAGAGCAAGGATATCCCCTTAACACCTGTGAGTACCACTCTGCTCCTACCTGGTGAAGCTGGACAGCTGAGACTGGGATCTGAACGGTGCCTGATGGGGCTGTCAGGAACACTTGGGGGACGCCACCTGCCACAGAGAGAGCACAAATGACACCATCCCTTAAACACTGCTCCCCCATGGGTCCTTCCTCTGAGCTCCATGAAGCTTCACAGGGATGAAGGAGCCTGTCTGCATGCATGGCAGCATCTCATAAAAGAGCCACATGTGCTAGTTTTCAAAATGGTGGGAGAAGCAGAAATTACCCCTCAATCCAGGTCTTGCCTGCATGGTTTTCCATGCTGCTTTTCCCCCTCATGCAACTACACATTGCCGCCAGTCTCTCCTAACACCTCCATTGGCCTGCCCCATATGCCACCCATCCAAGCAACCCTCACCCTTTTTCCCCCGCAATCTTTTGCACAGGAGAACAGAAGGATCTAAAAACACACATGAAGCATCACCCCTGCCAGGCCTTTCTACAGCCACTAGGGCTGCTCAGAAGCAGCTTTTTTTAACATCAATATACACCATAATGAGAGAAAACCAAGGGTGTTAGAGCACTTAGGGGAACACTGACCCAGAGAGCTGCCTTACCCTGATCCTGGACCTGGCCATGGGACACCTGCATCGCTGAGGGTGCCTGTGAGAACGCGTTGAGGACTGCAAGCCCGCCGTCCGCAAGGCCAGATGTGGGCGCGTACATCACCGCGTGTGGGCTGGGGTACATCATGTGGCCACCCACTGTGGTTGGCACAGACGACGTCATGATGGTTGCTGGGAGGGTCACTGGTACCAGGACAGATGACAGGGAGTCACACAAAGGAGTCTGCTGCACTCACACACCTGCCCAGCATCCCTCCCTCCACCACATGCCCTTGGCATGCTGAGCAGCAGAGACATGGAGATGCCCATCCTGTTATCCCAAGTTACTCTTTCATAAGGATGAGGGGGCACAAAGGCACGGTAGCCAAATATCCAAGGATGAAATTCAACTTGAGTTACAAGCTTTAATAAGTGTTTAACTGGATTCAGCCTTCATCCAGGCACCCAAATTAAGATTTTGCAACAAGAGAGGTGTCCTCTGCACATGCTGTAAAAATCTCAAGTGAGCCAGTGCTTTGTGCTAAGGGCAAGCTGGCTCACTGAGAAACCATGTGAGAACTGGGCAACCTGTTCCTAGCTCCATGCTGCAAGTTAAGAGCAGATGATGTGGCTGGAAAGGCTCTGAAATCCATTGTAAGGTGCCCTATGCACAGCAACATCTACCTAGATATAGCATAACACAGGGGCTGCCAACAAGACAAAATACACTTGGGAAACTGTCAGAAAGGCTGTGGTAGAGCTGGTCTGAAGAAGGCTCCTGGGCAGGGAGCAGGCATGAGGCCTGCTGGTGTGGGTTGTTAGCAGCAGTGATTAGGAAGACAGAACATGGTTTACCATCATGTCCCAATTACCTGTTCCGCTGGAAGAGGTCTGGGTAAGGTCAGTGCTGCTGTCACTAGAGGGAGACGTTTGCTGCGGTGCCTGGTGCACCTGGATCGCCTGGACTGGGACCTGCTGAGCCATGGTACCACCTTGGGAGAGAGAGGAGCCCGTGAGCCCATGCTCAGCAGCGATAAAGGCACTCTGGACCACGTGAAAAAGCCCCCTCAGTCTTTCTTTAGCCGCAGACTGCTCCGCAGCATGGCTCTGCACTGTGCTGTGCAAGGCTGGCCAAAAGCAGCACGTGGCACAAACCAGGCCCTGCCCCAAACAGCAGGCCAAAAGCTGCTCTTTCCTAACACACAGGGGCCAAGAAGGGTTAGCTGAGCTTCTAGGCTCTAGAGAGAAAAGGCTACAGAAGCTTATGTCCAGCTCCTAAACATGGTTCAGGTGTGTCTGGGGTCCCCTTCGCTATCCCTGGCTCCACCAAGAAGACACAGCACAGAAGGTGCTGGGAGGAAAGGGCCCAGCACATGCCCCCAGCACTGCACATGCAAGGATCACCTCACTGCACCAAATAGAACTGCTAGAGCCCAAATGCCCAGGCCAGCTGGAGCTCACTGCCTTCACACTCTGGAGCTCAGATCCATCCTCCACAGGGCACTCCAGAAACAGCTATCTCACCCATCTGGTGATCCTAAAGATATCATAGTGCCCTACACCGGGATTAGAGACCACTGGCCCACAAGGCGTACATCATAGATGTACATTTTGTACATGGGGCATGGCCACACAGCCTCTAGTCCAGCCCACAGAGACAGAGCTTGGCACAGAAAGCTCCTTTCACGCTCAGGTCCTGTCACCAGAGGGAAGACCAAGGGATGCCAGAGAGCAGGAGTCACCAGTCACCTCACTCAGATGGTGAATTTCACCATGCACCACACCACAGAGATGCATATCCATTATTCTCCTAACTCCTGTAGATCACAAGGGAAATCCAGTCCCTTTGCATAGGATCATGCTGTCTGCCAGGGCTCACAGGAGCCATAAGGCTCCAAGAAAGCATGCAAGCTGTAAGACTCATTGACTTGGGCACAAACAGGCAGCACCCAAGAAACATGGTCTCAGTACCAGTCCTCAGATGATGGCTGTTTCCACAAAGGGGAGCTTAGCCCGGCTCTGAACCTCCAGCCTAAGCACATGCAGCTCCAATGCAACACCTGGGAGCCTTGACTCGGCACTATAAATTCCTACCAAGGACAACGCACACAAGGCAGCACCAGCACTGCTCCCTCCTCTGCTCCAGGTCTCTCAGAATCTGTCCTCTGCACTTTGGCTCAGTGACTGACTACTGATCCAAATACAAAAGCAGCTGCTCAGAGCCAAATGCCAGCACTCAAAAAACATCCATGGGGCATCTAAGACCCTGCAAGCTCCTTCCATCAGTCCTCCTAGCAGTACAGTTGAGCCTCAGCACATCTGTACCAGGGACCTCTCCTCTGCATTTACTAGTCCGAATGCAAACCCTCAGGCAGGGGACTGACAACCCACTGCTCCCCTGGGTCTGTATCCCCCCAGATGCTGCTCCTGCCTATGCCAAGCACTCTCTACCCTGCCTTCCCATCTCTCCCTGCAGCTACAGCCAGGGTGCCCTGTGCTCTGCCTCCTGTTCTCCCACCTCAGTTGGGGGTCAGTTCTCTGGCCAGAACCAGGACCCCACAGATGCCTCCATCCCCCCAAGTCAAGCAAGCGGAGGAGAAGCGAGTGCTGACCTGTCAGCGACACGATCTGCCCTCCAGCTCTGGCAGGGAAGCGGAAGACTGTCTGTTGTGCCTGCTGCAGCGGTCCAGCCGTACCCGTGACCACCTGGCCCTGCTGGCTGGAAAGAGCCAGGGAGTGCGGCTGTAACTGAGTGAGAGGAATGGTAGGGGTCCCCGGAGAAAGGGAAGCACCTGCCAAAAGGAGGGATAAAGAAAGGCTTTGTCACCACCAGCTCTTTTCACTCCCTCCAGGCTTCTTGGTGCTGCCCTGGGGTCCCAGCTCAGCTCCCTGCCACCGTGCCCTTCCCAGCAGCAGGGCCAGCTAGCAGCTCTCTAAGGAAACAGCCACTACATGACACTTCTCCAGCCACTGGCCTGGCTGGGATCAAGCAAGATATCTCAGCCAAGTCCACCCTACAGCAGCAACCACTCTGCTTCCTCCTGCCACTAGTCTTCCCTCCTCTGGAGAGGGCAGCAATGCACTTCTGTTGAATGTTGCAGTCCTTAGTCCCTAAAAGCACTGACCTGACATGAGGGTGAAGCTGGCGGGTATCGGCATGAGGCCCCCAGATGTCACTGCACTGGCTCCAGTAGTCTTCAGCACTGTCCCGTTGGCACTGGTGACTGCATTGGGGCTGATGCTGGCAGACACTGGCGCCAGGTAATTAGTGATGGGGAATGATGGGCCACTGCTGACCTGCATAGAGGTTGAGGTGGTGGGGGCTGTCTGGATGGTGGACGTTGTCCCCGGCAGGTTGGTGACAGTGAACGCTGGTTTCAGTGCGTCCTGGGGAAGGAGAGATTGTGACAACTCAGACCAGCCCTTGGATCTGATCAACCCTTATCTGCCCATCAGATCAAACCAGGCTCCATTGGTTGCATGCTGGTGCTAAACCATATCCCCGTAGCTTGCTGCCAGCACATGAGCACAGACAGTGAAGCAGAGAGAAGTTGCTTGTACAAACATGAGAAGACTGTGCCCACTAACACAGCATGAGAAAAGCTGGAGAAAGCTCAGCATATACCTTGGATATAAGCCCAGGGCCACACAGGTCCTCTGGGAGATTTGTCTGTGAGACAAAAGGGGACAAAGCAACCCTTCCCCTCCCCAGGACTCCCCAAAGCCTCTAAGAGGAGAAAACCTCTTTCTGCCACACAAGAGGCAAAAGCAGTGCTTGCAGGGACAGACATAAAGGCAAACACACAGTCTCCTGTCAGGAACACACACCACTTCCCTTATGGCAGGAAACACATGGCCAAAGACAAGCTGAGAACTGGCTCTTAAAGTAGCTGTACACCAAAAACATCAAGCGAGAGGTAAGCCAAACCCTGGACACCAGGGATGCCCAAACCCAGTCCTGACAGCTGCTTTGGCAGGCCCTGGGGAATGCCTCTACAAATCTCCTGGAGCAAAGGGAAGAACCTGGCCAAGGGAAGCACCCATTTGCCATCCCACTAGCAGGAGACAGGCAGAAGGCAAATGCTTCCAAGCGACTCAGCATGTTAGCTACTGCCAGCACACGCCATGGTCCTGCAAGGAGCAGAGCTCTATGCCTGAGGACATCAGTGGCAGGGAAGCTGAGCAGCAGGATGGAAAAGGCCCTGCCCCAGGCCAACACTAGCCTGAGGCCAGCCTCCTGGGTCTGAGAACTCAGGAGGAAAGTGTATGCCAGGCTGCAGGGCATGGAACACCTCAGCTCCCGCAGCTACAAAGCAAGTGGCTTGGGTCTGCAGGAACCAAGCCCAGCATGATCCCTGCTGCCCTGGCAGTCACACTTCACCTAACACACCTCCCAAATCCCCTTTTAGATGCCTACTGTCTCCATAGCTCCTCTCCTGTTCACCTGGCCAAGAGCAGACTGTACATACACCGCTCTGCAGGAGACCACAGCACAGGCCAAAGGGACCTGCAGTCCCCATGCCCTGGCACACCCGGGAAGAGTTAAGGCTGCCCCACTCCCATCCCTCCCGCTCCAGGCTGGTGGGCCCAGCTCTCCCACGTGCTAAGCCTTGGTCCCAGCTTGTCAAGCTGCCAGGAACGAGGAATTCACAGCTCAACCAACAGCTAAAAAAGGGAAGGCAGCCCATTTTGGACAGGAGGAGCCAATCCCAGGCACTCAGCCGTGCCCCAGGGCCCGGAGGGAGGAGAGTAACACCCCTCAGTCTTGGCACCACAGTCCCTGAAGTCCAAATTAGAAGAGGCACATGATAACAGAGTAGAGCCTAGCACGGGCACTTTCCATTAGCTCAACCACAAACTCCTGCCATCCCACATGGGACATGGAGGCTATGGGTGCTCTCCCCACGTGGGTGACAGGGCAGAGTTCCCCCCAGCCCACTAAGCCATGGAAGCCATAGCAGAGCAGGGTGGGTCTTGTTCCCAGCTGGAAAAGCCAGGCTCTCTTATCCCAAAGACATAGCCCTGAAGCTGTACACCCGAGATACAGCCACCAGGCAGCCAGAGCTCTCAACATCCCCCAGCACTCCACACTCTCAGGGCTGGAGGAGGCATCCCAAAAGATTCACAGCACCTTACTCGGGGGGATTCCCAGGACTCCCTAAAAGTACAAGGGCAAACCTCAGCATGATCAGAGCAGCAAAGATGCTTGGGAGGGATGCTGTGCCAGCAGGCTTGAACCATGCACACCCCATCTCTGCCACAGGCGAGATTCAGATTCCTCCCATCTTTGTTGTGCTTCTCTTAGGCTGCAGCAATAGCTCCTAGTACAGAAAGAGAGTTGAGAGAGACCTTGGGATTGGACATCTGCTGCCTTATCCCCATGGCTGTCAGTGATGCCTCAAAGGCCCTGGGTACCTTGGCTCCCCCCAGCACCTGTAAAACCTAGAATACATGCACAAGGCCAACCTTCAATAGGAGCCAAGTCATGGGTCACCTTCAGCAGAGATTAACCAAAGGCCCATGGACAAACCCTGCTGCACCACAGTAGCCCTGAAGGCCTTTTCCTTCCCAATCCAGCTGCACATCCAATCCCCACCACAGCTCACTCAAACCTTCAGTTTGCAGAGTAGGACGTGGGGAAATCAACGTGCAGCAAAGGTGATACATCAGGAGATGCCTGCACAGACCCACACCACTGTGAATGCTTGATAAATGCTATACAGCACAACTGGACCACAGGACATGCCCCAGGCCAACTGATGCCCACCTGGACCTTAGAAAGATCCTGAGGACAGAGACAATCCCTCTCCACAGCTTCCGGGGACTGCCTGAGACACTGCTGTTCAGCATGGCCCAGACCCTGAAGCCAGTATTATTGTGCAGATGTTGGAAGGCAACTGGCCTGGGAAGTACATGGGAAGCCCCAATCTGGTCTCCAACACCCGATCTACATTCCAGATGGGGCAGAAAAACCTTTCCTAAACCCACCTCAAAGAGAGATGACCGTATCAGGGCTACTCACATCCTCCTACCCCGATTTAGAGCCTTTGAGCTCCCTCCAGAATCCCCTCTCCCACATAACTATACTCAAGAGATTACATGAGGGCCTTTTGGGAAGCACAAGAGATCAGGCAGATCAATGCACAACAGCATCGTTGTGAAGATACAGACACTGTTTTAGAAGTACAGCACACCCCACTCCCAGAAGCAGTCCAAGCTCAGCTCCATGGCAGGGAGTTTGGATTTGGCATAGCAGGGGGATCTCATAGCTGCTGCTGGTTGTAGCTCTAATGACGAGCAGTGGGCTGCTGACTGCAAGTAACAGCCTGGCTGCATTGCTCCCAGCCTCTGCTGCAGCAGCTGAACACAAGCAGGTTTTGTCCCTACAGAGGTCCAGAAGTTCACAGGAAGGCCAGGGAGCAACTGCCCAGTCCTCTCGGAGCATCCTATGTGGCTGGACCTCACAGTCCAGGCACTTGATCTCCTGCCACCTCCTCCACTGACATACCTGTAACCCAGCCTTGTGTACCCCTCACCCATCCCTCAGCAAGGACGCCAGCCACCTAGCACGGCCCACCCACAGGCTCTCTTCATCCTCAGGGAGCTTCTCCATCTATCTGAATTGGGCTGATCTCCATCACAGCACAAACCCAGGCTTCCAGCTGTGCATGAGGCACAGCAGGACTGGGGGAGGTAAAGATGGGACTGTCCCAGCCTCAGGGTTTGCTATGACAAGAACCCTCAGCAGGCCAGAGATAGATTTAGCCAGAATGTCAAGCAGGAGACAGGGCCACAGGGCTCCTCCAGCCCCTCACTAAAGGCTGGCCATGGCCAGAAGGCACCCCACTCTAAGCATTACCACTCTTGAATACTGAGATGGAGCTTGCAGAGTTGCATCAGAAAGTGGGCAGAGAAGTTGCGTCAAGATGTCTTCTGCAGAGTAACTGCACCCCAAGATCACACTTCTTTGAGGGCCACCTAGCAGTATGTTCAGGGACAATCTTAAAGGACACAATGCAGACAAGCCCCATGCCAGGAACAGGTCACCTGCCATGCACGGCACTTCCTGCACCTCCAGTTACTCCAGGCATAGACAATTTGCCTCATTACAAAATGCCCAGAGGATGTGCTTTCCATTCAGAAGCACAAGAGACAAGTCCTTACAAACATCATCTGCAGAAGGTAGAAACTGCTGGTGACAATGGACTCCTCTGCCTACTGGAAAGGGCTGGCACAACTCATACTAGGAATCAGAGTACCCAGGAAAGTCATGCCAGACTGGGACAGCCAGAACTGTTGCTGGGCTCCCATGAATGGGAAGCCTTCCCAGGGACTCTCTTGGGCTCCAGCGCAGAGCTCTCCAGCCAGTAACACCTTGGCCCATTGCAGCTGCTCTGCCTGCAGGGATCTCTGGGACTGGTGGTATTTCTCAGGGCTCAGCAGTGATTAAGTTTTTGCTTGATGCAGAACTACACACACATGAGGCATGGAGGAACTGTGGCTGCCAAGTACCTGGCAGCACTATAACCAGAGCTGGTTGCACTGCCACAGGATGCAAACACACAGCTGAACACCCCTGCAGCCTCAAACAACACACCAGGCACGTTGCTACACTTGCTACCTTTGGGATTACAGCACACAGACTTCAAACACCATTCTCCAGGTTCTGTCTGCTTAATGCTTAGTGGCTACTGTGGTTTGTGTACAGTAGCTAGATTAGGATGCTGCTGTAGTTTGTGTACAGTTGGCCAGAGGTCTCCTAGAGCAAGGTCATGGATCACCTGGAAGGATGCTTTTGCAGCAAACTCGGGTCCCACACCACAGACACAGCTACAGCAGAGCTGCAGCAACTCACAGTGCCCAGTGGAACCCCTCACAGGCACAGGAAGCTGCGACACAACCCCCAGTTCAGCATGTCATCCCAGCCTTGTTCCACAAACTCCCCTGCCTCCCCATCTCCATGCTCCTGTAGATCCCAGCACCAGCCTGCAAAGCAGCAGCAGGGATGTGGAAAAATGTCATTTTATAAGTGATGTAAACTGAAGTTACTGAACAGATGAGACATCAGGAATAAATTCTTTACTATGAGAGCGATGAGGCACTGGCACTGGTTGTCCAGAGAAGCTGTGGCTGCCCCATCCTTGGCAGTGTTCAAGGCCAGGTTGGACGGAGCTTGGAGCAACCTGGTCCAGTGGGAGGTGTCCCTTCCTGTGGCAAGGGGTTAGAACTGGATGAGCTTTATGGTCCCTTCCAACCCAAACCAGTCTGGGATTCTATAAGGGAGCCAGTTCCTCTGCAACAACCCTTAGGACCAGCACCAGGGATGCAGTGACCAGACAGTCCTCCCAGCAGGAAAGGTTCATTGCCCAACTGTGCACCTATAAGCAGTCAGTCCTCCACAGCACCCTCAATGAGAGGCCACAGGCAAGACAGGCCAGGGCTAGTGCCTGCAGGGACACGAGGCAGGGAGCAGAAACAACCCATCCAGCCAAATGTTTCCATTCCCCATGTCCTCCCTGCCCCCTTCCAAAACAGCACCAAAGCAAGAGACAGCTGCAGCTTATAAGGAATGTGAGGGGCCCTGCCAGGGACTCTGGCGAGGGAAACCAGGCCTTATAAGGCCATGGAGGCAGAATCAAATTTTTATCAATGAGTGCAAGAGCATGGAGACGCCCGGGGAGAGATAACGGTGCTAAGAGCTGGCCGGGGGGTGGGCTGGGCCAGTGGGGAGCCCCACTGCAGAGACAGGGGCCAGGACACCTGCCACTCACATCCCTCCCTCTGCAAATCACCACTATCACCAGCCAAGAGGAGTCAGCCCACAGAGGTCTCTCAGTGGGCATGAACCCACTGGAACCGCAGCAGAGTGGGACCCATCCTCAGCTTCCCAAGCTGCTATTCAAGGAGACTGGCAGTGCTCCTGGCCCAGCCCATGCCTCCCAGGGTACCCAGGCATGTGGCTGAGCATTACCTTGGTCTCCCCACTGCTGTCCGACTCGGACACCTGGTAGGTGAGGTCCGTCTCCTCGAAGCCCGTGGCACTCATGCGCTGGTCAGTGGTTGGGTCCGAGCGCGGGGGTGAGTCTGGGGAGTTGAGGCACGTTTGGATCAATGCCTTCCCCGTCTCACTGGTGATCATAGGCTGCAGCTTCCGCGTGGCAAATGTGTACACATGGCCCGTCTCGCTGGCCACCAGCAGCAGGACTTGGGTGCCAGTCAGCGTGGAGAGCTCATAGGCCTGCCAGCAGCACAAGGGAAGAACACAGAGTCACGGACACATACAGCAGAGGACAAGAGTCCCTGGCACATCCCTGTGCTCCCAGCATGACCCTCCTTCCACCCATTTCAGCTCCAGCTCCCTGTCACTCCAGAGGGGCTGTGGCCTCTAAAACCAACTCAGGTTGGTTCCCTGCAGGTTCAAGTGCCCCATACTGTGTTCCCATCTCCTTCAGCATGCTCTTAGGTGATGTGAATGCCAAAAGCCCGTGGGAAAAGTGGTCCCTTCAAGAAGCAGCTTGAGGTCATGGGCACACTAGGCTGTTTCCAGGCTGGAAATCCCACCAACTTCTCCATACATGTCTGGATACCCTCCTGCTGAACCGTGTGAGAGGATGCTGCTCAACCCATGTGTCTCTGCTACCTCTTTTCATCACCAACACCCCACTCAGGCCAGGATCCCGAGTCCCCTCTTCATCTTCACAGTCATAAGCACAACTGCAGCCAAACACCCTGGCACTGACTGGTAGGCTTGCAAGAACACTCGGCATATGCTATCATGGCACACTCCATGGTCTCTCAACAAGCTACCATAGCCAGGATGGCCTTGTTCTGGATGCTATGCTACCAGGATGCACTCAGTGGTACCCTGTAACCATTCCCACCTTCCCAGGGCACATCAAGCCCAGCTCAGCTGGGATGCAGCACTGCTCAGTCATTCAGAACATGCAGTGAGCACCAAGGGGACCCAGCAGCACCAACTGCAAACAAAATCCCTCAAGTTTCTAATGCCTTCGCACAACAGCTCCAGCCACCAGGAGCCACGGAGCGCGCTCCGGACCAATGGACACACGGCTCTGGCCCCGTGCACAGCCGAAGGGGCCACAGGACCGGTGCAGCACCCAGCTACGGTTCACAGAGCGGGGATCCGACGGCCGGAGGCTGCACCAACCCGGGCAATCCCCAGGCACCCCTCCCGCTGCCGGCTGCCCGGCTCCGTGTCCGGACCCCGCGGGAGCCAGGACCCGGCTCCGCCGCGGGCTCCCGCGATGCCCCCCGGAAGGAGCCCGGTCCGGGCCGCCCCCCCTCCGCGGGGCCGGGAAGCCGCCGCTGTTTCCGGGCACGGCCCCGCCGGCCGGCTCCCCGCTCGACCCGGGCGCGCACCGCCCACAGGGCCAGCGCTTCCGCCGGGGCGCCGGCAACCGACAGGTGGGTGCCGGCCGCCCCCCGCCCGTCCCGCACCGGCCGGAGCCCCGGGGCCGCACCTTCTTCATGATGCCGGTCTTCCTCTTGCTGAAGGTGGTGTAGCGCCGCAGCTTGTTGTCGATGAACTCCATCTTGATCTTCACCCGGCCCCGCGTCTTCTTCCCCGGCTTGGCTCCGCTCACGGCCCCGCCGCCCCCGCCGCCGCCGCTGTAGGCGGCCGCCGCCGCTCCCGCCGCGGGCCCCGCAGCCGCCGCCGCCTCGGCCAGGCCCCGCTTCACGCCGCGCCGCTCGCCGCCCAGCTCCTCCTCCTCGGCCGACTCCGAGTCGCCCTCGCTGCCGCTGTACAGCGCCTCCCGCTCCAGGCGGCCCCCGGGCGGCCCCGCCGCCGCCCCGCCGCCGTTCGCCCCACGCGGCACCGGCGCCCGGCCCAGTCCCGAGCCGCGGGCCAGCGCGGCGGCGGCGCCGTTCCCGGCTCCGGCCTGGCTCGGCAACATCGCGGCGGCGAGCGCGGGTCGGGTCGGGCCGGGTCAGGCCGGCCCCGCCATGGCCCCGCCGCCCGCTCCGCGCTCACGGCCCCGCTCCGCCGCCGCCCCCGCCGCGCCGCGCCGCCCCCATATAAAGCGATACAATATTGCCTTTTTTGGCAAAGGCGCTCCTTATATGGGGCGAGCCGTCGCCCCGCCGGGAGGCACCACGCTATTGGCTGGCGACCGCCGAGCGCCGGCGCCCATTGGCCGGCGGCTGGCGTTTGATTTGCATACGTTCCGACTGCGCTCGCGTCACCCCCAGATTGAAACACGCAAGAAGGGTCTTAAAGGGACAGCGCCGGCATGGACGGGGCGGCCGGCAGCGAGCGGACCGGGCTGAGGCACTTCCAGACCGAGCTTCCCCATTCCCACTGCCGGTTCTAGGCAGCCCTGGCCTCACAGGGAACACACCACGTGGCTGAGGCTCCCTGCCTTGCTCCTCTCCACATGCGATCGAGCAGTACCCCACACCTCAGCACCCTGCCTGGCTCTTGGCGATGCCACCAGGCGCTGTTTTAAGGAAGCTTCACGGTTCCCGTAGCCTGCAGGGGACAACTGAGCTGCTCGCTCTTGGTGTGTGACAGCAGGGTCTGTCTAGGGTCTGAACCAGCTGCACTGAACCAGCCTGGGGCACACGGTACAGGACTGGGCAGATAGAATCAAAATACACATTGCCTAAGCACACGTTGAGCACTGCTCAGAAGGGAAAGGGTCTCTGTGACAGGGAGAGTCACAGCTAGGAAGAGAGAGTTGAGACCTGTGGGTATGACAGGCTGCCTGTACACTGGACTCTGGGGAGATGGCTGGGCTGAAGCCAGCATGCAGACAGGGGCCCATGTCCACCACACTCTACAGCTAAAAGGGTTCCTGACAGGCAGCACAGACCATGTCCTCTGCTCAGGTGTGAGCCAGGACCTCCCCAGGAGGCAGAAAACCCGGGAGCAAGGCAGGGAGAATGGGTCATGAGGAACCACAGAGCTCGAAGCTGTAAGCACAGACAGACACATCCTTAGCTAAGAAAAGGGCTCTCCTACACCCCATCCTACAAACAAGAACTACAACCCTGGGTAAGCCCTCACCTTTGCCAGCACCAGCCCTGCCACAGACCCATTTTACATCCCTATGGAGGGTTCTGCAGCTTGCACAAGCCCTGTCCGTATCCGCCTCACCACTCAGGGGACACGCACGTTTGCCACCAGCCTTCACAGCTGTCTCCCACTCTCTAGGGCCAATCTCCTACAGACCAAAGGAGTGACTGCAAAACGCAACACCCCCTTTGCCGCCACCTCCCCGTCCCCCCCGCCAGCCATGCTCCTCCAGTGAGCACACATGCCATTTATAGCTCCCAGCAGGGCTGCTGGGACGCACGTGCCTCCCATCACATGCCTGCCACCCTCCCTTCGTGCTGAGCACAAACTACACCTGGCACAGGTAAGACAGAGGTCTGGCCGTGCTGTGCCAGGCTGAGGAAGGGGCAGCAAGACCCTCTGCGTGACCGATGGCACCAGCTAGGCTGAGAACAACTGGCACGTAGATCCGACAGCCAGAGCCAGACCAGTCTGCCTGCTCAGCGTGAGTGTGCAACCACTGCAGGTATCAGGATCATGGGGCTTTTTGCTCATGGGGCTACTACGTGGTCCCTCCTTCCCCTTCCATGGGCCTTTGGACTGCAGGGCTACACGGAGGCCTTTTGCTCTCCAGACTCCAGGAGAGGCAAGAGGTGAGAGCTGGCTCATTTTGAGCTGGCTCATCCTTTCTGTTGCCATCCTCTCCCTCCCTAGTGCCATCCTGAGGATGCTTTCCAAGGCACTTTTCCCACTTGTGCTCTAATTGGCACCAGAAATATCTGAGCTTCCTGGGATGCTAGTCTCTCACCAAAGCAGTCGGATGCATGCTATAGAGCCAAGCCCTGTCCTCAGGCCACCATCACCCCCAGGACAAGTTACCAGCAATACTAGACCTCCCTAACTAAGACAGCACCCAGTGGCAGTTGAAAGCAGCTTAAAACAGGTTTTGGGCCACTTGAACCTCCCACTTCATCTTCAGGGCAGTTCTCCTTTACACCCCCACCAGTCATAAAATTCACATTTATAACCCTCTTCTCACACAGCTGTGGGTACAGCACTCAGCACTGTGCCATAAAAGCCTCTTACCCAGTTAACCCTATATATCTCCCCAGACAAGCTGCTGCCTGTGCCAGCTGCACTGTTACATGGGCTCCACTGCCCCCAGCATCAGAGACAACCCTCCATATCTCATTTGCAATCCTCCTCCAGGCCCTTTCTTATCCTTTTCCATCTCTTTATCCATATTTTAAGTGGGGAACTATTAAACACACCCTGCACTCAGCTCTGGGGTTGTGGTGGTTTCCATCCCATTACTGATCTTCTTACCATTGATACTTTAGCTGCTTTTTGACTGCTGCTGAGTACAGGTAGATGCTCTTAACAGCCAGATCTCATCTATAAGCAGTAACAACTAGACTGGAAGTACTACACATGTCTTTCTTAGGGCCTTTCTTAACATGCCCTTTTTTTAAGTCAGCAGAGGGGTGTTTCTGCCCTACATACATGAGATCAGGAGTGGGGCTGGTCCATGAGAGGTCACCCTTATGCTCTCACTAACAGAAAGTTCCACAGTAACAACTATAGTTCCACAGTACCTGAGCAGAGCAGAGACAGGTCTTGGTAACAGGGTCCATCCACAGAGCAGGCAATGAACCAGGATCCACCTGGTCAGGACACAGAGCCAAACAGCAGGACTGGAGAACAAGACAGCAATACATACACCTAGGAGGTAGGGCTAAAGACAAAGCCAAAACAGAAACACCCACACAACTGCTCGAAACCAAACTGAAAGCCCCTGCTTGACCCTAAATACAGCTGGGGGGGGGGGGGGGGGGGGGGCAAATGAGGCTGTTTAGGACAATGAAGGCCCCTTGGCATCCTCACAGTGCCTAACACAGCTGTGTAAGAGCCTAGGGGCAGTAGGTGAAAGCAGAGCAAATCAAGAACTGCTTCTTCAAGCTGCACAGTGGCTCTGTGCACTCACTGCTGGGGTGCTCAGAGGGTGCACACGTGTCAGAGGTACTTGGCTAACTTTCTGGCAAGGAAAAACATCAGGGACTGCTGGAAACACCTGGTGTGGAGCTCCCTGTGCTTTAGGAATGTGTTAGCTGGGACAAGTGCGTATCTGCTTGCTGCCCTCTTACACTGCTCTGTGAATGTTCAATTTCGGCCAAAGCTGGGTGCACCACTGCTCTTATGGAGCCGTGCTGCTCCTGGATACCACAGGTTGTCTTCCATGCCCAAGGCTGGTTGGTCGGTTGGTTGTTTTTTTCAGCTGTTCCTTCAAATTGGGCTGAGGCAATTGGATCCCACCTCTGTCAGCTGCTCAAGTCATCTTATTTTCCTGCAGGGCTCTGATTTCCTGCTGTCCTCCACCACAGTTAGCCATGGCTGTATTTGCTCAGCTTGCTGTTCTCAGTTGGTCTGGCCAACATCTGTCCCATCCCCAAGGATACAGAACTTCATGACATCACTCCCAAAAATACACAATCCCAGCCCCTGTTGTTCTGCACCCTTTGGGTCTGGATGTGTCCTAGCTTTGGTGCCTTTGCATTCGGATGCTTCCCTGCCGCCACCAAGTCTTGATTGCATGGTAAAAAGGCACTTGAGTCCCAGGATGTGTTGGGATAAAGTGGAGCAGCCCATCCCGACACTGCTCACAGAACCAGCCTACTGCAACCATGCCATTCCCTTCCAGTACCCAGAGGTATCTGCATGTATGAGGGTGGTAGAGCAAGGATGTTACTCCAGAAGTCCTTGGCATCTCTATTCTCTACCTGGGGCAGCCCTGAGGTGCTGCTTGGCTAGGCCACCACAAGTGATGGTGCCTGGCTGCACCTCCAGCTCACCAGGAGCATTGAGTGAGCACAGCAATAGTCCTGCTGCTCTGCCTGTCATGTCCAATGTGGGGCAAGAGGTGGGAGGACAAGGGACCTTTCATGGTGTCCAACATGCAGGTGGCCTTCACCTGGAGCAGACTCAGGGTCACTCACTGGCCTGTTTGTCAGCTGATGCTGTACAATGCCCTGAACGGTCCCTCACCTCCCACAGTCTCTGGGGAAAAGCACCCGTGTCCATGATGGATGGAATAGGTGACCCCTGCTGAGGGATGAGATGGTCGAAATGGCAATGTTAGTTCACCTACAAGGATCAACTGGCTCTTATCAAAAGGCTCTGATAGGATCTATCCACAGAACTGCCCAAGGAAACAGCTGCAGAACCACCTGGGAGTATTTCTGGGGCACAATATGCTATAGAGGTGAAAGGACACACAGGTAAGACAGATCCATTCCTGACTTAGCTGCAGGAATCAGCCCACAGCGTGCAGCCATTCTGGCTGAGACGTAGGGCACCAGGCAGGGAAGTCCATGGCAATGGGATGAATGGGAGAGACTGAACAAAAGGACATCAAACAACAGCAAAAGAGAGGTCGCTTGCAAGTTGGAAAGCATGCATGCAGCAGTGCCACAGCACTTCACACACCTCAAAAGCAGTGTGCACACTGGGAAGGACTGGGGAGAGCAACAAGAGGGACATGGAGCTGCAAGGGCTCCAAGAAGGCACATCACAAGACCTCTGCCTGTAACAGGGTGCACAATGCCACCAGCTCTGGGCTGTCTGGAGAAGGGTCATGGAGGCAGCAAGGGTTCAGGGTGCTGATAACCTGCTGCCAAGCACCGTAGGAGGGCCAGGTCTAGGGAAGAGAGGGGCCCAACAGTCAGCCACAGCCACACCTTAGTTCATAAGAGGCCTTGGCTTAGGGAGACTCCAAAGCTCCCAAGTCCCATCACAAGTGTCATGAAAGGGACAAACACTTGATAGCTCTGCTCTATAGGCAGCAAACCTGGTTACACCAGAGAGGCCCAGGCATTTCCAAGCCCTGGACCAAATCTGAGCTCAAAGCCAGACAGCACACTGCAAGAAATGAGCCCACTTTATGCTCCAGCATCTCCATAGCTTCTCTGAGTAGCAGAGGCAGGAAGGGAATCCTGGATATTTCTGATCCATTCCTGCTTAAAGCAGAGCCAACCAGACTGGGTTGTTCAGGGCTTACCTGGTGTAGGGATATCTCTGATGATGGAGAGCCCACAGCTTCTCTTGGGGTGGGACCTGTTAGCTCCTCAGTCCTCTAAGAGCAGCAGAAGCTCTCCTGTGTGAAAACAGAACCCAGTGCAGGCTGCAGAGCTGTCCACAGGGCAGAGGAAAGTCGCTATGGAAGCCTCGCTACCTGAACTGACGGGAGCCTCACCGCCTGTCCATAAGCAGTTGCTTTCAGGGGATCTGAGGGGGATATTTGCTCTTGAGACACAAGTCCCTCTTGGAAAGCAACTCATGACTACCCCGAGAGACAGAAAGTACTCAGGCAAAGTGCTCCTTCCGGCCACAGCAGGCTAGGAAAGGCATCTCAGATCCAGCTGGGAAGGGGGCAAAAAGGGTTAAACACAGGAGACACATGCCTTAGGAATGGCTCCCAGCCCTTCCCAGGAACCACATGGAGAAAACCAGTCCAACAGCCATCTGACAGCAGCATCTTACAAAGACCAAAGAAACACAACAAAACAAAAAAAAGCCTTCTTTATTGAGAGCAGCACATAAAAACCCAACAAAACCCAACCCTTCGTGTCTGTGGTACCCTCCGCTCAAGCAAACAAACTAACCCACTCTAGGCTGCATTCCAGTAACAGAAATACTATGGAAGGGAGGAGTCGGTGCTCTGGAAGAGGGAGAAAAGGGACACTGCCCAGAGTCTTTGTACAAAAAAAGGCACAGGGTAGTTGGGGAAGGTAGTGAGCTCCTTCATATGCCAGGCACTTCGTGTTCCTGCTGGCTGGCCTGTACCCATGGAGCGCAGGGGAGGCAGGGATGCCTGGATGGAGACATGGAGGGGCCAGGCCAGCAGGTATGCAGGTGGTGAGCAGGGACGCAGAGCCTGGTGCTGGAGCCCAGCTCTCACCAGGTGAGGAGGAGCCGTGCCCCATCCACGCCAGCAGCCCAAGGGCGCTGGGCTGGGACGGCGGAGAGCAAGAGGCAGCAAGGGCTGTCTTTTGGGACCAGTGGAGGAGAGGGGTGGCGGGACGGGGGTACACTGGCTTGTGCTTTGAGTCCAGCAGCTGCTGGTGCCGAGCTGTTCACTGGCGCATAGGGGTCAGGCTCAGCGAGGGGCCGCAGGGGTGCAAGGGGCTCCCCAGGCACCTACAGACACCCGTCCACCCCACCGCATCCTTCCCCAGCGAGGGCCGGGATGCTCAGGCTTTGCTGTCAGCTGGGCTGTCCCCCAGGGCAGTGGCAAGCTCGCTGAAGGAGGGTCGGTCCTTGGGGCTGGGGGCCCAGCAGCGCTGCATCAGCTTGGCGAGGCGAGAAGGGCAGCCCTCGGGGTGCAGGAGCTTCGTCTTTCCTGACTGCAGACCTGGCAAAGCAAAGTGGGAAGGGTGGTTGGGAAGAGGCAGGATTGTCTCCACCGCATGGAAGGAGGGCAGCATCTCTCTACAGGGGCTGGTACAGCTCCCCCAGCCAGACCAGCACCATGTCAAGAGAGGGGACATTACACACTACAATAGGCTGCAATGCCAGGGACAGCACAAGGTACTCCACATACCTGCTAGGACCTCATCATCTGCCAGCGGGGCGTAGGGCATCTCCCCATGCATGAAGACCTCCCACATGAGCACCCCAAAGGACCACACATCTGACTTGGTGGAGAACTCATCTTCCAGCACAGCTTCAGGGGGCATCCAGCGCAGTGGGATCCATGCCTGGCGGAAGTGGTAGTACTCGCTGTGGGCAGAACAGGCAGGCAATGAGACTGGTGCCATTCCACCCCTCCCGTTCCCCTGCCAGGCTCCCAGCTGACCTGTTGTACACATCCTTGCTGAGGCTCAGGGATGAGACCTTGACCTGCCGCTGGGCACTGACCAGGCAGTTCCTGGCTGCCAAGTCCCGGTGCACAAACCTGCTGTTGGAGAGATGCTCCATGCCCAGGGCTACCTGTGTGCAGAGAGACACCTGACCCCAGAGAGATGTGAGCACTGGCTGCCCTCCTCACGATCCCCAGCCCCACAATGCTTCCAGAATTGCACTATCACCTTATGTTTGGTGGTGAGGGGCTGTGGCTTCAGAGACTCATCTTTGCTCTTGGAGATCCTCAGGAACTGCTTCAGGTCCCCCTAGGAGACAGACAGAAACTCAGAGGCAGCACCTCTACCTGCTGCCAGCCACATCTGTCCCTGCACAGCTGGATGTGACAGGCCCACTGATGCCCACTGGGCCATGGTCCCTGCTGGTCCTCCTGGTACCCACCCTGTAGGGCAAGCCTTCTAGACCTTAACTGGCTACGATTGAGACAAGCAGGCCTAATGTTTCCTGTTTTTTCATGCCCCAAATTGACTTTCCTTCCACAAGCTCCAGGTTCCCCATGGCAGCACTGAGCGTTCACAGCCATTCTGCGGCATGGGAGTCCCACAGCTTAATTTATTCAGCCAAGTCCTGGGCATAAACCAGAGATCAGGAGGATGTACAAGGGGACAAAGGCACCTCCAGAACTTGCAGGAGACACCCATTCACCTTGAGAGCCTCCCACACGTTGGTAACAATGGTAAGCTCAGCTGTGTCCCTCTACACCTCACTTGCCCTGTGCTGCCAGCCTGGACCATGTCACACATGCAAGCCCCTCGCCCATTCACACTTGTCCATCCCTCCTCCTCCTCAATGCAGCACTGCTGGTAGGAGCCTTACCAAGTCCACATACTCCAGCACCATGTAGTGTGGCTCTGCCTCACGGCACAGCCCCAGCAGGCGCACCACATTGGAGTGGTTCAGCTTGCCAAACATCTCTGCCTCTCGCCGGAAGTCCAGCTGCAGCTGCTCATCCCTCGTCTGCAGGCTCTTCACCAGCACCAGCGCTTCACCCTCACCATCCTCAGCACCTTTCGCCTTGGCCAGGAACACTTCACCAAACTCCCCCCTGCCTGAAGGGCACAGCAGCACATGGGAAGGCAGCATGCGTTAGGACAGCATATGTGTGGCTGCAGGGCCCCCAGTATCTCAGCACATCCAGTTTTCTGCCTAAGACATGCTGGGGTTTCCTGCTGGAGTGGGGTCAGGACCAGAGTGACGCAGCATACCCAGGGTTGTGATAGTCTGCAGGTTGGAACGTGGAAAGTGCATCTTGTCAGCAGCACTGTGCCGCTTGCTGGCCCCAGAGCTGCTCCCCAGGTTGGTCAAGGCCACTTCTTCCTGGATCTCTGCTGTCATCTGCCCATTCTGCAGCAAAGCACCACCTGCAAGCAAAGCACAAATGGCTTCAGCATCCTGCCAGGCTGTACAGAGAATGTTAAGCTGGGGATCAGCCCCTTCCGAGGCTGACACTCCAAGCAACCACAACTGACTCCAAGTACCCCAGCCTGATGTCTAGCCCCAGGCAAAAGTATGGCCTCTACACAGTTGCTCCCTCAGGTCTCAGGTCTGGCCCCATCTCTGGCAGCCCTGCAGCCACCCCTGAAATCAGATGCTTAGCAATGGCTTTGGTCCCAGAGTGAACCAGCCCCATCTGGCCTTGTCCATCCTATGGCACTCAGTCATCCCAAAGGGGCGGCTACATCCAGACTACCATTGACAAAACTCTGCAGAACAGCAGCAGCAGATTGGATGTGTGAGGCAGAGACAGAGCAAAGAGGACCCTGCTCACTATAGCCACAGCCTCTTGATGCCCAAGAGACTCTCAAATCGATCTGGCATTGGCTGCTGCAGCCTGACCCCTGCTCCTTGCTCACTTCCCAGCATGCCAGCAATGTTCACGGCCTTGATAATCTTGAGCCTGTCAGAGCAGATCAGCCTGGAGTTTCCTTTACTGCCTGGGTTAGAGCAGTGCTAGGAAGCAGCATCCTTGCAATCCACCCCTGCAAGCTTTCTGCTCAGCAACAAACTAGAAATTCTCCTGGCACAAACAAAAGCCAGTGAACAGGACAAAACATTATTACCTTAAGAAAGTAGAGAACCTTGCAATGTACAGGCAGCTTGCAAGGGAAAGAGTGTCTAGATAGCTGTAGAGATAGCAAACCTTGATTATGAATGCATTTACTGCTCATATCAGACTTTGCACCAGGAAGAAATACTTTCCAAAAGGCAGGAGTGTGAATGTAAAGCAAGGCACAGCACAAAGCTAAGGTACCTGACACACATGCAGCATCACCCTGCATTACTGTGCACACTCCATTTCAGCTAGCCCAGGGTGAGCATTAAGAAAACCCCTACCATGCAAAAGGATTTAATGACAAATTAAGTGTTGACTCAGCATGAGGTAACTCCAACAGGAATCTCACTCCCCATAATTTCCATCAAGGGGTATTGTACAGCAGCATGTGTACATGCACACTTACAATGCATGCATACAGGAAAGGTACCAGCCCATAACGACAGGGGCTTTGGCTTTGTCACAGGTAGGCTTGGAGCTGTGAAGACTGAGATATGTTGACTTAAGAACCATGGCTACTGACAGCTGTCATCTCTCACACGCTGGAATAATGTTTGCAGAAGACCATAGTGAAAAAACACCATCTATCCTATAAATCAAAGCTCGACACTACTTACACTCTCCCTGGTTTTACTCTAATTATTAGCAAGACTGTTTGACCCTGTGCTGTCTGCACTCATGACTGATAGCGTCTCAAGACCACAGCTTGAAGCCAAGATGATAATGCAAGAGAACTGCTGCAACTGTGCCAAGAAAACACAAGAGGCTGCAGAGTGAGCATGCTGCCACTGAGAGACAGCACCAGCAAGCAGCAACAACAGGCACTTCCAAGAACAAACATCCCTGTGTTTCACAGAGGCTTGACAAGATAGTTGGTAACAAAGGGACTGCAAAAAGGAGCAGGAAGTTTAGGCTGTGGGATACCTGAATTAGAGGGGAACCAAGTGTCGAGGAGCTGCCTGCTTTGCCCCCCTGACTGCAACACCTTAGCATCTTCTGGAGGAACAGACACAGCCACGCTACCCTGGACAAATTAGCACGTGCCAACAGAGAAATCAAACGCTCCCATCAGTCCCCACAGCCCTGAATCCCCACAAATGCCATGTCTGTATTCACCCCAAAAAAGCAGAACAGTCAGAGGGATGCCAAGAGCAAACACCCTTGTTACAATGAATGTGGCACACCAAGGACGTGACCTTGGAAGATGATTGACTTGTAAGGAGTGCATTGATCCATAGGAAATCCATAGGAATGATCCACTGCAAATCCATACGAAGGTCAAATCTGTCAGGATCCTCAGGAAAAGTCAAGTGCTGAGATACTTCAGGTCACCCAGCTAAAGAGGGAGCAAAATCAAAAGGAGGAAAAGAGACACATCTTTGAAGACCACGGTGAAGGAGGTGACTCCACTGGAGCTGACAGCAAACAAATCGCTTCTGCAGAGAGGCTATGGAAGTACCAAAAAGGAGTGCAGACATGTGGGCAGCTGGGTCTGCTTGTAGCACTGAGGATGCATCTCTCTGACAGCTAAACTGTTTCCAAATGAAGGGAATAAGAAGAGGCAAACTCTGGCAGAATAAAAAGAAAAACATAACAGACCAAAATAAAAACCTGAAATGACCTCAAAAGAGATTAAAACAAATCCTTTCATGGGAAGAGGATGCTGGCCAGAGCCTGGTGGCACAAGTGAGCTGCCAACCTTCCCAACAGGAAGAGCTCACAGCAGTGACAGCAGCAGAGCACGAAGCTGCAGAGATGCTCCTGCATCCCTGTTCTCAGGAGGTTCCCCACAGCCAGACCTTTGGCTCTGTTCAAAGCACCAATAAAGGAGAAATAAAACAGGAGACAAACCCAGCAGTGATGTTTTGCCAGGACCTCAAAGCAACTCCCCCCCAGATCAGGATGTGGTTGTGTGCTGGAGAACTGGAGGGAGAAGCACAGCATCTGCATTCACAGACATCTCCCACCATCCCCTGAATCACAGGGGGAGATACAGGGAATTATCATTGCAGCAAACTCAACTGCACCACATCACTTCTAAGTCCTCACTGGTATCAGTGGTGCAAGGACAACAATGATGTCAGGAGAAAGAGCTGAAACAGCTTTTGGAAATGAAAATGATGCCCCAGATCTCTTGGGTTCACTGGAGGAGTCACACAGCTCATGCACAGTGGGGACCCAGTTTAATCTGTTTGCGGGGTCTCACGGAAACAGCTGTTAAAAAGCAGCTCAGCTGCCACAGGACAGGAGGGAACATCCTCCAGTGGACACACAGAAGGTAGGAGCCAGGGTAGTACAATGTGCTGCCAACATGGAAGGAGTGCTGCTGCCAGCTCTTTGCCAAAGCCACCGACTTAGCCAGTGTAAAAGCACAGGCCAGCTGTGGCCAGCTGCAGAGGGATGCTGAGCACTTGGAGATGCAGAGATACAACATGAGGCCTGAGGAAAGCAACCCTGATGTCCTACCGACAGTGGGGGCTCAGCCCTGAGCTGCCTGCTTGCTTTTTCCAGAGAGAGCTGTGGACAGGGAACTGAAGCCAGTGGCACAGCTGGGAACAGGACACAGCACAGCTGTGCCACTGCAAAGCTGGATGCACTAAATCCTGCCTGGGGCTCCCTGCTTCTGAAAGGTGACAGCGCAACCAGAAGAGGCATTTGCAAGAACAATCAGACATAGAGAAGATCTGCGTGCTCCAGTGCAGAGCTAATAGGTGACAAGCTTGAAAAGCAGGAAGAGAATATTTAGATAACCTCTTATGCTCCAGAAGTTCTTGTTGGATAATGCTGTAGATGCTCAAAGCTTATATGGGCTTCAGAGATAACAGTGTGAGTTCCCAGCAGAATTCAGCGCTGTTCAGTGACGTCTTCCCTCCGGCACCAGAGCAGATGAAGTGTGATCTGAACAGGCCAGCAGGGTACCACTATTTTATTACATTGCTATAGGGATACACTCCTCCCCTCGGCAAAGGGTGTATGTGATGCCAAGTAAGGCTGCTGGAAAGCAGGAGCAATACATAACTCAGCAGACAGAGATGACCATGGCGTGGGACTGGGATGGAGGTTTCACACCAACTTGCCTATTTCTCACCTGGCAGCGGGTCTCCGCCAACAGCCATAGCAAAAAACAAGAGCAAGAGACTCCAAGGGTAAAGAGGAGTTTCCTTTTCCCCTTGGAGCTCCCTGCCCCATAGCCCCTCCCAGGTGAAGCCCCCAGCCCTTGGGGTGCCAGCCTCACCATTCAGACACTCCATTTCAGGCTCCTCGCCCTCTGGGTGCTTCTTCAGCCTCTTGGCTTTTCTTCGCTTCTTACAGTAGAACATCAGCCCCAGCACGATAATGATGTAGGCAACAGCTGCCCCCACTGAAAGCCCAATGGTCTGGATCATCTTGTAGGGGGTGTGGCTGCCAGGTCCCTCATCCTCTTCTGCTGCTGGTTTGTCTGGGGGCAGAGAGAACCAATCCCATGAGAAATGCTGAGGATTTCCCAAATCCTGCCCAGGAATGTGCTGGAGGAATGAGAAAAGCCTCCTCTGTGGCTGTGGCCACCTCCTCCCCCAGACTGCACTTTATCCTCACAGGGATGCTGCCTTAACACTCTAAGCAGGCATGACCTGGCCTGCAGCACCCACTGGTGGAATGAGAATTCCAGACTGGTTTGGGCTGGAAGGGACCTCAAAGCTCATCCAGTTCCAACCCCTGCCACAGGCAGGGACACCTTCCACTAGAGCAGATTGCTCCAAGCCCTGTCCAGTCTGGCCTTGAACACTGCCAGGGATGGGGCAGCCACAGCTTCTCTGGGCACCCTGTGCCAGGGCCTCAGCACCCTCACAGGGAAGAGTTTCTTCCTAATGTCTCATCTCAGTCTCCCCTCTGTCAGGTTGAAGCCATTCCCTTGTCCTGTCCCTACAGGCCCTTGTCAAAAGCCTCTCTACAGACTCTTGTAAGTCCCCTTTAAGCACTGGAAGACTGTTACAAGGTCTTCCCAGAGCCTTCCCTCCTCCTGTCAGAGAGAAGCATCAGGGAGAATCAGGGCCTAGAGCTGCTGTGGAGGCAATGTCCTGACGCAGGGGACCCCCTTACCTACGACGTAGAGGAAGGCCTCGCGGTGCTTGATGTTGCAGCTATTGCCAGCAATACACGTGTATTTCCCCGAGTCCTCAGTGGTGACATCGTAAATCACAAGGGAGCCATTGGGCATTATCTGAATCCTGCCAAACACACAGAGCCCTTCGCACATCCCAGAGGGCTGAGGCAGGCTTGGGGCACCTGCAGCCTCAGCTCCCCAGGTGCCTCAGCCCCATGTCCCCAGTGCAACCATCCTGAATCTCAGGCTGTGCAATGCTCAAGAAGAAATGGTTGCAGCTCAACTGCAGCACAGCAGGCTGCAGAATGGGTAACCCTGGGACACAGAGACAACTGACAGCGAGACCCCCAGGATGGGAACCCAAGACCACGCCATCAGCTCGGTAAGCATGGGAAGCACCCTGCTGCAACACGTTTCTGTTTGGAATGGAGGCTGTGTACCTGGGCAGGAGCTTGCCAGGATCCAAAATCTTGTCCTTTCCTTTCCACTGGATGTGTGGCACAGGGTCCCCCTCTGCCTGGCACTGGAACATGGCTGTGTGCCCCTGGTAGACTGTCGTGGGCTCTGGTTCTAACTTGAAGGTGACGTAAACTGAAGGCAGAGAGGTGAACAGGAATGCTGTCAGCTCCTGGGAATGTTGCTGACCCCCCACAAGGGAGCAGGGCCAGCACTGACACAGGGACACATGCCTTCTGGAGCTGTATGCAAAGCACTGACAAACCAGACACTCAAGTGCCATGGAGCAGAGCTTGGGGTCAGGCCAGACATTTCTCTCTCTGCAGGGATATGCCAGTTGGGTGCCACTGAGGCAAATCCACTGCAAGGCCAGCACAGCAGGAAACCCACCTGCCTACCATTGAGCTCTCACCTGCTACCACGAGCTGCACGGTGGCACGGATCTCTCCCTGCGGGCTGTTGGAAGCGATGCATGTGTAGTTTCCCGAGTCACTCCTGCTCACCTTGTGGAAGGACAAGATGCCAGCATTGTGGCTGACGTGGGATGGCAGGCTGCTCCCATCTGCAGGGCACGAGAAGAGCAGTCATACATGAAGCACCAGGCAACCATAGCACTGCTGCTTCACCCACATTTGAGATGAGCCAGTGCAAAGTTCCTGGGACCCCAGGTCAGGAACAGACATATCACATCCAGGTTCCCCTTACCTGTTTTAGTCCACTGGATGGTGGGTTTTTCCCTGCCAGTGGCTGAGCAGGACACTGTAACCTCCTTATCAAACTCCATGCACTGCAGTGGCTGGGGCGGTGGGGTGAACTTCAGCTTCTCTGCAAGAGACAAGAGTGCTGTTAACCCCTGCAGCTGCAGAAGGCGTTTGAGGTGGAGGCATCACGACTGCACCCTGACAGGCAAAGGGAGGATGTGGAGTGCTCATCAGCCTACCCAGCACGTGCACCCGTGCGTATCCCTCGATGCTGCCTGCCGGTGTGCTGCTCACACACTTGTACATGGTCCCATCATACACCTCCACGTTGTTGATGCGCAGGGTCCCATTCTCAGAGATCTCAAACCGTGAGTCCTGCACAGAGGGAAGGAAGGAGCAGTGTAGAAATGTCACCAGCCCTGGGCTTGGACCTTGCTGGTGGAAGCTGATCCTCCATGTGCCCACACCATGCCTCAGATAGACACAGCTCTGCTGAGGCTCACACTGAGAACTGAAACAACCTACAGTGACATCTCTGTTGCCACTGCCTCAAAAGCACAGGATCACCCACCAACCAAGCGGCTAGAGACAGCAGCTGTTCACCCATACACCAATATGATGGATGGTGTCCAGAACATGGCCACAGTGGGGGTGAAAAGGATGCTTTCCCTTCCCAGGAGCAGGGAAAGGAGCTGAGCAGATGCCCAGAAGAAGTGTCCATGAGTGGCAGGGCCTTGCCCCATGGCCTCACCTCCGAGATGGAGACGCCGTTGCGGTACCAGGTGACTGTGGGTTTCAGGGAGGCCTTGCTGAGGCAGTGCAGGTATCCTGGCTTGCTCTCCTCCAGCTGGCTGTCCTTGGGCATCTCCACCCACTTGGGTACCGCTGGGCACAGAGGAGGGGGGTTACACCGGTCACTCACCACCCCCCTGGCCAGCACCAGCACAAACCAGACAGCTGGTCTGCACCAGCCACAGGGCCCCACAGCCCAGCCATGAGACAGATGCCTCTCTGTATCAGTGATGTGCCATCCCACCCAGCTCATCCCAAACCAGCCCCATTCTCTGTCCCAGCCCTGCTTGGAAAGCTGCCTACTAGCCACAGTGATGCTCAGCTCCTGTTTCTTCTCTCCAGCCTTGTTGGCAGCGTGGCACGTATAGGTCCCTGCATCCATCTCGGTGATACTGGTGAAAACAAGCTGCTCCGCTTCTTGGTGCACCCTGCCAGTGGTGGGAACCCGTTCGTGGTTCCTCTCCCACCACACTTGGGGTGTGGGTATGCCTCGTGGGGCTGTGCAAGCCACGCGGTGCCCCTGGTTCGCTGTCAACACCTTTGGGGAGAAGGGTGCCATTTCGTCGATCTCTGAGAGGAGCAAGAGAGAGCAGGGCTCAGACAGGGTGGAAACGCAGTGTAACCAACTCACCAGCATCATCACTGGAACCACCAGCCAAGGGAGAGAGCACACAAGCTCTCATGCGTGCAGCAAGGAGGAGTCACTTCACAGATAAACCAAGCACTCCATGCACTGATCCATTGTCACACAGCTCCAGAGTGACACTGCAACTCTGGAACCCATTGCCCACCCTGCCAGCAGCCCCAGGACCTCACCTGCTAGCCGCAGAGTCGCCTTCAGCACAAGAGCTTTCCCCCTCTGCCCGTGGCCAACGCACTTATAGACACCGGTGCTGCGAGCCCTCACTTGGGTGATCAGGAGGGAGCCATTGGCGAACACAGTGGTCCTGGGCACATGGGGAGAGGCAGGAGTCAGTGGGCATTTCTGCAGGACATGGGCCAGAGCCACAGCCCTGCGGTGTCTTACATTAGCCCGTGAAACCAGGAGGGAGGCTTTGGGTCAAGTTAAAGCTTCCCAGTGCATGAGGGACAGCATGCAAACATGGAGATGGTGGGACATGTGCTTCATACAGGAAATGACTGAACACACGTCTATTTCTTGGAAAATCATAGAATCATTTCTGTTGGAAAATACCTTTAAGGTCACTGAGTCCAACTGTTAACCAAGCACTGCCAAGCCCACCACTAAACCATGTCCCTAAGTGCAACATGTACACATCTCTGAAATGCCTCTAAGGACAGTGATTCCACCACTTCCCTGGGCAGCCTGTTCCAATGCCTGAAAACCCTTTTGAGGAAGACATTTTTCCCACTATCCAGTCTAACCTTCCCCTGGCACAACTCGAGGCTGTTTCCTCTCAAAAGAGCTGGCTCCCACCAAGAGATGCCTCAAGTCTGGTGGGTGCATCACCAAAACGGGCAGCACCCAACACTGGGACAGCCAGGAAAGGGAGGAGGGGGCACAAGGTGGCGCCTGGGAGCTGCCAGGCCACTGGGCATCTGGTGGCGCTTGCTATCTGTCTGAAACATCCCAGGCTCCAGGATCACCATCTCCAGGGTCTGGGAGATGTCCCCAGCTCTGGGCATGACCCCACACATAGGTGTCTGAGGCTCAGAAATAGTGCTGGCGCTGGGGATCACCATGCACGTGTATCTGGAGGTACAAGCAAGCCACAGGCTCAGTGCTCACTGGGGATCACCAGCTCTGGACATCTGGTTCTGGGACATGTCCCTCACTCTGGGAATTGTCCTAAATGGGTGTCTGGGGCTTAAGCTGGCTCTGGCTCCACTAAATTGCCACACACGGACATTTGGGACAGGGAGACATCCCCAACTCTGGGGATCGTCATATGTGGACATCTAGGACTGACAGCCCCAGAGACCCATTGGAGGACAAACTGCTTGCCGAGTCCTATGCTGATAAAGGCCATGCACAAGTGCCATGGCCCTGCTAAACCCAAGCCAGCCAAGCTGAGAAACCAGTCCCACTGGCCAGCCTGATGTTGAATGCTCGCCCTCAGGTACAGCCAGGGTTTGGCAGTTCTCTGTTGCTTGTGGAACACAGTGGCCCCTCTCCTCCCAGCCCTGCCCACATCACTGCAGTCCCTGTTACTTGGATCTATTGGTGATGGGGCTGTCTTCAAAGAGCCACTCCTGCGTAGGGGGGGGCACAGCTGCAAACTGGCAGTCAAACATGGCTTCTTCATTCTTGGTCACAATGAGATCCTGTGGGATGATCACCGCCTGGGGAAAGCTCTCATCTGCAATGGCAGAGACCACAGGAGGGTGAGAAGGGCAGATATCCCTCACCAGAGCTCTCACAAAAGAGCTGAGAGCACTCTGTGAGCCCCATGGAGGCAGATGTGCCAGCATGGCTGCAGTTATGCAGCCAGAGCCAGAAACACATCAAACCTGCTGCTGGACTGAAAATTCCCTTATCCAATTCTAAATACCCCAGCCCTGAGCACTGAGAACACCACTCACCGATGATATTAATGGTGAAGTTGTTATGGCTGCAGACGAAGCCGACGGCACTGCGGGCACAGCAGTAATAGAGACCATTGTCGTCGGGGCTGGCGCTCTGCAGGGTCAGGGTTCGCTCCTTGTTGCTGACAGAATAGGTGCTGCGGCCGTCGGGAATCGGGGTACCATCCCGAAACCACTGCCATGTGGGGCTGCAAGACAGAGGCAAGAGGGTGACCAAGTGCTGGGCACCAGCAGGGCTCCCCAGAGAGCATGTGTGCAGAGGAGACAGCCCAGAGATGGCCCATTTCCCTGGCTCTCCGTCCCCACGGCTGGCCCCGACACAGACACTAAGCCATGAGACATGCAGCCAAGAGGACGGGACATGATTGTAAAGCAACGTAGTGACCGCAGCACACCAAGCAGCTCAGCGACCGGACTGTGACAGCCCGTCCTTACTGTGCTCCTCGCTACGCGGCTCCGAGGAGGCCGTTTGCCTTCTCCCCCGGTGCTCAGCCACAGGCTCAATCAATCCTGCCTTTCGCCTTCCCTAGACTCTACTGAGTCCTCATAGGAGAGAGGAGAGAAAGACAGAGAGAGGGGAGAAGAGCACGCAGCGAAGCTGCAGGAAGACCCCCGGCAGGGTCTGCTCCTCGGGAGGCATCCCTTACCGCGGGTGGCCGTCGATGTGACACCGCAGCACCACAGTGGAGGAGGGCTGGACCTCAGCTATGCTGGCCGGCTGCTTCAGCACCACACTGCCTGTCTCAATCCCTGTGGGATCAAAGAATAACAACACAGCTGGTTCCCGGGTCGATGCCAACTCTGTAATAACCAGAGCAGGCAATAAAGGCACAAGCATGCTTAGAAACACATAAGCCCTCCAACCAGCATGGAGTAAAGGGACACCCACCATGTAAATGTCCCACTTTGCTCTGCGTGACTGTTCTCTGAGGGATAACAGGGGCTCTGAAAGGATCTGCAGTGCTCATGGCACACTTAGTGCAGTTACATCTCCATTTCATATAGACAAATGGGAGACAGGAGAAATCAGCTCTGACAGCCTTAGGGATATCAAAAGGCACAAGCAGCCTAGAGCGCATGAAGGATGTGGTAGCTGGAGAGGAATCCTACTTGCACAGGTCACGGCATCGGATCTGTCTGACCACCACTCCCACACCCATTAGCAGGCAAAGCTGTTTCCAGTCCCAGGCCCTCTCAAGAGAGCTTTGCCCTGTCCACACTGGGAAGCAGCAGGTTGTGCTATCTGCTTGGCTGCCCTCGCCCCACACTCACACTTGATATTGAAAGATGCATTGGCTGTACGAGCCTCCTCCCCAGTGAGCAAGTTCCTGGCTACACACTGGAAGTCCCCAGCATCCCTGTGCCGATCGACAGCAGCGAACTGGAGGTTGCTGCCTTCCTTGAAGCGCTGCTCCGTGTCCTGAACGGGAAGACCATTCTGCAGCCACTCGAACTCCACATGTGCGGGCTCCTCCACCTCACAGCGGAGGATGGCACTGCGGCCGTGCAGGGCGTCCTGGGAGTATGGCTCCTTGGTGAAGAGGATCGCTGCCCGAGCCCCCACAGCTGTGAGACACAGAGAGCATGGTTAGGGCATGGGTGAGGGGACCAGGCAAGCATGTGCTGGTCCCAAGGGTCTCCAGACAGCCAAACCCACTGTGTTAGGAGACATGGACCCAAAGCACATCTGACAAAACCAGTCCTCAGTGGTTCCCAGGGGCATCAGGAGGATGCTTCCCTGACCCACTCACTACTGAGCGCTGCACTTCCAGCCTGAGCAGAGGTGTCTGGCAGTGTATGAGCCAGGAAATCAGTCACCAAAGCATTAAGAGAGCAAACAGCTTCCTGGGCAGTTCAGGTGTTTCTTTGAGCTCCTCTTCTCCTGGTTTCTGGGACATGTCCCAAGTCCCAGCCATGCACCAAGACTGCCCCAGATCACAACACCTATGTATTGCTTCCGGGTTTTCCTAAAGCTTCTCTCCCTGGAATCACATCTCCATCCCACCTCCACATCCTCAGAAATTACTCAGAATAAAACCTGGTCTGGTACAAGGATTTCCAATGGGAATAAACACAGCAGGAGGGGATGCAGCCGTGACACACACCCCTGCTCGAGCTGGGGAATCAACCCACTCGCAAGGAGGAGCGGCAAAATGAAACTGCAGTGGTTGACCTCAGGGTCTGACAGTGGCTGTGGGATGGCTCTGGAGGACCAGGAGCATCTCTGCAGTGGTGGAAGCTGAAGAATCCTCCTTCACACACTAACCCCCACCCAAGAGCTCAGGGTCCTATGGACAGAGCAGCCAGCGCTTCCCTCGGCACTGCATGACACAGCTGCAGAGGCTTCAGGAAGGGGCTGCCTGGATGGGTTATGTGAGCAGATCAGAGCCCACCGAAGGGCAGCAGCTCCTCTTCGGAAGCTCAGCCACATCTCCCTGAGTGGTGCTTGTCTAAAAGCCTGGTAAAGGGACACTGTTTGACAGGACATCTCAGTAACCCAGAGCTAAGGGTAAGGGATCCTATGCTGAAGGGGATGTTTTGAAGGGGACATCTAGATCACCACATTCCAGGAAGTCTCAGGAGCCCTTTCCATGCTGGAAAGCCTTTGGAGGTTGTCACTGAGCGTAAGCACCAAGCAAAGCCTCTCCTGCCTGCAGTGCTTATGGGCACCCCACTGCCAACCACACACTTCCAGCACAGCCAGCCCATGCTCTCCTGCACACAGCAACCGTGAGGCATAACAGAGGTGCTCATGCAGCGCTGCTGCTCCCCAGGATGAGGGTCCAGTGAGGAGCAGGGGCACCTCAGCCTGTGTCTGTTAACACACTTTCCAGAGGCATACTCCACAGAGAGCAATAAAGCCACAAAAGCCTGACTTTCTACCTTCAGCATCTCACTGCGCCATTGACTGTGGTGTGCAGGCAACATCCCCAGGGCACTGGCCCCAGCCGGGTTAAGTCCCACTCTCACAGCATTTGTCAATTGCATACAAAGCATTCAAGGCCACTGGGAGTAGCCACAGACTGACCCCTGTGGCCTGAACGACAGAGCTGCAGACAATGCCTGAAGTCCTGCCTACTGGATCCCATATTGAGCTAAGCCCCATCAGCACGCTGTGCTCAAAGGGTCAGCATGTCCAGTGAAGTTTCCACCATCAGCTACCATGCACCTACCCAGATGGCCACCACCCATTGGTGTGTGACAGCTGTTAATAAACACCACAGGATGAACACATGCCCCAAGGTGATAATGTGCAGGAATGTATGGTCTTACATAGGTACACACCTCTTGTTTCCCACACATCAGATCCAGCTCACCAAAAGCATGCAGCAAGGTGGCAACCACCCAACCCCATGCAAACACAGCTACATGCTCAATAGCACAACCCCAGAGTACCAGGAGCTGAACCTATCCTAAACCAGGCTGCTGGGACAGACAGACAGACAGGAACAAAAGGGAACAGGACACTCAAATCCAGTCAGGTCTGAACCTAAAAGGAGCTGGGTCTGCTCTCTTCCACAGGTATTCTTCAGGGCACCGGGCACATGTCCATCAAACCACACCTGTATAGCATAAATCACATGCAAGGTGGCAGTGTTAGGAGAGTTCATGAAGGAGATGGATCAGTTCTGCTCTTGGGATCTCAGCATCCCAGAACTTTTCCCAGTCTACTGGTCATGCTGCTGCTGGAGTTAGTGATGCTTCTCTAAAGGCACAGGCCATTAAGGTATTAAGATGTGATATCTTAAATTAGATGCGCTTCTATCATTACACTGTCAGCATTAGCAGTGTAACACTAACCAGCAGTGGAACCACTTCTGCCCATCACTGCCAGCACAACAGCATTTCAGTTGGTGCTGGTCAGCCAAGAGCTTCAGCAGCCTTGTCCAATGCATCCTGCTGCTCCAGCATCCCCCACATCCAGGCAGGAGGATGTGGCTCTGCGGACAAGGGATGTGATGAAGGCTTGGCACAAGCTCCACATGGGAAGCAGGTGTCAGGAAGCATTGGGACATAGCTCCTTGGTGAGACAGAAGGAAGTATTTATGTCCTTATCTGCCATCCTGGGGAAAATGGGAATTTCGGCTCAGGTGTGGTCCCCATGATGAATGCCTCATGAGCACAAGTGCCAAAGCAAACCGGGATAAGTAAGTGTTAAAGTGCAGTAAGAGCAACAACCCTGTGTTTTGTTTTCACAATAGCATCACGGTGCCATGGATGGACTGGCTGCACATGGCTGGAAACCATGGTCCCAATCATATACCAGATTTGAGCTGTAAGGAAAAACCAGTAGTAGCCAAATACAGTCTAGACATTTTGGGGTGGCAAACATCAGAAACCCAGGGCTGGACACAGCTTTCCACAGCACTCTAAATCCAGAGCACCAGGGCCAGTGTTCAGAGATGGGAAGTGCTGCACTTGCCCATAAAAGCTCCACAGCCCTGATCCAGGAAATGATTGCAGTCAGTGGGGTTCTAACATACTCTCCATCCCCTCCACCTCATCTGGGCTTCAGGGACAGAGGCTCAAGAAACCTGTATAAGCACAGAGCTATCTGTGTGGGGTGTCATTATGCCAGAGTTTGGGAAAAATCTGCATAGTGTCATCAGACATCAACACCACCACCACCAAATACCTCTGCTTGTTCCACTCACCTGGCTAGAGGACCTCCCAGAGCCATGATGAGGCATGGCTTAGACACTGCCAGCACTGCCTGAGCTGGCAGATGAGAGCTCTTGCAGCACTTGGTGGAGAGCAAAGCGGACCCCTGCTCAGTCTGAGTGGATACCTTCACAACAGCACACTCCTGCTGTGGTTTCATGAGCTAATCTGGGCTGGGCTGCCTTGCTAGGGCTGCTGGAAGAAGCAGAAGGACTCCTTCTCTTCCCTTAGCAAGAGTCACCCCAAAACACCCAGCACCACCAAATCTGCTGGGAGTCAGTTTAGCAAGGACAAGCTAGTGCAGAGCTGTCCCCATGTAACAGCTGGGCCAGCCACAGTTCCACAATGCCAGCGCCAAGCATGTGTGTGCTGGCAAAGACCCACTCCCTGCATATGTATGTGACACAAGGCACCCCTGGCTGGGAGAAAAAGAAACCCTCAACACATGTTTCTGGCTTCAAACCATTTCAACTGTGGCTAAGGAAAGCTTTTCAGGAAAGCTGCAGCCAGATTAGATAAACACATCTGAAACACATCCTGCATGGAAACATGTTTTACTCGCAGGATATCTAAGTGAAATGCAAAGGTAATAGATGATGGTTAAGCAAATCATGCAGGGAAGTCGCACTGGTACATACAGATCCTCAGGGTATCACTCACACCAAGGAGCAAACTACACATAGGGAGGGAACAGGGACCAGCAGGACACAAAAGGACAGGGAGGAGGATCAGATCACATCCCGGCTCTGAAAGCATACTTATGGGAAAGATCTGAACACAGGAACACAGCATCCTTCATGCAGAGGTAATCCCCGTGCAAAATCTATTTCATTTCTTTAGGGAAGCAAATAGCAGCTTCCCAGGAAAACAAACCCACTCACTAACACCTGCATTGGCAGCCTGAATCTCCACCAAGTGTATCTCAGTTTGCTTTTGGGGCTTGGGATACCCCCAGGACTCAGCTGCTGCAGCCTCCTCCAAAGGCCACAGTGGGCTGAGCACATGCAGAGCATTTCAGGGTGACAAATGAAACCAGCAAAGCCACATCCAGGACAGACTGTGTGAGCAGCCCTATGAAGTCAGTCACTGCTGCCTGCAGAGCGAGTCTTCAATCCTGACAGCTTTGCCACAGGGAGCAAAGGGCTCTCCACACATCTGGCAAAGGAGACCCAGCCCCATGGTAGCCAAACCCCACAAGTGCTACCCCAGCATTACTGAAGGGATTTGGCAGCAGAGTGCAGCACAGCGTGGGAATGGCTTTGGCGTGAGCCATTCTCCAGAGCTAGAACAGTGAGAGACATCAGTGTTGCTGTCTTCATGAGCCAGAGCTGTAAGAAAATGCATCAAACCAGTAGCAAGGATCTGAGGAGCTGTGGCAGAGCTAGAGACTAGCACTGGGAAACTGGGGTTAAAGTTTCGGGGGACCCCACATCCCTGTTCCCAAGTGGGCAACACCAGTTGTGGTACGTTCCAGGCACAGAGACACTGTAGGGCTCTAAGGCTGTATTTCAGGATGCAGCTAATGAGAGGGTCTGGGGCAGTCTGACAGTGAAAGCACCCAGCCCACCTTCTGTACCATACCAAGAGGCCCAAGAGCACCATGGACACTGCCTGGTGAATGCTGGTCACGGCAGCAAACCCAAACCTTCAGGCTGCAAGAACATGGGGCAGCAAGACAAGCCAAGACTCGACCCGAGCCGCGTTTTCCATCTGTCACTTGATGGAAAGCCTGTGCCAGCCCCACACACTGCTTGCCTGGGGGCACTGCAGTAGCTCAAACCCATCTGAGTGCTGCAGAGCAACTGTGCAAGCTAGGGAAGCGCAGGCAGCACATCTCTTGCCCTGCCTGACAGACTGAGTCGCCTGCATCTTGAAGCAATCCAAAAACCATTGTCTCTTTGCCTACAACATCGCTTGGGAATGCAGCCTCAACCACAGAGCGTTCTGCTGCTGCACAGCTCATGTTCCTTGATCTCACTCACCTCCAGCCGTGCTGGGGAAGCAACAGGCAAGTTGGCTGGTGCTGGCATGTGCAGCAGCACAGCAGAACCCTGCCTGCCCAGCGCTCTTGCACCACTCTACATTCTCAGCCCCATGGGAGAGCCACATTCCCCACAAGCCTGAGCCACCCATCCCATCCTCATGCATGCCCTGTTCGAGCTGGGTGCCTCTGAAGAGCGTAAGTTACCAACCTCTTTACACTACAGCTGATGCAATGATATGAGTAATCCCAAAGCTGCTTGCAATGAAACAAGGAATTAGAAGCATGAGAATGGGATTTGGGATAGGGCTTTCTTGGAAGTTTAAGATTTCCTGGTTTGGAAAGCAAGCCCAGCACTTTAGGTTTTCTGCAGCTTGTAGCCCAGCCACACTGCAGTCAGGCAGGCCCCAGAAGCATTATTCCATAGACTCATTCCAGGGACACTCCAGTGAAGTTCACCCTGGGTCAGCCTAGCCAGATGTGCAAGCCAGCTCTTTAATGCTCTGCATCTGGAACAGCAGATTAGAGGAGCTGGGACTCATCTGCAGTGCCCAGCGCAGCAAAGCCCAGAGCACCCAAAGTACATCCTTCCTCCCCCTCCTACAGTTCTCCCTGCCAGCATGAGGCCTCGGGTCTGCCTCACCTGTAGAGGGGGACAGATGGCTTACAAGACACAGATAAAACAAAGACCTGCAACCACACAGTGGCTTCCTGCAGAGAGGAGGCTGGTGGTACAGCTGGGGGAGAGGAGGGTGAGCCAGCCCTAGCCCCCTCCACTAACAGCCCAAGTCTATCCTCAGGCTGCACCCTTCAGTCTCAGGCTTAAAGGGCAGGATCAAGAGACACTTTTACCACCTCTGACCCAGTGACCAGCTCTGGATGTTTCAGCTGATGCACAAACCTCAGCAAAGCAAGGTGGCAGTGATAGCTTTTTCCACCTAGGAATCCACCACTGATGTATCACCACCCCGTCATATCCACACTATGACCTTTGAAGCTTCTGCAACAGCCACTGCTCAGACCATTCAGGAAGCAAAGCCTCTGCAATCAACCCAGCAGCCACACAGGATATTCCTCTTTGATGAGGAATCACTGATGGGAAGTCTGGATGAGCTGATACACTCACTACTCTGCAGTGCTTGCTCCCAGCTCTGTAGACCTGTAACAAGGCAAGGAGATGGAGGCAGATCACTGCTCTGAAGCTGCCACTGCATCCCTCAGCAGCATGCTTAGTGCTGCTAACCCCAAGAAAACCAACAACCCAAGGCACAGCTATGGACAAACCTAGCTCACTGCAAGCAAAGGGGCAGAGCTAAGGGCCACAAAGCAGCCTTTAAGGAAAAGAGCATCAGACCTCAGCAGAGGGAACTGAGAAGTTCACACTCAGGTCCCACATCCCATGGGATGGACACAGACACCACAAACCCAGGACTGATTTATCACCATGCTCTGGGAAAGACATCAGCCACAGCAGAAGGCTGGTATCAAAGGTGTGTTTTCAGACAAGATCACCCCAAAGCAACAAAAGGCACAGCAGGGACCATGTTAGGCTTTGGGGTCCTGGACTCTCACAGGTTTCAAGAACACATTCGCAGGAACCATTATCAAACAGGTCTTGCCTTTAGGAGCAATTTATTAAACATCTTTGCCTACAGGCAGCAATTCCTTCTGTTGCCAAGTCTCTGGGAATGGCTCCATTTGCTTTTAGCCACTCTTGGATCAAAGAGCAGCAGACTCTGGGTTCAAGCCCCTGCTTGCTTTTGAATGCTGGGCAATCAAATCACTGGGCTGGAGCATCCCTAGCTTACTGGTCCAGAGGAAGCAGCTTGGCAGCAGTTCCTAGAACAGAGCAACATTCCAGACATGGAAGTGCTTCTACTCTCACCTGCCTGCTTTTCCTTCCTGCTGGAGCCAGGCACAGCATGCACAGCCCCACTGTCCCTATGACACGTGGGGACCAATGGACTCCATGCATCCCTCCTTTTCTCTCTTCCCCATCCACAATCATCATCCCAAGCTGTCAGCAGCACTTCTTTTGCTTGCCTGCAGTGCCCAGGCTCCTTCCAACCCGGTCTCCACTGTGAACAACCACGTCTGCAGAGAAGCAAGCCAGCCCTCTGCAGGCCAGGGGAGCCACAAAGAGCAGCAGGCAGTAAAACCACTGCTGCCTTCCCTGCCATCACTGAACCAGCCAAACAGTTAGTACATTGATCCCACCTCCTGCTCCCCATCCACTGCAGCCCAGAGGATGCAGGCTGCCATAGAGCAAGTAATGCATGCCAGCATCTGCTCTTTCTCCTTGCAAGGCTCTTGGTGAGCACAGGGCCCCATACAGAACCTCCCATTCATGGCTTGAGCAAGCCATGTGTTTCCTGGCACAGTTCATTATGAACACGCTCCTATAAAACCAAGATTTTTGGCATGCTAGCACTGGGAACAACATATGGGTCAGCTTTTCCTCTCCTCCTGGTCACACACACACAGAGCCAGAGAGCCCATTTGCACCAGCTGAAGCTGTGCAAGCAGGCAAGAAAGAAACCATGAATGCTTAATAACACAAGCAACCCCTCTGCCTCCCGGGTCAGTCCCTACAGCCACATGCAGCAGCTGCTCAGAGCACGCCTGCTCCACACAACCTATTCCACTGCTCAGCAGACACTGCGGAAACAGCAGCCAAGCCAAACACCCAGAGAGATTTGCATCTCCAAATGGTTTCCAGCCAGAATGTTCCTCTGTGCAAGAGGTTCCAGTTGAGAAAGGCTCTCAGACGGGTAGAGCTGCAATAAACCACACACTCCCACCAGGCCAGATGGAAATGGTTTGATGCAGGCAACGAACGCTGAACATGACAGGCTCTGCCTGATCAAGCCCAACATCTGGAAAGCCTTTGGGCACCCATCACATAAACCTTTTAAAACTACGTCATTTCCTATTCCAGTTAAAGGAACAACAAAAACTCACTCTGCACCCAGGAATACTCCTATTTGAGTCCCCAGCACAACTGTATGGGTTCAAACCAGCATTCCCAAGAAAAGCCCAGCTAGAGTGGCTTTAGCTTCATGACCTGGGAGGAACTGCACCAGCACCTCAGATCTCCAGGCTGGGGTAAACACAACAAGGTCATACTGAGGTGGATAAAGATGATGAGGGATTTAGGGAACACCATCTATTTACCCCTACAGTTGTACCACAATGGGCAGATGGGTCAGATGGACGCTGACCCTCTGTTTCATGGTGGTTTAATTGTGGACTTACTGGAGATGCGATGCAGCTAGTTCTTCTCCACATGCTTCGTGGAGAGCCACATCACATCACAGCTGGTAGCACAGCCATTTGCACCCATGAGCAGTGTTTCAATTGCAAAGCAACCTTCCAGGTGGGATTTACTGATCCAGAGAAGCAGCAATCCAAGGATGAAAGCAGGCACACGGGCATCCCCATCCGCTAACAGCTGGGATGCTCATTTCACAGTACTCAGCCGTTTTGCCTGGGTCCCAAATGGAAACTGCAGAGCTGGTCCACTCTTTCCTCATCTCCATCTCTTATGTGCTAATGCAAGACTACATCTGCCCAGACCCTGGCCGCCTTCATGGACTCCACTCGAGCCCTGTATCACAGGGCAGATGCAAACCCTTGTTTGCAAGCATCTTGGCTACTGGTCTACCAGTGAGTGGCAACTGCTCTGCAATGGGACCACAGTCTCCTCCAGGCTGCTCAGAGAGGCTGGAGGCTGTGAGAGATCCTCTCTCCTGTGGTTAGCAACTCCTCCTCTTGCAGGCCCAGGATCCAATACTTGGGAATGGCTAAGCCAAACTATCACAAGAAACCAGAACAAATCCACTGCTGGAGCAAGCACAGAGGCAGTGCTCGCAGTGATGCACTGGGATGCAGGCAGCCATGGGAAGAGCTGGCTGACACACACAGCAGGGAGGTGCCTGCTGGTCCCAAGGCAGGCAGGAGCTGCTCACACACGTGCTGCAGGAGGAAAGCCAAGTGAAACTGAGGGCTGCTCACCACAAGGACAGAGAGCCCAGGCTGCAGACCCCGGTGCTGCTGGCACATGCCAGGACAGACAGGCTACCCTGGCACTGACCTTAGCCACCCAATTCAAGCAAGTCTGGGGCTTCCATGCCTCTGATCCTCACGCTCCCCATCATGCTTCCCCAGCACAGACCCTGTGAATCCCAACCCTCTCCCCTCAGGCTTGCTTCCTCCAAGACCATCCCAAGCTCAGGTTCATAACTCTGCCATGAGAGCTCTGCAGTGGTTTATCCTCCACAGCTCCACGCCTTCATCCTTGCACCAGCAGCAAGCAGAGACCCTGCTTTCCTGTGTGCTCAAGGCCAGGCAGCAGGCTAAGAGGCACCCCAAAGCAACACGACACGATAACCTGCAGTCTGGGATAGGGCAGTGGTGGGGACTGAGGTCCAGGCATTGCCCACTGCCCAAGCTGCTGCTCTGGCAATGAGCAAGAACAGCAACAAGGGTCTGCTCTGCAGGCACAGAGCAATGGGAATGTCACAGCAGGTTCCTCCTCATTCTGAAGCAGAGGGAATACCAACCAATAACCCACTGAAGGCTTAGCTGGGCTGGTGGGACAGCCACAATGCTGTGCAGTTTGTCTCTGAGGCTGAGTGATTTGTTAGTGGTCTTTAGGTACAGAGCATGTGTTTGAGCTGAACTGCTAGCTGTGCCTTTACTGTGTCTCCTGATGCCTCCTGAGCCCTCAGCCCAAAGAACCAGCCAAAGCCATAAGTGCAGTGCCAGAGGGGAATAGGGAAGTTACGAGCCAGACCAGAGCTTGTCCTGCCCAAACACCCTGGGCACAGGCACATGTTGGCAGGAGAGGAAAACCTGCTTTGGTCAGGCAGGTAGGGCCATGCCTGCCTGCAGAGCAGCACAGGCAGTGATGGGCACAGGACCCCAGGAAGGCCAGGACAGCACCTTTGTGGCAGATAAACAGGGAACAAGCGAGACAGGAAGGCCACAGACCCGGTGCAGGAGCTGGGAATCCTGCTGCTCAATTAAACCATCTCCAATGGTGCGTCAACCAAAGGCTCCCCAGCAGACACTGCCAGCTGAGCAGACATCGCCAGCCCCTTGCCAAGCCCCAGTGAGAAACACAAATGCTTCGGCAGTGACTCAGCACCAGGCTCGCTGCACTCACGGCTCCTGCCAGCCCAGCCGACTCTCCCAGGCTTGCTCAGAGCCCTTGAGCCATCCCTGGCTTCCCCAGGAGCACTGATTTATAGCTGACATGTGCTGCTGGCAGGCTGCAGACACAGCTGATGGGAGGCCGAGCGCCCTGGCCAGCACAGCAAAGGTAGCACACTTCTCTCCCACAAAGGAAGCACGGCAAACAGGCACCGGGTGAAGATGGGATGAGCCATGTGCTCCCTGTGCAGTGGCCTTTGGTGTCCATGCCCACGGCAGGGGGTTGGAACTGGATGATCTTTAAGGTCTCTTCCAACCCAGACCAGGCTGGGATTCTATGACAATGTTTCCCCCACAATTCAAGCAAGGGGCATGTAAGAATCCAAAGGTCTTTTATTAAGCACAACCATGCTGGGGCCGAGAGCCCAGATGGTGTTGAACAGCCAGACAGGCTCAGTGCTCCTTGCTGCGGGGATGGAGGCGAGACCCTGCAGGCAATGAGGCTGTGCTGCTTCACACACAGGGTCCATGTGGTTGAGAACTCATCCCATAGTCGCTGGGGTCAGCACCTCTAGGTACCAGAGGAGTGCTCCAGTGCATCCTCACACCCCTTCACTGGAGCTGAGGGCTGGAGGGTGACACAGCTCCTGCCACCCCAAGCTCAAGCAGGAGGGATTCCTCCACAACAGCCAGTGCTATGTGTGTGGAGGGAGCCTCTGGCCAGGGCTTCACGTTTTCCCTGTTCCAGCTGAAATGCAGTTCCAGGAGATGATGGGGAAAGCCAGAGCAAGCTCCATGAAGCTCTGTGGTTCTTCCCTTCAGCAAACAGGAGCCTCAGCCAGCCCAGAGAATGGAAACTCAGGCTGCAGAGACAAAAGAGGGAGGTGGGGGCGGGGGGGAGGAGGCCAGGACAAGGGAAGCGGTGGGAAGACAAGAAGCATGCACGGGGCCTCCAAGCAGATCCAGGCACTCCAACACACACAGAATGTGGCTCCTCTCCACGCAGCGAGGCAGCCGGGTCAGCACCTGAGCACACTGCTGCCTGCAGGCCTCTTGCTCTGCCAGCACTGACTGAGAATGAAGCAGACTTCACAGCATCCCAGACTGGTTTGTGTTGAAGGGACCTTAAAGCTCATCCAGCACCAACCCCTGCCACAGGCAGGGACACCTTCCACTAGAGCAGGTTGCTCCAAGCCCCTGTGTCCCATCTGGCCTTGAACACTGCCAGGGATGGGGCAGCCACAGCTTCTCTGGGCACCCTGTGCCAGGGCCTCAGCACCCTCACAGGGAAGAACTTCATCCTAATGTCTTTTTCAGTTTAATCTTCTCTTGCCCTATCACAACATGTCCTTGTCAGATGTCCCTCTCCAACAGATCTGGCACTGAAGCTGCCCGAGTGAGCTGCTCCTCTGCCTTGGCTGAGTATCACCAAACCCACCTGAAGGAGGACAACCTCTCCAGTACCACCCAAACCTGCACTGGCCTTCGGATATGCTTGGTCAGGACATCTTGCAGACCTTGGTTTCTCAGGGGTCTGGGTTACAACCTCACCAAACAGCTCACCAGCAAGCCCCACAAACACCCTGAGAGCAACAGAGCAGGGACAGCAGCTGGAGGGGACAACAGGGGGTCCAACAAGCACTCACATTACACCAGCACAAGTAACCTCGGTGTTGCCCCTTCTCCAGCTATCTCTTTACACAGCCTACAAGGACTTCAAGCCTACCTGTAAGCAACCTTCCAGCCCCGAAGACTCGGTGAGCTCGGGACAAAGGAGCAGCTGCACCCCTGAGCCTTGCCTGCAGGGAAGCAGGCAGGGGGAGCTTATTTACCTCCCAAGCCCTGCTCTGGGATAAACACTTTAAACCTGTCTGCAGGTCATGGAGGTGTATTTACAGCTGAGACTCCATCAGTTATCTGCCCGTCGAGACTCAGATGGATTTGCCATGAAGCAAGGAAGATCCAGCTGGCCAAGCTCCCCAGACAGCTTATATCCATCCCACTGTGCCATAAGTGAGCTGTAAGTGATCACCCGGTGCCAGCCTTGAAAATGACACCCATGCCACGGCACTGCAGCAGGGATTCAGCTCTGCACCCCTGCCTGCAGCTGCCTCCCTGTGCACCCAGACCCTCTGCCTTCCCATGAGCAAAGCGGCTGGCACAGAGGCTGGGGATGCCTTATGCCATACACACTGGGGCTGCATCGATCCTGCAGCAGCGCTCCCCATGGATCCAGCTCGAGGTGAGGGAGTCTCTGGAGCATCCTGCTTTGCAACTCGGTTTCCTGCAGGTTCAACCTGTTTGCTCTCCTCCCCTAGGAAGGGAAGCAGCTCCCCAACAACACACAACAGCTGCTCCCAGCAGCCACCTCAGTGCTGCAAGTTAGAAACTGCACCACACATCCAGCAGTGCCAGAGACAAGTGGAGCTGCCAAAAGGCATTGAGGAGTCACCCAAAACACTCACTGCACTGGTGCCTCTCCCATTCATATGGGCTCTACACTGCTGGGTCTCGGCCTCTGCCTGCATCTGAAGCTTGCTAAGGAGCCACTGGTTGCCATGGGCTTCTCTCTGGGTCTGTATCATTTCTGTGTCACCCCTCATGAGCATTTCTGGGGCACTGTTTCATACCGCCTGCTGTGCACTGCACATCCACCTTCAGTCTATGTGGCATTGCCTTCTTCCCGGCTACAGAGCCTCATCCACCGCTTCCCGTATCTGTCTGACACTGTGACTTACAGGTCTGCAGATTTCATCCACCTCCATTTCATTACTGGAAAACTGAAGACCAGTCCCATTGCCCAATCCCCAGCTCAGCTACAGGCCAGGACCTGCCTCCTGAGGGAGACAATTGCTGGGGGGGCTGGACCTGCATCACCTCTGAAAGGGCACAGCAAGGAACAGTTCCTTGTTTATTTTCATTTGAGCCATTTATGAATCTATATTAAAAGCCACAAAAATAGGAGAGCAGACAGAGAAGCTAATACTTCCTCTGCTCATGCAATATTAATTAAAAGGTAGCTTCTTTATGAGGCAGCTGCATTACCTCTCGGCTAAAAATGGAGAAGAGTCACTGAGTGGGAAGAACACGCAAGCAGGGCACTTTCTGGAATGCTTTTACAAATCAATAACCAGGCAGAACGCTTCCCACAGATAGATCTAGTGCAAATCCCAGGGAGAACTAACGAAAAGCTTAGGTATGAGAGCCCTGGAGAGACAGAAATCCGCACTAACCAAGCCTTGACAAACAAGTGCTTCTCTCCATAGCAGCAGGACAGCCAGCTCCCAGTGTATCTGGGAGAACAAAGAATTCTTATGGCAGTCATTAATCCAACAGTGGGAAGAGCACCGGGACACCCTACAAACCCAAGTGCCCAAGCAGCACACAAACAATGGCAGCAGACACCCAACCATCAGGTCCTGGAGGGTCAGCAGCCCTGCTATCTGAGGCCATTTGCACAGTTCTGCAGCTGCTGGAGGAGACTTGCAGTCCTGGCCCCTCTCCAAGGCAGCTACAGACGCAACTGAACCACTCATCCTCAGCAGCATAAAGCCATCCACGCTCCCACGGATGGTTAGGTAGAGCTGGATGCACTGCCCTGTGTGGCACCCTGCTAGACTGTCTGGTTTGATCTTCTCTGATCTTGTCTTAGTTGGAACAGACAAAAACCATAACCCTTCCTCCCAGGAGAGCTTCCCACTGACAGAGGCACTGCCAGGAGTTTCAACAGAGCCAGTACCATGGAGCATCTCCATGCCATGCAAGTGATGGGCCTCCCCAGCAGAGCCAGGACACACACCAAAGCGGCTGTGCAAAGGGTAATAAAAGAACTCACAAGCCACAGCTTGTCCTGCCTTTAACCATTGGGAGACTCACTGTACATTTGGGAATCAAAGGCTTCCTTTGTGCTCCTAAAAAGGCCAACAAGCAACCGTAATGAGAAGAGCATTTATAGTTAGTCTTAAGCAATACCATGGCTATCTTGAGCCAGCATCATATTCAACAGCAAGGACAACCCCGCACACAGCTGCCCAGAGGCACATAAAGCCTCCCCTCTGCAGCCAAAATTAGGCCTGGCCTCCCCATGCCATAGCTCTGGGGACAGAGGATGGAGCCACCTCACTGGTGTGCCTGTACCAACAGCAGCAGGGTGCTGTCGGCTGCTTCTCAGGGTGGCCTGAGCTGCACACAGGCATAAAACCCTGATGTGAAGACAAACCTCATCTCCTAACAGCACTGCAGGAGAGGAGAAGTTGTAAAGCATGTCACCTCAGAGCTACCCTGAGCACAGATACCTGTTGATAGCACTGGGGTCTGGGTGCAGAGCACCCATGGACACTCCTGTCCTCCAGGCCAGAAGTCACCTAGGAACTGAACAGCTGTCAGCCAGGGACTGAAATACAAGTAGGTTTGTAATGCTCACTGACCCCATCCCCTTCCTGCACCAGCTCCCAAAGCAGCCCCACGTGTGTCATCACTTTCTCCCAGCCTGCAGCATCAAATGTGTCACCCCACTTTCCAAGCAGGACTCCGTTCACATCAGTTTTCCTCATTCATCATCCTGCACAACACCAACACCGATCCCAGACATCCCAGCCTCACAGAGGTCCAGACCATCTGACAGTGATGGATTCAACTCACACACATTCAGCAGCCTTGTGCACACACCCCAGTCCCACAACAGCCAAACCTCCTGTCTGCTCCATTCAAACCAGAGCTCCACTTGACAGGGAGAGAACAGCCCATCAGTATGCCCCTGACAAGCTCCAGCTCACACAAGGAATCACCAGTCAAAATCAGCTATGGCTCCTCCCCAGACACACAATCTGTGTGCACCCACTGTACAAGGTAAGCTCATGAGCACTCATCCCTGCCGTGTTCCACCCTAGCAAGCCCCAGTCTGGATTCTCCGGTAGCTGGATCTGGCTGGTTTTCACTTCTGCTCCCTGGGGCACACGGGCACCTCAGCATTCATCTTCCTGCTCTCAACAGGAGTGTTATAAGCAGTGACCTGGGCCTCACCTGGATGCCAACTACTATTTAAAGATTAAATCGCATTTTCAAGATAAATCCCTGCACAAAAACTTCCAAGGCTCAAAACCAGAACAGAGGATAGACTTTTGGAAGCTGACCAAATCAAAGCAGCAGTCTCCCGCAGTAACAGCCTGCAAAGAGTATCAACTAAAGCACCTACCCATCAGCCTTTCCCAAAGTGCTTATCTTAAACAAGCAGGCTCAGGCCAACACACGGGGAGTCCTCATGCCAGGCACACAGAGCAGCCCTTCAGAAGCTTGCAAACCACTCTGAGGTCCCCTCGCCTCTGTACTGATCAGACAGCACGTATGAGTTACCTCTCCTGCAGTCTGCCCTGTGCACAGACAGAGATTGCTGCCCCGAAAAAGGCAAGGCTTAAATTAAGACTAGCAGTACTGTAGGGTGCAGGCTTTTAAGCTCAGGGAAAACATTTTTGTATTAAATTAAAGAAAAAAGGAAAAAAAAGGGAAAAAAAGCTGGCAAGAGCAGGGAATGGAGCTGGAGCAGCAGTCAATGAAAAGCACATGCGCTGCAAACCTGGCTGCCAACACAAATTGATGCTTTGAAACAAAGGCGACTTGTGTTTGGCTTGAAGATCTTCCACAGCTACTCGGCAGGGGCTGCACAGATTAAAGGGAGACACCCATACGCACAGGAAAACAGTGCTTGCTGGCAGTTACTTCCCCAGAACAAAGGAATGACCTGAAATGGAGTCCCTGCCTTGATGGATGGCATGGGTTCATCCTCACCGTGCTGCAGCCTGCCAAAGCAGGCAGAAGCAAGAGGAAACATTGGACAAACCTCTGGACAGGACTTCACTCAAGTTCAGTTAATTCAAGTTGAATTCAAGCAGCACCAGACTCACAGACACACCTCCTTGATCCAGAGCTGCAGCTGCTTATGGCACTGAATGAGCTTCCAACCTCAAGGGTCCATGGAATCCCAGAAAGGTTTGGGTTGGAAGGGACCTTAAAGCCCATCCAGCTCTAACCCCTGCCACGGGCAGGGACACCTTCCACTAGAGAAGCTTGCTCCAAGCCCCTGTGTCCAATCTGGACTTGAACACTGCCAGGGATGGGGCAGCCACAGCTTCTCTGGGCACCCTGCTCCTGAACCTCAAGCTTCATTCACTACAACTAACCTGTGCCTGTCTCCCATGGAGAACATCCAGAAGAAACCCCAGACAACTCTTCTCCCAGTGCTCCACTCCTTGAGACCACAGACATGAGCCTCCTGCGAAGCTTCTGCTGCACTCTGGTTTAGTTCCTGAACCACATCCATATTAACATATGCCTTGCAAGACTCTCTTCCATAGTGACATGTTCAGAAGGCACAGGAAGAGTGAAAGGAAGATACTCCAGTCTGGGCTGTTTCTGTTTAGGGACACCAGCAGTCCAGTCTAAACCAAACAGCGACGAGAGGTGGATCTGCCTTGAGAGGTGATGGGACACTGCTCCTTCACACAGCACCAACAGCAGTGCAGGAAAGCAGCCCCTGAATCCGACCCCCCAGCCACAGACAGGGCAGACAAATGGAGAGCTGACAGCTCACGAACACAGACACACAGCAGATCCTGACAGGGTTGGGTAGGATGGAGAGGGTGGAAGTGCATGACCCTGCCCAGGCCACGTCCTCCACAACCAAAGCACCACTTGATCATTTTCTTATGCTGTGATTAGATAGCTTTGGCACTAGGACATGAGCAAACAGCTTCTACAGGACCCCAGGGTCCCCCACCTTACCCACAGTCCCTCTGAACAACCTCCCTAAAAGGCAAGAGATGCACAATGTACCTGGACTACTGAAAACTCAGAAGGACATGAGGAACATGATGTGAACCATATGCAAAGCCTCCCAACCACAAGGAAGCCCAAACAACAGCCCCTGCTCCAGCAGGCAGCCACATGAAAAGCCCCAAAACCTGCACCATGCCTACCTGCTCCCTGTCAGGTCTCTCAGAAAACAAATCCTTCCATGCCTAGCAGTGGGATTACTTCTTCCATGCAACCTGCACAGAACATATGCTGTGTTCACAGCACAGCCCTTTAAACCCACTGTGCAACATAACATCTGCTTGTCTAACAGACTAGCAGCTCTGAGATGCCACCTCCCAACATCATCCAGGCAAGGAGCGGGACATGGAAACAGGCCACCCAGCATCGCACCTCTGCCATGTTGAAATGCACATGGATGCCCACAAACCAACACATTTCCAATTGTCAAATCATCATCTCTTCATCTCTCTCCTCTTCCCCAAGACATAGCTGATTTCTTATAGAGGTAAATGACACTACACTTGCCCTCCTCCTGCCTTCTCCAGGAGGTACTGCCATGCCAAAGGTGCAGATGAATGGGTACAGCTGCCTCTTTTGCTTACACAGCAAAACACACTCTGCTAGTTCACAGCTTTTGTACACCAACCCCAATGCCAACAGCCCAGGAAACTTAAATCCTTATAAAGGAGACTGCTCCTGTGCATCTGCCCAACTTCTTGTCAGTGTCACTGCCCTCCAGGCCTCCAAAGAGCCTGTCCCAGTCCATGAGACTCACACTAGGAGAAGGAGACCAGTTTCCTTGGGATCTGGACAAACAATTGCATGTCCTCCAATCTCAGGGGAGCTTCCCTGCAAACCCTGCAGCACCAACTGCCTTCACAAAGAGCACGTTTGTACCCGGCTCTGTCCGCTGCTAAATAAGCATCTGTTCCAAGTTCCCAAATATCGAAAGCTGTGGAAACACCCACTGCTAATGTGAAATATTCTGCATTCCAGGCCTGAGAGGTACGCTTGGAAACGTTCAGAGAGGAAAGAGTGTTTATTCACTGGGAGAGAGGTGTAGGTCCAGCTATTTACTTAAGTCCATGTGTGCTTGCTGGAAGACAGCTTTGATCTTTGCAGCTCAAATAGCAGATGAACAGCAATGAAGGGAAGAAAAATATTGGTGTAAAGTTCCCCCAGTAAATACCTGTAACCAGGCCTGCACAGCTTTTAAAGTGCCTTACTGCTTATGGCCCAACTGGCCCTTGCACTCTTGCCTGCTCTTTTCCTGCCTTCTTCCCTTTGTTCCCCCTGGGTTCCATGTCCTTTGGAGAGAGCACAACCTGCACCCTAGGACATGTATGCCTATCTGCTTGGGTGCAACATGGACCAGCCTTTGGTCAGACAGAGTGAGACTCATTCATCTGACCAACACGCAACATATGGTGCCATCCACCCAGCTTTCCCTGAGCAAGAAAACTTGAGCAGATGGGGAGGAAATGCACTCCCATCAGCAAGAGCATTCATCACCCGGCATGCTGCTAAATACAGTGCTTGCTGCAGTTTAAACATCTGCCCATCTGTCTTTAGAAATGGACTCACTGTAGATCAATTACAAGATCAGAGGACATCTTCAAAGGATGCAGAACGTGACAACCCTCTGGTCGGTGCCAGCTCTCAGTGGTCCAGGACCCAATGTGCAGACAAATAATTGCCTAATGCCCTGATGGAGTCACCATGCCTTTGAAGCTCATGCCATGTTGGGGTTACAGCCTGCATGGAGCACTGCCTGAGCACAGCCAAGTCCAAGGGGGATCACATGCTTTGTATGAGAAGAATGGTATTGGCTTGTCACCACTTTGCCCCCAAACAGCCCAGAAACGTGCTGAGCAGCACAGCTCAGCTGCTGCTGAGGGGCTGCTTACTCAGATCAGCTATCACAGTACTTGGTCTGGCTGCAGAGGACTTGGAGCCGCTGAAAACAGATGGCAGCTTCAGCTCAGAGAACGGAAGTCACCCGTATTGTACCACTGGAAACTTACTTCGGACCCTTTAATCCTGAGAGAAATCATCAGCTCCTGTCTGATCATTCCAGTTTCCAGAGAAACAGGCTTGCTAGAGAGGCCAACCAAAGCACAGCCATGCAGAACCACAGAGCTCCACACAGGACACGGAGGAACTTCCAGGACAGAACAGACCTTTTGGGGCTCTTTATTTCTTTAAGCTTTAAAGAAAAGTTGACTCAGCAAATACTTCTCCTGCTCGCGTTTCAACCACATGCTCCAGCAGAAGCCAGCACACATCTGGCACACTGCAGTGTCATTGCAGAGATCACAGCTTCACCGAGGAACGGAAATGGAGGAACAGGGACCAGCAGCCCTGTGCACTCCTGGAGCACATACGTGGCAAAGGAAGATCACAGAGAGGACTCACGTGAGTCACGGACACCCCACACTTCACCAGCCCTTGCTCCAAGCAGCATCCATAGGCAAAGGGAGATGCTGTGCTGCAACCCACAAACCTACTGCTAGTCCATAAAACCTTGACACCAAACTGCACATTTGGGCCACGCAGAGGTTTTTCATGGTGCCCATGAGCTGAATGGCTGCACATTCCTCCCGGTGCTATAGGACATGGTCCTGCTGAGCAAGAGAAATGAGTGGGGGAGAAAGTGTTTGGGGCAGCACAGACACTGCAGGAGGTGCAGAAGGGAGCACACAGGCAGGACTGGCAGAGGATGGCCCTCACAGGCAGGCTGGCACATCCCTCCCTGCTGGTAGCAGCACACACTGGCAGGTTGGAGAATGCTGTAGCAGATCCACAGGGCTTCAAATGAGAGGTAAATCAAAGCATGCACTCCCCCTCCACAAACACTTCCCAGAAGGCTGCCAAGGCAATCAGCAGTTATGGTGCTCATCTAAGTGCTGCTTTCCGTGCTAATCAGCTGTAAACTGAACATTACTTGCAGCCTAGCAGCTCACCACAGCTCCAGACGTACTAAGAGCAGCAGTGTTACAAATACCTTCCGTAGAACCATAGAACAGCTCGGGAACAGACTTCAAAGGCCATCTAATCCAACCCCCTGCGATAAGCAGGGACATCTTCAACTAGATCAGATTGCTCAGAACCGCATCCAGCCTGGCCCTGGACGCCTCCAGAGATGATGCATCCACCACCTCTCTGGGCAACCCGTGCCAGTGTTTTACCACCCACACTGTAAAACTTTCTTCCTCACGTCTAGCCTGAATCTCCCCTTGGTTTAAAACCATCACCCCCTGTACGATCACAACAGGCTGTGCTGAAACGTCTCTCCCCATCTTTCTCACGGCCCCTTTCTATGTATTGAAAGCCTGCAATAAGGTCTCCCTAGACAGCTTTCCTCCAGTGTCCTCCCTGGTTACTCTTCATTTCACAGCAGAAACTGCAAAGCAAACGGTGCAGTTGTGCATGGGGACACAGAAGGGACCACAAGCAGGTACTGGCAATGTGCAGGGCTCCGTCTGCAGGGTTTCCAACCAAGAGGGTGAGAAACACAGCGATGTGGCATGGGGCTGATGTGGGAGTCTTCAGGCTAGAAACCAGCTCACAGCCAAAGCCCAGGCTGCTCAGGCAGGGAAAATGGAGGCCAGCAGGGAGAAACACCACGGAGCACTGCAAGGGTAGGCGGGTTTGGGGCTTACGGCTGGAGTTAAATACCATGAAAAGCAACGGCCATACACATCAACTGGGTACCCCAAATGTGCCAGCAGCAAGGAGCTGGGGCCAAGCAGGGCAGCCGGGTGGCTCCATACATGGAGGAGGGGGGTGGCTCCTCCGGATGCGCTCAGCAAGGGACAAAACCCACCCTCTGCAGCGCAAACCGGCCCTCCTGAGCCGGCCCCTACCGCCCGCGGCCGAGCCCAGCGAGGGGCTCCCGGAGCCGCCTCCCGGGGCTCCGCCAGCGCCGTTCCCCGTCTCCCAGACAGCCGCTGTCTGGCACATTTGCATCCCGCTGCTCCGAGCGCACCGGGCGGGCAGGGCGAGCCGGTGCACGCCGGGGAGGGAGCGAGGACCCGGGGCGAGGCGCTCCGGAGGCTCCCATTGCGGCGGGGCCGCCCTCCCCCTCGGGGGTCGCAGCGGCGGGGCCCGCACCGCGCCTGCCCCGCACAGCCGGGATCACGGAGCACCCTCCGGGGATGGCCCAGCACCACCGGGAGCATGGGAACGAGGAGGAGGGGGGGCAGCAAGGGACCGGACCACCGGGGGTACCGCGGCAGTCGCGGAGCCTCATTGCGGGCCCGTTGTTGTGAGGGGGGGCGGACATCAGGACCCTCATCCTCACGTCGGGCCCGGCCGCACTCACCCAGCAGCAGCAGCGCCCGCACCGCCGCCATCCTCCGCACCGCTCCCCGCAGCGCCGGTCAGTGCGCGCCCCAGCCCGTGGCCATGCCGCCGCCGCCCCGCCTGCCGCCACCGGGAGGGGCTTCCGGGGGTGGGGCGGGCACCGGAAGCCGGGCGGGGCCCCTCGGTCAGTGCCCGCCTTGCCTCGGTGGGCAGGGATGCGGGGGTCGTGCCCGGAGCCCCGCGGTGACCCGGTGGGAGCCGCTCGTAGGGCACCGGGTGCTGCTGCCCACAGCCAGCCCCAAACCGGGGTCCAGAGCAGCGAGGAGGCAACGGAGCTGACGCCGAGGGGCTCCTCGCAGCCGGGCTGCCCCTTAAACCGGTGGGTGAGACCCCCCGGTCTCTTCAGAGCCCCTATGGAAGCACCGGAGCACCCGGAGGCAGGAGCTCTGGGCCTGCTGACGGCAGAAGGATGGCTGCAGTCCCCACTGCACTGCGTGCCCCTGCTGCTCCTCCACACCACCCGAAGCCCGGGTGCAGCAGTGTGACTGACGGGCCTCGCTGCAGGCTGGAGGCCTCCATGCCCTCCAAGTGCCTCCCGTGGAGCCTAAGGCACCCTGGGGTTACTGGCTCCAACCGTGGCAGCTCCAACCAGCAGCTTTCCAGCCGGTTTGCTGAGCCTCCAAAACACTGTCTGCTTTTGGTGCTGCGTGGAAGACCTACCTTCACACACCCCACAGCATCCCCGGGAGTGCTGCTGGAGCCAGCACAAAGGATGCTGAAGCCTTTGCTCAGCACAGGATCAAAGCGCAGTGTGGCTGTGCCAGTCAGGAGTCCATTCCCACTCCCAGCAAGGCTTAGGGTACCACAGAGTAGCCACAGACCAGTGCCCTCTCATAGGGAAGCCACCACTTCCTGTCACCGAAAGCTGTTCTGGTTGTGGTCGGGGACCAAGCAGCCTCAGAGGAAGTGGTAGCCTATTCAGCAAGCTCTAGAAAGTAAGTTTTACTTCCACCTTTACTTTGAGCAGCAGCAGGAGGCAAAGCATAAAGCACACCTAGAGCAGAAGGAAACTGGGAACTGGTCAGGAGCAGCCAGAAGTCCCTGCACACTGAGCCAGTTAAGCACACCCCTGAAGTGCACCAGTTCTTGCAGCCAACCAGCACGATGTGCAGACACAGTGGAATTCTCAGCCCCAAGATTGTGTGCCCATGTGTGATACAAAGGAGCCAACTCTTTTGCAGAGGGAGAAAACAAGGATAGCGCAGACCCCATCCAACAGGAAACCACCTTACCTGCAGCGGAGTGTGGCCTCAGTTGTTTGTAGCAGCCATGAAAGCAACCTGTGCATCAACACAGTGGCTGTGCCTGGCTGAACATGAGACCATAACCAGGGCAAACATCAGAGCCACATCTAATTAGCTGGCTTCTAATTAGCCACAGCTTTGCAGCCTGGAGCATCTTGAGAAGGGAGAGAGCAAAGCTCCTTCTAAGCCAACCTGGGCAGCCCCCACCTGCACCATCAGTGATCTGCAACTGCAGTGGTTTGAGCTGGGTTTATTTGCTGTTGGCACTGCCAGCTTCCCCCAGGAGAGCACGGCAGTGTTCATGGATGTGAAACTCACTGATCAATGCACAACACAACACATAACACGTGGCGGTGCTGCTGCTGCTGCTGTCAGGACCCGTCCCTCTCAGCTCGCAGCAGGTCTGCAAACAGCACCCACATGTGATGGACAAAGGCTGCCAGCGCCCCAGTCCTGGCTGTGGGATGGTGAGGGACAGCCAGGGAGGCAGCCAACAGCACACAGAGAGCCACCCCAGCAGGAAACATTCAGGATCCACATCTCGCTTGTGGCAAGTCTTTTCCCCCTTTAAACCCCATGGTCCCTGAGCAGCATTTCAGTGGCTCTGTCCAGGACAGGGAGCCATTCTGACAGGAAGCAGGCCAGAGCCCAGACAGAGCCCACACCTCGTACAGTCATTTGCCTTCTAGACACCACCAGCTTGTGACACTGTCAGCCACAAGCCCCACTGGTGTGCCCAGCACAGCTCTGCAAGCACAGCTCAGAGCTGAGAGAAGCCCAGGTCAGGCTAGCACATTGCACAAGCCCACACGGTTACTGCCTCACGTGAGCCCTCACCACACACCTCCCACCAGGAGCCTGCTGCAGAGGCTCTCCCTGGTGCCAGCTCCAGCCTCAGCTGGCCCCTGTGGGGCAGAAGAAGTGCAGACCAGGCAGGATTTCCCCTGGCTGGGCCCTTGCAGGGCAGAGTACAAACCCAGCCTGCAGTCTGTCCTTTCGTGGGTGAATGGTGGGTCAGGATGTGCATTCGCCTCCTTTGGGTCAGAACTGCCATCTACACCAGGTCCTAGTCGCAGGACGGTTTGCAGTCACAGATGGGACTCACTCTGCTCGGCAGATGAACCAGATCTCGTTGCGGCGCTGGGGGACACTGGGATTTTCATAAGCAGCCACGATGTAGGTTTCCTGGAGCACAGTGTCTGTGGAGCCCAGGAGCTCCCAGAAGAGGCTGATCTCTCGCAGAATCGTCTCCTCAGTGGTCATCCCATAGAAAACCCTGCAGCAAAGGGAGTGCCATAAGCAACAGACCTAGCACATTGCCCCTTCCCTCAGTCAGGGCTCCCCATCCCTCTGCCCAAGGAACCACAGCAACCCCGCAGGGAGTTCATACACCCCTGCTGAGCTGAGAAAGCACCTCTGTTGTGGGGTCACCTGGTTATAACCCGGAGCGGTGCCCTCTCAGTGATGTGGATTTCAGGGTCCGTGGGAACAGGGGGGTTTTGCTGGAACTCTCCCGGGATATAATAGGCAGTTACAACCTCACGCTCCAACTCGGTCCCTTCCTTGGTCAGGTGGATTTCGTTGAGCACTGGGACTGTCATGCCCAGATAGGAGCCTGGAAGGAGGCAGGAAGGCAGTGGGCACAGTGAGATGGCTGTGTCAATGGCAGCAGCCCTCCTCTGTGCAGCCTGCCAGCCCCCTCCAGCCACTGCCTACACACACCTACAGAGTTCTCCTTGCAGATGTAGCGCATGAGCTTCATGAAGCTCATGGAGATGCTCTGCTCATACAAGGGTTCCCCCTTGGTGACACAGGCCCACTTCCCAGCTGGGTACCGCCGCTCCTCGAAGGCTGCTTCCTCGCACTGAAACAGGCCACAGACAAGCCAAGTCAGAGATAAGTGCACTGACAACACTGCAGCACGTGGGAGCAAGAACCAACACTGACAGGCAGGAAGGGGGAAGACAGGACCCTGCCAAAATGAGTCCCCTGCTAGGCAGTGATTGGCAGGGGAGGCAGGAGGGAGTGAGGGGAACTGGCACTACACACACCTCACACAAGGACACTGAACAGCACGGGCAAAAGTCAGTGAAAGGAAAAGCACAGACAGGGGCAGGATGCAGGGAGGCCTGGAGGCTCCTGGCATGCACAAGGAATGAAGCACATCTTCAGCAAGGGGCACAGGACCTTCCGCTCCTCTCCAGTCGCTGTCCTGCCTACTCACAAGAATCCTCCTGATCCCAGGCACTCAAAGGCCTCCAGTGAGGTTGACATTATCTTCAGGTACAGCACAGGGCAGAGAACAAGCATAAAGCTTCCTGCCCAGTAGCAGGGAAGTCTGGCAGAAGAGCTCTAGCACCCAGAACTGTGAAGGCTGGAACAAAACTCATCTCAGATCCTCCTCCCACACCAAGAAGCAACAGGAGAAAGAGGCATGAATCCAGCTGGTGCAGAGGGGACAGCTTTGTGCATGGGTCAGAATCTCTATGTCCAGCACAGACACCCAGTCTTCGTGATGAATCCAACACAGAAGCGGGGCAGGAGGAGTGGGGAAATTTGCACCTGGATCTGTTATAGTTCAGCTCATGTCACAGTTATAACCATAGAACCATATAAAGAGGGGCTGGGAAGGTGTAGCCAGCACCCATCTTCCTGCTCTCAGCTTGTTCTTCAGCCAGATTAAAGCGGCCATGAGACAACCTTCTTCCACAGGGCTCCTGTCCAAACCTCTGTGCTCCACAGCTGTGCAAGGAGGGACCAAGCCAGGAAGTTGTGACCATCCTCAGCACTGAGTGCAGCCTCCCTCTGCTTCCACCTGAAGCAAGTGTCTGCTCAGAAAGCCAAACCAAAGGCATAAGGAAGGCACCTGGGCTGCTCATGTGCATCAGGGGTGCCAAACTACTGCAGGCAAGCCAGTCTTTGCCCCATAGGTGGGGCATGCCTGCTGTTGTCCCACCAAGCAAAGCAGAGCATTTCCAAAGCAAGGAAACCAGCAGTCCCTCTAGACTCTTTGTGACCCTCACCTGCCACATCACCTGCGAATAAACCCATCAGCCCAATCCTTCCACGGACTGATCCTTACATTGAACACCACCACTCCACAAGATGAGACTTAACCAAGAGAAAGATGCTTCACACAGACCCAGTGGCAATGGGTCCCTGCAGTGTGAGCTGGGGAATTTGGCTGAGTACAGACAGAGCAAGGCGCTGCAGGTGGCACTTGCCTCCAGAAGGACAAGGGTTTGTGGCACTGACAGCTGAGGGAGCAGCAACCAAGTAAAAGTGACCTGCCTGAGCCTGGGGAACATGTCCTTAAGCTCCCCAGCTCCACAGTCCACTCAGCACCAATGCCTGGAAGTGGCTTCTATCTCCTCACCCAGCCCCACGGTCAAAGTCCAAGAACCCTCCTCAGGCTCAGAGAGGATGTCACCTCAATGAAAGATCTTCAGGCCCACAGCTGTGGGGTAAAGGTAGAGAAGAGCTCAGACTAAGTCCCTGAGACCCAGATGAACAGGGGAAAAGGGAGTGTGGTGGAGCCCCAGTTTGGAGCTGTACAAGCCACGTGCTCAGACGTGTTTTACAGGCAGGAGTGCTGGACCTCAGCCCAGAAGAAACTGGTTAAGCTCTCCTCATGTACAGGACAGTTGACAGATGCCTTCTTGGTAGCTAGCCCAACCAAGCCTGCAGAGACACATGAACCAGTCCAACAAGTGCTTCTTCACAGCTATTGCACAAAGCTCAGAAGCACCCTTTTGTGTGAGGGATAACAGGAGGTGTGCACGTAGCCAGCAACAACAGGAGGTCTTCAAGCAGAAGCTACAGTGCTTGGCTTGGCAGCTGTGGCAAGCACCAGCACATGCTCAGGTCTAACAGCTCCCCACAGGAGCACCCTCCAGCTAACCAGGTAGCCAGGTAACTAGCACAAAGACACCCAGCAGGGTTTGGAGCTACGCAATGAGGTGTTTTGAACAAGGCAGAGCGCAGATTCCAAACTGCAAATTCACTGTCTTGGATGTGTCCACCCCAGCAGAGAATGAGGCAGTTGGAAGCCAGGCGACCAGAGAGAGCAGCAAGACTAATCCGAGTCTAAAGTAAAGGCTGGAAAGTTCACGGAGCCACAGACTGGTCTGGGTTGGAAGGGACCTTGAAGCTCATCCAGCTCCAACCCCTGCCATGAGCAGGGACACCTTCCACTAGAGCAGCTTGCTCCAAGCCCTGTGTCCAACCTGGCCTTGGGCACTTCCAGCTCCTGCTGCTGCCCAGGCCGGCGGCAGCAGCGGCCCCGGGCTCCCCGCGGGCCGGCCCCGGCTGCGGGCAGGAGCGGGCCTCACCTCCTCCCGCCGCGGCAGGGTAACGTAGGGCACGGGCTCTCGAGCCTGGCCGTGCCGGGTCATCTGCGCGATGGGCCCCGCCATGTCTGCAAGGCAAAGCACAGAGGGGCCGCGGCTCGCCCGGGCTGCAGCGCACGGAGCCGGCCCCGCAGCGCACGCCGGCCCCAGGCCTCCGGGCAGGCCGCTGTCAGCCGCGGCAGGGCCCCCGCTCACCTCGGGGCAGGGTCACTCGGTGCGTGCTGGCCACAGCCTCCCAGTGCGCGAACAGCCGCTCCCGCTGCTCCTCCTCCTCCTCTTCCTCCTCCTCGGCCCCGTCCCCATCTCCGTCCTCCTCGCCCAGCCCCTCCAGGTCCTCCAGCGTGATGCGCGCCATGACCCCCCAACCCTTCCCGCGCCCGCCAGCACCCCGCCCCCTTTGCGTCACAGTGACGTCACCCAGACGCCCCTCCCCTCCCACCGCCCCCCCCGCAGTGCCGGAGCCGCGGTCTGTCGGTTGTGGGCTCGGTTTTATTGGATCAGCTCCCGCACAGCCTGGCCCCGCCGCCGCCTCCGCGCACCCCTCCCGGTACCACCGGGGCCGGCCCGGGGCAGGCCCGCCACGCTGCCGCCCCAGCCGCCTGCGAGCGCGCCCCCTGCCGGCGGTGCCGCACAGAGCATGCGTGCGTGCGGACGGCGGTGCCGGGGAGCGGTCGGGCTCGAAGCTCAGTTGGAGGAGAGCAGGGAGCTGTGGGAGGACAGGTCCGTGCTGCTGGCGCTCAGGCCTCTGCTCTCCGCACGGAGCCCCGCGGTGCCCTGCAAAACACAGCCCCGGTGAGCACCGGCACCCGCAGCCCCCACCCGCCCCACTGCGCCCCCACCAGCCACAGTAAGGGACACTAGGCGAGCTCGGCGGCAGGAAGGTGGCTCCATGCAGACAACACCTCCGCTGTGGAGCCACGGCAGCTGTCCGGGGGGTGGGCTCAGCCCCCCATGGCAAGGCAGGGAGGCTCCAGCTCCATGCAGCAGCTGAGCACAGCTGCAGGATTAACGCCTCCTGAGGGGCCCCGGGCACCAGACGTTTGGCCACCCTCTGCCTCTGTCAGTGGCCACCCCCCTTCCTGCTCCAGCCCCGCCACGCACAGGGTGCTTACCTCAAATGAAGCATCGCTAGACTTGTGCAGGTAATTTAGTGATGCAGCTCGCTTCATGCTACAAGAAAGCAGAGGAGAGCAGGCGTGTTCTTGCTGTGCCTGGCCAGACCCCGACCCCAAACGGGGCAGGCCCCCCCCCCCATCTGCTCTGCACCCAGCCTGTACCTCGTCCTTACCTCGTGTTCCTGGGCTCCAAGGGACCATTGCCCTGCAGTTTCTTAACCAACATCTCACTGCTCCTCCGGATCACATCCCGGATTTTCCCCAGAGAGCTGCTGCGCTGGAGGGTGCCACTGCCATCCTGGACACAGAGACACAAGCCAGGGTGATGGCTGAGTGGCACTGACCGGGCTCTGGCAAGCTGCAGCTGAGTGGCCAGGAACTGGGCTCGGCTCCAAACACCCTCTTGCACTGAGGATTTAACCTGGCCCAGAGCAAGCTCACTGCTCACTACATGGCTCCCCTCATTCTGGTTCTCCACAGGACATGATGACCATTAAGTCAAGGACATCCCCACCCCACAGCCTGGTTCTTCCAGACCGACCCTCCCTCCTGCCTGGTGCAAGCTCAACACCCAACCAAGCTGCTGCCCTGCACCAGGCACCAGCACAAATGGGATTGGCACCCCCAGGCCCTGAATCAAACATGGAATAGCTTTACCACATGCCAGGCCTGCAGGCTCACTCATGTCAGACAAGACCCACATGCACACACAGCCTTGTCCCACTTCTAACACCCCCAAGATGATTCACTCTGAGCCTGCTGAGCAATTCAGGCAGCTCCATCTGGGATGCATTCATGTGGCTGCACCGACACTGCATTGCCAAGCAGGTACCACTCTCCTCAACACCCCAGCTTCAGCTGTGCCTGGCCCCACTGGCTGCCCCAGGGTGGCACTCTGCAGGGTTCTTTACGGCTCCCTGCTTCTCCCAAAGACCCAAACCTAAATCTTGTTTCCCAGCCTGTTTCCTCCCACACATCCCCAAAACTCTCCACTACTCAGAAAGGCACTCTCAGCCCCTGCAGGCTCTAGCCCAGTCTCCCACATTTAGCTCCACATGCACACACAGCGCAGGCTGCCAGGATAACACCACTTCATGCCGCTGTGCCCATGGCATCAAGCTCTTCCCCTGTGGCCAGGCATGCTCATTACACAAGGCTGTAGCACTACTGCTGATGTAGTTACTTTTGTTCTGATGGCCCAGTAACAGCAATGCTCCCTATCCCTGATCCCAGTGGCTCCTGGCACATCAGGGCCACAGATAAAGTGATCACAAAAGCCCTTTGCTCCTTACAAGCATGAGTAGGAGCCCCTTTGTACTGCTCCACATGCCCTGTAGCCCAGACAGCCATGAGTGGTTGCATCAGGACTGTCCATGCAGCTCTGCAGGTAAGCATACTGTCTGCCTTAGGCCAGTCCTGAACCCCTGCAGGATGGGGCCCTGGGGAAGGCTTTTCCAACACTGCCCCACTCCAATTACCCAAAGCTGATCCAGCCCTAGACCCTACTTCAACAGCTGAACAGGACTTGTCCTACCAACAACCCTTTCTCCCAGTGTTCATCTCATCCCTTCTTGGATAAGCCAAATGCATTGAACCTATTCACTTTCTCATTAGGATGAGGGATTTCCAAACTGGGAGCCATGTGCTGTTGCTGCAAGGGACTCCAGCACCAGGAATGCAGAGAGCAAGGAAAAGAATTCAGCTCCTGCCCCAGGCATCATGGTACATGGCATCAGCAGAGACAGAGGTGGGGTGTCTTTTGCTGCCCCATCACACACCAAGTCACCAGGGTCCTGCCATACCAGGCACTGTTCTTGCCAGGGCATGCAAGCCAGGGATGGAGAAGGAAACACAGCAGGGGCAGGGGAGTGGGACCATGGTAGAAGGGCAGCAGTATCCAGCCAGAATGTATTGCTCTGCGGTCAGGTCATTTCCCCAGCTGCAGCAATGCAGACTGACTGCAGACCAACACCAGAACCAAATGCTGGTGCATGCTGGGTTAAAAATAGCCTCCCTCCCCTCCCTATTCCCTTGCTGCAGGGTTATTTTTAAGCCAGAACATGTACGGGGCTTGGTTTACTGCAGAGCCTCTACCCCCTGCACCCACCAGGATGAGAGCACTCAAAGAAGCAACTCCACTACTGAGCCACTCTTCATTGCATGCTCCCACCTTGACTGCTGCCCACAGGGCAGAGGACTGGGGCAGGGGTTGGCAGCATGTGGAGCTCAGCACTGGGAGCTTGCTCTCTCCTCATAGAAACACTGGTTGGGGAAGGCCTAAAAGCTCAGCTGCTCCAGGGCAGCCCTGTCACACACTGCTGTCACACAGAGCTGAGGTCAGGAGCAGCCCCAGTTCAGAGGTTAGGGAGAGGCACAGTGGGGTTTGGGTCCCTCATCCCTTGCAGAGGTGCCCAGCAGGCAGCACAGCCCCTGCAGACACACAGGCACCAAGCACCCCACACCGGCTCCAGCAGCACTTGCACCCGCCACCCCAGGGCTGACCGGCGCTGGCCTACACAGCATGGAAAGAAGCACAGGGCAGCGGTTCGGGTCTGTCTGCCTTTAATCAGAGGTACGGTTGTTACAGCACCGGGTCCAGCACAGGGCAAAGCACACACAGGCCTGAATGCAGCCTGTGCTGGGGACTCACTGCTCCCCAGAGCATGGAGCAGCACTGGGAGAGAGGCAGGGGAGGCACAGCCTGGAGCACTCAGCCCTGGGCTCTGCACTCCTGTCAGCAAGCACAAGCTCCCAGGGCATCAGGATGCACATGCCCCAAGGCCTCTGCACCCCACCGGAAAGCCAGGCCCAGGCAGACACAAGCACATTTAGTATCACAACCTGCCAATGACAGCATGAGACAAACTAGCTAGCTAAATAAATAAATGGGTTCCTGCGCTGGCCTCTGGGCCCTATCCTGCTGGCTGCAGCTCCCCAGCTTCCTTCACAGGTAGGAGGGCCAGGGTTCACATCCCATAGGAGGTGGGATGAGGCTCAAGACCCTGGGAAGCTTCCCCCTTTCCCATAGTGACTGACAGCACCGGACCCTGTGCAGTCTGGAGTCCCATCAGAGACACTGAGCTACCTCCACACATGACCAGGGTCAGCACTGTCTTCCTAGCAGGGACAGGGTTACAAGTCTTCCTCCCGCTTGGCTAGGGACAGCCAGGCAGGAACTCACAGCCTGGGACCTGCCTGCTCAGCCAGATCCTGTATTCAGGAATTTCTCCCCTTCCATTATTAACCTGCTCCTTCTCCTCCTGTGGAAACCTCCCTCAAACCATCCCATTTGCCTCCACATCCTCAGAACACTCCAAGCCCCAACTCTTCCTTTCCTCACATCCTTCTTTGCACATTTTTCTCCCAACCACTCTGCTCCAAACCAGCCCATTCCCCGTATCAACCACTTAGAAAGGCATGGGGCCTGGCCCCTGCAGGAAAGCTCTGCTTTCCTCCTGCCCTTCCTCTGCCTGCATGGAACAGTGAACAGATTCACCTCACCTCTCCCAGCAGCCATGCCTGGGGACCCTGGAGCAAGGGGGAGCCGATTCACCCCTTAATGCCATCAGGAACTAGGCTATAGCATCAGGTCAGGAGGTTGCCACCAAACATCTTGTCCTGGCAAGTCTCTGCTTCATGCATGGCCCTTAGCAGTCACCCCCTCACCTTGTCCTGGATGTACAGTAGCTACAGGCCACCCTATGTTCCTGTGGCCCTACAGAGGCCCACACGCTGCCGCTAGATCACAGAGCTCAGCAGGGAGGAGAACAGCAAGACAGGGACTGCCCTATGCTGCAGGGAGAGCCCAGCTCACCAGTGGCCAGCGCAGGTTTGCTACAGGGCACTAACATCAGCTAAGCCTACAGGGAAGAAAGCAACTGGGCACATGACAGCCCTGCCAAGGCCAGGCCTCCCTGTCCCACAAGGGCTGCCCATCTTCATGCCTCTCTCCTGGCTTCTGCAGAGGTGGAGGGAACAAGCTAGGAGGGCTGAGGATGGCTACTGATGGCAGTCGGAACGCCTGGAGTGAAGACAATCCCCTGCAGGCCTGGTCCCCAGCAAGGACAGGCTGGGGGGGGCACGCGAGGGGACAGTGCCCATCGCCCTGGCCTAGGGGAGCAGGCAGCTCCTCGCAGCTTCTTCCTGCTCTTGCTGGCCATGGGGCTGGCGCTGGCCAGGACCTCACTCCTCTGCAGGCATGGCGGTGCCCTCGCGCCAGGAGGGTTGGGGGGCTGGCGTGGAGTCCTTGCCGAGGAAGGAGGGATGGTGTGGAGGAAAGGTCGGAAGATACAACACAAACATCCAGGTGATTGCGGTGGAGGGGAAAGAGGGAGTCTCGGGAGGCATTTAAGCCTAGTGCACAGAGAGGAGAAAGACACAATTTACAAGGCCGTGAGGTTGTAGGTGCAGGTGAGGAGCAGGGCCCAGGCTGCATGCAGAAATGGGGCCATGTCTGGGCAGGGTGGGAGCCCTGTAAGGCTCAGTGATGGGGCTCACATCTCTGCCAGTGTGCTCCAGCAGGCTGGCTCAACAGCTAGCTTCAGGAGGAACAGCCTGGGCCTCCTGCTCAGAAGGGTCCCTGCTCCTGGGCCATGGGCATGGTGTGCCTGCCAAGGCCTCGGCACCACTGAGCTGGCGCCATCCTGGCTCTCCCAGTTACCCGGGCAGCACACAGCTGCTCCAGACCTTGGGGTGCTCCAGGGCTCCCCTTGGCAGCAGAGCACAGAGGCTGATGGCACCCTGGGGGCTCCCATGGCTCTGCCTGCAGCAGCTGACAGCTAAAGGATGGCAGCAGAGCCTGCCTGGAGGCAGCACTTCCAAGGCCTCTAGACTGCTACAGGGAACAACTGGCCATGACAGACAGGAGCAGCGGGAGCTGCCTCAGCCTCCATTTCTGGTGAGCTGCAGCCCAGAGCAGGGCTGCTGGCTTGGGAGAGGAGGCTGGCTGTGTGTGCAGCATCATGTAGCAGCAGCTGTGTCCCCAGGGTGCTGGGCCAGTCCTCAAACCCTCTATCTACAGCTGGCTGGGCCATGGGGAAGGGTCATATGAGCAGGAACTATCCCATTGGCTGGGTCAGGCATTGCCTGCTTGCCTTGGGGTGATCAGCTCAGAATGGAAGGTTTCCCAGAGCATCACTAGTGCAAAGTGATCACCGCACACCAACCACAGCCAGGAGGAACCATGGAGACATACCAGCCAGGACAGGGACCAGCTGATGCTAACCCAAGCCTGCAGCCCTCCCTCTGTGCCTGCCTAGCCCCTCTATGAGCCGGGGAGCGCAAGGGCCCAAGGTTGGTGCCTCTGCAAATCTATGATCCCCTTTACTCCTGATACCAAAAGCTGGAGCAGAAGACAGCCCTTCATCTGGCAGGGCTGCTGGGGCCTCTCAAAGCTTTGCTCCCCAGGTCCCCTTGAGTCATCTCCAGGGTACAATCCACAATCAAGAGAGCCAGCAGGCTTCAGGCTTGGATGTTGAGGGGCTGTCATGGCAACAGGGAAGAGGAAGGAGGAAGAAAGGGAGCTCATGCAGTGGAGATAGAGCGGAGCCAGGTGGGGAAGGGTTAGTGACAGCAGATGTGAGGGAGGAGCAAAGGGCTCCAGGTGCTCAGTGTGTCGCCTGTGCCAAGCCACAACCACCCCTGGGTACACCCAGCTACACTATGTTCTCTGCTAAAGTTTGCAGGAAGAATTTTAAGCATTGACTAGCATTGAGCCAAGCACCCACTAGCACCATGCTGACTTTCCACCTCTTCTCCATCCTCCTCATTGCAGAAGACAAAAGGCACCTATCACAGATCTGCACCGCTATTACCCTTCATCAGCACTAGTGACCAAAGTGCCACCCAGAGCAAGCCTAGACAGGTTCATGCTGCTTTGTCTGTGCCTCAGCTAACACCAACTTCTTCTTTTGCTGCCACTGGTCAGCCTGGCCTAGCATCCCAAAGACCTGCCTTTTACCACCTCTGCTTGGCTGGAGCCTACGGAGAATGTGAGACCCAGAGGTGGACAACAAAGACACTGGCTGCAGACTATGACCATGCCCTGCAGTCACTCAGTCACAAACACACCAGGCACACACCCCCAAAGCCCTCCCCAGGCTCAGCATTGCCCAAGTGCAGTGCAGGACAGAACAGCCACACTGCCCACAGAGACTTATGGGCCTGAGGTGGATCCGATGCTCTCAGCCAGGGCCTCAGGAGGGGAGCAGCAGAGAGAGATGTTAATAAGGTTGCAAGGCTAAGATTAAGGGCAGATCAGGACCAGCTCATGCTGTGCATTGCCAGGGCCTAACAGCCCCCTGGAAGCAGGAGCCCTAGTTGAGGATATCCACCAAAAGGGACACACCAAAAGCCAGGCCCAGCCATGAACCTTTGCAGGCTGGCTGGCTCATGCCAAGAAAGAGGGGAAGGAAGTGTGCAGGGTACAAATGGAGGCAGACAAGGATGCCACGACAGGCCACATGGGGACAGCCCTGAGGCAGGCAGTCCCTTCCCTCTGGCAGCCAGCTGAGGCCATTCTTGATGGTGTCTTGTACTTACCCCGCTCCATTCCACGCCCATACTCACTTCCTCGCTACCGTCTGTGGCATTCTCATACTTGACGCTGCCCCCCAGGCTCCGACGTCTCTCTGTGCCATCGCCCTCCTTCAGGATCTCCACCACCTTTGTCTGGTTGATTGGGTCAATGCCCTGCAAGGACAAAGGGATAAGGAAGCACCATGTTTTGCCCTTCTGTGTTCCTTCCCTCTAGTGATCTCCTGTGTCATCACTGTGCTTGGTCCCATCCACTCCTTTGGGCATTGCCCCCTCATAGCCAAAACTCTCCAGCATAAGCAGAATGGAGCCAAGTGCCACCCAGCACTTAGACCCTGTCACAGTTCCCAGCTCAGCAAGTCTCATCAAACCATAACTGTTATGGGGGAAAAGGTTTTGCTATCCCAAAGCCAACAGTTTTCCCTTCACCTTTGTAAAGGCTTCTGTTGTTCTTCAGTCTTTGTTTATAGCTCCTGCTTTATTATTTGAGGACTGGGAGCAGTTTCGGGTAAGAGCTACTCTAAGAAATCCTTACCGTGTTGCCCTGGGGAAAAAAGAGGGAAGACAACATCCCATTGGAAACAGACCTCCTCGGTAGCTGAGAAAGCCCAGTTCTCTGCACTAACCTGGCTGCAGCGCTTCTGCACTCAAAGAGCCAGAGCTTCCTCCCAACATGGACACACACTGACAGCCTGCTCCATCCATGTGCATACTGCACAGCCCCACACATGCACAAATGCACCCCCAGGGTTAACCACTAAGATGCTCTGGTGTTGTGGGAGCACAAACCAAGGGTGTCAGAGGCTGCAAGAGGCCCTGGCAGCACACCCAAGCCACAGGCATGTGCCACATCCCGCAGTGCTCCCTGCCCCACAGCATCCCTGCAGGGTTACCTGCCGCCGGGAGCGAACCGCACACTCCTCCAAGGTCTCGGCTGCCTCCAGCTTGCCCTGGCGCCGGTACAGAGCACCCAGGTTCCTCAGTGTGGTGTTCACCGTCGGGCTGCAGGGGTGGAAGGTGAGCGGGAGTCCTGCTCTCTGCAGAGCCCACAGCTGCCCACGAGCCACCTCTTACCTGCTGACCTTACAGGCCTTGTACCAGCCGCCGTACTCAGCATAGGGAGCGCTGTCTCTGTGCTTGCTCTACGGGGTGAGGAGAGAGGAGAGCTGTTAGCCCCATGCCTACTGCCTTCTCTAGCCTTTGCCAGGGTCAGATCCTTGGCTGCACCTCCACACCAGCACAGCCTTTGGAAACACAGCATGCAAAGGCAGTGATGAAGCCCAGCAGGTTCCTGGAGGGAAAGCTGAAAGCCCATTTGCTGCAACAGATTTGGGGCACATATAGAAGTGATGTCCCCACCCCAGCCAGGAGCGTAATCCCATGTTCTTTCCCCTTCCATAGTACCAAAGGCAGCAGGGACAACACAGCCTATCCTCACAATGCTCTGAAGGACATAACATTCTACCCATCATACAAAAGAGAGACCAAAAAGAAGCCACCCCAACCAACAAAACAAATCCCTGTATGTGCCAGGCAACAAGGGCACTAACGCTGCCCTCAGACACAGCTAGCACGGGAATCAGCCAGCCACATCCAAGGTCAGGCCCCCACCCCCAGCAGCTCTGCCTATGAGCTGTTATCTCCTCTCCATGCCCAGTCATTGCACCCCAAAGCTGGCTGGCTCTACCACAGCCAGGAACACAGAGGCTGCTGGACAGAGCAACAGGAGATGGGGCAGAGCGCAATGGTCAAGGCAGAAAATCCACAAGGACAACCTACTCTGCAGGATGCTAGCTGCCAGCCAGCACTGCCCTGGGCCAGTAGCCACCATGGCAGCTGCAGGCAGGAATTGCAGGGCTCCTGTGCACCCTGGTGTGTGGTGAGCACTGGTTTCACATTAGGAGATTCCCTCTGGCAAGGGAATGGTCTTCACAGGGACTATTCTTCTCACTCAGTCCCACATGCTTCTTAGATCTTTACCCCACATGGGGGAGTCTCCCCGAGCCACAGGCACATGTAGGTTTCCTTGCACCAGAGCCTACACAGCCTGGGCATGCCCCAGGGACAGGAGAGCTCAGGACTCAGCTCTGAAGCTGCAGAGGCTGTTCAGCACCAAGAGGGTGGCTGAGCCCCCGGGGAAGAAAAGAAGTGAAGCTCTGCAAGAGGGGTTTGATGATTTTTTAATAGCAGATGCAGAATCACAGCACAAAGCAGAGCACAGCAGCCCCAGCCCCTGGGCCAGCAGGACAAATAGGTCTGTGGTCACTGCTGCCTGGCCAGGAAGGCCATGCCAACTGTGTTGTGCCACAGGGCATGGGCACAGTTGAACTAGGGATAGACAAAGCAGCTCAGCCCTTGCCCGAGGCTGTAAACCAAATCTCAGTCCAACTGTGGGTTCGTGAGCCTGTTCACTTGCCCTGTAGCAAAGCCCATGTTATCTGGAGCACAGCCCCACACTTTTGACCTTAATTCTCCAAAGATCCCATCAGGAGTGAGTCAGTCCCAGAGGGGGAAGGAAGGGAAGCCTGGTCTCTGTGCCAACTCTGATTTCACCTGTGCAGGATGCGGCAGTAAGTGACTTCTTTACAGCAGAGCCTTTACAGGGCAGGAACGGGAGCAGTGCAAGGTGGAGCTGAGCACTGCCCTGCACTGGGGACTGCACAGAGGTTCAATGGAAAGACATCATGCTGCTGGGAGGCAGCTACTAGAGCCCTGCTCTTAAGTACTCGCAGGATGGGACTGGTAAGTTACTAAGCCAAGCCTGGAGCCTGCTTGTCTGAGCCCACACAGGGATGGGGCCTGCTCTGAGGGCAAAGGAAAGACAGTGTCTGCTCCCCCTGCAGCTAGATGACTATAACAGAGCTCTTCATTCTGCTGCTTCACCCACCTGCCAAAAAGCAGGCAAGTTTTCAGGCTTGGGAAATGCAGAGAGAGGCCTCTGCCGCATTACCAGCTGAGCACAGAGCAGGGCCTGAACAACAGGAGTAAGTGCCTTTGTCTCTCAGCTTAGTCCAAGGCAAGCACAACCTATGCCTATCCTTTTTCAGCCACGAGCTAGGACACAGAACAGACAGGGCCCACTCTGTGCAAAGACCTGTCTTGGAGGTTTGGCTCTGTTTTCTAAGCAAGTTGACGGCAGCAGTTTCTTCTTGACCTCCGCTTTTCCCCAGGCAGCCTTAGGGCTGCTGCTTCAGAAGTAGGTTGTGCTCTGGGTACTAGCAGCAATTTGGAACTGAGTGCCAAGGCTCTGCAGCACAACCCTCTGCCATCTTCCATCACCTGCTTGCCCCAGAGGGATCACTGAAGCAAAAAGAGAGAGCATGCAGCCATGGTATGAGAGGCTGAACAACCCCCTGCCCAAGGAAAAGTATCAAGCACTCCAATGGGCCTTCCCTCCCTGCTACCCCAAGGAGCAGCCATGCTCTCTCTCCACTCTTCAGGCTCCTCCTGGCTTTCATCAGTGGCCATGGCAGCTCTTCAGACTACAGGAAGGAGGCTGTGGCTGTAATAAGAGGACCTAAACCCCTGTGTCTCCTTCCCCTCCCAGGATTTTTGCTGCTGGCAACAGCATCACTCACCTTGCTCATCTCCTCTCTCTCCTCTGCGTGCATCCAGATTGGTTTGTGTTCATCTGTGTGGGGAAGAATGCAAGACAGCTCTGCTCACCCTGGTCCTCTGCCACTTCCAATGTGGCTCTGCCTCCTACACAGCCAAGCACTTTGTTCACAGAGCGAGCAGCTCACGAGAGAGAAGTGACAAGGCTTTCAGATCCCCCAAGCCCCAAGAAAGGCAATCAGTATCACAAGGGCAGGACAGGGAACGGAACAAACTAGTCCTCCCACAGGGATAAAGAGCAGCATAACACACTAGAATAGCAGTGTCCCAAGGGCTGCCCAAAGCAGAGGCCCTGCAAAGCATCCCATCCCTCTGCCAGGAGAATGCCAGACCCAACCAAGCCTAGGCTGAGAGCCAGGAGCCCCAACTGCTCACCCTTCCCCAGCCCCAAGAGTTTCTGCTGTACAAACCATCCACAGAGCCAAACTCCTTCACGTGAGCACGGGTGAGGATCTCCTTATACAGCACCTCCGCATCTTTGTATTTGCCTTGCTTCAGGTAACAGGAGGCCTGCAACCAAGAAAACAGCTCCAGCCCCACTGGGCAACACAGCTTAACTCTGCCCCCTCTTGCAGCTCTCTCTCTGTATCTTCCAAGCACCAGGCCATGTTCACCTTCCCCACGGCAACACTCCCCATCCCAACACAGCCTCTCCCAAGGGTCTTACCAGGTTGTTCTTGGTCTTGGCCACATTGGGGTCATCAGGACCCAGGCAGCTCTCATAGATCTCCAGAGCCCTGCAGTAATAGTACTCCACCTCATCATACTTGCCCTGGTTCTGGCACAGCAGGGCTAGATTGTTCAGTTGCTTGGCTACATCAGGATGGTCTTTACCCAGGACCTGGGCAAAGAAAGGAAGAGAAGCCATAAGAAGTCAGCATTCAAAGACTGTAGTGGACTCCTAGAGCTAACAGACACCGTAGTGTCTTCCATGACATGCTTATGTCAGACAGGAGCCAAGGACTAAGGAGGTAAAGAGGAGAAATCCCAGCTTCCACCTCCTGGCAGGCCTCTCTAAGGCTGCAAACACTGGAAAGACAGGAAAGGTGATGGCAAAGTCAGCAGATGAAGAGACTAGTCAGGTCCTAGATCTCCAAAGTGCAGTGAGGTAATGGGGGAGAGCCCTCAGGGAGAGCTGGAAGAAAGGAAGGAGAGCGTGGGAGACCAGTACCTACCTTCTCACGTATCTCCAGGGCCCGCTTACACAGTGGCTCTGCTTCTTTGTACTTCCCTCTCTTGCCATACAGAACAGCCAGGTTGTTCAAAGTTGCTGCCACCTGCAGGGACATAAGCTTCTCCATGAAACAGAGCAGAATCCAGCAGTGCCCACAAAGCAACAGAATTGACTGAAGACACTCACCGCTGGGTGGTCTTTGCCCAGAGTCTTCTCACGGATGGAGAGTGCATCATTCAAGAGATGTGCTGCCTCTTTGTATTTGTTTTGATCCCTGCAGTGTAAAGTCAAGCAATTTATTCAGGATCTGGGCACCACAGCCCATTGTTAGCAGTTGTGCTTGCAACAGTCCTTCCACACAGATCCAGCCCCCACAGCCCTTTCATTTCTCCATTCCTCCCTGCTAGTCCCTAGTTATACTAGGGAGTCTGGTGGTACAAATATCCCATCTGTGCCAAAACCTTTTGAAAGGCAAATCACTGGAAGCAGGGGAAGCTCCCTATCACCATCATGTGCTGTCTTGGTAAATGGGAGAGACAGAAGGCTCTCCTGGCCCAGTCCTCCTCTCCCCAGCATGCTCACCTGTACACTAGTGCCAGGATGTTGAGCATGGTGGCCACATCAGGGTGATCGTGGCCCGATGTCTTCTCCAGGTCCTCCAGTGCCTGCTTGCAGAGCGGCACAGCCACCTCATAGCGTCCCTGTGAGGCGTACTGGATGACAAGGTTGTGGAGCGTGCGCAGGCGTGCAGGGATCTCATAGCCTCCCTGCTGGGCAGCTGCCACTGCACTACTGTGCTGGTGGGGCACTGCAGGCACAGAAGAACACACGGGCACAGTTTGTACAGCAGGCTTGAACAGAGACAGCAGCAACCATGCACAAGCAAACACTTACATCCAGGACCATGCTCCTCCTCCTCATTCGGGAACAGATCATCCAGAGAGTCCTTGGCAGAGTCACCCTCCTTCTCCTCCTGAGGATGGAATCATAGTATTGTGTGCTCTCAGAGAAGACAGCAGCATGGGCTGAATTAGCTGCCAAACTCTCCTCCCTGCTGCAGCCCACCAGCACCCTCAGTTTCCCCTGTTATCTCTGCCACCATCTTACACACACACACACCAAATTTGCCGCAGCACATCCTGGCATGCCACTCCATGTTCTTCCAGACACTCTTAGTTATAGGGCAGAATCTCTGGAAGCTCCCTTTAATTATAGGTATTGCTATGCACAGCAGCTAGGAAGGGGCAAAATCCAGGGTGATGCTATCACACTTAGGTAATCCAATGGTCCAGCCTCCCCCACCCTCAAAGGTGCTGCTCAACAGGACTGGGGCATACCGAAGGTGAGACATCCTCATCATACTTCTTCAGCTGGTTCATGAACTCAAGGTGTTTCTTCTCCTCCTCCAGCTGAGCCACGGTTTGCTCACTGCGCTGCAGCTTCTGCTGGGTGTTGGCAAGCTCATCACGCAGCCACTGGTTCTCCTGGCACAGCCTCCGGACCTGAGCACGCAGCTTCTGCTTCTCTGACTCCACAGCGTTCAGATGGTTGGACAATGCCATCATCACCTTGTCAAGAGTTACAGTCAGTAGCTACCACAATCTGGTATCTCCCTCATACACACACTCAGGGCCCACCCTCAGGGTCACATTCAGCCCATTGCTGCCTCTGCAGCTTACAGGCAGTGGCCACGTCTGCCTTCCCCTGTCAGTGCTGGGTAACACTGCTCTCACCTGAGCTTCTCCAAGCCCCAACTCGATCATCTCCACTGACTTGCGGAGCAGGTTGGATTTTTCATGCACGAGATTGGCTTCTTCATCTTTCTTCAGGCACTTTATGGTTTCCAGCAAGCTGTGCAGGATGGAGTTGTGCTCATTCTTGAGTGCCTCCAGCCCCTGCATCACTAGCTTGGTGTTGGAAATTATCTCTTCTTGGCTCAACTTGTCCAGTTTCTCCTCCCTAGGGTACACCATGGTGGACATAGTCCTGCTTCTGCAGCCCTGCAAGGAGAGAGACAAAACCTGAGCGTCTCAGTGCTGCTTCAGAGAGCCACAACCAGGCACAAGTGTCACAGCCTCCTTCAAGCAGCCAGAGACAGCATTCAACTGCTCCTCTGCTCTAAGCCCTTCCCCTGTGCCTTTGGCAGCTGTCAGGGCATGTGTCTCCACTTCTGTGGCATGAAGTGCTGCAACCAGTGCAGGTGGCACACGTGGACAGGAGACAAAAGGCTGGAATCAGTGCTGACCTCCCACACCCCCACACTCCCAGCAGCAAGGAAAGCTGATTTAGCTTCCATTTAAGAGCATAGATTTGTAGTTGGCAGCTGGGGTTGCAATGTGTGCACCTCCTGCCCACAGACCACGATGCAAGGAGCTCAACACCTCTTCTGACTGAAGAGGAAAGGGAACAGAGAGTGGAGGGATGTCAGCTCAAAGCTTTCTGGTGCCTCAGTGCAAAATCTCCTGGAAGAGCATCTCAGACAGGGAGGCACCTTATTGGCCAAATAAAACCTTCCCTGCCTTGGCACAGGATGGCCATTGTGGCAAAAAGGGACAGGGACACCACCAATATGAACTGAATCACCCCTGGTGACAAAGATTACACGCATCAACAGCTACAGTCACACGAATGTAACCTCCGTGTGGGTGTCAGCTTGAAACACTAACAGCTTTTCCAGCTTTCCCTGCTGCCAGGCCACGGGCTCATCAAGATGCCATAAGGACTCTGTACTCCTTCCCTGTCCTGTGCCCCCAGATATACAACGGGAGAGCACCAAGCTACTGCCTTTGCACAGGGACACCAAGGGCTACAACCCACAAGGTCAGTGTGGCTGTGAGATCCCTGCAGGGTGAAACCCAGTGGCCAAGGAAAGACAGGCCAGAGGGCAGGAGACATGAGCAGCAGCAGCACGCTGTGGGTCACCACAAGGGCTGAAGGCAGCCGCTGCCATGCCCTGTGCAGGCAGCACCTCCACACTGCCTGGAGCTGTCAGGAGGCACTGAATGTGGGCACCCAGGGCCCTACAAACTGCCCTGGCCCTACAGGAGCCAACAGATTTGTCTTTGTCCTCCTGCAGGACCCACCTCTGCATGGCTCCAGCTCTGTGCAGCAGCAGCCTTGCTGAGCACACTGGCCAGGCACAGGGCAGAGCTGAGCCCCTCTCCTGCCCACCCTGCACTCTGCCCCAGGAGACACAGGGCAATGCCCCAGCTCAGCTACCACTACCCCTGCCCCACACTGGGCACTGAGCAATATGGGGTCCAGTTTCTTCCTTACTGCAGCACTTGAGAGTGAAGATGGCAAAACCAAACAGTGCTGGGGCAGTTGCTCAAGGTACATACATCTCATTATATCCACCCATTTCATCTTCTTCAGTCTCACTCTTCCAGAAGCTCCTCAAGTTATTTTATAGGCCTGAGCTCTCGGCTCATCTTTGGTTTCTGCTCCACTGATGCACATCCATCCCTCAGGAAGTGTCAGGAGACACAGCATGTCTCCTGAAGACTGGGCTCCTATTCACACCTTTCAGCAAGAGCCAAGCACTCCCCTACCCACTCCAGAGTCACAATGTGAGTTAACATTCACTTCACGATCATCAGCACCAATCCTGAGCCATACTTCACTGTATTCTTCACTTGTGGGTATCTGCCATGCTCCATGTGCAGTTACCCTGTGCGTTTTACACTGAAAAGCCTCATCTAGACTGTGACATTTCCCAGTTTGCTGTAGAGAAGACCATATGACAAGAATGCTTGGGACACAAGGAGAGCCCCCGGAGCAGCCCACAACATAACAAGAGCTCTACCCTTAGGCTCACACAGCTGAGTAGCACAAGTGCCCCTTCACCCATCCTGTGTCCTGGGTCAGCTGTGACATGCTGGCAGCTGTCATGGAAGCATTACTGATGTGCACAGAGAGATCTTGCTGCCCTCTTCAAAAAGCACAATACAAATGTATGGGGAAGAATACATTACAATGATAAAAACCCACCAGAGGTTGAACTTTCCTAGATAACAGAGTCAGACAAGATCCAGAGCCATAGAAAAAACAGCCTCATTCATTCCACTGTGAACAGAATAACTGAGAAATCACCAAGCTGGATATTAAGCCACCAGTGCCTTCACTACAATGACATCCTGTCCTTCCTTAGCCCTGCCAGCAGGAAAAGAAGCTTCAAGCATTTCACAGTCCCCACAATCAACCTGGTTTTCCAAACTGTACAGATTTCAGACTGAGAAAGGAAACTAATCCAAATACCCTGACCCACAGCACAGACCCTACCCTCCAACCACATCCTCAGGACATGCCAACACAGGCTCCTCTTCTCTCACTGTCTGTACAAACGCTTCTGCACAGCCCTGGTCTTCCCTCCTTAGGGAGGCATCCTAGAAGCACAGCTCTGTTAGGTACCAACATGCTTCCAGCATTCAAGGGAGGACAGGGGATTATCCAGGCTGGACACATGGCACGCAACCTGGGAACAACATGCAAGCTGTTCCTTCCCAAGTACCAGCAAGAAAACAACAAGATGACTGCAGAGAAGTCATTTCAACACTGGTATCTCCCGTACAGCAAAGGATACCAACAAAACACTGGTGGGAGCTGACAACTTATCCCTCCAAATCAACAATTCTTCCCACTAAAGGCTTATTTCCAGCTCTTCCCAGTGCTGGCAGGTCTACACGCTGTGCCCAGCCCTCCAAAGAGGAATCACACTCTATGGCAACAGATGCCAAAGTCAGGCAGGCAGAGGCTGCTGCATAAGCACTCTTACTGCTCCCACACAGCCAGTAAAGGGCACTGTGTGTCCTTTATCCAGGCAGAAAACACACTTGGAGGCTCCTGCAGAGAGGGACACACACCATCCTTTGCCTTTGGCAAGGGGAGGTCCAGCCAGGAAGAGGAAGAAAGAATGTTTTCCCAACAAGTTCCTTAGGAGCTGGAGTTCACAGTTCCTAGTTTATCCTGGTGCATTCCTCATGGCTCTGCAGATGCCACAGCCCAGGTCTCCACCGCAGGTTTCTGCTCCAGTTGGCATGTCTTCCCTACTTACAGGGAGCTGCTAGAACAGCCTGGCTCTCTGGCAACATCCATCTCAGCCCTGCACCCTGCTCCCATTTGCAGGAGTGCTGCAGTAATGGCAATCAGCTGGGAATCCATCAGCTAGCACATCCTGCCAGGCAGGAACGCTCCTCCTGTACTCAAGTGCATAACTGGGAAATCACTGAGCATCAGCAATTTCAGCTGCCCACTTCTCTGCCTCTGAAAACTGCTCCCACATGCAAGAGCTTTAAGAGGAAAGGGCTGGAAGCTTCACTGCTTCTATCTTAAACCCACAACAGCTGCCACAACAGAAACAAGGACGCCAGCTTAAATGGGTCCCAGTGAATCTTAGAGCTTAGATCATGATGCCCAATGCTAGAAAAATACAGAGGGCAAAAACCCAAGCATTGTGGGATGGAGAAAAGTCAACTATACTAGGAGAGAGACCTCAGGTCTACACATGCCTCAGCAAATTCAGTTCACTGTCTCCCCACATGTCCCTAGACCAAGCGTATGTGAGACACAGGGTACCACAACTCGCATAAGTGGTACCCTCAAGACAATAACTTCAAGCTACATATACCCTGCCCACACTCTCCGTATAGAAATGGGCACATCTTTAGCAGCAAACTCTTCTGTAGAGGATGATCTCAGGATACAGTGGTTGCAGAAAGCAGCTGGGTTCTGGAACAAAAGCTTCCCATGGAAAAGAACAAATCTGACCCACAGCAAGAATGAGGGAGCACATTTGGGAGACAGATTGCAATGGCAGCATTTAGAAATGGAAACACAAGGCTTAAAGTCTTATTTTCACAATAATTACCCCAGTTTCATGTTGTAAGACATACTTTTGCTACTTGCAGAAACAGCAAAGTCATGTCTTTGTGAAGCAAACCACTTGATAAAAGCAGGGAGAGGTCTTTCCCCCCCTCTTTGGGCCTCTGCCAACTCATTACCGTTAAACAACAGAATAAAGAGGCTCTGGAAAGACTGACCTCCAACAAAGCTGTGAGATCACCAGCATACAGCTGAGCCTCCACTCCTAAGGGATACTGCGACAAAACCTATACCTAATGCCTTGGACGCTGAAAAGTAAAATAGAAGCAGTAAAGAGCAAGCAGAGTGCCAAGGTTGCAGCCATTCCAGAGGCTGTGTCATGAGCACAGGCTTTCCCCTTATTTTGACACCAGTGACAAAAAGCAGAGGCTGTGGCAGGCAGCAGTAAGCAGTGCAGAGCCTCTGAGGCTCCCACTGCACAGCCAGGGCATTCTGACCCTGACAGGAGGCTTGGACACTGCCACACCACTGCCAGAACTACCATGCTCAGTGTCACCACTCCACATCACCGACAAGGGGTAAATCAGTGCTGCTCAGCTGCACATCCAGCAGTCAGCATTTCCAGAGATGCTCCACTATGGATAAAACAAGAGATATAATCAGCTCTTATAGTGCCCAAGAACTTCACAGCTAAGAGCAGCTGCACACAGATGAGTTAAGGCTTTAGAACTAGAGGCAAGAAAGGAGGTTTAGCAGATGAAGGGCTAGGTGGGTGCGCAGTCAGCTTCAGGGCAATGTTAAGAACTGCAACATGGATAAAAGCCATAAATTAGAGGGCAAATGCCAGGTTCCTAAAAGTAGTAACAGGTGGAATAATTGTGGTATATGCCTCCATCCTGGGATATGAGCCTGCTGAGGGTCGTATGAGGCAGAGCGGGAATGGCACTATGTGCTGCTTGCTACCCCTTCCAGAAAAGGCTGGTACATCTCATACTCCCTTAGAGCCACTAAGAACACACATAGAGGAGATCAGTCAGGGGTCAGCACCCTGGGAGTTCACAGCCAGCATCTCTCTAAGCTGCAATCCCAAGCCAACAGATCTACCCAAAGTTCTTTCCCAACTCCAGTCTGGATGTTTATTGCACTGCAGTCAAACCAACCCACAGATAACTTCAAGTACCATAGAGAAACTGTTGTGTTGCAATTTCCTCCCCAATAAAAGTCTGGCTGTTGTATTACTTGGAAGGGATGCCTAGAGGTTTCTTCGCTCAAAGCGGGCATCTGATCAGATATCTGTGCCTAGTCAAGGACTAGCACCCAAAAAGGAGATCCCACAAGCCCTTCAGGCCCCTGTTCCATGGCTTAACCATCCTCATGGTTTAAAAAACCCCTAAATCCTCATCTAAATTCCTTAGATAAACTCCATTTGCCTTTGCTGAACACCACTTCAGGACACAGGGACCAGGCACCACAGCACTAGAAACTGACCCATGGCTCAGAGGAAGGGAATGCAGCACATGCCTCCTTACACGCAGGGTCCCATGGGGACAGGGTCCCTCTTGTCCCAGAGCAAGAGAGGCAATGGAATCCACCTTCAGCAGCAGAGCAGGAGCTGGAGGCAAGGAGCTGTTTCAGTTGCGTTCTCCCATGCCCAAGAAGCAGGACTCTGCATCAGGACACCCTCTTCATGTGATTTTAAAGCCTATGCCCAAGCCCAGAAAGACTTCACCAGGCTTTGGATCCCTATGTAACTCAGTACAAGTTGACTGTGCTGTTGGAAAGAGCACAGCCCTCCCCATCCCCTGGACAGGGCTCGAGGCCAGGACTGCTCCTTTCAGCAGCAGCTGACACATACCAGCTCTAGCCGAGTGTGAAGCTACAGCAGCTTTCCTAAGACACTGGAAGGCCTGTGTTGGGAATGGCTGTGCTAACCAGCACGCTGCAGGAACCCTGGGACTTTGAACCAGGACTATGGAACTGGATTTGCAGCTTTCCCACAAGCAGATCAGAGGCTCCCTTCATGCTTTCCCTTCAGCACTGAAGACTCCTCTGTCCCAGAAGCTTCAGCTCCCCACCACCTTCGGTTTCAAACTGAAAACCTACCATAGCATTACCTGGTGGTAAGCTAGATGTATGGGCACTTGGCCACAGCAGCTCAGTTTTGTATCACTATAGAAAGGAGCTGGGAGCTTCCCATCCCCTTCCCACTTTCCAGCCCACACATGGAAATGACCAGTCAAAAGCTATTAGGATTTGTTCCCATTGACCAGAGCAAGCAATTCATGTATCACCAAAGCATGATCCAATTCCAATAAACATGTGTCCTGAAGAAGACAGAAGACACTGTCTGGCTTTCTATCAGATCACACATTGCATCCAAGACCAGAAAAGGTCTAACTCCTCCAATTCATTAGTGGTTAAAGAATGCAGATATTGGAAGCAACAAGGGTTAAAACACCCACAACAAACAAAAAAGAAACCAAACCAGCACCAACACATGCCATCAGCAGAAATCCATTTTGTTCCTTACTGCAGTTCATGCTGTCCACAACCCCATCTGGCCAGGGAACCAGGAAAACCTCTTAGCAAGCCATTGCAACCAGAACAACAGCGTTCGCCACCCCCACCAACAAGCTCATGCTAGCACCTCCAGATCAGCTGATAAGACCTTGTTTTTAAACTCCTGCAGAATGGATTTGGTGAGCTGCTGCAGACATAAGCATCCTCTGTGCCTCGGACTACAGTGGAACAGCATTAAAAGCTGTTTCCAGGCTAGCGGAGACAAGAGCTAAGCAGCTGGAATGAAGCCAGGACAAGCATCTCTTCCTAGCTTCAGGATCTGATTGGGAGTCTCTCTCTATGCAAGACAGAGGGAGAGCCATTACCTTGCCCTCACAGCATGAGGCAGTATTAAAGCAGGCAGAATAAATCCCAGGAGCCCATGCCTTTGCAGGCATCTGTCTAATGCCAGGGCTGTGCGCTGGATGTGCCTCACAAGCACAGGAGATGGTCAGGATGCAGCTGGGACCAGCAAAGGCGCTGGAGCTGCAGTGTACCCTGAAGGGCTCTGGAGTTCCTGCACCCCCTCCATGGTACACCTGGGGCAGCAGCTGACTGCGGGGCTGAGCTACTATTGCCAGAAGCAAACAGGACTTGTAAACCATAACAAGGCAGCCAATTCCATAAAGCTCTACCCACACAACAAGCAAAGCATCTGTTTTACCTCTGGCTGCCCCAAACAACTGGCATTCTTTGAGGAGATAAATGCTTCTTCCCTAGCAAATCAAGCCCTTATTCAGCAATTCAGCCAAGGGCAAAATCTCACCATATGCCCTTTGTGTCCCAAGAGCCATTTTGATATTTGGGGTTAATGCTGTTCCCACCTGGACATGCCTCCAAGAAAGCAGATGAGCGAGCATGCACTTCCTGCACCTTCTGCCAATTACAGCAGTGCTCAGCCATGTTTATTTACCCTCTGTCTGAGCTGCCCAGATCTTTGACCCGATGCACACTGAAAACCACCCTGCCTCCCCTCACACAGAGGCTCTCCACGTCTCCAAGGTGGCACTGGAGACCAAGGGCAGTAGAGGAGACCTCGGTGAGGCACTGCAGGAGCACATCAGATGCCAGCCCTGCAGGACGCAGGGGAGCCTGCGGCTGCTGGTAATGCTCTGCTGCCTCCCACCATTGTGCACGTTCACCCGGCTGCCTGGCCACAGCGTTCTGCTGCAGCACCATCCCCCAAACACCTCCTCCCAGCCGCATCTTCTCCCTCCCAGCAGCTCACTTGCAATTGCTTCCCCCTGCTCCCACCTTCAGTAGGGTGCAGCTCCACTGCAAGCAGCTTAGTAAGCAGTTTATTAACGGGAGGAAGGTTTGGGGGGAAACAAGGTTTGGGAAGTTTGAGAGCCATTGATGCACGCCAGGAGCTGCCTCCGTCATCGCTTCTCGGGCTTTGTCTGGCAGCAGGAGGCACGCCCGCTGCTTATCCTTGGAACAAGCAAGCCGGAGAAACCCCCCATCCCTCCTCAGTATCACCACAGAGAAACCCTGTGCCCACCCAGCTAACTGTAAGGCTCCCAAGGAGAGAAAAGTTTTCATCAGCCCTACCAGAAACGGCCCATCAAAGCGGTCCTTTGTTACAGGCCGGCTGGGCACCCTGCCTGCTGCCTCAGTCACCGGACGGGAATCCTGCCCTCCCCACCCCACCGAGGAGCAGTACCTGCCTGCCTGCAGCAGCTTGTCCAGCGCTGGCACTCCCGCAGGCCCCGGCGCTGCGGCGATGCGCGGCTTGCACCGCGCTGCACTCCGGCTCTAGCAGAGGCGCAGGCACCAGGCGCTCGGCAGCCAACCACACTGCAGCGGGCGGGGGGGGAAGGGGGAGGAGGAGATCCAGGCTCTAGAAACACGATGGTGGGATGCTCTTCTGGCAGCAGAAAGCATCACGCACGCCAAGCCCGGGGCTCCCTCCTCAGAGACCCACAAGGAATGGGGCAGTCTCTGAGCTGCTGCTGCATGCTGCCCAAGGAGCATTACCCCACCATCAGACCCACAGTCACCCCTACCCTGCATCGGCTATCTCTGCACCATCCAGCACTCAGGTTTTACATCCTGCTTGGGATCACCTTCAGCCGTGTCCCCACTGCTGACCCCATCCCAAGCTCAAGCCAAGCTATGTGACCGCTATTGCTGTGCCCGCAGAAGCAGGCAGATCCAGAACAAAATCCCAGTGCTAGCACTGCAGGGTGCAGAGCTGGGCCAGCCCTGCCTGGAAGCATCTGTTCTACCTCTAGATGCTTTGCACAGAGAGCACAGATGCCGCAGCATTGCAGCATCCAATGTAGTCAGCGAATTGTTGCTATAACCACAGCACTACAGCAACACAAAACTTTCACAGCACAACCCACAGCATTTTGGGTTCCTCAGCTACCTATATCTGCCTAAGCCACTGCTCCACTGGGATCCCTGACCCTCCCCACAGGTGCTCTCAGAGATGGGGAAGAGAAGGGAACCCAGCCATGGCAATACATAGGGTCTTCTCTTCCCTCATCTCACAACACACGTCTTCACTACATCTTACAGTTCTCCCTTCCCTAGTTCTGGAGAGCAAACCCAGCTGGCTATAGGGGTATGCATGGCTACAGTGGGGTTAAAGAAAAAATCACAGCAGTATAACAGGAGCGCAAACACACCTTATTTATCTTACACAGACAGCCATTCCCGGCAGTGAAGACACAGCCTAATTTTAGAACAGTGAATCTCTCACTCTGTGTCTACAGAACCTTGGAAACTGCCATACCTCAAATCCTGTGTTCAGCTATGGCCCCTCACTACATGAGAGATATTGAGGTGCTGGAGCAGAGCCAGAGAAGGGCAACGGAGCTCGTGCAGAGCCTGGAGCACAAGAGAGATGGGGAATGGCTGAGGGAGCTGGGGGAGTTCAGCCTGGAGAAGAGAAGGCTCGGGGGGACCTTACTGCTCTCTATAACTGCCTGACAGGAGGATGGAGCCAGGAGGGGCTGGGCTCTGCTCCCAAGGAACAAAGGATGGGACAAGAGGAAACGGCCTCAAGCTGCACCAGGGGAGGTTTAGGCTGGATATTGGGAACAATTCCTTCCCCAAAGGGCAGTCAGGCATTGGAACAGGCTGCCCAGGGCAGTGCTGGAGTCACCATCCCTGTAAGTGTTCACAACCCGTGTAGATGAGGCCCTCAGTGCCATGGGTTAGTGGTGGCCTTGGCAGTGCTGGGGCACAGTTGGACTGGATGAGCTTAAAGCTCTCTTCCAACCTGGTTGATCCTGTGTTTCTATGAGTCAGGCTGTCCCACCCTTGCCATAAACACACGCCTCCCTCTGTGCTGCCGGCCCCTGCCAGCCGTCGCTGCGTGGCAGGGCAGAGCACAGGCCCAGAGCTGCCCAAGGAGAACAGGACCCGGCGGTGCCGCCAGAGCAAAGGGCTCGCCAGGGTCCCGCTGTCCGCGGGGCTCACCCCGACAAGGCGGCGTTACCGCGGCCCGCCGGCTCCCAGCCTGGGACATGCCCCGCTCCGCTCCCACCGCCCCGGGGAGCTCCTGTGTGGGGCCGGCCCGAATCCGCTCCGAGGCGGCCGACCCCCCTCCCCACGGGCCCCGCGCAGCCGCCGTGCCGGTCAGTGGGTGTCCCGGGCCCGCTGCTCAGGGAGACCGACCGCAACGCCCGCGGCCGGGAGAACGACCGAGTCCCGGGCGCCACAACCCCGCCCGCCCAACCTGCTCGGCGCTCAGTCTCGGTGACGGCGGCGGTCGCAGTCCCGGTCTCAGTCCCGGTCGCAGTCCCGGGGCGGGGCGAGAGCCCAGCCCGACAGCACCCGGCCCTCAGCCGCGCAGCCCCTTTAAATCCAACATGGCCGCCGGCCCCGCCCCGCCGGCCTCCCCCGGTGCCGCCCCGCTCCGCCGCGGCGCATGCGCAGTGGCGGCAGTGATGGCGGCCGGGCTGTGCCGTGCCTTCGGGGCGCTGCTGCTGTCGGCCGCCCGGCCCCGCGCCCCCCCGCCGGGGCCGGTGCCCCAGCTGCCGGCGGCAGCGCTGGCGGCCGCTTGCCGAGCGCTGAGCGGCTCCGCTCCGTGCTGCACCAGGGACCCCATGTGGAAGTGCCGGGTCAAGTACACTGTGCGCCCCTTGGCCGTGAAGAGGACCGGCGGGCGCGACCACACAGGTGGGCGGGCGGGGGTCGGACAGGGCCTCGCCGGGGCGGTACCGGGGTGTTCCCGTCTGCAGCCGCTTCCTCTGTCCCCGTAGGCCGGATCCGTGTGCGGGGCATCGGCGGGGGACACAAGCGGCGGTACCGAATGATCGACTTCCAGCGGCTGCGCTACGAGGAGGGCGCCCCGGCACAGCCCTTCACCGAGAAGGTCATCAACGTCCGACCCGACCCTTGCAGGCGAGTGCGGGGTGAGGGCCCTGCCCCGGGCCCCTTGTGCTGAGCCCCCTCCCAACCCACCCACTGTGGGTCCCTGTGCAGGTCGGCAGACATAGCCCTGGTAGCCGGCGGCAATCGGAAGCGCTGGATCATTGCCACGGAGAACATGCAGAAAGGGGACATCATCAAGAACTCCTCTCACATCGGCAGGATGGCAGGTGCACAACGGGGCTGGGGACACAGCCCAGCCCTGCCAGGGGCTTGTCAGCTGCTCCTCAACCAGTGCATCTGCTTCTGTTTTCCAGTGTCAGCCAACGAAGGGGACGCCTACCCGCTGGGGGCTCTGCCTGTCGGCACGCTGATCTGCAACCTGGAGAGCCACCCTGGGAAGGGAGCACAGTACATCCGGGCAGCCGGTGTGTCTCTGGGCAGGGGACCTGCCATTAGTAGCCAGTTTTGGCTTAGGGCAGATGGAGAGTATGGCAGGGGGACACTGCCCTGCCTGGCCAATGACAGGGAGTTGCTGTCCTCTCTCCTCCCTGTGTTATAGTGCAAAACAAGCCCTCCTGAGAGGCAGGGGCAGCTCTGCCCCGATGCTGGCTGGTGATGCCTGGACAGTCTGGCTTCAGCAAGAAGTGTGCCTTGAAGGGCAACAGCAGGGGCTCTGGGGAGTTCCCAGCACAGGGATGTGCTCACCATAGGGTGGGATACTTTGTCCTGCTGCCTGGGGTAGCTGCCGACTCTCCTCTTGCCTGCTGCAGGGACTTGTGGGGTGCTGCTGAGGAAAGTGAATGGGACTGCCATCGTGCAGCTGCCTTCGAAGAGGCACATGCAGGTAGAGGAGCCGTGCTGTCCCTGACCTGACCACCTGGGCACAAACGTGTGTTCCCAGGGGGGCCTGCAGCTCTTCCCTGTCCCCTAGGTGCTGGAGACCTGCGTGGCCACAGTGGGACGTGTGTCCAATGTCGACCACAACAAGCGAGTGATCGGGAAGGCAGGACGGAACCGCTGGCTGGGCAAGCGCCCGCACACAGGCTTGTGGCATCGCAAAAGTGGCTGGGCCGGGCGCAAGATCAGACCTATCCCGCCCATGAAGAGCTACGTCAACCTGCCGCGGGTCACGGCACAGAAGTGATGTCGGTGGCCAATAAAATGTTCCCAACACCACCACTGTTGCCTTACTGCTGCCTTTTCTGCACAGGGCCTCGGGGGGGTGCTTTCCCTATGGGATTTCTTCAGCCCCTGCCAGGAGATGAATGTGGGGCTGTGGGCTGCCTTAGCTTGAGCTTGTGGGGGTGATGGGATCTTGGGGGGGGTCAGAGCTCTGCACAGTCCTGCCAAACCTGGCTACAGGACAGCCAGGCTCTTTACCTCATCTTACGGAGCAGTGAAGCCAGGTGGGCAGCTGGGTGGTAAAGGCGGCTGCCGACCAGGACAACCCGCTGGGGCAGTGCAGCCGGTGGCACCTCGCGGTCCCGGTACTGCCCTCCGTTCCCCCGCTGCCTCCCCCGTCCCACACGGCCCGAGCCCGCTGCGCCAGCCCCGGCCGGTGCCGCACGCTCCGCCGCGGACACGGCACCGGTCGCCGCGCGGCTCCCGTCCCGTCGGGTGGGCACTGCGCATGCGCGCCTGCCGACCCGGAAGCGCCGTGGGAGATGGTGTTGGAGGTAACGTGGCCCGGCGGTTCCATGGTGGAGGGTGGTGGGCCGGGGCTGGGGCTGGGCACGGCCCCGGCTCGTACTGGTTATACTGGGGTGACCCTCTGCAACAGGTCTCGTTCCGGAAGCCGGTGAAGCCCAGTGGGGCTGCGGCAGTCAGATGAGACTGGGCAGGGCCAGGGTGCCCTGGGAGATCTCGCTCTGCCAGGGCCGTTAGAGGCTCACAACAGTGGCCGTGGGCACAGCCGGTCCAACAGCACGTTTCAGTTGTTAACCGGCCATGTTACAAGCACTGAGACCCACAGGATCAGCCACAGCAAAGCCTGACCCTCAGCCACCCCCCCCCAACTCCTGCTCCCCCTCTGCCTCTGCAGGCACACTTCCCATCATGGTGAATGAGAGGCGTAATGGCAACCTGCTGGTGCCCCTGGGACCCAAAGTGCAGGCCTACCCAGAGCAGCTGCTGCGGCAGCGGCGAGGCCACGATGGGCAGCCCGAGTACCTGATCCAGTGGAGTGTCATCAGCCGGGAGGAGAGAGCAGCAGGCGGCAGCGGCACCTCCTCTGCGGAGACGAAGCTGGAGAACGTGTCCATGTGGATGTCTGCAGAAGAGGTCTGTGCCAGCTGCCTGGCGCTGCTGGACCAGAGGAAGCTGGAAGGGCAGCGTGTGACAGGGGAGAAGGCAGCCGGCCCGTCCGCTGCAGATGTGCTGGGGGATGAAGCCTCACTGCTGGAGATGAAGGCTGATGTCAGGGGCCTGGTGCAGCGAGCTGGGCGGCAGATGGCCGAGTCCCGGGCCCCTACATCCTCCATCCTCAACATCATCCACGTGCTGAGCGCGTATGCCAGCATTGGCTCGCTGGTGGGTGCCTTCAAGGAGACGGGAGCCCTCGACTTGCTGATGCAGATGCTGTGCCACACGGACAAGGAAATCCGCCACAGTGCTGGCAAGATGCTGAGAGCCCTGGCTTCACATGATGCAGGTGGGGCTGCTGCTGCTCATTGTCCCTGAGGAGGTGCTGCTGGGCAGCTGAGGGCTGCCAGCCCTTTTGTAGGGGTTATCTTTAGGGAGCCTAAAAAGTTTCTGTTGTTACAGGGAGCTGGGCCTATGTCCTGCTGTCCCTGAGTCAGCAGGATGACATTGAGCAGCACATGGACTTTGACAGTCGTTACACCTTGTTGGAGCTGTTTGCTGACACAATATCCTCTGAAGAGCACTGCATGTCCTTTGAGGGGATTCACCTTCCCCAGGTAGGAGCAGCCCCACCAGCCCTGGGGCTGCTGAGCAGGACTGGGTATTGGGAGATCTGGCCCAGCATCTGGGTCTGGCTTGAAGCTGAGGGCTGCTGGAGGGCTCATCCACGGAGTATCTGAGCAGGGCGATGAGGGTGTGCTGAGAGGTCTCTGTTGCTGCTCCAGAGCTGTCAGGGTTAGAGTGTGACAGCCGTGCTTGTTGCAGATCCCTGGGAAGCTGCTGTTTGTGCTGGTGAAGCGCTACCTGTGCGTGGCTTCTCTCCTGGACAAGCTCAGCGGTGATGTGGAGCAGGGAGGGGGGCAGCAGGGCAGCGCTGTGCCCAGCACACTCACTGAGGAGAAGAGCCTCGTGCAGCAGGAGTTTGAGTTCAGCACGGCCATGGCAAACCTCATCTCGGAGCTGGTGCACGTGATGGGCTGGGGCCACGGCCACAAGGCCGAGCTGCCGCCCCAGCGGGAGCCGCAGCCTCGCGCCGCGCGCTCCATCTTCCAGCCCAGGGCCGCATCCTGCGGCGCTGCTCCAGCAGCCCCTGCTCCCGCAGCCAAGGAGCCCGTGGGCTTCAAGCCGCGCTCGGCCTTCCCGAGCCGCAGCAGCTACGTGGAGTACGTGCAGGCGCGGCTGGTGCGGGGCATGCGGGTGCGCATGCTGGAGGACTATGAGCAGGTCAGTGCGGGCGACGAGGGCGACTTCCGGCAGAGCAACGAGGGCACGCCGCCCGTGCAGGTACCTGCTGCGGGGCCGGGGGGCTGTCAGCTCTGCCCCTGCCGTGTGCAGGGAACAGGCAGCCACGTGTGGGAGCAGCAGGGCTGCACCTGCCTTCCCTCAGCCTGTGTGTGTCGCGCTCTCCTCCTCAGGTGTACTGGCAAGGCCTGGGCTGTACGTACTGGGTTCACTGGCACATGGTGGAGATCATTGGCGCTTCGGGGCCAGAGGAGCGTGAGGGCTGGGAGAAGGTGTCCACCCTGCCCCAGAACTGCAGACTGGCAGCAGGTGAGCAGTGCACCAGCTGGGCACGCAGCTTTCCTCCCAACCCTTCTGCAGCTGCAGCTGGCACCGCAGGTCCTGCTGGTGCCGGGTGTCTGAGTGCGTTGCCTTGGCTGGTGCAGGCACTGTGGGAACAGGCTGGGGTGCAATGAGCTAGAGGTGCCCATTTTGAGCATTTCTGTTCTACATCCTAAAGAGGTTCAAGTGATGATGGTAATCCCCATCTCTACAGCTTCTAGGGTCTCCTCCGAGTTCGTTCCCCCTCTCTGGCTGCTCTCCTGTCACCTGCCTTACCCACAGCAGTCTGTGGGACAGTGGAGAGAGCTCTTTCCCTGGGGGATGTGGGGTGTGCAGCAGCGGATGGTGGAACGGGCAGAGGTGACAGTGTCCTGCTTTGCTGTGTCCTCCTGCAGCTGCACAGCCGCTTTTCTGCAAGCCCTCTGGGGGGCTGTACTCGCTGCCTTACCTGGGGGAGGGCTCGACCAAGGCTGCAGAGGTCCTGAGCCGCCCCGAGTGGTGGGAGCTGCTTTACTTTGTGAAGAAGCTGGAGGCGCAGGAGCAGCAGGAGGTCCTGTGCATCATCCGGCAGGAGCAGGGAGAGCAGGTATGGGGAGAGCCTGCACTGGGGAAGGGCTGGGGCCCTCTGGTGCTGCAGCTCTGTGTGCTCTGGCTCTGGCCATCAGCAGAAGCGCAGGGTCTGTGGCGAGGCTGTGAGGGTTGATGTGACACCATCTGTGCAGCTGCCGCAGGGGGGTGAAGAAGCCCTGATGCAGCTGTCGGTGCCTGTGGAGCTGGCCCAGAAGGTGCTGCAGGTCTTGGAGCAGCGTTGCCAGGGCAGGGCTCAGAGCGACCTGCGCGGCTCCCACGTCTACGCCAAGTACTCCCTCAGCAGGGGGGCTGAGCAGGAAGGCACCCGGAGCACCGCGGGGTCCTCGGAGGGTGCCGGCTGCAGGAGCCCTGAGCCCACAGTGGCCGAGGCAGTGAAGGAAGAGCTGCCTGCAGCCTCAGAGCCGCCCCGAGCCCCCACTGTGGAGGTGAAGTCGGATTCTGAGCTGTTCAGCGAGCTCCTGCAGAAGGAAGGGCTGTTGCTGCCAGAGGTGACAGAGGAGCAGAGCAAAGGTAATGTCCTGCTGCTGGAGCACATTCAGGGGGCCAGAGGCAGCTCCATTGCCTCCAAGGAGGAAAGCTGTGGGCAGGGCAGGGCAGGGCAGGCAGCTGCAGGTTACCTGGGGAGGGGAAGGCCGTGGGTCTGGTCCGTGGGTGTGTGGCACCGTGGGAGTTGCTGGGGGTGTTGCTGCTGCCCTGACACCTGCGTCCGTCCCTCCTTCCACCAGCGTTGGGCAGCTCCGAGGGGGTGAGCGAGAGGGGCTCCCTGGCCAAGATTGCAGCCGCGGTGGATGTGATCCAGAGCAGCAGCTCAGAGCTGGGGCTGCGCTTAACGGGGCTCATTCACATTCTGAAGATCCTGGAGGAGGAGCCCGAGCAGCAAGGCAGCAAAGCCCAGAGCGGACTGGGGACCAGGAGTGTTGGGTGAGCTGTGGGTGCTGTGCACCCCTCCTGCCTGGTGGGGAGGGCTGTGCCTGCAGGGTGGGGGACAGTGCTGGTGGTGGGAGTGGGAAGGCTGCTGTGTCCCTGCCTGTTCAGCAAGAAGAAAGCTGGATCTTGTGTCCCTTGGTCCCAGGCAGGCTCATTCCTGGGGCTGACCCCACCGTGGTAGAGCCACGTGGGCAGGGAGAAGGCGATGGACAGGGCTGGAGGTGTTGGTGTGCCAGCGGTGGTGGCATCCTGAGATGTCCTTTCCTGTGCAGGGAGAAGCTGGTGAAGGTGGCAGTGGAGCTGCTGGCCACGGAGGGGGCAGAGAAGGCCGTGGTGGTGGTGACGCTGCGGCTGCTGGCCCTGCTCATGGCCAAGTACGAGTGGCGCGTGATGTTCGGCATGGAGGGCGGTGTGCGGGCCGTGCTGTCCTGCATGCAGCAGCACGGCTCCTCCGCCCTGGTGCAGCAGGCTGGCCTGGCAGTGAGTGTGGCACAGGGGATGCTGTAGGCGGTGGGCAGGCTGCAGGCTCACCCCGGTGTGCCGGAGGTGCCCGCTGCCCTCCTGACTGCTGCTGTCCTTGCAGGCCCTGAAGGTGCTGGTGGGAGCTGTGGCCGGCGAGGCAGGAGGTGCCGGTGGGAAGCTCTCGCCCCTGAAGCAGGCTGACGCGCAGCTGATTCGGGAGATCTTTGCCAGCATCGGCTCTGCCTCCGGCAAGGGCTCAGCAAACCTGCTGAGTGCCATCCCTGCCGCCCTGAGCACCATGCGCAGGGTCCCCGGGTAGGGCAGAGCGAGGGCGGTGGCAGGGGTGGGATGGGCAAGGCCGGCAGGTGGGTCGGTGGGTGCCATGGGGAGGACGGCACCCACATGGCTGTGTCCCTGCAGGGGCTCCTCGGCCGTGCAGAACGGTTTGCTGGTGGTGAACGTGCTCATCGACGGCCACCGGGGCCTGGCGGAGCAGCTGTGGAGCTGCGACCTCCCCGCGGTGCTGCAGAGCTGCTGGAGGGACGGGCAGAGCCCCGGCTGCCCTCACGCGACGCTGGCCCTTGGCACCATCAACCGCCTGGCGGAGCACGGGCTGCCCCTGGGCCCGCAGAGCGCAGGTAGCAGCCGCCCGGCCCCGCCGTGCCATGGCCCCGCTGTGCCGCGGGCAGGGCAGAGCTCCCGCTGCCGCCTCGCGAGCGGGGGCCTGGGCCGGGCCCGCGTGTCCTTGTCGTGGCAGGCTTAGAGGCCCCTCTGGAGCTGGGGGACGTGCGGAGGCTGCTGAGCGGCCCCGGGGACGGCATCTTGTCCAAGGACGTGCTGGTGGCCCTGGAGCGGCTGCTCTGCGGCCAGGACCCTGTGCCCTGTGCCGAGGCCGCGCGGCTGCTGCGGGAGCAGAGGTGCTTCCGGGCACTGCTGCGCAGCCTCGAGCTGCTGGGGGCAGAGAAGGCCGTGAGCCTGAGCATCCTCAGGTGGGTGCAGGGCCCCACAGCAGGGGTGTGAGTGCTGGTGGTGCTGGGGGCACACGGTGCATGTATGGGGTCCTGGTGGGGCAGGGGCGGGTGCAGCCCAGCACATACATGGGTGCTGATTGGGGTGTCTGGGGTCGCAGGGCTGTATGGGGCTAGAGCAGCATGGTCCTGGGTGCTCAAGGGGTGTCTGAGGCACCAGGGCAGTCAAGGCTCCCAGTCCCTGTGGGCCGTTGGTGTTCCAGAGGGGCAGGAAGCAGGGCTGCCTCTGACACCTCCCATTGCTGTGTGCCATGGCCTGAGTGAGCGACCTGTGTCACCCAGGATCCTGAGCAAGATGCTGGACGGTTACCAGGAGGATGCGCTGCCCTGGCACGAGTGTGTGGAGCCCTGCGTGTCCTCCCTGAGCGCCCACAGCAGCGACCGGGAGGTGAGGGGCCCACAGGGATGTGCTCAGTGCTCTGTGCTGGCTGAGCCACCGGCAGCAGCTCAGCCTGTTGTGGGCAGTGCAGCAGAGAGGTGGGGAGCGGCAGCTGTGGTTGTGTCCTGGCTCTGGCATTGCCCTGGCCGTGCCTCGCCAGGCTCCAGCAGTGCTGCTGTGGTGTTGGGGTGAGGGGATGGAGCAGAGCAGCACCACTGCTGCTGCTGCTGGTGCTGGTGCTGGGCCTGGCAGGTCCTGGCTGCTCACGGCTGCTGCTCCGCAGGTGCTGCAGGAGGTCGTTGGCTTCCTGCACCGCCTGGGCACTGCCAGCAAGGACTGCGCAGTGGTGATGTGCTGTGTGGGCACCCACGAGGCTCTGGCCAAAGCCCTGAACAAGCACAGCACGGCCCTGCCGCTGGCACAGGCCCTGCTCGCCCTGGTGATGGACTACGAGAAGCACGCCGGCATCTCCAAGAAGCTGCTGACCAGCATCTTGGCTGGCTGCATCCAGGTGGGCACTGGGGGGGCTGGGGTGCTGCAGCTCTGGGTCTTGGGGCCATCCAGCAGTCCTGGCACCGAGGGGCAGCCTCCTGCTCTCTGCCTGCTGCAGCCCTGTGGGGGGTGAGGGGAGGAAAACCCAGGGCCCGAGGTCAGAGCTTCCCCCCATCCCATAGCTGGTGCTGGGGCAGATTGAGGAGCACCGCCGGAGCCACCAGCCCATCAGCATCCCCTTGTTTGATGTCTTTCTGCACAACCTGTGCCGAGGTGAGTGTGGTGAGTGGGAGCTGAAGCCCTGCCTGGCACCTGAGGCCTGGCTCCTGGAGGCTCTGTGTGCTTCTCGTACAGGCTCCAGCATGGAAGTAAAGGAGGAGAAGTGCTGGGAGAAGGTGGAGGTCTCTTCCAACCCCCACAGGGCCAGCAAGCTCACTGACAGGAACCCCATGACCTACTGGGAGTCAAACGGCAGCACCGGCTCCCATTTCATCACTGTCCACATGCAGTGTGGTGTGGTGGTCAGGTGGGGCTGTGCTGGGAGGAGAGGGCTTTGGTCCCCTGTGTGAGCCCTGCCCCAGCGGTCCCTGTCCTGGGGGTTGCTGGATGTGGGCAGTGGTGTGTGGGGATAGCAGGGGCCAAGGCAGGGGAGGTGGGGACTGCTGGGCAGCACCAGTCTGCTGTGCTGCAGGGAGATGAGCATGCTGGTGGCCAGCGAGGACTCCAGTTACATGCCAGCCCGTGTGGTGGTGCTGGGGGGAGACAGCCTTGCCACCATCAGAACTGAGCTCAATGCAGTGAGTACCTCGAGGGCTGCTGAGGCCATGGGGCTGCATGGGAGCTGTGGGCTGGTGTGGGGCCCTGGGCGATGCCCCATGGGGAGGTGGGGATGGCAGGAGCTGTGCTGCAGGAACTGCCTTGCTGTAGTCAGTGGGTGCTGGAGACTTGGGCCTGGGCAATGCTGCAGCCTGGGCTACAGCAGCCTGGGGTGCTGGGGCTGTTGGCCATGAGTGGGGCCCTCGCCGGGGGTGCCTTTGGGCTGCACAGGGGCTGCTGGCGAGGGACAGAGGCCCTGGCTCTAACAGGGTGGTCAGGGGAGCAGGGAAGGTGGCTGGTGCCTGCCCCTTGGCTTGCTGAGGGCTGTCTGCCTGTAGGTGACCATCCTGCCATCAGACAGCAGAGTGATCCTGCTGGAGAACATGAGCCGCTTCTGGCCCATCATCCAGATCCGGGTGAAGCGGTGCCAGCAGGTAGGGGAGCGGGAGCTGGGGCAGGGAGCTGGCAGTGTGTGTGGTGTTGGGGCCATGCCCGAGGAGCTGAGAGTTGCTCTGTCCCACAGGGCGGCATCGACACCCGTGTGCGTGGCATCGAGGTGCTGGGTCCCAAGCCCACTTTCTGGCCCGTGTTCAAGGAGAAGCTGTGCCAGCGCGCGTTCCTGTCCTGCACTGCTCGGGCTCACGCCTGGTGCCAGGAGATCTGCTGGGACCGGGGGCAGCTGCTGCAGCTCTTTGGCAGGTGAGCCGTGTCCTCGCCCCGGTCTCTGAGGGGCTGTGGGGCGAGTGGGGCTTCCGTGCCGATGGCAGGGGCTGCGCTGCTGTCCCGGGAGTCCCCGTGTGCTGCCCGGTGGCTGTTGCAGGCTGAACCGGGCGCTGCGGCACGAGCAGGGCTTCGCCGAGCGCTTCCTCCCCGACGAGGAGGCTGCGCGGGCCTTGGGCAGGACGTGCTGGGAGGCGCTGGTGACCCCGTTGGTGCAGAGCATCACCAGCCCAGGTACCTGTGCTCCCCGGGCCCGTGCCCCAGGCTGAGGCAGCCGCTCTGAGCCCGGTTCCCTCGCAGACCCCGACGGCGTCAGCGCCCTGGCCTGGCTGCTGAGCGAGTACCTGGAGAGCTTGGAGCCGCCGCGCCGCGCCACGAGCCCCGGGGCTGCCTTCGGTTCCCGTGTGCGGCGCCTGACCCAGCTCCTGGTGCACGTGGACCCCGGCGGCTGGGAGCCGGAGGAGGCGCGAGGTGAGCGTGGGGCTGGGATGGAGCTGGCCTGGAGCACTGGGCTGTGGTTGTGGGGATGTGCTGGGGGCGTGGGGAGGGCACAGGGGCACCGGAGGCTCCAGAGCTGGGGAAGGCTTGTGGCTGTGTCCCTGCAGTGCCTGTGGCCACTTGGAATCTGCACTGATCCCGCAGGGAGAGGGGCGGCTGCTGGCGGTCATTGTGTGGGACCTGCCCGTGGAGCCGCACTGAGCCTGGGGTTGTCTCTTGGCAGGTGGGAAGCAGGGGAAGGCCAAGGAGGAGCCGGCCAGGCCTGGCAAGGAGGTGGTGGAGAAGTCAAGCAGCCTGTGGGGCATCTCGCAGTGCTGGCGTGGCGTGGTGCAGCAGCAGGTAGTGCTTGGAGGGCTGGCTGTGGGGCCAGAGAGGGTAACTGGGACCTCACACCGGACACGTGTAGTGCCATGCAGGGCTTGACAGTGGCCTGGGCACTGTGTGGGGAGGGTGCAGGGCTGTACCTGGCCTCTGCATGGCCTGGAGGGGTGTGGGACAGCCCTTCTGTGCTTGCTGCCTTGGCAGGGCTCAGGCACCAGCCTGCTGCCACCGGCTGGGAGATGGGTGCAGTGCTGGGCTACTTATTCCAGTGCTGGGCAGTGTCCTCCTGCTCCTGTCCCTCCACAGGCTCTTGGCAGCTGACTGCTGGCTGGGATCTGGGCAGTTGGTGTCAACAGAGTGAGGTTGGGACTGCAGCCATTCCTGCAGGCCCCATGCACATCCTGCTGTGGGGCTCACCCCTCTGCTGTCGTGTCCCACAGGTGCAGCGGTTCCTGGAGGCAGCCGGGCAGGCACCAGACCTGGTGGAGCAGTACTGCAGGCTGTACCAGCGCCTGCGCGGTGCCACGGAGGAGCTCTTTGGGCAGCGAGCTGCCTTTGCGCTGGCCCTGGGCCAGGGCTTCGCGGGGGCTTTGCTGCAGCTCTCCTTCCTCACTGCCCTGCACGTGAGTCCAGGGGCACCAGTGCCGGGGCTGTCCCAGCTGCTCCCAGCAGAGCTGTGCCCTCAGCCCAGCCCTGCAGCCGCCCCGCAGGGATGAGCCCCTCTGCAGCCGCCCTGTCCCTCTGCAGGTCACTGAGCAGTTTGCCCGCTACCTGGACAGGCAGATCCAGGAGCTGCGCAGGGCTGAGGGCAGCTCGGGGTCGCTGCAGCAGATCCTGGAGCCCTTCGTTGTCTTCAGTGGCCTGGAGCTCGCCCACACCTTCGAGCACTTCTACCGGTGAGGGTGCCGTGTGTGCATGGGACCAGAGGGTCTGGGGTCCATGCTGTGGTGTGATAGGGGAGGTGCAGGTGATGCTGAGCTCGGCTGTGTGTGGCTGTGCTGCTCCTTTTCCCAGCTCTGGTGTGTGGAGGGAGGGTTGTGAGTGTCTGCAGGGGCTGCTGGTCTGTGGAGGCACATTCCCTGCTGGCACTGGAGAGGGGAGATGGGAGCTGCCGGGCCCATGTGCCCTGGGGGAGGCTGGAGCCAGGGCTGTCTCCTGGCACATGGCTGATGGCCACAGGGCTGGGGCCGTCCCCTGACCTGACGCTGGTACCTGTGGCAGGCACTACCTGGCTGACCGGCTCCTGCTGCAAGGGCCGTCGTGGCTGGAAGCAGCCATCGTGGAGCAGATCGGGCTGTGCTTCCCCAGCCGCTTCCCCCAAGCCATGCTGAGCAACCTGGCTGAGTCGGAGGAGCTCCAGCGGCAGTTTCGCCTCTACCAGCTGCAGGAGCAGGACAAGCAGCTGCTGGAGCTGGACAAGGGCCTGGACGAGGTGAGTGCTGCTGGGGTGGGGAGCTGGGGGCTGCCCGTGTTCCTCACTGTGCTCCTGAAGCCCATCCTGAGCCCTGCTCCTGCCCCTGTGCCAGGCACCGGGAACAGCCTCGGTGGGGGATGCGCCGGAGGTGACGGTGCTGGCCCTGTCCCCGCGCTGCTGGCCTGTTTCACCACTGTGCCACATGGAGCAGCCCCAAAGGTTCTTCTCTGCGGCGCTGAGCTCTCCCCTGGACGAGTTCGCCAACTTCTGCAGGCACAGTGAGTGTTGGGCAGCCCTCAGGCCCTGCAGCCTGAAGGCAGGGGTGTGCTGGGGGGCCTGGAGGGCTGCCTCTTGCGCTGATGCTGCCTCTTGCACTGATGCTGCCTCTTGCACTGATGCTGCCTCTTGCAGGCCAGAGCCTGCTGGGCTGGGAGTGCACAAAGCCCCGGCGGTTGCAGTGGACGTGGCTGGGCCATGCTGAGCTGCAGTTTGGGGACTGCATCCTCCACGTGTCCACGCTGCAGATGTACATCCTGCTGTGCTTCAACAGCACCGAGGTAGGAGCTGGGGTCATGGGGGGTGATGAGGCAGCAGATGCCAGAGCATGGCCAGGCCATGTCCTCCCTTCTGGTGGGGTCTCCAGCAGTGTTAGGGGCACCGGCTGCCCTCTGTTCACTGGGCTGTGGCTGGTGAGTCTTGGCCTCTGGCAGGAGGTGGCTGTGGAGGCCCTGCTGCAGGTCACAGGGCTCCCTGCTGACCTGGTGCACCAGGCACTGGCACCACTGACCCATGGCGAGGGCATCCTGGTGTGGAGCTGCCCGGTGGGAGGTGAGTGCGGGGCTGGGACAGCCCTGGGAGGTGCTGGTCTGAGCCCTGGGTGGGTGCTGGGGTGGAGGGGAAGGGAGGGGGCTGGAGTGAGCCTGGCTGTGGGTGCTCGGGGCTGTGTGTGGGGTTGGGGCATAAGGCCACGTGTGGGGCTGGGGCCAGGAGCGGTGTGTGGTGCTGTTACCTGGGGACACGTGTAGGGCACAGGGATGGGGCCGAGAGCTGTGATGGCAGCAATGGGAGGGTTTGGTCCAACAGCCACACACGTGTCCTGGGCTCCTCCTGGTCCCAGCTGGGGCCTTGGCTGACCCTGGGCCCGGTGTAGCTCCAGGCACGCTGCGGCTGAACCAGGCAGCCCTGGCCCATGCCTCTGGGTGCCACCTGCGGCTGCTGCCCCAGCAGAGCTACTTGAGGGTGGAGAGGGCTGAGGTCAGCGCCCTGGAAAGGAAGAGGAACATCCTGTGCTGCCTCATCACTCGCATCCTCAAGGTGGAGAAGCAGCTCCACATCGACAACCTGGTGTTTAGGGTATGGAGGGCTCCAGGGGCAGAGCGGGGCTGCCTGGGTGCTGCACCACACTGCAGTGTGGGGCTCTCTTGCTGCTGTAGGTGATTGATGCCTGTCAGAAGGGTGAGCTGGGGCCAGGGCTGCAGTTCCTGAGCTTCTGCTGCCACAGCGTGGACGTGCTGTCCTGTGTCCTGCACCTGCTGAACCAGGGATACCTGCGGCGCCAGGAGGAGAGGCCTCATGTCTTGGAATACGTCTCTACTGAACCCACGTCACCACCTACCTCCCAGGTCCAGCCTCAGGTCACCTTCCAGACTGTTGAGATCAAGACGGCTGCAAGACCAGCCTCTGCCAATAAGAGACAGACTTTTTCCACTTTCAGGTAGAGGAGGATCTGATGGACACGGGCTGGGTCCGGTCTGTCTGCTCCTGAGCCCTTCTGGGGTTTATTATCAATAAACAAGCCAAGTTCCACCTGCTCTCAGTTCATGATTGTGTCGGGGAGCTCAGCTCACCCGTGGCTGGAACATGGCCGGGTCACACACTGGGTGCTGGGCCCAACAGCCCTGACCTCTGTGCCTGCTGCAGTGGTAGCTGTGCCCTGTGCACACACTCTGCCAGCTGTGTCCGGCCCTGTCCTGGGGCCCGGATGGACACCCATGTACCCTGCTGTAATGGTACCAGCATTAATTTATTAAAATTAATCCCGAAAAGGAACCGTACAATAAATTTAAAAAAAATAGAATCTTGTAAAAAAAAAAACAAAACCAAACCAAAAAACCAAACCAAAACCGGTGCCCGCGTGCCCCGTGCATGGGAGCACCTCAGGGCAGCGCTGGGGGATCGGGTACCGCAGCAGCACTGGGGCTGCAGGGGACTAGAAAAGCTGCTGGGGCTCAGCCCTGCAGGGCAGGGCCAGGCCTGGCAGCATGGGGCTGGCGAGGGGCAGTGTGGTGCTGGGGGGCCCTGCTCAGCACCTCTTCTCCCCATGAGCAATCCTGCTGGCTCCAGCACCAGGAACCTGCCTGGGCCCAGCCAGGCTGCGGCCCTGGTGCGCCGGGAGCACACTGGGCAGAGCGGGGCCCACAGCCCTTCCTGGGGCCCTTGTCCCAGGCTGCTGTTGGGGGTCACAGGCGGCAGATGGCATGGTGCCCTGGCTGGTGTTGGAAGGTGCATGGCCCCAGTCTCACTGGCCTCACCTTCGTGGGTCTTGGCTCACAGGGAGTGGTGCAGGTTTGGGATCTTCTGCTGCAGAGTGGGCAGGGGATGGGCCGCAGAAGAGAGGGAACAAGAGTGAGTCCATCTCCCTGTCTCCTCCTGCGACCCTCCACAGCTCCATCCCAGGGCTGCCCTGCCTCTCACACACTCTTTGAGTAGCCAAAGATGCCCACGGGGAGGTACTTGACGTGTGTTGGCCACTGTGCTGCCAGCTGGAAAAACTTCACATCGTTCCACTCCACCCCATCTATGGAGACTGAGACAAGATGGTGCAGTGAGGCGCAGCCTCACCACAGCCAACCCGTGCTGCTTGCTCTGCCCCCCTCCAGCCCCCTCACCTCGCAACATGGTGTTCTGGTGCTTGGCTGTGCAGATGAGGCGTGTGATCCCTTCGATGACTTGGCTTTTGGGCTCTAGGTCCTTCTCTTTTGGCTTCTTGCTCAGGAACATCACTGGGGGCCAAGGACAGACAGCACCAATGTCAGGATGTCTTCACTTGGCCCTGGGTGGGAGCCCTCACCCCAGGGCTGGCCAGGTCTCAGGCCTGCCCTCCTGCAGGCTCCCCCCTGCCCTTTTAGACTGTGGCCCTGCAGTGGGAAAGCACCCCAGGGTGGGCTTGGTTACCTTTCTTGTTCTTCTCCTTGGTGACCACGGTCATGGCCATGGTGCTAGGGGACACCAGCTCCCCCGTGCCGGGGATGCGGCTGACCTGGAGTGAGCGGAAGTTGCTCTTGAGTGTGTTCTTCATACCCGTCTCCCGCTTCTCGCCCTCCTTCTTTCTGTCCAGCCCTTGTGTTGTCCAGTAGTCCACCTGCAGGCCCATCACCTCCACACCAGGGCTCAGGGACCTGGACAAGACAGGCAGCACCATGCAGCACACAGGTGGCTGCCCTTGCTCCTCTCCCTCCCCTCAGCTCTAGGAACACCCTGGCCCCATAACCCCAGGATGTGGCAGCCTTGCCACAAGCATCCCAAACCTTCCCACCCCAGCGTCTCAGACTGTGAGGGGCTTCCTTACCCAGCGCCAGAGAGGCCACTGCTGACAGATGGGGAGGGTGGTGGGGTGCTCACAGTCTCTTTGCCGTAGGGAACTGCTCCACTGGCAGTGGGTGTTGAGCTCAGTAGGGATGGGGTGCAGACTGTGGCATCATCCGAGTCCACTGGGGAGGAAGAGTGTGGGTTGGGAGGGGGGAAACAGGCTGGGAGACACCAACAAAGGTGAAGCAGAAGGGACCCAGGGTGTGTGGGCTCGCAGGGACTCACCAGAGGCACTGAAGGACTGCTCCACCAGGCCCACCTTTACCACCTGCAAGGGCAGATAATCCCCAGCATCAGTAGGGCAAGCACTGCCCCTCTCCCCCCAGCCCAAACTGCCCCCTGGCCCCACAACACACTCACCCCCACAAAGGGTACAAACTTCTGGCAGGAGTCCTCATCAGGGCTGCACAAGGAAGAGAGGCTGGTCAGGGTTTGGGTGTGCTGAGCACCGAGTGCATTGTGGCCCAGGGACCCCCACACTAGCTCACAGCCACCAGGACTGTCTCCTCTGCCTTCCCTCCCATGGAACCCCTGTTCCCAACATGGCAGCACAGGGCACACTACACAAGGAGGCAAGGAGTCGTCCCCTCCAGTGCTGGGGGAGGGCTTGCATGCGGGAGGGCAGCTCTGCCCCGTTTTGGGGGTCACAGCTCCTCTGCACAGCAAGAGGGATGGACGCACATGGGGGAGAAGGGGGGGAACCAGGCAGCGGCACAGCAAGCACAAGCCAATACCTGATATAAAAATCAAAATAGAGACTTCTCTTCCTTGGGTGCCAGAAACCAAGAGAAGGGAGAGGTGAGAGTGCAGCCGGAACACGAGCATCAACCCCCGGGCAGCACAGTGCCAGCTCGCAGCCCCCAGCCCAGCCCAGCCCAGCCCTGGCAGGCAGACCCCACCGCTGGGGCTGTCACAGGGCCGAGTGCACGGGGGGGTGGCAGGGGGTAGCACTGCAGGCCTGTCACTGTGAACCCCACTCCCTTCAGCACAGAGGAGAGCACGGGGCCCCGCTCGCTTGTCCCCTGTCTCCCATAGCCTATCCCCAGACTGCGACCACGAGGCAGGATGGATGTTCCGGGGCAACGCTCACCTCTTCTGCTTGTAGGTCAGCATAGCCTCTGAGATGGGGAGCTGGTGAGAGAGGCTGGCTCCAGCGATGAACTGGGCAACACGGCCTGCGATGTCCACAGTGTCTGTGGGAGCAAAGAGGTATGAGGGCCTCGCTGGCAGCTGGGCTCCCCTTCAGAGCACTGCTGAGCCCAGGTCCTCACCTGCGATGGGTGGCTCAGCCCTGCTGAACAGCTCTCGCCATGCTGTGTCCAGGAAGAGAGTGCTGTACTTGTTATCTACTGAGGCCAGGTACTTGGCCAGAGGGTGAGAGCCTGCGGGAGAGAAGGGCAAGGCTGGCTCCAGGAAGGAATGCCCAGGGTGGTGGGAGAGGACAGATTCCAGGCTCACGGGGGCTCTCACCCAGTGGCACAAGCAGGAAGCGAAGGTAGTTGAGCCAGTCGGGTGTCTTGCTGGCCAGCTGCTCCACGAAGAAACGCAGGACAACGCTCAGGTAGCTCTGGTCGCCTGCCACCACCACCTTCACTGGGGGAGGCATGTGGGAGTTACAGTTACAGCTGCCAAAGGGAGAGGAACAGACAGTGAGGGACAAGCAGCGGCTCAGCAGAGGGGTCAGCCCACCCAGCACCAGAAATCCCTTGCTAACCATTTCCAGCTTGCTGAGCACTGCTATGGGCAAAACCAGCACTGGGCTGCCCCTCTTTCCCAAGGGCCTACACCTGCTCCTATGTTGTGTCCACAATCCCAAAGGATGCTAATGAGCCGTGGGGAAGCCAGAGCCTTTTCCAGCCCTTCTCTGCAGTCACAGGAAGCCACCAGGCTGAGCCCGAGCAGTACTCACTATCGCTGGATGCGGGAGACAGTGGTGTTGAAGGCTGCCTGGATGTCTGCCACGGAGCAGGTGGACACGACCAACTGCTTGTGCGCCTGGAGCTGCTCACTCACGTACTGCAATGCAGAGAGCTTAGGTTAAGGCACCTGGGGGTGGTTGGCCAGCACCAGCCCATGCTTGCCTGGGCCCTGTGTCCCCTGGGGTAGATCAGGGGCCCCTGTCCCCATGCAGGGAGGCTGAAACCACCCAGCCACCCTTGGCTACATGCCTGAGCATCCCTGCTCCTCCTGGCTCTGCTCCAGGGTGGCTGCCTGAGCCCCCCTTTGAGCACAGCAGCCACCACCCTGCGATGGCAAATGCAAAACTGTCCCAAGAACCAGGCTCTGCTTCCTGAGATAAAGGGTTTGGTCCAGGGACCCTCTGATTTAAATCCTGCCATTCCAAAGCAGGGTCCAGCTCTAGGCTCAGACCCCCTCTGCCCATTCCCTTCTCTTGCTGTTTTCCACTGTGGCACTCCAAAATCCTTCTGTGCCTCTTCAGGTGTCTGCATTCAGCTGAGACTAGGGTTACAGCTTCCCCCACACACCCAGCTCTCCTCACAGCACTCACCTGGCCCTGCCACTCGGCCACATTCACCAGCACGATGCTCTCGGGCAGCTGCTCATCAGAGACAAGGATCTGGTTCAGCTGATCGTAAACTGACTTTCGGGGCACCTACAACAGCATCACCACAAAGCTTAACCCCGGCTGCTGCCTGTGGCTGAAGGACAAGCAGGGCTCTTGAGCAGCCTCCAGGGCAGGTGGCTCCCATGGGCTCACCTGGGTGCCATGCCACGAGTCTGGAGAGCTCTCACTGTCCAGGCTGCTGGTGCGGCCGCCCTGTCCCTTGGAGCTCTGCCGGTCCTTCACGGAGGTGCTGCGGGGACGCCAGAGCTGCTTGCTCTCGGCCTTGCTGTGAGACAGGAACAGGACAGGAGCACCACTGAGGAATTGTCACCTCCACCAACCCCCACTTGCTCCATGGAGCCAGTGCGAGCTGTGGCACAGGGCATGGAGGTTACCTGGGGGACACGGCACTGGGGAGCTCAGCCTTGGTGCCAGGGCCCAGCTGGGCCAGCCTGTCCACACTGCTCTCCCTCGTGGCAGCCTCTGGGGGGGCCAGCCGGGAACACGGCTCCTCTGTGGCCAGCTCCTGAGGGTGACACACGGTCACATCACACAACTGCCTTCCCTGCCCTGCTTCCTGCACCCATGGGTACCCCGTCAGGGATGGTGGCCCTGCTGGAGCCACAGCTGCAGGGCTGGAGGGCATTGGGCTGCATCTCTTGCAGATCCTAACTCTTTTTACTTTTGCTGCTCTCCAGCTCAATCTACCTGCCCCCCAAGCCCTGGTCCCAGGCTGGTGGGCACCTCTGGTACCCCAGAAAGCAAGGTGGGGTCTGAGGGAGCTCCAGCCTTGCTCCGCATCCCATAGCTTGGACTCACCACTGCAGGGACTTCCACTCCTGGCTCCTCCTGTGGCCGCAGCGTTCCTGGTTTCCGCTTGTCTGGCTCGCCCTGGGGGACAAGGACAGGGGTCAGGGAAGGATGAAGCACCCCAAGCAGGGCAGTGGCCAGTGACCCAGGCCTGGCTCCCACAGGGGAGCCCCGTGTGCCCCTGGCACCAGCCCCAGAGGATGTCCCCCCATCACTACCTCTCTGCCTGCACTGGGAAAAAGAAGAGGAAAGAAGGGAAGAAGCAGCCCCAGTCAGGGGCTGCCTGGAGCTGTGGTCTCGGAGGGAGCTGCAGGCACTGTGGGGATGTGGGGCTGTCTGGGGAGGGAGAGGTGGTGGTGATGGTGGTGGTGTAACTCACAGGGCTGCCCGCCTCTTGATCCTGCCCTTTCTGGCTGTGCAGACTGCCGATCTCAGTCTGGGAACCAGAATGAGAGACTCCCTCAAAGAAACGCCTGCAGAGAAACAGACAGACAGACGGACGGACAGACAGACAGACAGATGGGAGAGAAAAAGGCAGGAATAAGAGAGGAACAAAGTCACCATGATCCCAGCACACCCCCGCTGGCCTGTCCCAGGCACAGAGCACTGTGGAGAGGTCCTGGTGGACCAGACACCCAAGTGTCTCATGATCACACAGCCTAGCAATGGACCTGCCAGCCCCACACAGCCCTGTCTGCTGCAGTGATGCTGGGTGCAGGGACAGGCCAGGGCCACCCCAGACCAACAGGCCTAGACCTGTGACCCCAGGGAGCTGAGGTCCCTGCCTCACAGCCAGCAGTGAACCTCTGCAGTGCAAGGTGAGGAGCCACCACCTTGCCCCATCTCCCTGGTATATGGCATCTGTCAACACCCCAGCTCCATCGTGCTGCTGAACCTCTCTGTCCCCTCTAGAGGCACCACTGTGGCCTCCACAGATGTCTGTTGCCTTTCTTTCTGCTCTCCCTTTTCCAGGATCCTTGTCTCTTCCCGCTGCTGCTGCACTTGAGCAGCAGCTTCCACCTTCCCTTTCTGCTTTCCCCCTTCCCGAGGCCCTGAAGACCACAGCACTGCACACAGAACCACTCCTCAGTAGCACAGCAATGTCCTGCTTTGCTCCCCAACACTTAAATTTGCCTTTTAGGTCTCTGAGCTAATGTTTTGCTAGGGTTACATAGTGCAGCTCCAAGGCCCTGCTCCCAAATCCCAACACAACTCTCCTGGGGGACCAGGACTGTCTTTGCCAGCACAGTGTGAGCTTCTACCTTTGTTTCCATTTTCCCAGCCATTATATCTTTGCCAAGGACTGCCTCCACATCCTATGGGCTGCTCACAGACCAGTCTTCAGGGAACAATGAGGCTCCATCACTGGATCTCACCTGCCAGCTTTCCCACAACCCTTGCAGCAGCTGCAGCCCACCTGCAATGTGTGACCTCCCTGCGGCAGATCTGAGCTATGGATGTATTTGCTCACTAGCTCCCAGGAAAAGTTCCTTTTGCAGATGGGGATACAAGACTGCAGGTTTCCAGGGATGGCCACAGAGGTGTAGGACATAGAGCAGTTCTCCTGTTAGGACTCTGCCAGAGTTTCCACTGTTTTCTATTGCCCCCATCCGGATCTCTCTGAAGGGTATCCTGCAGACCTCTGCACATCCCGGCTGCTCCTTTTACTTCCCTTTGAATACGTTTCCTCCCGTGTACAGGCACAAGAGTTCCTTTGCTTTCCCTGCTCCTACGAGGCCATTTCACCTCCATAAATGATGGTCCCCACCCCAGAGCACCACATCAGCAGCAGTGTTTGGGCACTGGCTACGAGACATAAGACTCAATTTTCCTCTCCCTGGCTCCATGAGCAGCTGCTTCATGACATGTTCATTTACCAAAGCTCCAGGTTTACAGTCAGGATCGTGCCTGGTGGGACATTCCCTCCAGGTCACACAGGGATAAATGACTAACAGATTTCAGCTCTCTCCACCCCTCCCAATTGCTGCTCCAGGATCTCAGGCACTGTCAACCCCCTGTACAGTCTACACTTGCCTTTCCTCAGCCAGCAATTTCAATCCATACAGACAATACCCCTTTTTGCTAGACCTTAGAGTTGTATACACTTGGTCTGGCTTTCAACACCCCATTTAAACGGTGCTGTCTCCCCCTTCCTCATGGAGTGTGTCTTTTTCTGGCCTATTTTACTTGCAGTTCAGAAGCTCTCATAGTTCTCAGCTCTCCCTGTCCTGCAGTTTAAAGGCTCTCCTATATGCATGATTGAGTCTGAGTCTCTGCAGGTTGAGATTTAGGTAAATCCCAGCCCTTCTGAACAGCTCCCTTCTGTTTTCAATGAATGAGCCCCTTATCCCCCACCCATTCTGCCAGTCACCAATGGAGACATTTGCTCCTTCCCTTCTGATCTTCAGTCAAAGACTCTGACTGACCTAACAGCCTAAGTTCCAGCTCCAGTTTCACACCAGTGCAGGGGCAGCCTCCCTGGCTGATCAAATGGATGGCTATCTGCTCCCAACACCAGTGGTCCAACCCAAGGCATTGGCTACTGCTCACCCTTAAGGACTACCTTGTTCTACAGACATTCAGTGTCTAGCAAGGCTGTCTATGAGAGTAAATAAATCCAGCGTGAGGATCACATCTGGAATTTACAGGCTGGGCTGGGAGGTCATCATCAGCTGAGGTTGCCTTGGAACCATGCAGTCTACACTGACCGCCTTGACAGTCAGCTCCTACAGCTCCTTTGCAAGATTACAGAGCCAGTGATCTGAACTCAAGGGGATACAGCCTCAGCACTGTCAGAAACTGAGGCACTCCAGAGCAAACCAAGCTGGCAAGATGCTTAGTGAACAAGCTGAGGAACAGCTCAGAGCCCAAAAGACTGTTCCACCAGAGACAGTAGCAAACACCTGAGGAAGACTGTAAGGGCAGGTACAAGCACAAACCAGCACTAACTCTGGGGTGCCCTCCCAGTGACCAGATGCTTTCAAGCAGGCACTTGCAGAACCAGGGCAGGGATTAACATTTACATCCTCTCAATAGACTTTTCCTACAGTTTACATGCACAAACCACTATCTGACCACAAAAAGACCTTCCTTTTCCTCCCACAGCACCTTTGTTTCCTTTGATGAGAGACCCTGTGGAACTCCTTTTGCAGCTCCAGCAGACCACCCTGCCCACATGCCCACTGCCTCCTTCACAACCACTTGTGGAAAACATGACTTCTGTCATGTTCCTGTTTCCTCCTCACTGAAGCCAGCAGATTTAATACCAAACAATTTGCCTGTGGCAGACCAAGTCTGGTACCCCTACCTAAGTACCTTCAGCAGAGATTCCAGCTAATCCAGGTGATGTTTAAATAGAGAACTATAGGAACACCAACAACGAGTAAGCTTGACTTGGCTAGAAGAGACCCAGTGCACTGTGAGGCAGCCAAATAGGAAGACAATAAAAGGCAACTTCCTCACAAGAGGACAGCAGGGAAACAGAACAGCCATGAGCAAAGAGGCCAGGTGAACACAGAGCACATGGGAGTGAATCCTGCTTTCACTGCACGGTCCACTGGAGACCTCTGTGCCAAGCCAGCTGCTCCTGGCAGAGCAAGTTGAGCCACCGGGTGCCTGGGGAACAGGGTGAGGCACATTGCTGATGGTTGACAATCACCACAAAGGGTGGGAATGCAGCATGCATAGGGACACAAGGATTGGCCCAAGCAGTCACAAAGAGCTCAAAAGACAGGCATGCTTCAATGTGGAGGGCCCTGAGAAAGCCAAGACTGTCAGATTAAAGATACGGGAGCTGGGAAGACTGGGGGCCCATACCAAGCAGGTACTCTTCCAGCAGGTCAGTAAGTGTCAGATGCTGGGCTGGTAGGAAATTAGGTGAGATTAAATGTGAAGGAAGTCAGTTCTAAAGGACAGGTTTGAGTTTGTTAAACAGGATATGCAAGTGAGGAGCTCAGCGGTGCCAACAGAAGATGGTGATGGGAGTAGAGACACGGCAAGGCTTCCATTAGCCCAAGCAACAGAGAAGTGTCAGAGGGCATTCCTCCAGGTCCTGTAGACCTGTCAGCCTGTGACTCCCTGCAACTCTTACCTCAGGGTGGGCTTGGGTGTGCTGTGCACACTCTCATTGTCCTCAATCTCTGGGCCGCTGTCACTGTTGTTGCACTCCTCCAGGCTGTCATACAGCAAGCCCAAGTCCTCTTCCACCTCTTGGGTCTGGTCTACAGGGTCAGAGTCCAGGACCTGTGGGACCAAGCCCAGAGAGCAGTGAGAGATATGGAGTCACCTGCATCCCAGGCCAGACCATGCACAAGCTCCCTCCCAGCCACGAGGCACACACCACAGCACCTTTCCCACCTCAGGGACTCAAACCCAGGCTGTGGAACAATGAGGTGACAGCACCCTTCCTCCCCTAGCTCCTCTCCCCAGCAGGAAAGTGGGTTTGGTTTGAGCATGAGGCTCGGAGCTGCCTTCTTGAGGCAAGAAGGTTTGGAAAACCCAAGGCCCAGTCAGGGCCCTGTCTCACACCACCTTTGATAACAGCCCTGGGCACCATGCACCTCATGCCTTGTGCTCCCACTGAGTGGGAACCAGCCCTCTGACATCTACATACATGCAGCAGCCTTCCCGTTTCTTACCTCCTCAGTCACTTTGAACCTCTTCAGCAGAGCCACAAATTTCTGCTTGAAGTTTGGTTGCTAAAACAAAAACAAACCCCTGTCAAATCACTTCCAAAGTGACTAACATGGAGGCCACTGCTGCTCTCTTTAACGTGCCTTCAGCTCCTTTCTGGCTTCATAGGCCCAAGGTCAGCTATGATTTCCCTTGCTCTTTAAATCTGCTGTAGGATTTGGACTAAATCTGGACTCTGCAAGAAGCTGTTGTATCTGGGCATGATGGAGGACACAAGGACTCAGACTCTATCTGCTCCAGGCTGGAATAGCACTTTCCCTCCATTTAAAACCCCTTTCTCCCCAGCCCATCTGGTTGAGGAATGCTGCCTTCAAGCACAAAAAGATGGGGAACAAACTCAGGAAGAAGGTGCCCAGGCAACTGCAGGGCTGAAGGAGACAGGGATGAGGAAATGCTTGGATAGCAGGGCAGCACCCCCCTGCTGCTGACAGGCAGAGGAGCTGCTGATGGTTCACCCTTTCTAGAGCCAACCTTCCACTTCCTCAGGGAGGAAAGAGAGAAGACCACACCACAGCAGCAAGTCAAGACTGTGCTGCACCTTGCTATGGTGCATCCTTGATATGAAGCCAGACTAAACCCAGTACGGATTAGGAGGTGGGATACAGCTCTGAGCAGCAAGCTAACTCATTAATGGGAAGAGGTTTGCTAATCATTCTCAGAGCCAAGGGCTCTCTTCCCTGCTCTGCACTAGTGCCAGCATCCCCCCCAGAGCCCTCTCACTCCCTGCAAGGAGGGCAGGAAGAGAATCCCTTCCATTTCTTGGATCACTCAGTAAATGCTGATGTTACTCTGGTCATTGATGTGGTTCGGATCATTTTCCTCCTAGCCTTCTTGGTTTTCCTCAAGTCATCCTCTTCATCAAACAGATCCTGCAGGCAAAAGACCACAGCACATCAGTGCAACGCAGAGTGCAGGCAGCAGCATCTCTGACATTCCCCATTTTGAAAAGCTTTTGTCCATTCTGCTCCCAGTCTTGTTTCTCAGCTCTGTCACCTCTCCCTGTGCAGCTCCTTCTCCCTCCTTAACATTGCCCCCCAACAGACCTTCTTCTTTTGCCCCCCCTGGCCCCTCCAGAGGGACATGTTGCAGCAGTATGTAGAGGAGATACAGCAGCTTTCTGCAGCCATTCTTGTTACAACCTAAAACTCTCCTCTCTGCACTCAGCAGCATCCCTGTGTTGTCCTGTTCTCCCATCTCCAGGGTTAGCTCAGGGCTCCCAAAAAGCGTCCTTCCAGGCATCAGTCTCAACAACACCCACAACTCCCAGGGTCACAGCCCTGATGTGTGAACCCAGCATGATGGGACAAGTAATGCAGAGGACCCTGAACAGGGTTTGTCCCTGTGCTTGACCGGCATGCTACCACAAGTCATTTCTGGCCTTGAGTGTAGACACCACAACAAGAGGACAGCAAACAGCAGTAGCATAGCTTATCCCAGGGCTGGGACAGGTCTGCCACCTCTGACCATTTCCAGATCCAGACTGTACTTCCTAAAATCTCTGCTCTCTCTCTCTGGCCTGTTATCACAGGGACACAGGAGAGAACCGTGGTGCAAGATGGAGGGGACTCAGCAGGAGTTTTGTGCTGCAGATCAGACAGGTCCAAGAACACGTGGGTGAGACCTATGGATCTCCAAAGTCCCTTGCCATGGACTTGCCAGCAGCCCACAGTTCTTCCTGCTGCCAGGTATTGTGGCTCTCTGCCCTCTGAAACCATGACAACTGTTTACAAAGGAACTGAGAGGGCTCAGGGTGATCAAGACCCTCAGCCCCTGACTCTTGCTGCAGAAACAGGAACAGGACATGAGCCACCTTGCCAGGTTCTCCCTTACCTGACCCTGCACAGCATCATCGCTGGCTTCCTGCTCTGAGGAGAAGCTGTCATCCTCTTCTTCAGAGTAGTTATCGATGTCTGGGGAGCGATCTGGAAGCAGACAGTGCAGGTGCCACAGTTAAGCCTGACCCCTGCCACAGCTCCCATGAAGCAAAGGCAGGAAGTTGCCTTCAGGTCTGTGATGAGCACTAACACACCTGAAGCTTTGATTTTAGGACCTGAAGGAACATTCCCATCTTCATGGTCAATGGGCTGACTGGACAAAGAGTAGATGCTGATTTCAGCGACTCGGATGTTCACGTCCTTCATGTTGCTGTGGAGGCTCAGCAGTTGCCCACCATCTGTTGGGTGCTGCATCACCTAGACAGACAGACAAGACCCCTGCCAGGGTGACACAACAGCAGCTGGTAGCCCACCCCTGTCTTACAGCTACCCAACAAGCCAGAGCACTCCCAGCTCCGAGCACATTCCCCTGGCACAGCTCCCATCTTGGTGCTGGCACAGGGAAGCCACGTTCACTCCCCTCTGCTCCCAGCACCCCATACCTCAGCCATGTTAATGATGCCCACTGCAAGGGTCTTGTAGCCCAGGATTGTGCGGTTCTTGTACCTCTTCCTCCTCTGCAGCATGATCTGTAGCTTGTTGCCATCTCTCTTGAGGAAGTGGGGGTACTGAGGAAGCACAGGGAAGATGGCAGCATGAGGGCAGGGCTCAGTGTGACACACAGGTAAAAACCTCCTTCCTAGTGCTGATGCACAGCAGGATCTGACCTGCTGAACTTTGCGGTGCCCCTCAAAGGCCACCTCTGCTCCACATCATTCCTTAAATCCCCATGCCCAGCACAACCACCCCTGAAGCAATGGAGCAGCTGGCCAGCAGCAGAAATCTCTGCTGTTGTGATCTGAGCACAGGCAACCATAGGAGGCCCCTCCTTAGAGGCTGCCCCCTTCACACTGAAACCCCAAAGCCAAGCAATGCCAGGTGAGGGGAGCATGAGGGACCCAAGTGACCAGGCAACACAAGATACCTGCAGAGAGAAGGTCAGCTCCAGCTCGGTCTCCATCAGGCCACCAGGTGGGAGGACGTATTCATTTGATCTCAGGACTCGCTTTGAACCCTACAACAAGATTGGCAGATGCACACAGCTAAGCTGGAGTACCTTGGTCAGGCACTCCAGTGCACCCCATACACACATCACTGGTGTTCACAGCCCACAAGGAAAGAGTCGAGACACTGACTCCGTTCTGTTCCACACCACTTGCCCAGCTGGGTCTCAGAAAACTCCTTCTAGGCTTTTCCTTGGACAATAATCCTTATCGCTCCATGTATATAAACGGCTCTTTGCCCCAAGAGGGCAGTAAGAGAGGCACTCGAACCACATGCCCACCGCAGCTCTTTGCTTTACTTGTCTGGAGTGGGTCCAGAGAAGGACAATGGAGCTGGAGCAGGGCCTGGAGCACAGTGTGATGGGAATGGCTGAGGGACCTGGGGAGGTTCAGTCTGGAGAAGAGAAGGCTCAGGAGAGACATTATCACTCTCTACAACTGCCTGACAGGAGGATGGAGCCAGGAGGGGCTGGGCTCTGCTCCCAAGGAACAAGGGATGGGACAAGAGGAAATGGCCTCAAGCTGCACCAGGGGAGGTTTAGACTGGATATTGGGAACAATTCCTTCCCCAAAGGGCAGTCAGGCATTGGAACAGGCTGCCCAGGGCAGTGCTGGAATCACCATCCCTGGAAGTGTTCACAAACCGTGTAGATGAGGCCCTCAGTGCCATGGGTTAGTGGTGGCCTTGGCAGTGCTGGGGCACGGTTGGACTGGATGAGCTTGAAGGGCTTTTCCAACCTGGCTGATTCTGTGATTCTATTCTGCTTTACTATCTGCACAGCTTGGCTGCTGACAGCAGCACTGAATGACTTGGGGATGCTGCCTGCATGCACCAGGCTCTGTTGGTTGCAGGGTGGCACAACTCACAGGCTCCCCAGAAGCCTGTGCTTACTAGCTGTGTCACTCCAGGGCTGTGGGACCAGCTCCAAGTATAAAATAGTTCATGGTGGTTCCTCACTCTCTCCTGCCTCCTTGGGAATGGGCCAGCAAGCTGAGACATTGATTTCAGGAGGCAACAGGCTAGGCCAGCACAGCTGCTGTTGAGAATCAGTTACCATGGCTGTTGTGAGCACTCCATTGACACTGTGAGCTTGTGAGCAGATGGGTCAAAGCTAAACAAATAGGCACAGCAGCACAAAGGAATTTGGTCCTTCCCAGAACCTCATTGCATCTCCATCCCCTTCCCAGCTTTATCCTGGCAGATGCCGTGGCCAGCAGGATCCTAAGTTACCCATGGCCAGAGACCCTTCAGCAACTCAGACAAATCCCAGATTTGGTTAAGCTGAGGTGAGGTCAGAGCCCCCAGCTCTTCATCTCAACACAACCCAACAAGGGGGACATGAATCTGCTCGAGCAAGTTCAGAGGAAGCCATGGAGATGCTGTGAGGGCTGTAGCAGCTCTGCTCTGGAGCCAGGCTGAGAGAGCTGGGCTGGGGCAGCCTGGAGAAGAGAAGGCTCCTTAAGGGGAGACCTCAGAGCAGCTTCGAGTGCCTAAAGGGGTGACAAGAAATCTGGAGAGGGGCTTTTGACAAGGGCCTGTAGGGACAGGACAAGGGGGAATGGCTTTAACTTGACAAAGGAGAGACTGAGATTACACATTAGGAAGAAATTCTTCCCTGAGAGGGTGCTGAGGCCCTGGCACAGGGTGCCCAGAGAAGCTGTGGCTGCCCCATCCCTGGCAGTGTTCAAGGCCAGGTTGGACACAGGGGCTTGGAGCAACCTGGTCTAGTGGAAGGTGTCCCTGCTCATGGCAGGGGTTGGAACTGGATGAGCTTTAAGGTCCCTTCAACCCAAACCAGTCTGGGATTCTGTGATCTTCAATGCAAATGGGACAGCAGCCTCAGAAGACATGACGGGAGCATGCAGGTGGCACTGTAAAGGAGACCACAGTTACATCCCCTCTGGAATCAAAGAGAATGGCAACAACACAAGCATGTCTGAGCACCAAGGAAGCTTGCTGATAAGCAGCAGGATCCAGCAGGCCTGGCTGCTGCTGATAAAGCCCTTTTTTGCACATCTATTGCTAGTGTTATCCACGCTAGCCAGGAAAAACAAAACCAAAGCACCTAGAGAGGGGAGGTAAGAAAAGCCTCCACATTATGCAGTGATGCAGCATTACTGATATTCAAGCAGAGACAAGCTCTTGGGAAACCCTTTTTGGTTTTCAAGAGGCCCAGTCCACACTGTCTGCAGCACTGTTCCCAGCCACCGTGCCAGGAGTGAAAGCTTTTCCTAAAGTGCAGGAGGTGGAGCTCATTCCCTTCACCATCTGTGAGCTTTCCTGGCCAAGAATGCACTTCCTTCCTGAACAAGTCTTTAGTAAGAGGTGATAGGTGGTCACTGTGACCATTTACTTCAGCACATTTACTATTTGTTATCTGTTGCAGAGAGTCTGTCCACCAAAGATCCGTTCTTTCCTCAATACACACATACACACCCAGTCATGGAATGGTTGGATCTTCACTACCCAAGAGACTGAAAACCTACAGCAGCTTTCTCTCCCATCCATGTGTGCATGGTGCCCAGCTCTGGTTTGCAACAATCCCCAATGTTAGGGATAAATCTGTCCTGGTGGGTCTTGTTCAAAGCATGAGACTGAGCTGGAAGAGCATATCAAACTGGAAAAGGAGAACCCAGTATGGGAGACCAGGGCAATGCAGGCAGCAAAGAACCACCCAGAATTTGAGCTAAAGGTGCATTTTGGGAGAAAACAGCCTATTAGAGTATCCTCAAGAAATCTGGTTAGGGGGCAAAAGTGGAAAATCCTACAGGTGGTTGCAATAAGATTAGAAACAAAGCATTGAGTGAAGTGTAGACAGAAAACCGCATGCACCTTCCACGCATAGCAAGTAGGAGCAGAAAATCCCAGTTCCAGCAAGGAGCAGGGCCAGGGCAGCAGGCAGAGACAACGGGCTCCTGAGCTTGGCTTGTTCTGTACGATGTATTCTGGTCCTCTGTGTGGGACTGAGAGATTCTGTCCATCATCCCCCTCCAGCAGCACTAAGGGTCAAACCTGAGTCAGCCACATCCCGAGAGCAGCTGCAGGAGGATCTGCATCCCTCGCAGAGCCCCTGCCACAGCAGCTGCAAGAGCTGGGGGTGCTGGGGCTTGTTTTCCTCTTCCTTGGACTGTTACCTCAACTCACAGCTCAGGACTGGGTGTTTCTGGATTACAGTGTGTGTCTGTGCCAAGAGGGAGCACCATGTTTCCCTTCACACCGTAATCAGTTACAGTGCCAAGACAGAGATTTGCATTTGCATGGAGCTGAGCCAGGCACACCTGAATCTCTTAATGCCATGCTGAACAAAAAGGAAAAGCTCTGATATCTCTGGTCTGTTAAACCAAATAATAAGGGTTTAAAACCACTCAAGAGATAGGGGAGCAAGTCCCCTTTTTCACAGTAGTTCAGACTGGAAGCCACTGAACGTTAATTGTTCAAATAACCTTTGGGAAATGGGTATGTTCTGTAGACATGGATTGCTTCCTTAGTCCTTTGACAGTGGTCTTTTCAGATGAAGGAGCAGAGACCAGCACATGCCACACTTGGAAGCTGTCTTTTAAGACCAGAAGGGCACAATCACTGTGAGGAGATCAGATATTCCAGGCAGGCTTACACTGCTCTTTGGGTCACAAACATTCCTGGAGCAGACTGTCTCCAGAGCTGGGGCTCTTGTCCTGGTGCCAGCCCCTCTCAGGCAGGGTCAGAGCTTTGTTTGTGTCCAATCTGCCATTCAGAGCAGCAGCCTCCTGATGGGTAACTTCCTTAATCCAACACAGATACTACTGAAATGAGAGAAAATCTAGCTCCCTTTTTACTCGTCCCCAGCTGCCCCCTTGGGAACTTGCAGGTCCTCCACAAATCCCATACCTCAGCTGTTTCCATCCAAAAGATGGAGATGGCAATGCTTGCTGAGCAGCCTTCAAACAGCTTCTTGCTAGCATGACTCATCTGTTACCTAGGAGAGGAGCAGGAGGGATGGATCCATCCAAGGCCATTCCGTGGGCAGGCTGCGCTGGAGCTGCCTACAGCTTCCATCTGTTTCCCAGGAAGGCTCAGCAGACCCTGGTCCTGCCTGGTTGCTGGTCAGGCAGGTGGGAGCAGCCTGGGGAGGGACATGAATCCATTCACTCCACAGGTATGTGGCCACACAGAGGGAAGGTGACCAGGTTTAAATGAAGTCCCTGAATGCAGGAGATGGAGTCCCACTGTGCAGCCTCTTCCAGCCTGATGTTTGCATGAAAGAAGAGGCAGATGAGGATGTAAGGAGGGCTGCACGGAAGTCAGAGGTTCCCAGCCCAGAGAAGCACAGCCAGCTTGGGCTGACAGTGCAGGAGATGAAAAGGAGAGAAGGCCTAGTGCAGCCCTCCCAGTCATGGCTTCAGCTGGCTCCTAGCCCCTGGGCCCCTATCTGTGGCCCAGCCTGGACTGCCCCTGCATTTCCAGGTGCAGCCAGATAACTTTCTCCTGCCCGGGTTGTTTCCATGCACAAAAGGGACATAGGTCTCAGCTCTCCTGAATGGCACCATACAGACAGTGATGGAAAGGCCAGCTGGATGCTGACCAACAGCGTGTGGAACACAGCATCCTCCAACTGTCCTCCCTCTTAGCTTTCAGTTCCTCCTGTGCCAGTGAATCAGGTCTGCCATAAAGCAAACCCCGGCTCCCATCACTCTGCTAATACTGCAGCTTCCAGCACTAATCCAGGATTTAGATCCTAATATGTACGGCACAAAGAGCAATGTGGGAGTGCAAAGCTGCTGAGCTCCCACCCCACGGTGCTGTCCATGGGACCAGCAGCTTCTCTGCCAGCTGACAAGTACGAAGGAAGGACACCAGCATCCCAGCTGGGTTAGGGGAGCTGTGGCCAGGACAGCATACCCAAGAGGTATCTTGCTTCCACGATGTCCTTTGGCAGGCAGAAAGGATACGCCTGCACTCGCAGGGACCCATCGTCCTCAGCACCAGCTGCAGAGAGGGCGAGGGGAGGACTGTTCATACCAGGAGGATGGCAAATTCCCTCTCCCTTTGGTGACAAAACTGCTTTCCCCTCTGCCTGGTTCAGAGTAGAGGCACCAGGCTGAGTGGATAGAAAGCACACAGACACGGAGGGAACAGCAGAGGCAGCAGTGAGATCACAGGGGGCAAACGTCAGCAGGAGTCAAAGCAGAGCTGCTGATCCCTTGTGCCCTTTGCTTCCCACCCATCACTCTCCAGGGACAGAGGGGATATGGATGGAGGGCACTGCCAGAAACCATCCAGTGCTGGTTGGGAATGGTGGGGTAGGGGATTCCAAAATCCAAACAGCAGCTGCAGAGGAGGCCGTTGGCTGAGGCAAGCAAGATGCACTCTGTCCTAGTGCAGGGGTCTAACCAAATTCATCCCTGATACAGACTAGCACCAAGCTGTTTGCTGCTGTCCCTGCAGCATCATTCCCACCTGCTGGAGAGCCAAAACCTCTCCAAGGGTGCTAACCAAGACAAGAAGCAAGGGGATGGCACAAGGCAAGGGACATGCAGATCAGCACTTCACAGAGGGCACAGGGACAGGTTTGCTGCCATCAGACAGGGTGAGAAGCCTACCTGGATCTTCACAGCGATAAGCACAGAGCTCAGCTCTTTGTCCAGCTCTTTGAGGACTGTGAGTTTCTTGAGGCGCAGACTGCAGAGCCTGTAAGACAGAGAGAATGGGACACATTCAGGCACCACCATCCCTGGGGCCCTGCCACATGGTACCTGGTGCTCAGAAGGTAGCCCCGGTGCTCGGCCCAGCCACAGGCACAAGCTCGGCTGAGGAGCACTGGCACTCATGAGCCACCGAGGAAGCCCATTGGGGAAAAAGGGAAAGAAGGAAAATTAACAGAGCTAAAGCAGGCTTAAGGGATTAACATGCAACAGGAAGTCCAACAGCAGGCCATGTGGTAAAGAGATCCCTTCCCATGCAGGGTTGTTGCCAGCTCTGCTTAAATCTACCTTGGCGACAGTGCTGTTTATTTATAAACCAAAGCACTTAAATCCACTCTTATCCTGGACTTAGTTAAAGCAAATGTTCCCATGCAGACATCACAACTCAGCTGCTCCTCACCGGGTGCTGCGCAGAGCTGACCTGGGAGGCTTCATGCAGGAAGGCTCCCACAGCAGAGCCACCCTGCCAGCCCCAAGCCTGCCAGGAGAAGCCCTCGAAGGAGCCTGAGCTGTCAGTGGCTGTATGCACAAGACACCACTGCTGTGTGCAGAGGGGAGGAGAGACCTACTCCACTTTCAGAGAGCAAGTCCCTGTTGCCAGCAAACAGGAGCGATGAACTGGGACAGCAGCGGGTTCTTCATCAGGCCCTGCAGCTCTGGCACCAGGATGATCAGGCCAATCACACGCTGTAAGATGAACTGGGATGAGAAGCGACTGCTTGAGAGCCTCCCAAGGGGAAGTGTGACAGAGCACTTGTTGGCACTGCCTCCAGCACCTTCCACTGCTGCAGCCTGGGAAGGGCAGGTAAAGCAAGCTGCAGTGGTGTAACACAGAAGGATGCAGAGCCAAAGGCCATGACAGCACCCTCCTGGAGTCCCTATGGAGATACCTATGGCCAGGGCCACCAAAGGCTTGCTGTAGATCACATCCCCCAGCTGAGCTGTGCACAGCTGTGTGCAGCACACCAGCCCTGGTGCTGACCAGGAGTCCTCTCCTTGCATTTTGGCTCTCCAGCACCCTGCTACCACAAGCACACATCTGCTCTGCTGCTGCACACTTCTGTCACTGCAAATTGCAGTAGGTTTGGCTCATCCCAAGTAACCTTTCCAAAGCAGATCCCAAAGCATGAGGTACGAGAAGACAGAGCCGGCCAGGTTACTATGTCCCTTTGTTGCCTGTAAAGCATTTCACAGCTTATGACTCTGTCTGCCTTAGGAAATCCAGCCTGTTTTCCCATAATTCTATTCCTGGTCCCCTCCATCATCCCACCTCCTCCCAAGTGCCTCTAGACAGACCAAACCCAAGGCCAAAGCTTGGGAGGAGCAGCAGGCACCCTACTTCCTTTTGTCTCTGAGGGTTATAACAGCACAGGGTGGGAGAAGGACAGAGGGTAAAGACATTCTGGGAACAGCAGAAGATTCCAGTGCCAGCAGGGTACACATTACCATGAGCAAGGCTGCACCCTGTGACAGGACACAGGGAAGAAAACAGCATCCTGCAAGCAGATACATCCACCTTGCTGCTGCTCACGGCTGCCTACAGTCCTGCTCCCAGCCTCATGTCCTGGGGAGCACATGTGGCCATTCAAGACAGGCTGTATCCTCTTCTCAAAGAGGCCAGTTCAGCACATTAAATAGGAGCCCAGCACCACTATACTGAATTAGAGCACCTCATTTGTTCATTTTTCCTATCCTCGTAGGAGAGAAGCCCCTCTTAACAGCCCCTGCTGCCCTCATCTGCCTGGGCAGTCCACTCTTTCCTGCACCCAACATCACCATCTCACTGTCCACATTTACCAGGCATGTTCTGCTCCGATCAGCCCTGGGCAGAGTGCCTAACAACTGTTTAACCTCTGGGCAGATGATCTCAGAACAGCTTGGTTGGGCAGCAGATTGTCTCTGAGCTTGCAGCACCCAGCTGCTCCATTAAACATCCTCAGAAGCAGCTTTCCCACAGCAGGGAGCTCACACAGGTCTGTCCAGGAGCTCTGACTGCCACCCAGAGGCCTCCTGCACAGAGCCTGCTCTCCCACTGTGCGCTCTTAGCACTCCTCTGCCCTCAGATATGTATTTCATAGTATTGCAACACCACTGGGGCAGCACAGCCACTCACTAAAGGTGCACAGGAAAGAGCAGGTGATGCCCCAAAGAGATACAACAATTAGGACAAGGCACAGCAGACCCCCGGGGGGGTCAAACACACAAGATGAGGAGGCTCAGAGAAGGCACAAGAACATCAAGAGATCATGTGCATGTCTCAGCCAGCAGCAGTAGCTATGAGTGACCATCAGAGGTGAAAGCAGCACTGAGCACTTCTGTGTGTAAGACATCAGATTCACGCAGCATGACAGAAGAGATCTGCTGTATTTATGGCGAGGATCTCTTTCTAAATGCCTCACATGATGCGCAAAATCATTCCCTTCCCCAGGGCTTTCAGAACTGACAGCTGAGAGCTGCAGCCAAACTGTAGCCAAAGCTGCTCCTGGACCAGCCGCTGTTTCCTGCCCAGGGTTTTAACAGGTTATGCTTTTGGAACATCCTGGTTCAAAGAGATCAGCCAAGATGTGTTACTGAGAGCACAGGGACGCAGGGAGCCATGCGAGCAGAGGCAGGCAGAGCTGCAGCACTGCTGTGCTCAGGGGGTGTTGGATCTGTCTTTCCAGAAAGCTACATCTGCTCCAGGCTTTCAGCTGCTTCTGTGCTGCCAGAACATGACCATGCAGGCAGGGCAAACCTGAGCTGCCCGCACGTGAGCTCCTCAGGTGCAGAACTGCTGTAATACTGCTTTCCTCCTGACAGAATGGATGCTCAGGACAAGAGCCAACACTGAGATCCCTCTGGCTGGCTGCTGCTCATGGCATAGTCAGGAAGGGTGGGTTATTCCAAGCGGGAAGGCCATGAAGCATTGGCATGAGGGTACACAGCTTCTCCAGTGCCACTGCAGAGGCCATGACACCCCAGATCAGGTCAGAACAGGCCTGGCTGCAAGGCATAAACAGCTCCCACAGGAATGCCTGGCCAAGGCCATACACCCCATCAGGAGCACTCCCTGCTCTCCAGCATCCCCAGCTAAGCACAGACAGCAATGACACTGACCCAGCAAAGCTGCCAGGACTCCCACTGCTCCCCAGCACATGTGCTTACCCCTCCAGGCTGCTGAGCTGCCCTGTGCAGGCTGGAGGTGGCTGCAATGGCAAGTGCATGGCAGCATCTCTCCAAGCTCTTGCTGCTCTGCTCATTTCCAGGATGGCTCCATGTGGGACACTGTACACAGCTGACAAAGAGAAAGCTAAAGCCGACATGTAACCTGAGTGCCACCTCCTGACCTGAGGACTGCTTCCTTCTGAAAAATGCCACCTCCTGACCTAGCCCTGCTGAGGACTGGGAGCTCCAATGTGCTTTGGAGCCTGGGCTGCAAATCACAGAATCAGCCAGGCTGGAAAAGACTTTCAGGGTCATCCAGTCCAACCGTTCCCTAGCACTGTCAAGGCCACCACTAACCCATGGCACTGAGGGCCTCATCTACACAGTGTATGAACACTTGCAGGGATGATGACTGCACCTGCTGCTCATGTTCAGCTCCATCAATCAGCACCCCCAGGTCCTTTTCCATAAGCAGCTTTCCAGCCACTCTTCGCAAGCCTGGAGCATTGCATGCGGTTGTTGTGACCCAGTGACAGGACCCGTCACTTTGCCTTGTTGAACCTCACACCACTGGCCACAACCCATGGATCCAGCCTGTCCAGACCCCTGTATATAAAGGCCAAAACATAAGCAACTCTTGCTGTCTTGGGACTCCAAGCAGCATTCTGGTAAGCTTAGTTTTTCCTCCACAATTGCTGGTAAACTGCATAGAAACTGGAGACAACTGTATGCTTTTATGAATCAAGTATTAAAGACACCAGTGATGCAGCTGTACAGGAAGAACTTTGGATGAACACTGCACGTGTAGCTTGTTCTGAACATAAAACACACAGTGGTGCTGGGCACCTGACAAGAAACACGGGAACAAGACTGTTACGGGATAGGTGATCAGATCCTGAAGAGAAGGCAAGAAAATTTCAGTTCAGATATGCATATAATACCCCGTGATGCATAACAATAAGCATGTGTTTAAAATTCAATTTAAAAGAAACAAAAAGATACTCTTATCTCTCTCCAACCCTTAATTTCCCTATATTACAGCTGTGCCTACCATTTAATTAATCTGCTTCTTATCTGTTAGAAAACATGCACACCAAATGGGAAGTTTCATTTTCTCCCTGGTGATTCACATTGTCATGCTCAAAGAGATCTCCACCCCGGGCCCTGTGAGCATCCTCCCAAGAAGGCGGCTGAGCTTCAGAAGCTTCAGGGATATGTGGAGCCAACAGTGCTGCATGCTGAACACACAGGAGCGAGGGGATGATGCTGTACAGGCCGTGTGCTCCAGGGAGGACCTCAGCTAAGAAGCATCAGGTCCTAAATTAGCTTAGGAGCTTTAAAGATTCTGCCCTCAAGGGCTTACCTGTTTGAACTGCACTCCACTAAAACCAGCCCTAAAGGAACCAGCTCCCTTGAAGCAAGGGTTTCAAGAGCCGTATTTTTTTCCACCTAAAATGAAAACAGCCTAAGTTTTCTGATTCCTTTAAACAAGCTTGATTTAAATTGTGGCTTCGGTTACTCTGACCTAAATGCGTTATGCCTGGGAGAAAACAACTTGAGCTTCAGCAGGAATGAGCAAGCAAAGGCAGGAGGGAGGCTGTGGAGAGGCAGTGGTTCTTGCTGATGTGGCCAGCTGGAGAGAGGGAAGACAGGGTGTCCATGGTCTGTGGGAAAGGGCTTCCTGCCCCTACCCCTGCGGAGGCTGCTCTGCTTGTGCAGCATCAATCTGCCCCACAGCCCAGCTCCCACTTCCCTCTCACAGTCAGCTCATTGGGAAGTCAGGAATGCAGCTGTGCCTGGGGGGAATCCATGCAGGTTGCCACAGCAGCTCCACAGATCCATGCCACTGGAGACCACCATGCTCAGAAAATCCAGACATCAAAGAGCTTCTAGCAGCCTGGATGACAACCAGTTATTGTGCTTTCTGGCTTGCAAGCCTAAGGAACATCAACCCAGCTCAGCCTTGTGCACAGACTATCTCCAAAGGACACCAGAGCAGCTGGGATGTGCAGCGCGAAGCCAGAGTGTGGAGGTACCATAAGGCAGATCCTGGGACCAGGATTCCCTACATTTGTCCATCTGAGGGAACAACACATGGGAGATCTTTGAGAACGACACACAGGGGTTTCAGAGCAGCTCGTGTGTCAGTGTGCAACAAAGCTTGTTCTCTATTAGAAAGCAGCCTGAGCTGCTTCAGCACAACAGGCAGTAAAACCATAAAACCAGACCTGCTGCGGTGAGTAGTCCTCAGAACCACACCATAGGGGCTGACACCAATTCAGAGCACAGCAGTCTTCAGCAGTTCCCAAAATCCCAGAAATGAAACTGGGTATTTTCCTTTCCTCCTGGCTTAGCTCATCTTTCAAAGCTTGAGCTTCAGGACCTGATGTTCAACACCTGGCTTAAGCCTCAGCATCCCTCAGGCTCACAGTATTAACATGTGAGTAGGCTTAACTCAATTGCTCCTGTCAGTCCCTCCAACTGATTTGAACTGCCACGTAGAAAGCACAAATGATTCCAGAGATAACCTGGAACATGAGACTCATCTACCATTTGCATTTCTGTCAGCACTACTTCTGCCTCCCTCTGCAATACCCCAATTTGACTGTCACTTTTGGTGATGCTGCGGGATGCAAAAGCTCTGCAACTGAACACTTACAAAGCATAATAACCCCCCCGCGTGCACACGTTCCACTGGCAGAGGAAACACAAGAGACGTGACTTAGCTCTGCTTGCAAGGAGAGAGATTTAAGCCAGCAATGTGAGCAGCCATGAAATATGAAGAGAAATCCAGAAGATACAGGTGACAATGAAGCTGTTAGGACAGAGATCAGGCACAGCACTATGGAAAGCCCCTGCACCAGTTACAGCTACCTCTCCTCATAGGTTTGGTGGCTACATAATCATAGAACCCCAGATTGGTTTTGGTTGGAAGGGACCTCAAAGCTCATCCAGTTCCAACCCCTGCCACAGGCAGGGACACCTTCTACCAGACCAGGTTGCTCCAAGCCCCTGTGTCCAACCTGGCCTTGAGCACTGCCAGGGATGGGGCAGCCACAGCTTCTCTGGGCACACTGTGCCAGGGCCTCAGCACCCTCACAGGGAAGAACTTCTTCCTAATGTCTCATCTCAATCTCCCCTCTGTCAGGTTAAAGCCATTCCCCTTGTCCTGTCCCTGCAGGCCCTTGTCAAAAGCCCCTCTCCACATTTCTTCTTGGCCCCTTTAGGCACTGGAGCTGCTCGAAGGTCTCCCCTTCAGGAGCCTTCTCTTCCCCAGGCTGACCCAGCCCAGCTCTCTCAGCCTGGCTCCACAGTAGAGGTGGCTCCAGCCCTTTTAGCATCTCCATGGCCTCCTCTGGACTCGCTCCAACAACTCCATGTCCTTCTTGTGTTGTTGCTCCAGAGCTGTACACAGGACTGCAGGGAGGGTCTCACCAGAGCAGAGGGGGAGAATCCCCTCCCTTGACCTGCCGGTCATGCTCTGGGGATGCAGCCCAGCACATGGCTGGTTTCCGGGCTCAAGCACATGATGAACTGACTCAATCTGCAAATCCAGCAAAAATGAGCCTAAATTATAATGAGTTGCTTCATTCCAGGCCAGCACAGAGATGGCTTGCCACATAGGCATGTGCTGGAAGCACTGCCAGGGAAGGGGTACCAGTGCAAAGCTGTCAATCCATACCATCCAAGCTATCATGCTGAGTAGGTACATTGGACTTGGCATTTGGCCTGAGAAAGGAATAAAGCTCTCCCACCTTCTTTTGAAACAGCCCAGTTCCTGAGTCACCCACAGGAAGCACTTCCATTGCCAACCCAGCACCCAGCAGAGGCATGCAACTCAGCAGAGCTTCCAGTTAAGGTGAGACAGCAGCAATTTCAGGTGCCTCTCACCTTTCTCTCCTTCAGCACTCCACAGCACTACCAGAGCTTCATCGAGACACTGTTATTTGCTTTATTCAAGTATTTTTATACCCCCTGTTTGGTTCTGTTCTGAGTCCTGCAGCCTGCCGCATAAGGTTCCTATTGACAGCTCTGGCTGTGCTGTGATGGGAGCTCACACAACAGCGTTGGGCCATGTGCTACTTGCACTGCGGGAGATGAAAGATGCCAAATAACACAGATTCTTGGGGGGGAATTAAAAAGCTGATATTTGAGATGATATTTATTAGAACACCATTCAGTGTTGGGATCTAACATGTCACCTCCTAAGGCTCACCAGATAAGGCTTCCCATGGGGGTTTGTTCCATGTTTAAGATTAGGAGGGACATTAGGCTTAAAGGTCTGTCTGGCCTGAGCTCCTGCAGAGCAATACAGAGACACTGTATCTGCTGAACAACCAGAAAGTGGCAATCCACCAAAAACCCTGGGAAAAACGGTCCATCCTTCAACAGTAACAAAATCACCTGGGCTGGTGTCGAGCTACCTCGGAAATGTAGTGCCCTTTTTGTGAGGTTTGTCAATAGAGTAAAAGACTACTTGGCTAAAAGAGTGCCTCACCATCAGCAATTGGGTGCAACTCCTTCCAACAGACAGACAAAGCAGGAGCCTGATTCCTGGAGTAACTCCTCCAGCAACAGCATCCCATACTCATTCACGGGAGCTGAATTTAACATTTGCAAAGCTCAAACTCAACAACTTCACTGTAAACAGCACCTGAGTCTTTACACTTAGAAGCAAAGTTGCAGCTTTTGAAGAGCCCCAATTCCCATTCTGAACAGCTCTCCCTGGATCCAGAGATGGATTCCCTTAGGAAACATTTCCTTTCCCAAAATTAACTATCAGACAGTAGGAGAAAGCTTCCCTTCCCCACCATGCACTCCTGGCCTGAAAGTCTCCAACACAGACCCAGGGACCTCCAAGGTGTTTCTGCAGAAACGGGGACAGTCACCACCACCCACCCTCACACCCATAGAAGGGAACACTCTCAAGCCCCCAGAGCATGCAGTGACCTGTCTGTTCTGCTGCATCTCAAGCAGACAGCAGAGCTTAACTGCACACAAGCATCTGCACAACATGCCCACAGGCACTTCCCATGTCAAGTGCTCAGCTGGTTGATCATCCAACAAGCTTTACCATTCCCTGCCTTCTCCTCCCTGGCCCACACCTCACCACCACCTTACCTGAACCCACAGACTTAATACTGTGTGACCTGCTGCAAGACACAGGTAAGCTCTTAGGGACATGGTGTAGTGGTGACCTTGGCAGCGCTGGGGAACGTCTGGACTTGATGAACTTGAAGGTCTTTTCCAGACGAGTTCACTGTATGCTTCTATGTGGAAGCACCCACTTGCAGATAAAGTATGAGACTTTAATGCTGCCCTGTATGGAGCCAGGAGTTAGACTCAATGATCCTCATGGATCCCTTCCAGCTCAGGAAAGTCTATGATATCTGAATTGGAAATACCTCTTCTATCTGAACACATTCCCCTAGCACCTGAAGCATGTGAACCAACAGCCCTGCAAAGCAGCAGCTGTAGGATTTGCTTTACACCATGGCCTGCCAAGCTTTCAGGCAACTTCCAGAAGGGCTGTGGGCACCTTTGCTTTGCTTCAGGGAGAAGCAACTGGGAGTAAATGGCAGGACTGTGCAGAGCAGCTGGTGGGAGATCAGTATCTCTGGTGGGTACTTCATGGGCAGTTTGCATGCCCCTTCCCATCTCTTCTGGACAAGGGAGGGCAGGGTTTCAGGTCCATTGGGACAGAAGGATCCTTGGGAGGAAGAAAGCAAGGCAAGAGGTGTTCATCCCAGCAGCTCCACTGCCTGGTAAGCTGGCACTGCTTCCCTCAGCCACTGAGTGGCAAACTTCCTTGGAAAACTGGAAAGGACCATGCTGACTGATCCCATCCAGGTCCATGCCAGAGAAGATGAAGTCAGCTGCAATGGGTGAAGAAATCAAAACCATAGTATCCTTCCAGCAGCCATGGTGTGGATTTCCATCAAACCCTCTTTCTGCCTCCCAGCAGAGCTGCTGCCAGCTCCAGGGAATCCCACCAAGCAATGCTCTCCTGTGAAGGAGCAGCTTCCCAGCAACCTTGCCACATTACTCCATTCTGCTTTGGGTTGGGGAGAAAATTAACTCAGAAGAAAGAAAACAACTCCTACCAGCTTATCCACTGCGAGGTATGTCAGTTGGATTTGTATTCCAGTTCATTCTAACCCATCACCATGAACATCACTTTCAGGCAGACTTTTCCATCTGCACTCCCAGGGCATGAGAGTGTATTGTACATTACACACTGCAGTCACACCACCTTATGCTTGCTGTAGTTCTCATGTCTTACTGAACGACTCACACTACAGGTGACTTACTAATGCAGCAAGAGCTTGGAAGTCTGCCAACAGCCATTGAGAAACAGCTTGAAATGCATCCCAAAGGACAGGAGAAGAGCTCAACCACACACCTCGCAGCTCAGCTTTCTCAGATCTGCCACAAAGTAGGTGCCTGAAGAACATTGGTCACATTCTGGAGCTGTCTACAGCCAGGAGCAGGATTTTACATCCAGTTTTGTAACTGGATGCAGTGCGGTGATTGACAGCACAGAGATAGATCTGATTCTAAAGCAAACCCTTTAGGAGCATCTCACCCTTTTCATGTAGAAGCTGCAGACTCCAAGACACACACAGCTTATGGTGATGGAAAATTCCTCCTTTTATTAGACACCTTCCTGCAGAGCAAAATCTGCATACACCTCCAAAACCAGATCTTCACTCTTAAGAAGAGCTGCTACCCTTGGTATTCCGAGATGATAGTCACCAGAAGCAGAACCTCAGCAGGCAAAGTCAAAAGAAAATGAATCTTGCCATAGGAACTACAGAGCTTTACAGGAAGCCTCCTGCTGTCACTGCAACAGAAAGTTCATGACAAATCCTGGGAGGGTGGGGAAGAGAGATGAGCATGAAAGAAATACCTCTGAGGGTCCTGGGCAATTCAACACACTCAGGTGTGTTCAGGTGTGTTCACATGGAGGAATAAGATGTTTTCCTGGTCCTTGATGTCAAGGCCTTCCACTGGCAGGGTGGAAGTCAACCATATTTCAGGGGTACTTGCTGTGGACCTGCATACATACTATAAGAGAGCTTGTGAGGTTCACTTCCCAAAGCACAGCCGGTGCAATCAGAGGAAAGGCAGCATTCAGTGGGGGTGAATTTGCTCCAAGTTTGTCCTCGGGGACAATTCAATATTAGGGACAGAGTGTGGTGAAACTTGCAATAAATCCTTGTATTTTGGGCTGTGTATCTTAAAGACAGCATGTCACAACCACAGCTGGGAGATGTGGATTCGGCAGTGGCTGCAGCCTGAAAATCCATCCCTCTGCGACCCTGTTTCACTGGCCTGGTCATTTTACTCTCAGGTTCCCAGCAGTTGCACCATCACACCATCTGTCATTAGCAGACCTCCTCACCCACCAGTTTGGACAAGGGCTGCTCCTCCTCCCGAACACCACGGGATGTCTGTGCACAGGTTACCAGGCAGGAAGCAGCCTCCTTCCCTCAACACCCCTTTTATCCAATCCCTAGCATCAAGGCTTAGTCCTTCAAAATATTTGCACCAGAGCTTGAAAACAGAGAGGGAAGAAATCAGCAAGGGCAAAACCTGCCTGGTCCTCAGCCAGCCTCACCTGTCCTTTATGTAATCTCCATGTTGTAGGAAACAGGGAAAAGCTTGGTGACTGTAGGAACCAGAGCAATCCTACGCAACCGCCGCAGCCTTCTGCTCCTGCTGCCTGCACTTCCCACAGTTAGTCAAGAACCGAGAGCCAGGACACCCAAAAGGTGCTTCTACAAACCCTCACATTGTCACCAATTTCCCTTTTTTCTTTATTCTTTTTCTTTTTGAAGAAGGTTCCCCTTTTTTAGCAGTTGAGCAGTTGTTGTCCTACCTCCTGCTTCTGAGCAAAGCCCTCATCTTGCTCTCTGCCCTGCTGCTTAGACAGAGGAACCACACCAGACAGCAATTCACCTGCTCTGCTGACAACTCAGGGATCCTTCTAGAGGGCTGTCAGCAGCAAATGTTTGCTCTGGACAACAGGAATGGGATTATGAAGCCTCACATGCTTTACTTCTACAATCAAATACAAGCAGTGCTGGCAGAACAACACATAACCTCACTCTTCCTTTCCATAACCTCTTCCAGGGTGCTGTGCTGTCAGGCATCACCAGGAAGATGCTCTGCAGTAGACCTGTCTCCATCTGGACAGCTGAGGGTGCAGCCAGCCTGGAAGACACCCACACTGAACACCTCTAACCTCAATAGGAGGTTTGTCTGGATAGAAAGCACATCTATTCTGAAGGCAGAGAGCGTGCAGCTTTTCTCACACAAAGCTACCCTGGATTTTAAACCTTGATCTACTTTGCTTTGCCTTCTTCCCAAAGAGAGTTCCAACACCCTGTGTGTCTCCCAGCCAGCACATCTCCTTGAAAAGTCATTTACTCTCAGAGTATTAGGAAAAAAATAGCTTGTAATTAGGCAGAGTTATGAATCTTTTGTCATTTGGGACCTGAAACCTATTCCTATTCATGTCAACAGGAGCGTTTGTCCCTGTGGTCAGGACTGGACACAACACCAGTGACTCCTCATTTTTCAGATAAGAATATAAGATCTCTAGGGGCTAGCAACTGACTGCTCTGCCTCCTGTGCTCAGCAGGGTTTACTTGGGATGCTGACCTCTTCTGCTAGCCCATCACCAACTGTTCTGCTTTGCTGCACCTTGCCCAAACACCATCCCACTGGCATGGGCACAAGCTGCCACTGTCTATGGATCTGCTGAAAGCTTCAGAATTCCCCCAAAAGACACTTAGATCTATGAAGGCAGTGTCCAGGTCACTTAAAAAGAGAGGCCAGACACTCATTCCTCACCTGGACATACGGATAGGAGTCAAATTTTGAGGCCAACTGCTCCTACGCTCCTTGGACAAACTCCAAGTGATCAGTGTGAGGCCTCATCACAGTTTCATCAGGGAATGGTCAAGGCACAGAGAGGATGGGTGATTTCCTTCACAAACACCACATCCCTGCCCGCAAGGGTACGAACCCAGGATTTCTCTGTTCTAACTGGGGTCAGGATTAAAGGATGGCAGTAACTGGATTGCTTACTGCAGTCACAAACCACTATAATAAGGTTAAGAGATTTCCTTTCCCTCCTCTTGGCTAGGTTCTGAGTAGGCAGAAGTCATAAGGCAGGGGGGTGGCTGTTCAACATTGCCTCCTCTCATTGCTGAAGAGGGGTGTTCAGGGTTGTTCATTTTGCCACCTACTCAAGGGCTGACACTTCTCACCTCCCTGGGTTAAAGGCACACTTACCTACCAAACCCTGAGGGTAGCTGACTTACCCCCACAGTGCACCAACACACATCAGCCTGAAAACAGGGAGGTGAGAGAGAGATATCGATCTCCATCACAGGGGACCTAACAGGACCTCCAATCTCCTTCTAATCGCCGATTCCTATGAAACATGGTTCTTTGAGGTGGTTGCTCTTGACAAGCAAGGGCAAAATTAGGCAAATAGATCAGAATCTGGGAGAGCTGGACACTGTGACACTGTAGATTTTCTGAGTAGTTTCCTGTGTGAGGCTATGACCCAAGATTTGTTATTCACACAACCCAAACACTTGGGGAGGGGGGAAGAATACCCAGCACATTTAACTGAGGACAAACCACAGCAAACAACTGCCCACCATGTGCACAGGAGAGCTGAAGTAATAGAGCCACAGCCCCCAGGCGCTGCTACAGCCAGACTGCACTGCTTGTACAGAAGGAAGCAATTTAGAGCTAAGATCTGGTTCCAGGCAGAGAGGCAAGATTTAATCCATCTCTGCCACTTGGCAACTGCTGGATGAATCACTTCACCTCTGCTTCCCCCTAACTCCTGCTGGAGAGAGCAGAACCCCCCAAAGAAGAGGCAGCATTTCATTACAGCACATCATGCAGCATCCACCACAACAGGGCACGAGACTTCCTGCGCCTGCCGGCGCCTCCTGTCACACAAGCTGATTTCCAGATAATAAGCACATTGTCAAGAAGCATCTCCTGAGGAAGCATTAGGATCTGCCCAGACAGCCTGGCCCAGCATGCTGCTCCATCACACAGCCATTATCCTGCAAGCTGTGCACGCATTAATTGTTCCTAGCAGGAGCAACATTTTTCCTCAGCACAAAGAGCCCTTAAAACCTCAGCAGAAAGTCTGACAAATCCCAACTGATTCCCACATACTGCTCCCCAAACCTTCCTCCAGCCCTACCAGATCCCTCTGAGCCTGCTCAGGGGATTCCCAGCCAGCAGCATCCACATCAGACAGCAAGAAGATCGCTGCTGGTGAGCTGGCTCTCAGATGGTTTCTCTCCAGTTGCCCCTTTCTGAGCACCCTCAGGCTTCCCAGCCCAGCTCCTCAGTCTATGGAAGGCAGGGAAGAGCCCCCAGCCATGTCCTCCAGCTTCAGTTTTGCCCTTCAAGCTCAAAGAGTGTATGGTCAGTCTTGTAATAATCCGTTCTTCCCCAGAAGGACAAATTTCTTCCTCTTTGAGTACTGGCACCATGCTGCAGGACATGGGCTTTGGGAGCAGCCCTGCCACTCCTCAAATCACTTCTGCATTACAATACACCTCCACAGCACACAAAGAAATGGCATCACTGCAGCACAGAAACAAACAACTGGGAACAAAGTGGGGAGAACTAGAACGTGTTCTCCAGGACTAGGAAGTGATCATTCCCTTGAACTGGGCACTGGTGAGGCCACACCGTGAATCCTGTGTTCAGCTATGGCACCTCACTACAAGAGAGACATTGAGGGGCTGGAGCAGGGCCAGAGAACGGCAATGGAGCTGGTGCAGGGCCTGGAGCACAAGAGAGATGGGGAATGGCTGAGGGACCTGGGGAGGTTCAGTCTGGAGAAGAGAAGGCTCAGGAGAGACATTATCACTCTCTACAACTGCCTGACAGGAGGATGGAGCCAGGAGGTGCTGGGCTCTGCTCCCAAGGAACAAGGGATGGGACAAGAGGAAACGGCCTCAAGCTGCACCAGGGGAGGTTTAGGCTGGATACTGGGAACAATTCCTTCCCCAAAGGGCAGTCAGGCATCGGAACAGGCTGCCCAGGGCAGTGCTGGAGTCACTGTCCCTGGAAGTGTTCACAACCCGTGTAGATGAGGCCCTCAGTGCCATGGGTTAGGGGTGGCCTTGGCAGTGCTGGGGAATGGTTGGACTGGATGAGCTTGAAGGGCTTTTCCAGCCTGGTTGATTCTGTTATTCTCTGATCCTGGGAGTCAGAGCTGAGGCTTCAGGCAGGGAAAGGGTCATCTGAATTAGAAGAAGAGCAAGTAACTTCAGATCCTGGATCTGAATCTAAGCCTGACTTCAGTGTCCAAAGCACAAGGTCATCTTTCTGCTCTATTATCAAGCAAGTTACTTGTTTAACAAAAAGCATGTGACCAAATTCACTGCTGCTGCCTAACAGCCTCCCTGGAAACATTAGAATGAGCTCATTTAACAATCCACAGGTCAGTGCTGCTGCTGTAGGCAACAGAAAGGGCACATTACCTGGGAAACACCACATCTTTAACTGGTCATTGCTTTCCTTAAGGTCACTGTGTTTGAACTTCCAGCTGTTTACTTGGGGTCTGCCCAAAAGCAACCTCAGGACAGGCAGAAAACAAGTGGAAGTCTGCTGTGGCACATCGATCCTCTCTCATTTTAGCCATGCTGAAATTAGGCATCGGGTGGCTAATGTCACAGACCTTTCTTCACAAACATAACATGTCCGGAGCTTTACTGTCTACATACACAGCAGAACTGCTGCACCAGCTGCCCCAAACCCAAGGCATGCTGCACTCACTGCCAGCTTAGTGCAGAGCAGCACTCAGTGGTGCGGTAAGGTGAGAACGCACCACACCTCCACGGAGCCACTGCACCAGCAATCTGCCATCATGCCTGCTGCTAAACAGCTCCTTCACTGTATCTCCGGGCTAAAATAAACTATGTTAATGAATTAACCACCACAAAGCAGCAAGTGATTACAAAAACACCACTTGCAGCTTTGTCTACAGGAGGAAAAGAACAAGTGCTTCATACACAGTGAGAAGTACCTTTCAACCAAGTCTGAGAGTGCTAATGGGGACACAGGACAGGCTACATCCTAACACTCACCACCCCAAAGAGCTCAGCTGGGGTACACCTCCAAGTCCACTGGAGATATGCCAGCACATCCACACCGGGAAAAGCAGTGAAATGAGGTCAAGGTCAACTCATTCATCCACACCAACTTCCTCCAGCTCTCTGCTGCAGGCATTTGTTCAAGTGCCAACAGACACTAGCCTGGCAAACCTTGCTGCAGTGGCTAAAAACACAGGGAGGGCATCCTCCATCATCCTCCATTATCCTGCTAGAGATCTGCATGCATGCTGACAAAAAGGCACCATGTGCCACACAGCAGCAGAGTCTAACAACTTTCCTATGATGAATGCAGAGTTAAGGTTTCATTACAGCTTGCTGCTCCTGAAGTAGCAAACCCACGAAACATCCCATCTGTTTCCTCTGCTGTCATCTGGAGCTGGCAAGCACCTGAGATGTAAATACCTACAGGCTCAGGAGCATGGTACCACCTGGGAAGAGAGCACAGGGGTTGTACTGAAGTGATACAAGAGCAGGAGAAGAGACAGTGTCAAACCAGCATGGGCATCCTGTATTGCAGCTTCTTCATAACTGAAAGGGAAAGAATTTACATGAAAAAAGTTTAATTCTGAAGGGCTGCACAATTGAGATTCTTCACTCAAAAGAAAGATTCTCACTAAAATGGGTAAATGTGTGTGTAGGCTTTTCACCCACGTGCAACAGAAGCTGTTCATAAACTGAGCCTGCACAATGCATTTCTCTGCTCAGCTCCCTGTGAGCGGAGCAGGTGCCTGCAATAAGGGTGACTTGTCCACACTTCACCAATCAGCATTGCGACAGATAAACTTGTCCCCAGAGTAATGGGAATGTTGTCCTTTTGTCTGACTGGAGATTAAGGGACATAATAGGCAAAGAAAAAGCTTGAAGTCAAGGGACTTGACAACAGTCAGGGAAAAAATGAGTAAATTATTCATACATACAGTATGCTGTGAAAGCCAAATGGACATCCTGCTTCTGACAAAGGAGCAGGAAGAAAGGAAGGGAGAGTTGGAGCAAGCAGCCTCAAGCATAAGGTATGAGAGGACTGAAAGAAATATCCACTTCTGTGACTGTATTTCAGGGATGCACATGGAAGAATTCAGGAAGTCTATCAGAAAAAAAGTTGATATTCATTAGCAGTGAAATAATGAGGAAGAGACTAAAAAATTACCCAAAAACATCAAGAACATGACAAATACAAGCTCCTGCAGAATCAGATGTGTCTATTGCAGTTTCATGGGGAATCTTCTCTTAATTCTAACGAAAAAAAGCAAACTACTTTGAAAAGAGCAAAATTCAGATTCAGAACTAAAGATTACTCACTCGCAGGTGTGCAAGGCAGGACAACAGCAAGGGGGGAAACCTGAGAACAGTGCCAAAATTACCAGCAGGTGTGTGCAGGGCTTTTGAGGGACATGAGCATTGAGAAGAAAGGGGGAAGAAAGTAGATGTATTGACAAGACAGAAAATAAATGGAGTACTAGAAGATGGCTGAAGGAATGCAGGGAAAATGCAGAACAAATGCAAGGCACTTCTAAAAAGACATAAATAATGTAACTCCCAAAAAAAATTCAACCCCAACATCATCTAAATAATATGGAGTCAGAGACACTACTTGCACTGTTACTGAAAATCAGACAGCAGAATCAATGAGAGCTTTGGGATGAACACAATCTTCTCCCTGGAAGAGAAAAGGCATTAAAGAACAGGGACAGAGTAGCAGAACCATTTGCAAGGGAATTACTCTTACTCTAACCCTGCTCCCATTGTAACAGTACAACAGCTAATTGCTGGTGCTTTATGTTCTGGAAAATGGAACTGAAGACATGTGTTCTGCCATCATCCCAAACGGCCTAAACTGATGCGAATTTAGTTGCCATATGTACAGAAACAAGTTGAAATCACACAGCTGGGCATGGAATCTGGTATTTATTTGTCCAGGAGATGGTCCCATGCTACTTCAGATAGGCTTGCACTCAGGAATAAGAAGCATGATGAGAAGGATTTACAGCGGAAATGTAAAACTCGGGACAAGTAGGACAATAATAAGAAACTAGAAAAACTGGAATAGCAGCCAAAATGCAACTGCAGTTTTATTTACCTAACAGAATCCCTCACTGGGTTAGACCCCAGGAGTCAGAAAGAGCACAAGAGATGGCACTGGGTATTGAATGCTAAAAGAGATGGCACTGCAAAAGCCAGTGTCATTTGGGGCTATGCACACAGAGGCTGAATCACAACTGTAGGGCATGGAGTAGTCTCTAACCAGAGTTGTAAGGTGTTCAGGTACCTGAAATACTGCACCTCTCCTTCAGGCCCACTGCAATGAGTGTACTGAAGGATCCACAGAGTCTTGTTGGCCTAAGAGACTTCTAACTACAAAGCAGCATCACTTAAGCTGTCTGTTTCCCCGGAAGCAGAGACATGTTCCTGCTGCCACATCCCACACAGAGGAGTAAGACACTCTTACTTCTTGTTTCCCAAAACAGTATCCACCGGCTTTGATGCAGTTAAAAAACAACCCCAAACAAACAAAACTAAACCCAACCTGCAACAAAGCAGACAGAAACACAGCTTCTGGCCCATCAGCTGGAATGCTGACAGCTTGGACCAGATAAAAACACAAGCTGTTCGGAAAACAGCCTTGCCCAGATGCTCACCTGGCAAGGCTATAAAATGCAGCCAGCTTCTCACCTCTGGCTCTTCCATGGAAGTAACTTCTAAAGAATCATTCCCCATTGCAAATATATACTGAAAAGCACAGATTCATCGAAGCATGGATCTCCTGTAGGAACCCCAGGAGATAATGGTGCTCAGCAATGCAGTCTTTTGAGAGGATAAAGGTCAGGGCACCTCCATCCCAGAGGATGCGTACTACATATATACACATACTACATAGCTGTCAGTAACCATGTAACATAACCATTACTGTTAGTCACAAGTAACTAGATACGCTGGAGGAAGCGAAATGAGTGCTCATAGCACAGCAGCACAGTAAGAACAATGCAACACTTGTGACAAGCCATCAGAGAACTGAGCTAACACAGCCCAGCTAGTGAGCGAGCCACTGGAGAGCAGGGCTGGGAGGCAGTGTGGCAGGCACTTCAAATACAATCAACCCTGCAGGAAAGTCACCAGGAATATTCCGAAAGGAGCACCCCTCATCAATCATACTGGCAGGGGACACTTGTCTCCAGTTCCACTAATGAGCAGAAGAAATAACGAGACACCAGCTCAATTATCCTATGCCAGAAGAGAAATCCCCAATGTCTCCTCTGCGACGGACAAGCCACAGAGAGTGACAGGTAATGGACAACACACTGGATGTATTATGGTGCAGGCTTGGAGCCAAGCCCACGATGGCTGTTTAGAACATTTTGTTTTCTATATAAGACTAAAAGGAAATCATAATTCAAACATGGCAAACATCATCAGTTCTAAGAGACCGCTTCCTTACAAGAAACTGTGGCCTCTCCCAAGCACTCCAGGTCTGGAGCTACTCCAGTTTGTCACGGCATCATGGTAGCTTTTGAGGGAGCAATCTGGAATCAGTTAACATTCTTAGAGGTGCAACTCTGTCGCTTCCCCAGACAGAGCATGTTTTGCTGAGGTTGGAAGTTTATCATGAAAATGCCTGATTTACCCAGGAAACCACTCAAGAACATCTCAGGCAGATAAACAGTGTTACTCCAGCTGCAATAATGGCTTTTTAAAGGAATACCCAGTTCAAAGGCTTTTCATCACCACATCATCTTAGCGATTACAGAAGACAGGCCATACTCCTCGCAGAGAGGAAAGGGAGCCCTGAGCCCATAGCTGACAGAACAGCCCATTCCACAGGGCTGCAAGATGCTGCCCACCCAGCTGACAGCAGCTCTGCTGGAGGAGAGCACATTCCTCCACACTGCACAAGGTGTTCTGCTCACTGCAAGGCAAAGGAAAGCATGGAACCAGCTGCACAAATTAAGCTTACTCTACTCTCCAGGAGGTGTCAAGCAATAGGTACTGCCTGCCCAAATAGGACAACAGGGTTACAGAGATGGTAACATTGACCCCATAGCACTTTGAAGGGTCACTGTAGCTGGCACTTGATACTTCCAGTTGTACTTGCAGTAACTGCTTTCCTTCCAGGAAGGTATTTGTTAGACCGTAACTTTCCAAAACACGCATTTGGAAGTTTTAACAGTAGGGAATTCAGAGCACCTTGTGAATCATAATGTCCTGAAGGCACTGGTCCACAGTCTCACTAAGTGAGCACAAACCTCATGTACTTCCCTAAGTCAATGCTTTTCTAACTCCCACAAGCAGGACACTGTCCCTGAGCACACTGTGGGTGACAGCAGGACTGGAAGGGGTTTTAGCTCTTGCCTCGTACCAAGATAGGAGGTACTCTGGGTGAAATGCAGTGTATTTGGATTCAGCAGCGCCATTCACAGCATAATCTATGCGGGTAGAATCTGCCTTTGCAATCGGAGTCAACAGTACTGATGCATTTGCCAAAATACAACTCGTATCTCTCACCTCAACTAGAAATGGGATTACTTATCACTGAAACAACATCCATGTAACACCGAACACAACAGTTGTGTCATGGAAAAAGAGTAAGAGTGAATACAATCACACAATCTTATCTCGTTTCCTAATTAAGAGCTTGCATTTATGTGCTCTTAGCTATTAAAGGAAAAAAGGAAGAGCAGCCCTACTAATTGAGGCTGAAAAATACCATTGCATGCACAGAGCAAGCCCCTGAGCATGTTTGCACAAAGTCCTTTCACACATTTTTTCCAGACGTGCTGCCTGATCAGCATACAAACCACTGAGAACACACTAAGACGGTATGATGCAGACAGACATTTTACTTTGGCAAAGCTCTAGTGCGTTCCTTGCAGCCTCTGTACAGTGAAAACCTGCTACAACCCTGCAGGGTATGTGTTTGCACAGTAGCACAATGAAGATGCTTTCTCCTGCCTCAGAACAGTGCTGTGAAGATTCTGACTGAGATAACCAGAGTGGAAGTTAAGGCTGATGGATTGACTGCTTAGGAAAAGCATGCTTCACACCCGGGACTGTTTTGCTTCCAAGACATTGTAATGGGAAGCCAATAACCTGTATCCCAGTGGGTAGCATAAATGAAGATGCAGAGCATTTTGCTTGGCTTTCAGGTGTTTACTGCCTTCTGTCTCTCTGAATGATAACTCACTGCCCAGAAAATCCAGCTCTGCCTCCCAGGAGAGCCACCAGAGCCAAAGGCAGCTGTGGCTGGGTTATGCTTAACTCAGCTCATAGCAAGGGCACCAAGAGTTCACAGATCAATCTCAGCTGGGCTCTGAAAGGAGAAAGCCTGTAGCAGGAGGGGTGATCCCTTCATTGAGGGTAAGGCAACTTCCAAAACTAAATGTGCACTTGGTTCAATGGTGCACTCCTGATTCAGCAGCAAAGACTTCTATTGTGGGCACCAGCTCACCTCAGAAAGTCAAGATCCTCCTACAAAGCACCAGAAGTCCTACAGTCATACTACTGAACCATTCAGTATACCGGGGCTTACACTTCATGGTGCCTGTATTTAGTGCCTCTGAAATCCTGACAGCCTGCATACAACCTCTCAACTGTCCTGCACTAAAAGACAAACACAGAGAACCCCCCAGAAGCTGACCTAGGCCAGCCCCGCTCCTGTGACAGCCAGAGCTGCATCTCAGGAAATGAAACACTGAGAAGGAGCATAGGAACAGCAGACTTGTGATAGCACTAGAAAAGGCAAGATGCTCTACAGCACTGAAATCAGTGCAAAGTTCTCCTTTGCCTGCATATGCATAGGGTGGGAAGAACTGACGCTACACATATGAAAGAGACAGAAGATGCCTGAAGGGAAGGATTATTGTCCCTTAACACCTACTACTCTGCCACCACTACCACTGCCAAAGCACAGTCAGATCAGAGACCACCTGTGCTGGGCACTGGGACAGCACAGCAAAGTTTCTGCCTTGAAGAACAAAACTGCAAGGTGCAAACATTACACAAGCAGCTCAGTAGATGAAGAACGTGGGCAAGCACTAAGCAAGCAGAGTGTGCAGCTACAGCATTAACCCAGCTCAGACCTGGGGTTTGAGCTCCCCTTAGTTCCAGGGAACACAGATTCCTGCATGTGACCTCCTCACTTGGGAAGGCTCAGGCTGTCTGGAGACAGGAAACACAGAAGCCCCTGTCCCACACTGGCCACTGTGTCCTGCCAGGACTCCTCAGACACCTGCTGACCCTGCAGGCAGCAGCACACACTGTTGTAGCCTCCAAAGGAAGAACCAGGTTCCATCAGCTTCTTCCCACCCTGACAAACACGGCATGGGTGAAACTTCAGACTAATTTCACACATCTGACACAAGCTGGTGGGTCAGATGGCTGCCCCCATGGCTACCAGCACACAAAGCAGCCTGTCCATTAGAACAGGCTCATGAAACTGTACTTGGGAACAGTATTTACTGGACCAAAGAGCTGCCCTTCAAACACCTTTCAAACTGACACACAACCATTTCTGCTCACCCACTGTCATCACACCAGTGTAACCCACTTTAAAACTCAGTCACACTATTCCCAGCCGTTCTGGCTTTGCTTTGCCCAAAGCAGGTCCTCTCCTCTCTCGCTCTTGCAGCAGCTCCATTTTTGTACACACACAGGTTTCACCATCGCTACGTTCTGCGCTCTGAACCTGTGAGTTCTATTCTTTCAGCAGGAAGTCAACCTGGTAATTCTGCCTACTCTCCAAATTCCAACCTGGCAGTAACCTATCCACAAACAAACAACACCTCAAGTCACTTTAAAGCTATGGAATGATCACTGCTTCCTGCTCCACACAACAGCCTCAGCATGTGTCATCTAAAGGTGTACCGGCTTTTCACTGACACACTTCAGATTCCTTCCCACTTGCTGCCTGCTCAGGCCAGGACCTCCTTGGGCACTGTAATCACACAGGTTTTTTCCTGCTAGCGTGGAGTATTTTGGGATGTTTTCACTCTGACGCACTCAGTTGCCTCTCTCCCTGCAAACATACCAACCTTCTGAAGCCCTTTCACAAAGACCCGAGTTCTCCTGCCCTACAGCAACAATTATGTGTTCCTATCTTGAATTTTATGCCTCTAGCTCTTGCGGAGCACTCACACACATCGCATGCAGGCAACAAACCACAGCCCAGAGATACGTGGATCCACAGTGACAACCTGAACCTGCCCCTTAACTCTCATGAGAACATCTCCTGATCAACATCTGATAAGATAAGGGAAACAAAAGACTCACGGCTCATTAACACATCCAGCACCTCCTGGCTTCAAGGCAGCTCTTTGCATTCTTCCCATAAGCACATCTAGCCTGGACAGACCCTTAACCATACAGCCAGCAGTAACGTTTACCCCATTCCGCTTGTCTCCCAGCTCTGCCAGAGATAACGACTGAGGTGAGCTGGCAGCACAGCGAAACCCTTTTGCTGTTACCTATGGTCTGGAGCGCAGGTGACAACCCCACGAGCCCACGGATGCCCGGTGGCCGCTGCCTGGCTACAGGGGACTGGCCTGCTCACATGAGGGCAATGAGGCATCTTTAGAAGCCATGATGATGTCCCCCACTCTGAAATCTCCCATGGCCATCGCGGCAGAGGCCGCAACATGGAGTCACCGTAGCAGCGGTCCGGTGCTGCCAACCGGGTGCCGCCGGTGCCCAGCGCTGCCGCTGCCCAGCGGGCAAACAGCGGCCGGGGCAGCTTCTCCGGCGCATCCAGCCTCGGGCTGGGGCAAGGCGCAACCGGCACCGAGGGGGCGCGGCCCCAGGCGCGGCTCGGCCCAGCGGGGCAGGGATGCTGCAGGCGCCGTCGGTCCCGGAGGCCGACCGGGGACCGCCTCCTCCCCTACCTGTGCCATCCCCGGACCCCACCGGCCCTGGGCTCACCGCGGCGCCCGCCGCGAAGCGGGGCAGCCCCCGTTGGCGCGGCTCACCTGGGCACACAGCTCGGCGCCGAGCGGTCGATCTCCCACGTCGCGAAGAGGTTCATGGGCACCGGGACCGGAGCGGGGCCGGCCATCGCTGCTGCCGCCGCCGCGGCCGTCGTCGCTACGGCCGCCGCCGCCCCGCCGGTCACCGCCGGGGGCCCCGCGGCGGGGCCCGAGCCCAAGGCACCGGCCGCTGCCGCCGCCGCCATCCCGCCGCCGCCACAGCGCTGCGGCCGGCCAGACCCCCCGCCTCAGCGCCAGCCTCCGCCTCGCGCGCGCCCGCTCGCTCGCGCGGCGGGGCGGGCCCCAGCGCCCAGCGGCAGCCAACCGGAGAGCGGCAGGGCCCGGCGAGGGGGAGGACTCGGACCAATCAGAGCGCGGCTAAGGCGCGGCCTGCGGCGGGAGGCCACCCAATCGGAGCGGGGAGAAAGGGACTTGGTCAACCGGCCAATCGGAACCGAGGAGGGGGTGGCCGAGAGCCCAGCAGCAAATAGGAGGAGGGCAAGGAGGCGGTGACCGAGGAGGGCTCAGCCAATGGTAACAGCGCCGCGGCTCCGCGGAGGCGGGGCAAGAGGGGGCGTGGTCGCGAGCCCTTTAAAGCGCGGCGGCGCCGGCCAGCGCGAGCTCGGTGAGGGGTGCGGTCGGGCGCGCGCCCGCCCAGGGCCGGGGCCTGCTCGGGTGTTGCCATGGCAGCGGGGAGCAGAGCGGCGGGAACGGCCGCTGTACCGCCCCCTTGCGGACGGGATGTCGCCGTGGCCAAGGCGGCTGCGGGGGTGCAATGGTGCGAGGTGCGACAAGGGACAATGGTAGCGGGTCCTGCCCCTGGGTCACAGCAACCGCATGGAGTGCTCCAGGCTTGGGAAGAGCGGCTGGAAAGCTGCTCAGTGGTAAAGGACCTGGGGGTGCTGATTGATGGAGCTGAACATGAGCAGCTTGGGCCCAGGCAGCCAAGAAGGCCAACAGGATCCTGGGCTGTATCAGCACCAGTGTGGCAGCAGGGCCAGGCAGGGATTGTGCCCCTGTGCTGGACACTGGTGAGGCTGCACCTTGAATCCTGTGCTCAGCTCTGGGGTCCTCACTGCAAGAGAGACATTGAGGGGCTGGAACAGGGCCAGAGAAGGGCACCAGAGCTGGTGAAGGGCCTGGAGCACAAGTGTGATTGGGAATGGCTGAGGGAGCTGGGGGGGGGGGTTTAGTCTGTGAAAGAGAAGGCTCAGGGGGGACCTTACTGCTCTCCACAACTACCTGAAAGGAAGGTGGAGCCAGGAGGGGCTGGGCTCTGCTCCCAAGGAACAAGGGATGGGACAAGAGGAAACGGCCTCAAGCTGCACCAGGGGAGGGTTAGACTGGATATTGGGAACAATTCCTTCATTGAAAGAGAACCCTCAAGCTCATCCAGTCCAACCATTCCCAGCACTAAGGCCACCACTAACCCATGGCACTGAGGGCCTCATCTACACGGGTTGTGAACACTTCCAGGGACAGTGATTCCAGCACTGCCCTGGGCAGCCTGTTCCAATGCCTGACTGCCCTTTGGGGAAGGAATTGTTCCCAATATCCAGCCTAAGTCTCCCCCTGGCCTCGGGGCTTGGGCTGAGGCCGGGCAGAGGGGCTGTGCAGGCAGTTGGATGTAGCTGGTGCGTGTTGGGGGGTGCAGGATGAGCCCCAGCGCAGTAGCCGATGGGGCCGGGGCGGCCAAACGAGGCTGGCAGAAGAGCCCGGAGCAGAGCGGGCGGTGCCGGAGCTCCGGTGAGGCGGAGGCCGCCGCAGTCCCCGCCCGTCCGCCCGCTCGCCGGGAGGGGCCGAGCGCCGCCGCAGCAGAGCCGGGGCCGTGGGCACGGGGAACCGCCCGAGGTAAGCGCGGGGTCTGCGGGGGACAACGGGGCCTCTCCCCCGGCAGGGCCTGCCCGGTCCTCCCCTCCCCGGGCCCAGCTGGGGGCTGCGGGCAGGGAGGGCCGCGGCTGCAGCCCGCGGAGGGCAGCACTTTGCTGCGGAGGGGACTGCGCGGCCGCGCACCGGGCCCCGGGGGTCGGTAGGGCTTGGGGAGGCCATGGGTGGAAGGCAGGAGAGAGCCCGATGGGCGGCACGGTCCAGATGTGCCACATCCCCTGTGCTAGCCGCGGGTCTCCTCCCCATTAGAGGCACCTGCTTGGGGCAGGCTTGGGCTCCGCTGCCTGCCTCGGCATGCCGGATGATGCACGGCTGTGCAGGGACCCTGCCGCTTTGGCCAGCAAGCAGGAGCTCAGGTCGTTGGTGCTCAGCTGTTGGTGTCGGCATCAGGAGCATCGGTTCGCAGGGGTGGCCATCAACCAGGCAGTCACCATGCTGCTGCCTAGAGCTTGTTCCATACACATGCTGGGTGACAGGATGGTGCCCCAGGACCCCTGCATGGCCCTTCACAGGCAGGCATCACTCAGCGCAGTGCCAACACCATCAGAGGCAGCTGATGCCACTGGGAGCAAGCAGGGTGATTTGCTGTGCTCCAGCCTGGGAAAACGGAGCATCCCGGCCAAAACTGAGGGCCTGTTGCAGGAACTTGGGCCTGGAGCTGCTTTTCCTTGCTTTCAGTTTGTCTGGGCATGGGTAAACAACTGTAAGCAGAGCTCTTGCGGAGTGTGAGGCTGAAGGAAAGCGAAGGTGTTGGACCAATTTCTTCCCTTTCATCCCACAGAACAGCCAGGCTAAAAATAACCCTTCGCCTCATGCTGTGTGGGAAAATAAAGGAGACTGGAGAGGGAGTGCTCCTGGATCAGAGCAGTTAAAGACCTGCTTGCTTTAAAAGCATAGATAGAATCTTATGTGCCTGAGGGGGCAGAGGGAAAGGATATAACCAGTGCCACTGTCTGGGAAATCCCATGGGAAATAAGGCATGTTCCCTTCACAGTGGCAGAGACCGAACAGCGTGATGAGCTACTGAAGAGGCAGTCCTGCCTGCCCCACCGTACCTTCATGTGCAGCCTGGGAGCTGCAGTTTAGCCAGCATGTGCCATCAGGATGGCTGGGTCAGGAGTCATGGGAGTGTTTCAACTGGGAGTCTGTGGCTTCGGAACAAACCAGGCACATAGCTTGGGAGAAGACACTCTGATGCTTCCCACCTTCTTTCAGCCATCCACAGCTGTCTGGGAAAGGGCGCTCCAAGAGTGGTGATGGGGAATGCCAATAACTCCCTGATGGCCCTGCCTGTTCCTCTGTGCAGGATGGTTCCCCCGCCACCTGTCAGCAAGCCCCACATCTGCCTCTCCACAGTGCTCATCATGACCAGCCTTGTCCTCATGGATGCCTACCTGGTGGAGCAGAGCCAGGGCTCCAGGAAGCTGAGCATCTGTGTCATGGTGGCAGTGGGTGATGTGTGCTTCCTGCTGGTGCTCCGCTACGTGGCCATCTGGGTTGGGGCAGAGGTAAAGACAGCTAAGAGAGGCTATGCCATGATCCTCTGGTTCCTGTATGTCTTCGTTCTGGAGATCAAAGTCTACTTTGTGTACCAGAACTATAAAGCTGACCGGAAAAGCCTGGATCTCATAGCCCGCAAAGCACTGACCTTACTGCTCTCCATCTGCATCCCAGCCCTCTACATGTTGTTGGTTGCCACGGAGCACATGGAGTACGTCAGGACATTCAAGAAGAAGGAAGATCTCCGCAACCGCCTCTTCTGGGTCATTGTGGACATGCTGGATGTGCTGGACATCCAGGCTAACCTGTGGGAGCCCCAGAAGAAGGGGCTGCCCCTCTGGGCTGAAGGCATCATGTTCTTCTACTGCTACATCTTGCTCCTGGTCCTTCCTTGCGTGTCCCTCTGCGAAATCAGCATGCAAGGGATTGGCATCATGCCTCACCGGATGATGCTGTACCCCATGCTGAGCATGCTCACTGTCAACATCACCACCATCTTCATCCGAGGCAGCAACATGCTTTTCTTCAGGGATGCCCGTGTCTCCAGCATCTTCATGGGCAAGAACTTGCTGGCCATCGCTCTGAAGGTCTGCACGTTCGTGCAGTACCAGCGGCACCAGCACCACGTGCCCCCAGGGCTGGAGCAGGCCCCACAGCACAGCTCCCAGGCCCAGCCCTCCCCAGGGCTGCACAAGGGACGGGACCAGCCTGCCTGCCCCGAAGAGCTGGCCCAGGACAACACGTGACGAGCCAGCAGGGACCACAGCCTGGACACTGCCATACCTGCAGGCCTGAGGTGGGCCACTGAGCTTCCTCCTGGACAGAGGGCAGTGGCCCCACTCCCTCCCTCCCTGGGCAAAGGTCCTCAGGGGTCGCATGGCGAGAGGCCCCCACAGCAGCTCAGGACCTCAGCACCCCACTAAGCAAATGGGGCAGTGGAATGGAGGAGGATGAGGCCCAGTTTGTCTGCTCCCCATGCCCTCTGGCCAAACAGCCTCAGACTGGGGGCTGCACAGGGCACTGCTGTTGTGGTCCCTAGCTCAGTGCTTGGTGACAGCCTGCTCCCTATGCTGGGGAGCATGGCCTGGGCCTCTCCCTGCCCATCACTCCCCTCACTCCTGGGGGCCCTGAGGGAGGACTGTCCTTTTTTGTATCTCCCTCTTTGCAATAAAAGACTGAGCCCTGCAGCCCTGTCCTGTGTGTGTCGCTGTTGGCAGGCAGGTCCCCTGGCTCCTGTGGGTGCCTGTCCCTCAGGTGATGGCATGACCAGCTGCAGAGCACATCTGGGGAATGGGGCCTCAGTCTGTGACCTCTTGGCCAGCAGTTGTGAGAGGAAAGGTCCTTGTGAGTCTGGTGGGCCTTGAGGGTGTCACTGGGGGGTACGGGTAGAAGCTTTATCAGCCATTACTGCCTGTGCAATCAGATGCAGTTACAGTAGTGATGCCAACAGTGCCCAATGGCTGCCTTCCCCAAGGATCCCCAAAGCAAGTCCCCACATTCCACGTGGGGGGACACCAGGGTAGGTTGGTAAGAGACACAAGACCAGGACAGCATTAGAAATGCTTATGCTGGGAGGCCACAGGGAAGAGCTGTTTTCCTCATAGTAGAAATCTCCCTGGAGATGTTAGAAGCATAGAATCACAGAATCAGCTGGGTCAGAAAAGACCCTCAAGCTCATCCAGTCCAACCATTCCCCAGCACTACCAAGGCCACCATTAACCCATGGCACTGTGTAACTACACAGTTTGTGAACACTTCCAGGGATGGTGATTCCAGCACTGCCCTGGGCAGCCTGTTCCAATGCCTGACTGCCCTTTGGGAAGGAATTGTTCCCAATATCCAGTCTAAACCTCCCCTGGTGCAGCTTGAGGCCGTTTCCTCTTGTCCCATCCCTTGTTCCTTGGGAGCAGAGCCCAGCCCCTCCTGGCTCCATCCTCCTGTCAGGCAGTCGTAGACAGCAATAAAGTCCCCTCTGAGCCTTCTCGTCTCCAAACTAAACCCTCCTGCTCCCTCATCAGCTGTTCCCCATCACACTTGTGCTCCAGACCCTGCACCAGCTCTGTTGTCCTTCTCTGGACCTGCTGCCACCTGCTCCAGTGCCACCACAGCACTGGTTGAGCTGGGCAATGCCCCAGGACTTCCCCTGCTGCAGGTTATGGGTCCAGGAGCTGGCAGGCAGAGACAGGCCTCCAGGCTCACTCCTCACCACTAACATGCTGGACATAAGTGGGTGACAGCCTCTTGCAAGGCAGAGCATTTGGCTCCAGATGAGCAGGAGGAGAAGGCAGGGCTGCTTTGGGGGTGCACTAGGTCTGTTCCCAGCTGGGCAGGACCTACCAGCAGGGATGGGTACACATGGACTCAGGAATGCTGCTCCCACATGGCCCCTCAGTAAGATCCTGGCAGCTGTGACACAGGGGTGAGCCACCTCCAGCCTGTCCAGGCCTGTCTTCTTCCTTTCTTGCACTGAAGTACAGGTGGAGGTTTGTTCACCTTTGGATTAAAACATGAGAGCAGAAACCAGCCTATCAATGCCACAAGAGTCAGGACAGCCTTGGACTTGGTGCTGCCACCATACTCTCCTCTGAAAGCACAAGGATGCTGCAGGCTCTGCATGCCACATCCTGCAGCAAGAAGAGGAAGCAGCAGCCAGCCACAGCACAAAGCAGTAAGCCACACACAGGTTAAAGGCAACTGAGGATCCCCATGTAGTCTCTAGCTGAGCTGGTATGTCCCATGTCTCCTGCCTTGCCCAAGTCACACCAAAACCCATCATCAGAGCAGATCTTGCCACTCACAGGAAATGCAGATGCTGAGCATCACCCTTGGGTGGGTATGATGGAATTGCTCATCATTCCATCTCTTGCTCATCACAAAGCCCTTCTCCAGGCTCCCCACAGTACAGCTGTGCCCAGGGGCAGTGTGCCCTGCAGAGCTGAGGCACTCACCCAGCACATGCACTGACCTTGTCTGCATCACATCCACACCTCCTCATCAGCACAGCTACAGGAGATGGGGACAATGAGTGCGGAGAAACAAGAGAGCTGGTGCTCAAAGATAATGTTGGAGAGAGAAGCATTAACTCCCAGAGGTTCACTTTTGTCTGTACTGGCACTGCTGCCAGGAATAAAAGCAAACAGAGATGTATTCCGTACACTGCACTTGTGAGACTACATCCAGACACTGCATCCAGGCTGCTCCCCCAGAAGACAGATGCTGGTCCTCTGGGCTGACTCCATTTGAGGATGTGAAAGTTGTCAGATGCAGGAGCACTGCAGTGAAAGGCTGAGGGAACAACAGGGTTTATTCACACGCAGGAAGGAAAGGCTTTGGGGAGACCTAACAGACCCCTTTTTCCTCCACTCCCCAGACCTATGACATGAGAAGATGGGGACAGGCACTTCCCTGCGAACAGGACAATAATTAGGGACTAAACCCAGGCATGTTTCCTAGATCAGGATTAAAAGGAGTTTGCATCTTGAGAACCCAAAGCAGTGGAGCAGAAGCCAAGATAGGTAGTACCATCTGTCCTTGGATTTTCCCAGAGCCAGCTGAAAAAGCCCTGGGCAACCTGGTCTGAAGCCAGTGCTAGCCCTGCTCTGAACCAGAGCCTCTCCGCCCAAGAGAGGCCAAGAGGCTTCCTATTCCCACCTCAGGTGGTGAATAGTAACGCCTGGAGGAGAGGCAGCAATGCAGGGTAGGGCTTGTGCTCTCACAGCTACAGGAAGAGATGGGCAGGTGCAAGGACAAGGACAGCTCTCAGTGACAAGCACACCTGCATGACAGACTTGTCACCACCCAGGTGTGGTGTCAACCACAGTAAAGAGGACATTTCAGCTACAAAAAGCACTATTTTCTTTAGTTCAGACTCTGCTGCCCTACATCAGCACTGTACAGTGACAGACAGGTACCGGGAAGAGGGCCTGGCCCGGGAAGAGCGAGTCCCAGTGCCAGACAAGAGCACATCTGTCCAGCAGTCACAGGTTCTTCTGTGAGGGCAGGCGGCGCTTGTCTTTGATGGCATTCCTCTTCCTCTTCTTGTTCAGGAAGCTTTCCAGCTTCCCACTCCTCTTCAACTCTGCGTATTTATCAGCTAGCTCCAGTTTCTTCATCTCAGCTGTAAAGAAGAGGGAGCAAGGTTTAAAACTTCAAAGTGAAGCCTGAATTGCCTCTACAGACCAGCCCTTCCTCACCTCTCCCTCCCTGGCTCGAGGCCTGGCTTATCGCTTGAGTACCAGCACTAGAACAATCTCTCCACAGCTCCACAGAATATGGTCAGCTCAATTCCAGTGCTGGAATTCCTGTCAGCAGTCATAGGTCTTCCTGCAGTATGCTCACACTGAGTACTTACATTTCTTTAGGAAGAAGGGCTTCTTTCCCTGCTTGGCCAATTCCCTCTGTTGTCTCTTCCAAGCCAGTTCTCTCTCCCTCAATTTCTGCTGCTTTTGCTGTGCCTGTTCTTGCTGTTTCTGCACAGAAAGGATGACCTATATCAGCATCTAGGCAGACCTCAGTTCACACACCCTCTCCTCTAATGCATTGCCTCACAGGAGGAGATGCTGCACTGAACTCACCATGCGGTTCAGGAGCTGCTGGAGTTTCTCCTTCTGCTCCACGTTCCGGCATTTTTTCAGCTGCTTCTGAATCATCTGAAGAAGACAGCAGAAAGCTGGCTCACTGCCTGCTGCCACCTCCACTGCGAGAGGCAGAAACTGCCCCTGCCAAAGCAAGGCTCTTCTGCCCCAGGACAGGCACACAGCATCATCACCTCTTTCTCCTGCTTCTTGATACTGTCCAGGAAGCTGTAAGTCTTCATAAATATTTCAGGCTTATACTCTCCAGACAGGTCATCAAATCGAGGGTCTCTGTGGATCTGAAGGCAGGGAAGCCAAAGGTAAAGACTTGTGGCCAAGATAATCCTGTCCTTCCATGGATCGGACCTTGTCTTTTTTTGTACTAGCAATATCATGCACCACCACTGAAAACATCTGCAGCTGGCAAAGACGGAGTCCAGTAATGGGGCAGCAGTTGCTCACCAACTCAATCACACCTGCATCCAGTCGGTCAAGCAACTGGCATTTCCATATGCAAGTCTACCACCCAGGAGCAGCCCAATTCAAGGAACAGCAATTGAAGTGCTGCCTCCAAACACCTGCAACTCCCAGACCAAGAGCTGGCTGAACATGCGTTGTCAAGGTGATGGATTTGGGAATTCAAACCTATCTCGGTTTTCACAGATGACCTGGGTCAGGTCATACAAAAAAGACACACAAAAAGAGATCTCCGACTGTGGAATTATATTAAGATAATCCAGCAATGATAGAATCAATGTTATACTCAGATTATAAACTACATAGACATTTTGAACTTCCAGAGTGATCAGTAGTGAACAATGACCACAGCTTTCAGTGCAACTGTCACTGGTGGCAGCCATTACATCTTCTAGATACACCTGGGGCTCAAACATTGGAGTTACCCCTCTAGTTGTACATCCTGCAGGGCAGCAGGTTATACAGAGAGCAGCTGCTCCTGTGATCATGGAAACACCAGCACTACCTGCGCTCACCAAGCCCTGACCCTCCAGAAACAGCCTGTGCCATCTGTCAGCAGCACTGAGGGAAGTCAGCTCCCCAGCTGGGGAGAGGAGCACTCACCTTCTTTCTGACAGACACGACCTGGCGCAGAAAAGGTACAGGCTTCTTGGAAGACATCTCCAATGGCCTGGAAAAGAGAAAAGTGTACTTAGGAGCAGCAGAGGACAGAATGAGGTACAGGTAACGTGTCAGGAGGTCAGGCAGACCCTCATGAGAGTATTAGTGCACAGTGCCAGAGCAGCAGACTCTCCACTCAATGCTCACCATACCTACAGAGAGGTAGGTGCTTTGGTCAAGGCTACTATAACCAAATGATCTGTAACTGATCTATAACACCACCCCATCAGTAAATGTGCCACATGATTATTCCTCTCCCTCTCCATATTTTCATTCATCATGCACCAACCCTCTTCTATTCCTGGCCTACCAACTCATCCACTCCTGACTAATACACTGTAAAGTGAGAACAGAGTTGGGAATTTCTGCACTGATCTGAGAGCTATAGAGAGGCCAAAGCTGAAGCCAGCTCAGTTCCAGGGCATTTCCCTGAAGCTCTTTTTCTAAGCAGCTCACTTCCAGAACAAAACCATGAGAAACAGCATGTGAGATCTGCAGCAATGCACCACTTAAAGGATTAGGGGAATTAAATAAAAACGGGATTATACAAACTGTGTGGCAGAAAGAGAGACACTGTGTGAAGATGTTACACTACTCAAAGCCCCCCAGACCTGGGTAAAAGATAGAGCAGAACTATTATTGTAATCAACTGTTTACAGCAAAAGAAACATTCATCAACAGAGATTCATCAATAGGTTAGGGAATGCCAGTGTAAGAGAGGAAAACTATTCAAATCACTTAGATACAACCCTGAGGACTGAAAACCAGCTAAGTAGAGCATACAAAGGCTAATGGTATTACAGCTGTTACCAGTGAGGGCCTGTGGAGCACTGTGAAAAGATCTAGATCTGACAGTTTTTGTTGTGTTGAACACAGGGAAGAGCCTGCGATGATGAATGTGGGGGGAGTGGGGAGGTGTCAACACAGATGAGCAACAGGAGGAATGAAATTCCAGAACAAGTTGCTGTCCCTACAACTTCCCAGCCAGCAGAAGCCAGGCAGAAAATGCTGATGGGCTGGAAGGGGGTTAGAAAACAGCAGGTAGCAATGTAGGGCCCAAGGAACATAAGTAAAGCACTATTATACAGCTTCAGAAACAAGCATAGCATGTGTGGGTTAAAAGAGCCTTAACACAGAGGGTGCAAAGGAATTGAGTGCTGATTCAGCTATCAAGTAACAGGTGGGGGATTTGAACAGCACAAGATATTAAGAGCTCTGAAACAGCAACAGAGTATTCCCAAATGAAATGCTATAGTGAAACACATTATCATGTAGCACATTAAAGGACAGCTACACCAGCTCCAAGGCAACGGAAACACAGCAAAGAGCTCCCAGTATAACTTGTGCAGAGAACACACAGGGAGTTTCCTGGTGGCAGAGCCACCTCTTTACCCTTTTTTGCCTTGCTGCTGCTTCACTGTAGCTTTGGTAGGTTTGGCGGTTTTCTTCCCACTGGTCACTCGCTTGCACACACTTGTTCTTGAGTCATTCTGTATTTGCAGCAGTTCCTCAAAAGACATGTGAGAGAGATCTGGAAGAAAGTGAGGAAACACCTGAACTGAACAGCTTCCCAAAGCACTTCCCACCCCCTCATTCATAGAATCCCAGACTGGTTTGGGTTGGAAGGGACCTTAAAGCTCACCCAGTTCCAACCCCTGCCACAGGCAGGGACACCTTCCATTAGACCAGGTTGCTCCAAGCCCCTGTGTCCAACCTGGCCTTGAACACTGCCAGGGATGGGGCAGCCACAGCTTCTCTGGGCACCCTGTGCCAAGGCCTCACCACCCTTACAGGGAAGAATTTCTCCCCAATGTCCCATCTCAGTCTCCCCTCTGTCAGGTTAAAGCCATTCCCCCTTGTCCTGTCCCTACAGGCCCTTGTCAAAAGCCCCTCTCCAGATTTCTTGTCACCCCTTTAGGCACTGGAAGCTGCTCTGAGGTGTCCCTGGAGCCTCCTCTCCTCCAGGCTGAACAAGCCCAGCTCTCTCAGCCTGGCTCCAGAGAAGAGGTGCTCCTGCCCTCTAATGTTATCACAGAGGTGCTACTGCTGTCACTAAAGCCCTTAACCACAGCTGAATTAATGGGATATGAGGGAAGCTTCTGGCATCTTCTCACAGAAACCACCCCTGCTACCAAACCCTTGCCATGCAGACCCAGTACGCTGCCCTACGACACAGCTTACTGTGTGCTCTGCCCACATCTGCTGCCAGACTCAGCAATCAACATAAGGTCAGTCACACTGGCTCAGAGCATGGACTCATCCTCCCAGTCACTGTCATCTTGGCAATCGCCAAGACTTTCTGCTTCAGAATCTACTCACATCATTCAGTAAATGTACTGAGGATATCAAAGTGCTGCCTCAAGCAATGTTTTCTTTTTCCTTTCTCTGAGCACCAGGGAACCCTGCTCTGTCAAAGCCCATTAGTCCTCTGGGGAGGGTTAAGGGAACACTGTCTATGCAGAAAACAAATGTTTCTAGGACTTAGACAAAAGCATGTGTCACTGTGCTGCTGTTCAAATTCAGTGCAAACAGCTCTAGGCTGCTACACTATGAGAAAAATCCACACTAATTATACAAGATACTGGGATACAGAGCAATTAACCACTATAGAGGGCAATATCTGAATATCACTGGCTACTCAAAGCATCGCCACACAGACAAATGAAAGACTCTGAGCAAGGACAGTCAAAAGGGACAAAGAAAGCATTAAAGGGAAGGAAAAACGATGTGGAAGTTATTCTGACTTGCCATGGAGACAGACAAGACATGGTCACTTCACTACAATACTCCATTTGGCTGCAATTCCAAAACAATACCCTTAAAATAGCACAGGCTTACAAGACATCAGAGATGTGCTCCAGGCTTGGGGCAGAGTGGCTGGAAAGCTGCCTGGAGGAAAAAGACCTGTGGGTGCTGATTGATGGAACTGAACATGAGCCAGGAAGCAGTCAACAGCATCCTGGCCTGTATTAGCACCAGTGTGACCAGCAGGGTCAGCATAGTGATCATCCCCCTGTACTGGGCACTGGTGAAACTGCACCTCAAATCTTGTGTTCAGTTCTGGGCCCCTCACTACAAGACAGACATTGAGGTGCTGGAGTGGGTCCAGAGAAGGGCAATCATAGAATGCTTTGGTCTGGAAAGGACCTTAAGATCATCCAGTTCCAACCCCCTGCCATGGGCAGGGACTCCACATACTAAACCATGTCACCCAAGACTCCATTCAATGTGGCTTTGAACACCATCAGGGATAGAGCACTCACAACTTCCTTGGGCAATGCATTCCAGTGCCTCACCACCCTTACAGTAAAGAACTTCTTTCTTATACCTAATATAGTAAAGGGCTTGGAGCACAAGTGTGATAGGGAATGGCTGAGAGAACTGGGGGGATTTAGTCTGGATAAGAGAAGGCTCAGGGGGGACATTACTGTTCTCTACAGCTATCTGACAGGAAGATGGAGCCGGGAGGTGGCTGGGCTCTGCTCCCAAGGAACAAGGGAGAGAACAAGGGAAAACAGCCATCAACCAGCACCCCCAGGTTCTCTTCGATTATCAGCTTTCCAGCCACTCTTCCCAAGCCTGGAGCGCTGCATGGGGTTGGTGTGGCCCAAATGCAGGGCCCGTCTCTGAGCCTGGTTGAATCTCACACTATTGGCCACAGCCCATGGACCCAGCCTGCCCAGACTCCTCCCGCAGATCAGCACTTCCATCCAGCTCAGTGTCATCTCTGCCCTCGTCCAGATTGGACAAAAATCCACCAAAAACCACGGTAAGCAGCACTGAAACGAAGGAGCTGGCATGGGGGAAGGGGACCAAGCCGTTGTCCATCCTCTTTCCACCGCACGGGCGGCGGTGACAGCGCCGGTATATGCGCTGCCTCGGGGGGATGCCAAGACCGAAGCCGCCCCATCGTGCTCAGCGCCCTGAGGGGTGACGGCACGTCCGGGGCTGGGCCTGCCGGAGCCAGCAGCCCTCACCTGTCCCGCAGGCCCCCGCCGCCTCCTCCCCCGCAGGGCTCTGGCTGCCGTCGCTGCTGTCGTCGCTGTCGCTGTCGCTGTCGGCCGCCTCCAGCCCTGCGAGAGGCTCATGCTGCTCCTCAGCAGCTCCGTGCCGACCGGGCCGCGGCCGCCTCATCCCGGGGAGACCGGAAGCTCCACACGGAAGCGGAAGTGACGATGCGCGAGTAACACGGAGTCACGTAGGGGGGAAAGACGTTTATTGGCGCAGGCAGGGTGCGTAGTGCGCGTGCGCAGACGTGGGCCACGCCCCCTCCAGCCCGTTGCCTAGGAGAGCGGGCGGCGCGGCGGCGTGCGGGCCGTAGGGCCAGGCCTCGGCCTCCGGTTCGAACCGGGGCCGGTCCGCAGCGGCGGCGGGCGGCGAGAGGCTGTCGGCCAGGGCGCGGAGCTGAGCGGCCAGCAGGCTGAGCTCCCGGCACGGCGGGCGGGCGGCAGGCGGCGGGGCCGCGGAACGGGCCGTGTGGCGGTGCTGCCGGGCCCGCAGGTACAGCGCCTCCTCCTCCCTGCAGCGGACACGGGGTGAGGGGCGGCCCGGGACCACGGCCCCGCGCTGCCCTCCTCCCGCCCGAGCCCTCACCTGAGGCAGCGAGCGGTGCAAGTGATGGAGCGGCCCGGGCCGTCCCTCCGCGCTGACACGTGGAGCCAGGCCCAGGTGCGGTCCCTGTGCAGGACGCGCAGCACGGCGGGAGCTGCCGCGGCGCCGGCCCCGAGCGCTGCGGGCGAGGAGATGCGTTAGCCTGAGCCAGGCACGGCGGGCAGGGGCAGTGCTAGTACAGAGCCACGTCTGTGCCAGTCCTGCACTGCCTTTTCAGCTGGGGCTCAAGCAAAGCAGGGAGCCTGTGTTCCCAAGCCTGAAAGCTACGTGTGACCTTACAGGCAGTGTATGGGGCATGTAAGTGATTCTCTGCTTCATCCTTTTTGGAGCAGGAAGCGACAGCATGCAGGACTAAGTCACCTCTATTTCTGTTGTCCTGGACAGCCACGTTTTGGGTGCAGCCACAGGAAAATACATGTGTTCCCAAGCCTGACACTCACCCACGGCCCTGTGCTGGGAGGCTGCCAGGTCAGCATCCTCGGGGTGCAGGAGGCTGTACCACGACTGACCCATCAGTTCCTCCCTGTGGTAGCCCAGGTGGTAGGTGACACTGGGGGAGACAAGGGGAAGGGGGACTGAGTGCATCGTGTCAGCAAGGAGCAGCTGTGGCAAGATGGGATGAGAGAGCAAAACAATGGGGCTACAGAGATGAGACCAAGGGAGGGAAGAGGCTTAGGCAGTATCTGGGAGAGCCTCACACACACAGGGCTGCTGAAGGGAAACGTGCAGCTATGGCTGTGCCGTGAGCAGCCTCACCTCTCCGTGGCATCGGTAAATGTCATGTCGAGGCTGTGTGTGCTCTGGAACAGGTCCTCCTGGGAGCCAGCATCTGCATCCAGCCCCCTCACCGGGCTGCAGAGGGCCAGGAAGGCTGTGGTGGAGCGGGAGGGTGGCCAGCGCAGGGCCGTGAAGCGCCCGTGCACCACCACGGCCCGGTTACCCCCGTGCTGCAGTTGAAAGGCCTTGGAGGTGCGCATCTCACACACGAACGTGACTTCTGCAGGGAAACAAACCGGGCAGGGCTCCCTCGCTGGCCCTGAAGGGCTGGAGCAGGGCAGCAGCATCTGTGAGGTGCCAGCCGAGGCCTCCCTTACCCCTGCCTGGCTCCTCCTGGGCAATGAGGAGCTTCTTGCTCACATCCTCGTGGGCTTGCTGGTCTAGGATGTCAAAGACCATGTCCCCATGGGCAAGCAGCTCCACCTGGCAACAGAGGTGGTGATCTGTGTGTGCTGCTGTGAGCTGTGCGGCCCACTGGAGCCACAGGCACACAGGAAAGGCACCAGGACAGGTACGTGGGGACATAACCACAGCAGGAAGGCCTTACCATGGAGAGGCCCAGGACCTGGGCCACGTTCTCTGAGATGTAGATCAACTTGCCATCGGCTGAGAGCACCAGCAGGAATCCTGGGAGCAGGGAGAGCAGCTCCGTGCCGAGGGCTGGTCCCGCAGGAGTAGTGCAGTCTGCAGGGGATGGATCGCAGGGTGAAGCACTGCCATGGGGCAGGAGCAGTGCCCCACGCAAAGCCAAGCTCATGTGGGGTGCAGTGGTGCTGTGGGTACCTGGGGGGAAAAGCTGAGCCCCCCGCAGCTGGAGGCACACCAGGGCCATGGTGTGGAGGTAGGAGAGCCGCTCCTTCTCCCGTGCAGAGATGGGCAGTAGGGAGCGCAGTGCCTGCAGCTCCATGTTGATCTGGTCCCGGCGAGCCTTGGAGGCACTCTTGGTTGACCTGCAAAGCCAACCGTTGGGCAGGGAGAGGGACAGCATTCCCTGACTGCAGCCATGGGGGGGAATGTGAGTTCAGGGATGTGAATGGAGATGCTCGGTGCCCATGGCGGCTGTTTCTGGGACAGCAAACTCTTGGCGGCTGCTTCGGTGCAATGGGAGCAGGCTGCCTCCCAAAGCTACCCAGGGGGATGTCATTGCTGGTGCCCCTCTTGCTGGGGGCCAGGTTAGACAATGACATGTGCTTCGGGGGTGCTTGGGCTCTCCCCAAAGACCTCCCACCAAACCCTGCAAGGATGGAAACTGCATCCAGTGCCAGAATGCGAGCCCATCACATCTGCCTTCACTCTGAGCCATCTGCAATCCCTCTGCCCCTCCAAACTCCCACACTGCCTCCCCATGCACCAGCAGCAACCATGCTGTGCCAGGCTGGTGCCAGCCCCTTGCAAGGGCCATGGGACACTGCACAGGCTGGTTTGTGCTCTCCCCAGCTAGGAGACCTCACCTCAGCCCTGTGGGAGGAGGGAGGGAGCTCACCTGAATGGCTTGGAGGCCCTGGGCACCTCCTTGCCCCTCCTGGGCAGGCAGCTCATCTCTGCCTGCAGCGGCCTGTGGCAGTGGCTGCAGAAGATGGTCATGCTGCTGGCACTGGGATGCTGCTCCCTCCTTCGCCTCTGGCTGCGTCTGAACCTGCTGACCCTGCTGCTCCCTCCCGGCCTCCTTTTGTACCCTCCTGGGGTGTGCAGGGTTACCTCTCCTGACGCAACCCAAACAGCCCGGGGCTATTTTTAGAAGGCAGCCTGCTAAAAATAGCCCTGGCAGGCGCTGCAATCTGAGAGGGGAAGCAATAAAAGGAAGCCAGGGTCTTTAAAGCAAACCTGGCCTCTCAGGAGGGGGTGCTGATGAAGGTAGCAGGGATCTCCCTGCGGGGCACGCATCCGCCCAGCTCCTGCCCCACTGTTGTTGCCAGCACAGCAGAAGGTCCATGAGAAGCCGAGGGCTTGTGGCTGGTCCAGCCGCGCAGCAGCAGCTCTCCAGCACCCGATGACTGAGCTGGTGCTGCAACAGGGAGCTGACACACCTGGACCAGTGAGCAGCATCCATCCCCAGGTCTGCAGCAGGGTGCTGGCAGAGGGTGGTCAGGGCCACAGCCCTCCTGAACCTCAGAAAAGCCCTGAAGTGCTGCCTGGGACCCTGTGAGCCCCTTCCTTTGTTCCCCCATAGAAACCAGCTCCCCACCGAAGGCTGTCTCCCACCTAGATGCAGCTGCCGTGGGGCACTGAGCCTGTTGCCTCCATCCAGTGGCCCAGGACTGTGATTTTCCCCACTGACAGGCGTTCATGGAGCACCTCACAGAACCCCTGTGCTCAGTGCCATGCTGCCCAGCACAGCCAGGCTGCCTGGGCCATGGGTGTTCCCGGTGCCTGGCACCCTACAAGGAGAGCAAGCTTGGTGCTTCAGTGCTGGGGAAGAGCAAAAAGCCTCCAGCATTGAGAGAAAGCCTGTGGCTGAGGTAGCTGTTGCATAATGCATGGGAGATGCCCACCCAGCCCTCAACAGGTAACCCGTGTGCTGTCAGCACACCCTGGCTCTATTCAGGGCCCCAGCCCTGCCCATGCTGCTTGTCACCCACCACAGCAAGGTGCTGCCAGTGCATGAGGAACAAGCTCTTGTCACACTTGTGGTGCGTCTGTTCTCTTGCCATGGGGCTTTCACTGCTCTCATGCCACCCCAGGCTGCTTCATTGCACCCGCACTGGCCCCCAGCCACAGGCTGCAGAGCCCTCTGCCACCCTGTGCTGCTGGATGAGCAGCTCCTGACCCTGGCTCCCTGCCACCCCCATGGCCTGGGCCCTCTGCCACCAGTTCCTGGTGCACAGCCACCGCCTCCTCTCAGCTGCAGTGACTTGACAGCCCAGGGAACACCCTGAGTGCTTCCCTGGCTTTAGCCACAGCTCCTTGTCCCAGCAGACACGGCCATGGGAAAGGGCTCAGCACAGCCTCTGTGCCCACCACCCTCCCTGCAGCAGGATGCTGGGGGGTCCCAGCTCCCCTTCTCCCCCCAGGCTCACAGCAGCTGTGTGGGAAAGCACCCGGTCCAGTCTATCCCCTCCCAGACCTTGTCTCCCCCTTTGCCTGCCAGGATACACAGAGCAGCAGAAACCCAAGTCTGCCTCAGCATTTATAAACCCCCCTGGTTGCTGTTTCACAAGGGAGCTGGGCAGAGAGTCCAGCTGGGCCCAGGCCCCCACGTCAGGCTCAGCGTGGGGCTGGGACCTTGCCGTCTGGTGCCAGGAAGCTGGTCAGCACTGGCGTGTGCAGGCATGAAGATCCCTGCTCTCTGGAGGCAGCACAGGAACAGTTCATAGCCCCAGGCCAACCCCAGGGCCATGGCTGGTGCTAGGAGTTGATTCAGGCCCTTGGAAAGTGGCCAGGGACCAGGCCAGTGCAGCTGCAGCTCCATAGGCAAGGTGAAGGAAGGCAGGAGGTGCTGGATCCATCAGCAAAGAGGGGAGTTCACAGTTGTGCTGCTGGGCAAGCCAATTTCTTCCCCAGTGGCCAGCTCTGCCTGCACACTCATGCTGCCCCAAGGAAGACGAGGGCAGAGGGAGGCCTGGCTGGGGCAAGATGAACCGAGCTCACCGTCTCCTTGATCAAAAGGGCTAAAAACTCATGCAGGCAGTAGAGCAAGAGGTCAGTGTGTGGAGGGGCGAGGGCAGGGTGATGGAGGGAGGAGCCGACATCAGCCCTGGGAGGAGACGATGGGGCGGCTGATGGTGCTGTTTGTGGTCATGGCAGAGAGCTCCCATCTGCAACACAATGAAGGGGTACAGTGAGATCGGCACAGTGCCGAGGGCTGGAGCACCCCAAGGAGAGGGAGCACCCATGGGGTGCCCTCCCAGCAGGGCACACAGTACCTGATGTCGTGGGGAAGGCAGGACTGGTCCAGGCTGTACTGAATCACTGCTAACTTACACAGCGTCTTTAGGCTGGGGCCTGCAGGGAGAAGGGAGTTAGGCACAGTGGGCCTCGGGTGGACACTTTGGGGTCAGGAATTGTGCAGTCAGGAGCACAGGGAACAGAGCAGGGCACCCTGGTCACCCCTGGGAGGGACAAGGCAGGGGGCACATCAGGGACAGGCTAGAGCAGTCTCCTGTGCTCCCACAACAAGCCTGTGTGTAGGAAAAGCCATGAGGCCAGCCTTAAGCCATGCACCAGCCCGAGACAGCTGCCTGCCAACAGGACTTGGAGCCATTGAGGACATGGGATGGTGCTTCACAGCAGGGCCTGCTCACAGGGCACCCTGTGCTGAGAGGCACAAGCTGGGCAGGGAGTGCTCACGTACTGAAGTCAAGGATGTAGAGATCCGAGTGATCCATCAGGTCGAATTCATCACCCATTCCCTCCTCTGGAGACGGGCTGCAGAAGCCAAGAGAAGTGTGTCAGTGCCAAAACACTTGTGCATCAGTTACAGTCCCTTAGGCCCTCCAGGTCCTCACAGAGCTGCACAGACACACACCATCTCCTCTAAACCATGGCAGGGAATGGGGGAGCTGCCCCTTCCCACCAGCAAGCACAATGACTGCAGCTGTGGGCACCTCCCACCCACAGGAACATGGACCAGGCTGGTTTCACACCGCTCCTTCCCCTGGTGTCCCCTAGGAATCACCATGGGCTCCAGGCAGTGCTCCCCGGTTGTACCAAACTGGGGACAGCGTTTCAGGCTGTAACTGAGTGTGTGATGGGCTCTGGTCAGTCATTCACAACCATCCCAGGCTGCCATGCTGGTCCTGGAGTGGCAGCAAGGAGCTGACAACAGGCATTCCTAGGGAACAGACAGCCTCACCTATCGTTTCCTGCCCCTGCACCCTTGATGGAACAGCCACAGCACCCAAAGAGGCTGGGCACCCTTAGCACAGAGACCAGCCTGTGCTGGAGCAGAGGTGCCTGGACTGGCGGAAGCACTCCCATGGCGGGTGGTGTTTGCAGCATTGGAAACAAAGGAAAGGGGGTTTAAGTCCTGCTCTGGTTTGTGACAAGGCAATTGGCAGTGTCCTCACGCTTAGCTGGGACCTCAGGCAGTGACTTCTCACCCCAGTGTCACTTGCTTCCCCACCTATGACCCACTGAGCTCCACATCTCACGGGGCACGAGACAGAACCTGCAACCCCCCTGCCTGTTCCTATAACCGCAGCACAAGGCACAGAGCACAGCTCACTGCCCACACAGACCTGCTGCTGATGGATCCCATCTGCCCGGATACAGGCAAGAGCCCCCTTAATTCCACCCCTGTGTGCTCCCCATGCCACAATCTAATCTCCCATCCACGTCACAGGAAACCCTAGACCATCCCTTATCTTTCAAAGGAAAGCAGCAGGCACCTTGTTTGTGCTTCCAATCACCAAAGTGCAAGCAGCTCGGCAAAGCCTGGAGTTCAAGAGCAGGAGACAGCCGGAGCCCAGCACACCCGGGCTCTGCATCAAGCCCCTGGATCAGCGTCTGTTCACCTAAACTCTGCTGTACAGCATTCCCTCTCTGTCTTCCCTATGGATGGCCTCTGCATGCTGAAGGGTCTGGGAGGAAACCAGACCAGGGGCTGTGGCACAGCGGAATGGGAACACTGAGCTTGGTGCTACAAGACTTCCTGGTCACCTAAATGGGACACAAGGGACAGGATTGGTGCTGGGCACAGTGCAGACCCCAGCTGGGGAACAGAGCAGTGTCCGGGCAGGACTATCACAGGGGATGAAGCATTGGGAATGCCTCAGGAGCCGTCATGCTGCAGAAGTGCCTCTTGAACAGCTAGGGGAATGCTGTAAGGAAAGGCAGGACACAAAGGGGTTGTGCTGGCCCATCCTCCAGCACTGCTCCTGGAAAGCTGACCCTGGCTCATCCTCCAGGAGCCTTCCCAATCCCCCTCCCCCTCCCCGGAGCACAGGTCAGGAGCAGACCACAGGGAGTTCTCCATTACTCCCGCTTCCTGGAAAACTTATCTCTCCAGGCAGCTCCAGAACACACCTGATAACTGCCACAGGAAGCCAGCGCTGGCCCCACCGCCATCCCCCCTGCCCCACAGCCTTCCTCCAGCCCAAGCAGGCTGCATTCCTGGCTACCAGCAGCTCTTCCTATCCCAGACTAGGGATCACAGACACACAGAATCAGTCAGGTTGGAAGAGACCTTCAAGCTCATCCAGTCCAGCCGTGTCCCAGCACTGCCAAGGCCACCACTAACCCATGGCACTGAGGGCCTCATCTACATGGGTTGTGAACACTTCCAGGGATGGTGATTCCAGTACTGCCCTGGGCAGCCTGTTCCAATGCCTGACTGCCCTTTGGGAAGGAATTGTTCCCAATATCCAGCCTAAACCTCCCCTGGTGCAGCTTGAGGCCGTTTCCTCTTGTCCCATCCCCTGTTCCTTGGCAGCAGAGCCCAGCCCCTCCTGGCTCCATCCTCCTTTCAGGCAGGTGTAGAGAGCAGTAAGGTCCCCCCTGAGCCTTCTCTTCTCCACACTAAACCCCCCAGGTCCCTCAGCCATTCCCCATCTCTCTTGTGCTCCAGACCCTGCACCAGCTCCGGTGCCCTTCTCTGGACCTAGGGATGAACTGGCCCATGTTTGGGCCCACATTTGATTAAGGAACAAGTTGAATCCTGAAGTTGCTCAGTGCAGAAAACCAGGTGCTGCTGCATTGCCTGGCAGAGGTGGACCAAAGCCCAAAAAGCTGGTGTCAGATTCGCTGTGGTTTGCTAGTATTTCCTTGGTGTGCCCAGGTTTAATACCAGCGGTTGTAACAAACCCACACTGCAGGATCTGAGAGCATCCAAAACCACCATCCAGCCCTACCAACCCTGCTAGCAGCACCCAGCATCTGCTGAGCAGGCTGGACAAACTCGGCCCCTCTGCACCCCTCACCTGCACTAGCACTGCCTCACACACATATGGACATCCTACAGCCAAACACAGCCCCCAGCTCCCTGTCTTCAGCTTCCCTGTCATACACGGGTCAGCCCATCAGCAGAACCTGCCCTCCCCTGTTCTCTGCCCAAACCTGCCTTCAGGAGTACCCCTCAAAAGCCACTTCCAGGACCCCAAAGAAAGGCCCAAAGCTTTCTAACCCACGTGGAGGGCTGGAAGCATTTCAGATGCCTCCACAAGGCAGATGCTGGGAAGCAGGCCTGTGCTCCAGAGCTGTGGTTTGTCATTACAGATAGCACAGAGCGTGTCCTGGTGATGGGCCACTTCCTTTCTTTCAGCAGCTGTTAAGGCTCTTGGCCAAATTCAGCTGTCCTGCACCCTGGCAGTATCGCTTTCAGTGCCTGACAGCTAAATCCCTAACATCAGGTCCCTTTTGTGAATGGAAACTTTGCTAAGGAACCCTGGCGCAGAAGGGAACATTGCCTTGTTGTGTGTTGAGCTCCTCAAACAGCTCCCAGCTGAGCTGACATCCCACTGCAGCCTGGCACACACCACACTTCACAGTGAAAGAAACACGGTGGTGGGAGAAGCAGGGCAGCACATAGGGGAGGATGAATCAGTCTGAGGTCTGCTATAGCAAGGCAGGTTAAGATACCTTCTGATAACAGAATCTTCTCCCTCCTCCCTATCACCTCTTTCACAGGACGCTTGACCACTGCACAACCCCTCTTGAACAGGATGTTTCACACTTTGGCCTCTACTTGTACAAGAAGGCTTGTCACCAGATTCACAAGCTTTCTTCATCTCCCCATTGGCCTTCTCCAGAGCAGTCCTGACCTACATGCTTTCTTACACTTACAGGGTAGATGGGACAGCTGCCACATGCCTCTGGAACGTATCTGCCTACACCATGGGGCAAAGCGTGGAGGCACATTGTGCTGCAGGGGATGGCAAACCCTTCCACAGAGCCACACAACTCACCTGGTGCCTCCAAAGAGAATGATTTTGTCCCCCACTCTGCAGCAGCATTGCCTGCGCCGAGGACATGGGCCTTTCCCCTTGGGCTCAATCTTCCTCCAAGAAAGAGAGACTAAGGGGCAGAAAAGAATGTGTCAGCTTGTCACGAGAGCCTGGCAATAAGCAGGTTATGGATTTAAACAGATCACAGCAAAACTGAGGCCCACTGCCCCACAGACACCAACTAGCCAACACCTGCCCAGAACTGAGCACAGATTTGAGGTGCAGCCTCACCAGTGCCCAGCACAGGGAGATGATGGCTGCCCTGGCCCTGCTGCCGCACGATGGCTGATACAGGCCAGGATGCTGGTGCCCTTCTCAGCTTCCAAGACAGAGGATTTCCCTTGCAAAGCCTGGACACCAGCAGCGGGCTGGCCATAACGGGGAGCGGGACAAGGCAGCCTCCATCCCCAGCACCCTGCTGCGGTTCAGCTCTGGAGGCAGAGCCAGGAACCAGCTCCATCTGGTGGCAGGCACGGAGCGCAGAGCATCACCGCTGGAAGCTGGTGGGACAGCTTGGTTGTGGGAGGGGAGCAGGGGGAACTGAACCAAGCAGAGAAGAAGGCTGCAGCCTTTGTCCTTGCTGCTCCCCGTGCAAGGATGCAGGGGGTGACTGATTGCTAATGCACAGCCCTGAAACCTCCAGGAGCTCTCACAGCCAAGCTCATAGCTCAGCTTGGGGAGCAGCAAGTTGGCTGCTCTGAGGTGACTTCACTGTGCAAAGCAATTAGCAAAGAAAATCAGTTTATTGGACTGCAAAAAGAGCCCGAGGGCCCCAGAACAGCTCCCAGTTGACTCAGGTACCAGCTGAAGAGCTACCCCTTCTGCTGCACAGCTCGATATGGTACCATGGGAGTGTGGTATGGTGATCCTGCTGCTCAAGATGAGTGGTTTCCCCTGCTACCATTTCTTGCTCCCCTAACCCCACTGCTTCCCCTTATCTTATTTTCTGTCAGCACTTCTACGTATTTAAGAACAGGTTTTTGCCAACCACCCTTTGATCAGCTGTGTCTTTCAGCAATACTTCCTTTTGCACTTCTTCACTAGGATTCAGAGGCAGTCTGAGGAAGAGGTCCCAAACATGGCAGCAAGTTCCTGACCATGCTGCTGAAGTAGAACCATTTCATTGAACAGAATCATAGATTCAACTGGGATGGAAAAGACCTTTAAGACCAACAGGTCCAGTACAGGGGGATGATCACTCCCCCAGCCCTGCTGCCACACTGGTGCTGGTACAGGCCAGGATGCTCTTGGCCTTCTTGGCTGCCTGGGCACAAGCTGCTCACGTTCAGCACCCCCAGGTCCTTTTCCATAAGCAGCTTTCCAGCCACTCTGCCCCAAGCCTGAACTGCTGCATGGGGTTGGTGTGGCCCAAGGGCAGGACCCAGCACTGAGCCTTGTTGAACATCGCACCACTGACCACAGCCCTTCAATCCAGCCTGTCCAGATCCCTCTGCAGAGCCTTCCTACCCTCCAGCAGGTCAATGCTTGCACCCAACTTAGTGTCATCTGCAAATGTACTGAGGGTGTACTCGATCCCCTCATCCAGGTCATCAGTGAAGATATTAAACATCACTGACCCTAACACCAAGCCCTGCAGGATACCACTAGTGACCGGTCACCAAGTAGATGTGATACCATTTACCACCACATTTCGGGCTCGGCCATCCAGTTTCCAGCCCACTGAACACACCTATCCAGGCCACGAGCAGCCAGTTTCTCTAGGAGACCACCAGGAGACAGTGTCAAATACTTGTAAGTCCAAATAGACAATGTCCACAGGCATTCCCTCATAACCAGGTGGGTCACTTTATCATAGGAGATCAGGTTGGTCAAGCAGGATGTGCCCTTCATGAACCCATGCTGACTGGGCATGTGAAGACAGCATTAAGTACCTCAGCCTTTTCAACCTCAGTCACCAGGTTTCCCCTTGTATCCAGCAGAGGATGGAGATTCTCCTTGGTCTTCCTTTTATTGCCAATACATTTGTAAAAGTACTTTTACTATCTTTTATGGCCAGATTTAGTTCCAGCTGTGCCTTCACCTTTCTAACTTTCTCCATAACCTAACACATCCTTGCACTTCTCAAGGGGTGTCTGTCTCTTCTTCCACAGGTGGTACATTCTCCTCTTTTCCCTGAGTTCAAGCAGTATCTCCCTGGAGATATCTCCCCCCAGGCATGCTCCCAGCCCTTGGAGAGTCTGCTCACCTGAGCACTCACACACTGATGGGCCTTGAGCAACAAGGTGAAAGTATTCAATACCTGGATTGAATTTCCAAAGGTCGTGGAAGTGTCTGTTCAGGCGTGCGTTGTAGCCACCAAATACATACAGCTCCCCATTGTAGCTGACTGTGGGGAGTAAGCAGATATCAGTGTGCCACCCAAGGCAGAGCCCAGCTAGTCCCCATCCCAACATCAAACACAAAGCAAAGCGGTCCAAAGCAGTCCAAAATCCACCCTCATTACATCACCTTCATGTGCAGGGCTGTACATAAGAGCATCACTGCTGTGAGCAGCAGCTTTCCATTGAAGCCAGGCTCTGTGGACCCCTTGCTAACCCCCATCTCCACCCAGCAACCAGACTCCCCTTCCGAGGCAGGCAGGAATCTCCTTCCACTGCCCTTGTCTCTCAGCAGACCCCCACTCACAGGCTGAATGGCTCCGCCGGCCTTCAGGAAGCACTGGAGTTGAAGGGGAGTCCAGCCAGGAGTTTGTTTCCGTATCAAACACTTGAATGCGGTTACAGTAGATCTCATTGTTGGAGTGAAATGGCCCAAACCGATCAGCTCTGCCCCCAAACACGTACATCTTTGTTCCAATGATGGTAGCTGAATGAAAGTCTCTCCAGCGAGCTGGCGTGCCCTGCAGGGACAGCACAAAGGGACAGGACACCAGGAAGGATGCAGATTACCCATGTGGATGAGAGCTGGGGTGGCTGCCTGGACAACTTCCCCTCTTGTAGATCCCAGCCACAGCAGACAGCAGCTGTGAGGTAACAGCTACCCCAGGGAACAACAGGTACAAGACCTCTTCTGCAAACCAGCGTGAAAAGCAGACACTGACCTTGGCAGAGATTAAGGTCCACATCATGTTTGTGGTGTCCAGTTTGTGGATATCGTTTGAAAAGCAGTCCGCCTGGAAGACAGCGAGACACAAAGGGGTCACAAAGGGATGGGGAAGCCAGGAAGGAAGCTGTCCTACAGACCTGGAGCATCCCTTCGGGGTCAGTACTTCCTAAAAGATAGAGTGCTTGCTCCAAGATGTCAGGGTAAGCAGCACATTGTCACTTAACAAGAGGGAGCAAAGCCTATTTCTCTTCAAAGGTGTCCTGTTTCTCCCTGCAGGTTTCTCATTTATCTGGAGCTCAGTTCCTTCCCTCAGAGGAACTGTATGTACCACACAGTACACACATTAACAGCAGAAACCCCATCCCATGCAGCAGAAAGGGGAAGCAGAAAGAGGCACTAATGGGACAGTCAAAGCTTTGCTTAAGGCCACCTGATGAGAGGCAGAAGCTAAGATCGCTTCTAGGAAGCTAAACATCCAGCGACAAATACACTTGTGGTTCTAAGGATCCCACAAAACTTGGGATCCAAACAGCTAGCTGCCTGGAAAAGCCTGCATTTAGACAAAGGGCAAACTCCAGGCAGGAGAGATGGCAGGGAGACAGTGACAGCCTTGTTTGGGACTGGTTAAAAACAAGCCCCATTTGAACTGCTCCTGCTGCTGCAATCAAGATCATGGATTCAGCGAGCTGTTGCCCTCGAAAGAAAGGGAATCACACTGGGACTGCCATAACAGAGCCCCAGCTTTCTTCCATAATAAACAGAGGTAACATTGCCCACCTTTTCTGCAGCCTGGCAATAGACTGAAATGATATTTACCCACTTCTTAAGATCAGAACAAAAGGATCTGCTCAAAGGAACACTAGGTATGCTGATAGCACAGGATGACCTCCAGCTCAAGGTATTCCCAACGGGAGGGCAAGAGCTTGCTGGAGGGGATAAGCAAGATGGGATAGCAGGTACAGAACACAAGGAACATGTTACCAGATGAGGACAAAAACTCAGAGCAACACTGCAGAGATTGGAAAGTGATTTTTCTGGGTCGTTTCTCAGCCAAATTAAGAGAAATGTGTTTATTAAAGATGTTATACATTTCACTACCTAAATTTGGCTGAGAAGTGAGCCAGAAATAAATGAGACAAACCCCAACTATTTTTACCTGTCTGTATGGTTTGGGGAAGGAAAAAAACACATCATTTTTTTTACACCTACTTTTCCAAGCATCCCCTCCACAGAACAAGCAGCATCACCTGGGTAATTAATGCCATAACTTGGCTGAGCTATAAAAGGAAAGCAACTACGGATACAAACGTGCCCCTGTAGGCTGCCTCTACCCATGGCCTGGGTACCCCTCTTTCCCAAGGGATTGCCAAGTAACAGTTTCCAAGAGGACTCACCAGCTGCTCATAACCTCCGAAGATGAACATGCTCTTTGCCAGGACACAAGCTGAGTGCCCATCCCGTGCTCCCGGGACCATTCCAGACACCTTTGGAGTGAACCACTTGTGCGTGTCTGAAACACAGCAGGAAGCAACACTGAGCAAGTACAGTAGGTGTTGGGATGGGACAGCTCTTTACTGCTGTTCTTCATGGCTTGGGCAGAAATCCCTCTCACACACAGCATCTGCTTCTCTGTCAAGGCTGCCTGCCTGAGCCTCTGCAGGACATGGTGGCAGCTCCTGGCTCTGCCTGACCTGACAAGCAGCTCACAGTTGAAGCATGAGTAGTACAACACTGCTTGAGCAATCCTGTTCTTATTGTACCTCTTGCAAAGCCTACTTGTGAGTCACGTACCAACTCTGCATTTGCAGTTTCTATTACAACGAAGCAATGATGTGGCAAAGCTGACCTCACAGCATGGAGATGCTGACTGACAGAGAAAAACCAGCCTTCAAAGCCAGGCAGAAGCCACTTAACCACAAGCTCACCATGTCAAGAGAGCTCTGTGCACCTCTGCAGTACAGCTCTCCCTATCTTATCTGTTCCTCTTGCTACATTCTCATCCCCTCTTCAGAGGAAGCCTTCCTCACTCTCCACCCTTCACACCGCTCCATGGCAGCCTGCACCAGCCACATTCAGCTCTAAGGCTTGGCTTGATTTAGGGGAGGACTTCAGCCAGAGCTGTTCTCCATGCCAGGCCAGCAGGGAGCCAAGCCTTACTCCCTGCCAAGCACAGGCACCTGTCCCCAGAGAGGCACAGATAAGCCCCGAGGCAGCTAACTGCTGTGAGCTGCCAAGAGCAGTGCTTATTTCAAGATGTGGTAACTCGGGAGCCAAAGCAGCATTCTTCTCCAGGATGACTCCTGTGAACTTGGCCTGTGGCCACAGCAATGCATCCAGCTGGAACCACACAAAGGGTCCTGCAAGGTCAACAGAATCCCTGGACAGCCTCTAGTAAGAAAGCTGCTGTGGCTATCAAGTTCCTTACCTTTATGGGCTGCTTCCAAGCCCAGTCACACGGTATCAGCAAGGGTTCACCCAAGCACAACATGTCAAATTAGAGATGGTGAAGACCTTGACTCGTGATCTGCTCAATGCCCCAGGGGATAAAGCTGTGTTTAACCAGGACTTTAACCAGCCTGATGGCAATCCTGCAGTGGAACTTGCCCCACAGACACGGGGCTGCAGCTGCCAGGACTGGCAGGGGACAGGCACAGTGTGTGCAGGCAGCTGCAGAGGGGTCGGACAGGACTCAGGTCTGGCCTGTTGTTAATTGTCACTGAATGCTAAAGCACTGGAGCTGGCAGGGGGAGCAGACAGCTCCCAGTATAAGGCCTCTGTGTAGATAGAGGCTCACGGGTGGCTTCCCAGCTGCATGTGTCAGGGAGAAACCCTGGGCCCAGGGAGCAGCTCTGAGCTATGAGACATCTCCTGGCAATGAAGGGAACCCGTGCTCAAGCACCAGAGCAAGCAGTTCCCTTGCTAGCTCAGCATGGCAGCTGGTGGTCAGTATTTAGATGGACTTGCCTCCAGAATCCAGACGTACTCCCTTCCTTTCCTGACACTTGTGTGCACCCAGTTCCTGATGGTGTGTGTTCTCCCCAGGCACTCCAGCACCACTAGGGAGAAGCCAACCAAGAGGCTCACAGAGTTTATTTTCCAGGCTTATCTAACTCGACTCACACCTTCCCTCACTTTTCCATCCTGGCCCTGAATACTTCTCTGTTTTATTCCTCACCCTCCTTCATGCTTTCAGAAAGAAGGAGCACCCTGGAGAGGAACCACAGTCCTTGAGAGCTCTAGCCCCTTCTCGCTGCAACCTTCAGCCATGGTTGAGAACAGCACATCACACAGAGCAAACACTTCAGTTGTAGTTACTATCAGAGCGAGCACACAAAGCTGATAGAAAAGCTAAACCCAGTTTCATTACTGGACAAGCTCAGCAGTCTCTGTTCAAAGGCTTTTACAGAGAGCCAAGTGTGCAGACACACCTGTGGCTCCCCTTCCAAACCTGCTGAAACAGGGAGCCACAATTCCCCTTGTGCCCCATCTCCTCACACTGTCCCTTTGTGGAGAGACTGAGGGACAGAAGAACAAGGCTGGGAGCAGTGTGGTGGGGCAGAGAGGTCTCAGCAAGAGCAGCTGCAGCACAGGAGAGTGAGAAGCTGGAACTTACTGACATCAAAGGCATAGAGCACGTTGCAGGCTCCCTCAGTGTCGTTGCGACCACCCCATATGTAGACGGTGTCATCTATGAGCACTGCTGAGTGCCCATACCTCATGTAGGGCACCTCTCTCACTTGATCTCGGCTGTTTGTCCACACTGGAGGCAGCTTGATCCAACGCAGAGACACTGAAAGCACAGGTTTGAGCCCAAGTCAAATGCTGAGCCCACTACAGGTGCTCACAGGTCACGAGCACCCTGCCACACATGAGACTAGAGGAAACATTGGAGGACCCAAGGACTACGGACACAAACAGGCTCAGGACAGGACTTCAGGCTCGTGATGTTTGTGAAGAGACTCAGCTGAAAGAATGGGCAGCACTAGAGTAATTCACTGTGGGAGGGAACGCATCTGAAGGCATCCTTTAGACTTGAAGTGGTGCAGTTTAAGTAAAACAACTCAGCAGCTTTGTAGGAAGAGGGTTTATTTGCTTTTGCTTTGGTTTTTAAGCTCTAAAGGAGGCAGCTGCCTGCCTCCTTTACCCCCATCCATACTGGAGTTCTCTCTGCTAATCTTGTGTTACTAAAAGGAGTTCTTTGTGATTACAGGTTGTGCTTCCTGGAAGCCTACATGTCACATTCAGCATTAGCCAGAGCAATTAACAGGTATTACAGGGTTTAATGACAGGGCAAGAGTCACAGCAAGTGTTACACGGCACATACACCCTGCCTTCACCATGCTTACAGCCTCCAGTTTTGTTTTCAACACTGACACAATACAAAACAGAGCAGAAAGCAGTCTGCAGCTCACTGGAAATGCTATCACAGGGAGAGAGAAAGGGTCAGGCATCTCAAAAGGAGTCTAAACCCAGAGACTTAACTGAGTGTTCTGGCTCCCACACTAGGGTCATGCTGCAAACTAGATGTGGACCTGAGCCAGCTAAACATCACCTCTTTGTACCTGGTCGACTTAGGGTTCACAGAGAACAAGCACAAAACAAGCCGTGGACTATGTGGTTACTCTAGTGAGCCCTTATCCTACCAGTGTGTCCTTGTCCTAGCAGTCTGCTGACCCACAGCCCTCTGTGTTGTGCTCCCAAGGCTGCAAATACAGAGCTGCAGGAGGGAAGAGGCTCCCACCTATGCTAATAACTTCTGTGGCCGTCAGGGTCAAGCAGCCTGGTTCAGAGCAGAATGTGTTAAGGAGCAGTGGGTAAGACAACAACCAACCAAATCCAGCCAGGCACGTACCTCTGCAGACCCCAGTGATGTATGTTTACCTGCGTTAAAGACATGGACGTCAATCTGCCGCAGCGTCTCATAGTCTTCTCCAGAGCAGTACCCACCGAAGGAGTAGACCTTGTGCCCGACGGCCACGGCAGCGTGGTTCACCCTCCGCGGCCCACCTTCCAAGTGCACTGCCCACCGGAGCATTCCTCCCTGCGAGCCAGGCGGTCTTCAGGGCCCCCAGTGCCACAGCCACATGCTTCCTGGGCCAGCGCGCTGCCACCTGGCTCTGGAACACAGGCTAAAATAACACGACCCATCTTGCAGGTCTCCTTTGAATGACAACTACAAAGGTCACAGCACTGTATCCTCGCTCATCTGCCTCCCGACTGGAGACGGGTTTACTGTCCCCTTGGGAAGCAGGCACGTGGCAGGGACTGGAAGCAAGTAAGCAGAGATGTCCTCACACAAACCCCCCTCAGGGTGCTGTACGGGAGGCCCAAGGCAAGCACCTTTGTGAAGGCAGCAGTGCTGTGTGCCCTGCGTGTACACACCATGGGCACGCCAGAACAGTTTGTCCACATGAATGAAAACACACTGTGAGAGCCAGTTCTGGAGGTGAAAAGAACAGAGCCAGAGGGAAGCGAGTGTGCTCTTGGGATGAGTGGTGAGGAACAGCAGAGGAAAACATTACAAACCAAACACACTCAACAAAAGAAACCCAAAGAACGACTCCCACATAAAGCAACAGGGGTGGGTGACAGCATCCCTCTTCTCAGCACCACAGAATCAGCCAGGTTAGAAAAGCCCTTCAAGCTCATCCAGTCCAACCATTCCCCAGCGCTGCCAAGGCCACCACTAACCCATGGCACTGAGGGCCTCATCTACACCGTTTGTGAACACTTCCAGGGACGGTGACTCCAGCACTGCCCTGGGCAGCCTGTTCCAATGCCTGACTGCCCTTTGGGGAAGACATTTGCCATCCTGCAGTCTCACCTGTAGCAGATGAGTACAGACCAAGGAGTCCCTCCTGCAAAGCGGCTTCTCCCTGTGGCAACCCCTGTAACCTAAAGGGCAATCAGCAACCCAGAACGTCTCATCCAGCTCTTCTCCAGCTGAGTGGTTCCAGAAGGGCCCAGGAACAATTCCCTCTGCTACAGGACATGTTTCACTGCGTGTCTGGGACCATCCCAGGTTCAGATCTAGCAGGTTTGGAGTCTGTTCCTTAAATCCCTATAGTATTTTTAAAGGCAGGCAGCAGCTCTTGTACAAGTCCTCCGCAAAGCTACAGAAGGGATGAGTTTCCATGGAGACCACCAAAGTCACCTCTCGGACTCTGTTGAAGACTTCACATATCTAAATCTGTTCCCTGCCTAGTCATGGGTTACCACTGACAATCTAACCAGTGTTAACTAACAAAATCACTTCTTGGTTAAGGGATTCTGTGAAAGCCCCAAGGAGCTTGGCTGGACTTTACAACCAGTGTCAACAGTTTCAACACCCTTCAGGCTGAACCTGATCCTGGAAGAATAAGAGGATTAATCTTGCTTCCAAGTTGTCCACTTGGTTCCTTCTGGGGTAGAGAAGCACAGCAGCCTGGCATGGCAGGCTCAGTGCCAAGCCTTTCTGGCCACAAAGGCTGGGCAGACTTCTTCACACTTGGGAGCTCACTGGATCCATGTATGGGGAGCACACTGCTGCTGGAGCAGGACACTGGTCCTACCCAACAGGAGCCTGCACCACACATCCTAAGAAATGAATCCAGTCACGGAGAGGCAGCAGCCCAAGGGCCAGCTGGTTACAGCACTGTACAAAACGACATTGATGTCACAGCAACAGTGTCGTGCTGTCCTTTCCTACATCACAGTTACTGGGATAGGTTTTCCCAGAGATAAGCATTCCCTGGGGCAGTGGTGGGGGTGATAGGGTTGAAGTTGGCCACGCTTTGCCTTAGCTTGGGATGGGGATACCACTTCAGAGCAAACACATCAGGAAGCTTTACCAGCACAGCCTCCGGCTGCCACTCCTCAGACCCAGGGCACACGGGAATGCTGTTTTCATGAAATGAATGAATCAGAAGTGTGAAGTGATCCTTACAGGATCATACATTAAAAGGTAAAGGAAAACACAGGATTTAACAAGCTACCAGGGTTCTTCCAAACTTGACTGCTCTTCTCCACACTGTAGGAAAAACATCTGTCTTCCTCTTCTGCCACTGGCCACAACCCCAAAACCACCCCAATGTCTTCCTGCCTTTGCCAAGCATTTGTTCTCCCCTTTTCAGCCACACACAGGGTCAGCCCCATCTCCTGAGACTCCCTACTCCCCCATCCAGCTCCAGCCTCTCTCCTCTCCTGCCTTCTTTGGAAATCCTTTCACTGGACGAGTCTCCTGTCCCAAAGCCAATTTTCCTGCTGCCATTCCTCTGCACTATCTGCAAACATGACTCAAACACATCTTTTAAGACAAAAAAGAGTTATTTTCTGTCCTACAACTATGCACCCTATTACATTTCATTGTAATCCACTGATAATTCATATGACACAGAGGAGGACATAAACACACCGCCTTCCAAGCCCATTCCAACGAGGCATTAATACATTTGACATTAGGCAGGATGCCTTAGGTTTCTTTAAGGATTACGCAGGGCACAGCCAGGGGGGGAAAGGGGAGCAGCAAAACTGACATGAAACATTTACTAACAATCTCCCCCAACTGTTACGCAAAATACACTCTGGGATTTCTCACTGAGGGCACCAGGAGCAGGGCTGTAGGCTGGACACCATAGAAATATTGATTAGATGGAGGCAAACTGAGCCAGAGGACCGGAGGGCACTGGCTGCAGGAGGTGCTGCACGTCCCAGTTCAGGCACACCAGGTGCTTCTTCATGTGCACTGCAAAATGAAGCTTGAATTGTTCAGACCTCAGAGGCTATTTCCACCAGGAGCTATTGCTTTCTATGTGTACACAGAGCTCAGTGCGTGTCCCTTTGCTGGACCCTGCTGAGCCCCTTCCCCTCCCCAGAGCTGCTCCAGCTAACCAAGCACCAGCTCCTCGTTCAACCCATTGCTGGCATTGTCCATCTAGAGCTACAGTCAAGCACGGAGAATGCAGAGGAACTTGGGTTGAAAGCCTGGGTAGGTCCTGTCATTAACTGCCAGGAACACTTCCCAAAGCCAGGTGACACCTCACCTACTGCTGAAGTACCTGATGCTGCTCTGATGCTGGCAATTAGGTGACCACAGCAACGAGTTGTTCCTGTGCCACCGAGCACAGGGAAGCTAAAATTAGGAAGTGCTCAAAATAACCTGCTGTGGTCACCACCTGAAGCCCTCAATGGCCGGGCACAGCAACACAGGGTCCATGCTTCCAGAGTAAGTGGTGCAACAACTGCCACGGGGTGACTGGGGAGCAGCTCTGTCACCGTGTCAGGTGTGCTGTCACAGGTGGAGGCTCACAGGGCTGTTGGCAAAGAAGTGTTTCTGGATATCCCTCAGCACTGCCCTTGCTTGTTGTTAGCAGAAGCAGCCAGCAAAGGGACCTGGGGTTTTTCAGCTCCGTGGTCTTCAAATACAGCGCCTACAGACAACAGGTCCAAATCTCTGGTTGTGAGCCGTCTGAAATGCACATAAAGCCTGAAACGATCATCATCCATATGCCCCAGTGTACACCTCAGAGCACCAGAAAAATCACTCCATTTCTCACTAGCAAACCTTCCAAAGCTGTTACAGTGACACCCTCTCCTCTTCTCCTCCTTTGCAGCACTCAAGATCACACAATCCCAGACTGCTTTGGGTTGAAAGAGACCTCAAAGCCCATCCAGTTCCAACCCCTGCCACAGGCAGGGACACCTTCCACTTAGACCAGGTTGCTCCAAGCCCCTGTGTCCAACCTGGCCTTGAACACTGCCAGGGATGGGGCAGCCACAGCTTCTCTGGGCACCCTGTGCCAGGGCCTCAGCACCCTCACAGGGAAGAATTTCTTCCTAATGTCTCATCTCAGTCTCCCCTCTGTCAGGTTAAAGCCATTCCCCCTTGTCCTGTCCCCACAGGCCCTTGTCAAAAGCCCCTCTCCAGCTTGCCTGTAGGCCCCTTTAGATACTGAGAGGCTGTTATCAGCTCTCCCCAGAGCCTCCTCCTCTCCAGCCATGAAAACATTTCATTAGAGATAGAAACCCACTGACCACCTCCAAGTACAGCAGCCAGGTTACAATCGTACAACAAAAACATACACCCTTAGCTCCTCTCCTTTGCACAGAGCTCACTTTGCTCCTCTGCACACACACACACACACACAAACCTACAGCCATTCCCGAAAGCTGCTCAGATCAGCTTTGCTGCAGCCCATTCCCAAAGCAACCAGAGAAACCCAGCAGAAAGTGGCCTGGTTTTCTGTCACCCCCCAAATTACAGCTCCCCCCCAAACCGAGCAGCCTCCTGCCCCTGCAGAGCTGCTCCAGAGAACAAATCCTACCGTGTGGCTGCCTCGGCCCCGTCTCCCCGAAGATGCCAGCCACAAGGGTTAGTAACACCTAAAATAGCCCAGCCAGCTCGCAGCAGCCCATGCAAACCGTTCTATTTCCAGCACATCCAACTTACTGTCAGAGATAGCACAAGAACAAGCCGCTTTCTTCACTCGTGCTTGACATTTATCTGATGCTTTGACTATTTATGCTAAGGCCGTGTGAAACTGCAAGCTTGCACATTCAGCGCCTCGGATGCTCGCGATTCCAGCACCAGCGAACCACACGGTGCTAGAACAGCCCCTGGGCTTAACTCGGACCGATGTGGAAGCTCACGTCAGGCATGGGAATCACGGACCACACATCCATCCCCGTGTCCCTCCGTGCCAACCGCCGCTCCACCTTCTCCTTACTGCCCAAGTACCTTGCTCACCGGTGCCTGCCTTCAGCCCAAAGCCCAGCTCAGAACCTGCCCCTACTGAGCTGGCTTCTCCCCTTCCTCCCTTTGCGCCCCTACGGAGCGCAGCTCAGCTCCGGGGACATTCCTCGCCCCCCTCCCCTCCGCCTGGAACTGCTCTCGGCCTCCGGCCGCTGCCGTGCACAGGGCAGCCGTGCGGAGGGTGAGCCGTTAACGTGGCCGGTTGTGCTTCCCATGCAGCCCTGTGCTCCCCTTCCCTGTCACACCGGACGCTCCGGAACATGGCCCCGACCCAGCCCGACCCGCGCTGAAACCGACCGAGAGCTGAGGCCCGGCGGTGGGTCCGGGAGGGCAGCGCCGGCACCCGGGCTACGACACCGACCCCGGACCCCTCAGGGCCGCCCCTTGCCCGCAGCCGCCGCCGCAGGGCCTCAGAGCGGGGCTCAGCAGTAGCTCCAAGCGGCACAGCCCCGGCAGCTGCCGCTGCCCTCAGCCCCGTACCTGCGGCGGGACGGCGGCCCGGTCCGGCCGGGCGGCCCCGCTCCGCTCCGACAGCCGCTGCCGCCGCTCCCCAGCACTCACAGTCCAGCACCGCCCCGCTCGGCTCGGCCCGGCCCCTCGGAACCTGCGGAGCCCGGAGGGCGGCGGAGGGGCCTCCCGGCCCGGGACTACGGCACCCACAGGGCCCCGCGGCGACGCTTCCGGGCGGCGGCGGGAGGGGCCGGGGCTTCCCCCGGTGCATGGCGGGGCCGCGGAGCATGGGACCGGAGCGGGTGTGTCCCGAGGAGCCGGGGCCGCCGGAGGCCCCTGACGGAGCGGCGGGATGGAGCGGGGACGAGGAAGAGGAGGAGGAGGAGGAGGAGGAAGGAGGCGGCGGGTACTTGTACCAGCCGCTGAGCCAGGAGCCGGAGCAGGGCCCTACCGACGGGCCTGCCGCTGAGCCGGGCCCCGGCCTGCAGGAGCGGCTGCAGGTACCGACCGGCGCCGGGCAGGGGCTGAGGGGAGCCGGCGGCGGACGAGCGCCTGACCCCCGGTGCCCACTGCAGATGCTGCGGCTGCACCTGCCCGACCCGCCGGCAGACAGCGAGGACGAGGAGGAGGAGGAGGAGGCAGCGGCTGCAGGCGGCGCGGCTCAGAGCAGCCGCAGCTCCATCCCCATGGACGCAGGTAACGGCGGCTCCGGCCGCGGCCTCCCGGTGCCCGGCCGCGGCCTCACGGGCTCTCTGTTGGCAGAGCACGTGGAGCTGGTGAAGAGGACCATGGCCGGCGTGAAGCTGCCCAGCCTGGGCATCCCGGCCTGGGCCAGCCAGATCTCGGAGGACCAGTGGAAGGACGTGGTGCGGCGCACGCTGCAGGCCCGGCGCGGCCTCGGCGCGTCCAGGCCCGACTGGAAGTGATGGGCACGCTGCGGCACAGGGGCTGCCGACCCGGCCCTCCCGCTGGCACACAGCACCCGCTGCCCTGCAGCTGGGCATCCACAGCACCGGCCAGCAGCCACCTCACACCTTGTCCCCCTTCCCTTCCTGCTTGTCCTGCCTGGTTCTGGCTGGCATGTAAGTTGCTGTGATGTCCTTGTGTTGGCTTCCTCTGCCTCCGAGGAGCCTGGCCGTGGGTTTCTGTACCTTTGTGTGTGTGGGGAGGGAGGGGCTTGGCTGGCTCTGCCCAGGCTTCCTCGGGACAAACACTGGATTTGGAAGTCCCTCTCCGCACTTAAAGCCTGTCCTCCCAGGCTGGGGGCTGTGTGTTGGAATAGCAGAGGTGGAGCCCAATGTTGTCTTTCCAAGAGATCAGTTTTATTTAGTTCTGTACATACAGGGACATCTGTACAAAATCCAACACTTTCATACTATGTAATGCTCTACTGAAAATAAAGTACACCATATGTACATATGAACTGTAAGCAGCTTAATACTTGTGTCCAGGGGGTGGATGCAGTAGTTAGTTTTGCTTGTTCCCTTGGGAGGAGGGCGCCAGGTGAAGTGGAAGAGGCAGCTCCAGTTCTGTCCATTTGATCTGACGTGGGGAGAGGCAGAGATGAGCAGCACTAATGCTAGAACCCAAAGGTTGAGCACGGGGCAGCCGCAGTGTGGCAGACACAGGTCTGCACAGAGCAGTACACGTGGTGGGGAGGGCGAACACGTTCCCCCCTTTCTCACATGGTCCCCTTCTTAGGTGTCCAGGACACTGGAATGAATAGGCAGGAAACTAATGGTGATAAGCAGAAGTTCCCTGACCCAGAACAAGACACACAAAGCTATGAGAACATCGAAGCTGTACAGCATGTAGCCGGGACATGTTCCTGTCCTGCCACGGCCCATTCCTCTGGCCGCAGGTCAGGGGCTGTCGGCAGAGGCAGACCATCAGTAGGGCAGCGACAGCCTCTGTGCATGGCAACCCTGCTCCTTCTGCAGGCAGGGAAGAGCAGCTGCTGCTTAGCAGCGCGAAGGCTCCACTGCAAAGGAGGTGGTGGCTTGTAACGCAAGGCAAAGCACACAGATCGGGAAAGCCTGTACTGCACCGGGAGGAAACCTGCCCAGCCCGAGCCCTGCTGCAGGGGACACTGAGCAGTCCCTGTCCCTGCTGTGCCCCGCGGCACCTGCCGCTCCTGTGCGCCATCCAGCATCACCCAGAGCACGTCTACATGCTGTGCCAGGCATGAGGTAATTGATTGGCAGCTGACCATGAGCTTGAACTAATGTTCAAAAGAAGTAATAACCTCCCTGAGGTGTTTGGTAAGTCTCCTGATGAACTGGCCTGTTGCGAAGCGGAGGGGAGGTGGCTGAGGGTGGTCTCATGTGTCCTTGTGCTCGCCAGCTGCTCCCAAGAGGTGGTGGCATGTTCACTGTGGGGAACTGAGAGCCAAAGGGAGCAGGGGGTGCAGGATGCACGGGGGAAACCCAGCTTTGGTTGGGCTGGAGGAAAGATGTGCTGCACACCAGCAGTAAGAGTAGAGGGGATGAACCTCTGACCTGGGAATGGTTTACTGGTGAGGACAAGAAGATACACCAGGACCTTCTGCAACATCCCACAATGCTGCAGAGCAGCATCAGACCAGCACTGACCCCCTAAGCTATTACAAGCCCACTTAAGCTGATGTGTCAAGAAAGCAGGCGCAGCAGGTAAGAAGTGAGGAAGACTCCCTTTGCTATCACAAGCTGGCCCCTTTGAGGTGGCACCTTGGCCTGGCACTGAATCTGCACCAAAAAAAGGTAGGGAGAAAGCTGGATAACAGTAGCACCCAAGTGTGCTCTAAAGGCTAAATTAGCACAAGAAGTCCCTGATGCACCATATGATAACTAACAAGGGCCTCTTGCCACAGCAGGTACCAGAGTGACAGGGCAAGGTGGACTTCTCTCAGTGTACCCATGGAAGCAGTTCAGCAGTAGCACCAAGCCATTGATCACAGAGAGGAGACAACTGAATACTCAGAAACTCAGCCTGGCCCCGTGATGTGTATCCATTGCTTCCACTAGTTTGCAGAAATTACTTTAGCAGCACAAGCTTCCTAGAAACCCTGGCCACTGCAGAGCAAAGGATGAGCTATAGCAGTAATGGGAGAGCTACAGGAGTATTTTAATTGAGCAGGTAGAGGAAGAAAGCAAAGTCAGTGGCTGACATCTGCTACAAAGCAGGAAGCTAATTCTGGGCCCACAATTAACCCAAGACACCGTGATGGAGACAAGTCAGTACGGACCAACACAAACAGCTGAAGGAATTCACTTTCCCACAGGAGAGCTTCTAAGGATGCTCTAAAGGGAGGGCTGCAATAGTATGTAGTGCTTGCACCCAGCTTTACTGGGGGTGGCAAAGCACTGAACCCCCACTCCACTGACAGGGGAACAGAACAAGGGGCTTGAAGCAAAAGAAAGGTGGAAGCAAACATTTCTGGTGTATGTAAGACCCTCCAGCTGCAGAGCTGCACCCCAAGGCAGGGCAGAGAGGCAGCAGAGCCTCCCCAGAACTCTGCCCCATGCTCAGCTCAATCCCTGAGCACGGCAGGGCCTGGCTGCACAGGGCAGGCATGGCAGAGCCTTGGCACTTGAGGATTGCAGCAGCACGCTGAGCCACACGCGGTCACCTCTGGCCAATGCAGAGCCAGAGCAGTGGGGTCTGGCTCCCAGGCAGAGTAAGGATCAGGTGGCAGCTGGGAATGAAGCAGCTCCTACCCGGGCTGACACAATGGCAGGGCAGGCAGGCTCCCTTCACACACACACACACCCAAGGTGGAAAAGCAGAAGAAAGGAGGAAAAGCAGAAGGACATGACAGTGGTAAGATACAAGTTATAACGTAAACCCAGCTCTACCCTGGAGGGATGCAGATGGAGTGGAGGACAGGCACAGCTCACCATGTTCATTCCTTAGTTATACATGAGAACTGAGTGTGTTTCCGTGACCCCTGGGGGAAAGGGATGGGGCAGAGCTTCCCGAGCCAGCTCCTGAGCCTGTCAGATTGCCTCCTGGCTTGAGGTGAGGAACTCTTCTGCTCTCTTGTGGGCCTCCAGGGCTTTTATAGTGTAGACGTCCTGAGGAAGCTCAGATTTTCGGCGCAGCAAAACTTTATCCTTCTTAATGTCTTTCAGCATCTGCAGACAAACCAAAGGAGTCAGGAATCAGCGGAAAACTCCTCCACGCCTCCAGCTGCTCTGGGATATGCAGGGTGACACCATGGGATGCTGTGGAACAGGCTGAGAGCCAAACACAGACCAAAAGGAGGTGGGAAGTCCCACTTGCACTTTTCTTCCAGAGCGGGAAGGTGAGATAAACCCCACTCTTCAGAGTACAGGTTGATCTCTAAAGATCAGGGATGAGAACTGGGGCATTTCCCCCCAGAACACTTGGAAACTGGACCCTGGACTGACTATTCTGGTCTGAGAGTAGCTGTGGAAGGCCCCACGTCACCTACACACCTGCACAGCTTCTGTCTCCACCGTTTTCTTCAGTAGCTGTATGTCCTCTGCAGTCGGGGTCTCCGTTTCCATACAGCAGACAGGAGGCAATGGTGGAGGTGCGTAATACATGGGGTACTGCAGACAACACAGACAGCTGGAGAATCAGCACGCCACCCAACACCAAGCCTTCTCCCCCAGCATGTTAACACAGCACAGTGTACTTCCTTGGCACCCACAGACAGCAGTAGGTACACAGACAGGAAAGGAGCATCTTCCCCTACCCAGTGCAGGAACAATGTGTGTACAGCCACAGCTGAGAGAGGAGTCCATGCACATATAAACATGTACCTGCTCCCTGTAAGGCATCACATGACCAGCAACCCCATGACCCTGTGTTTTGGGAGGGAGGGACCACCATGCAGTTACGTGCACAGGACTGAGATCACATGCTAGAGCCCGCTTTCATGAGCTGAGGAAGTAGGTCAAGACCCCCAGTATTCTTGTCTCATTCATCTTAGGCCCTGCTGTTACCCACCTGGGGGTTCAGCCGGGCCAGCTCCTCTATTTTCTGCCACATTTCTTCTCGTTCCTTCATCCTGAACCTTCCCCTGCAGAGAGAGAGAAAGCACAAAGTGTGAACTCCTGCGGAAAGTGCATCTTTCACTCATAGGAAAAGCAAGAGACAGCAGGAAAGTGCAGGCGAGGGGGAAGAGCTGCTCCATCCTTCAGAGACTCTCAGTTTTTGCTTTTGACATCTTACCAAATCTGGTTACCTAGGTAAGAGCAAAATGTATAACCCTGATAAAAACCCAACACAAGGTTTTCTGAAGCATAATTGGTCAGAGAGGCACTGGAGAGAGAAAACTATCATCTTAACACGAGCAGAAACCATCTTTGTGGCCTTCCTTTGAACTCACTCAAGCAGGTCCATGTCCCCCGTGTTGGGAGCCACAGAGCTGAATGCAACCACCTTGTAGTGCTCAAGAACAATTGAGCATCTCCCAGAGCTCCCCACTGCCCAGAAGGGTTAGTCCTGCTCCCCCGCTCCCACACTGCCACCTCTGTGGCCCCCTTGGCTCATCCAGGAGTGAGCAGCAGTACTTTATGTCACTAAGTCAGCAGAAAACACACCTAGGGAAAGAAAATAGTTTCCTTCTTGCTTACTGAACTGTCTTGGCTCACAAGGCACCAAAACCAGCACAAGGAGGCAGAAAAAGTGGGTCTTTTTCCTCTTCGCAGCATCATGGTACTGGTACTTGCTGAGCTCAGATTTTTATCCCCATCATTTGCTCTTTGAAATTCCAGGTATTTTCTCACCTTTATTACTGGGAAATTGAAAATGCAATGTGCTCACCGCAGCAAAGCTCTTCACAAAAGTGCTTCTGAAGCAGCAGGATTCCACTGGCAAGAGCACAAACAGCTCTGCAAAGCTGAGTATCTTCTACACTGCCATTTATTTCCTCATGACCCAGCAAACTCAGTCACTCTCTTGCAAACTACTTGCTCCAGCAGAACTGAGAGGGTTTTTATCAGGACACACATTTTACCTTTTCTCATCCCTCCACAGAGTTATTGGTGAGGGACCTTACTTTTTGACAGCATGATTTGCACCACCTTTCCACTTCTCCTTTGCCTACTGGCATCTACCATCTGTTACTGTACACCAAGGAGACTCCAGCGTGAGCTCAAGTTACTTGGCAAGAATCTCTTACTCACTTCTGCTTCTCTGCCTTGTATTGCTGCGTGCAGTCATCAAAAAGCTTTTGGTTCATCTCCATGAACAGCTTCAGTGCATTGTATATCAGCCCATGGATTGTCCTGCAAAGAAATGGGGAAAGAAGAACAAGTCATGGTGGGATCCTCCAGGTTCTCAGCCCTGAGTTAGCACCAGTAGTGCAGACAAGAGCTAACAGCAGCAGCAACTCGCATACTACAGCAATGTGACAAAAGGCTTTCACACATTGCCAGCTCTTAGCATGGGAAAACCCCCTCCACAAACACAGAAGAGTATGGCACAGGGAAAAAGAGACACAGAATAAAGAGAATACCACTGGGGCAGGTCTGCTCCACTGTGCTCGGACGAATGAGACCTGCTCAGGGCTGTTCTCAAGGGGGCTTTACCGGACCCAGCTTTAGTGCCTCCCAAAGGTCACTTTGCACATATACAGTCACTGTTCTGGGCTGCCCGGCATTCACTCATGAGCTTTGTCACTGAGCTGCCACAGACACAAACATTCAGCAGCCCCTGCAGAGGTGGGAACCAGCACAAAGAATAGGAGAAAAGCTGACTTTTGTCAGCAGTTTATAGAGGTCCCACTGTGCGTGAGCTCTCTCTGGGACAAGGACTCTCACAGGGAATTAAAACAAGTATTGAAGCTGTCTCTGAAATACCTGACCCAGAGGCAACAGGTGAGAGACTCAGTGGATGGAGCTCTGTGCCTCATCAGCTCTACAGATGGAATAAAGAAGAGAGCTACAGCCCTGCTGGTTTTATGCAGGCTGTCTGACCAAGTGTTGGAGTACAGGAGCCATGAGAAGGAAGCGGACAATATGAAGTATTCAACCTGCCCCAAAGCATGTCAGTAGGGCTAAAACAAGGAGAAATAAGAGGAAAACACCTTCAGGACTTTTGCCACATCACTGGGAATGAGACAAGGAAAGACAGAAACAGCAGAATCATGGATTTTGACTGGGGCAAGAAGGAAACAGAACTGGCGAAGGGTTTCAGACAAGAACATGAAAAGTCCTTTTCTGAACTCTGATCAGAAGGGGCATTAACACTGAGGGTGTCACGGTGCATCTGTCTGCACGCACACGTGCACATTGTGCACACACACTGTGTATGTCAGCATGCATGTGCCTGCCTGCAACGTGTCTGCCTGCAACGTGTCTGCAACCCCGTCTTTGGTACCACACTATCCTCTTAAGCTCTGGAGTTGCACAGTCTCCCTAGAATCTACTATTGTTCATTTTTCCCCCACCCTCTAGACTAAGGGAAGATGACTTTATTTTTCTTCCTGTAGTTTCTGCTGAAAGATTTTAGGATCTCAGCTGTAGGGTGAGTATTTTCAGCTAATTCATTAAAAGGAAGGGAGTTTTACAACTTGAATTAGCCAGGTAAGGAATCAACTGAAGAAGCAGCCAGAAGTTGATTGGAGAACCATAAAGCAGGCTAGTATTGAGGAATCAGACATAGAGGGCAATGATCTGACATGGGACATGTGCCTGGTCAGTTCTCCTTTCTCCATTCTTCCTGTACTCAGGAAGTTAAGACACTACATTAGCCAAAGTCTCTGGTTATGGAGAACATATGGGTGATCCTTAGTTAACAAGCAGCCAGAAGTCAGCTGGAAAACCTCCTGCACACCTCCAAGAGACTGGTAGCGTTAGCGACATGCAGGCATTAAACTCTGGGTAGGCTCAATGGCCCCAAGGTGGATCACTGCAGGTCCTGACTCCTTGCAGAAACACGTCACTGAGGTCTGTGGTGGCACTTTTCCATGCTGATACTCCTGACCCCTTGGTAGTAGGTCAAGGGATCCTGTATGCATGGCAGCAAGTGCCAGGGGACGTGGAAAGACCTACTTGTTCCAGTGACTCTTGGAGTTCTTGTAGAGTGCTGGAAACATGATCGGGAGGATTTTGGCTGCGTTATCGCTGATTAGGCTCATGATATATTCGTTGTTCCAGTAGTACAGTGCTCGCTCTGCCACCTGCAGCGGGAGAGAAAGCCAAACTTGGAGAGGCTCCTTCCAGCACCACTGGCAGCGCACAGGGAGACTGTGCAGTGCTGAGACCAGAGCTTGCACCACCCAGCCAAGGAGCACCAATGACTTCAACACCCTTTACACAAGACTTGAGGACAGTAACATTACCCACTCCACGTCCCAGCTCAGACTAGCTCCAAGTCTCCTTCATGTCCTCAGACTGTCCTCTGTAAAGCTCCATTCCTTCCACTCCTCTCTGGCCTTCCCCACAACAGTCTTTCTAGGCTCTCAAACATGCTTCAGTCCCCAGGCCCACAATTCACTCCCTCATTGTAAGGGTGAAAACATGGAAAATCTTGGGGCAGCCACCCTGTTCTTACGAGACAAACAAGTCTAACAAGTTTCCCACATAGGGATAGATTCAACCACAGCTCTTCATATTTAATCACAAATCTGGGCAATGCAGATCACCACGCTAATTCCTGCCTTTAGCACTAGCTTGAGAATGGCTTTAAAACCCAGGAAGAGGTTCCAGCTTTTAGATCTTGTTAAGCCTTTGTCTGCTAGATTAACACACAATCCCCTCAGAGAGAACTCTCCCCACCAAGACGTGCAGACTTAACCAAGAAGCCAGTTCCTATTTCTGTTCTCAGACAAGCTGCAGACACAGAGCCTGTTCAGCCTGACCACATGGGGCACCTCTGGGGTTAATTTTCTTAGGCTGTGAAGCATTTGCACCTTCTCTGGGGTTTTCAATCATGTTTTTTAAAGAGTTGGCAGCAGCTGAGGGCTGCTATCAAGTACAGGATGCCTCTCCTCCAGCCTTTACCCTACTTTATTTAAGCTCCTTAGTTCCCTACTGTAAGTCCTTCCACACCCAAAGGTCACGTTTGTCCTTTGGTTCCCATCATCACACCAGTAATCCATGTCCAGCTGGTTTCCGTCAGGCTCCCCCACTACTTTCCAGGAAACAGTGATCTTTTACATACACTAGACTGGCCTCATTTTTGGCTTGTAAGCACATGATTCTGCACCTCTCTGTACCAAAAGACAGAGCCGAAGCCAGCCTGCCTTGCTGTGCAGTCATACTCACTCCAGGAGGGGTCTAAGTCACTGTTTCACACCCCAGCCATACCTGGGCCAGCCCTGTGTTTCACCAGCAAGCTATCTGCTTCCTGGACACTCTTCATGGCAACCAAAACCAGTGAGTCAAGAACACCTGCTAGGAGCCACTGCTGTCCTACCACCCTTGATGTTTTAAGCCTTGACTACCAGCCACAGAGATTGTTTTGGCCTGGTACTATAGGCAGTCCCCTTCAATGTGAACAAGGAAGAAGCAGACTCTGGCACTTCTTCAGTACACCTCACTCTGCAACCAGCACCAGAATAATACAAAATACCTTCTCTACACTGGCTCTTTGGTTGGCCTCCTTCCAAAGTGGCAGCCAGCTTGGTCTTACTGCAAAAGGATGACACTGGGTGGATCTCCTCTATGTTTGCTAGCCAAAACAGGAGGCAGACCACCTCTGCTCCAGCTCCAGCTGCTGCAATGGATGGTGCTGAAAAACAGAGAGCAGCAGGAAGGGCTCCACCAATCCACTTTGTTTTCTCTTTGGATGAGCTTGCCCTGTGGTTGTGGTGAGGATTCTCACCGCTTTCCACCACACATCACTCCCATATTCACCCTGCTTACACCTCCATGATCCACAAAGACAAGCCCAAAAGCTGTGGTGGCACCCTAGCATGCAAAGTGGGTTACAAGCCAATGCCCTGTCCCCTCCCTGAGCTGCGACTCACCTGGAAGTGTGGGCTGGAGACACACTTGGCCAACTGCCTGAACAAGGGCTCCATGACTTTCACAAACTCAGATGGCTCAATCACATCCAAGATCTCCTCCAGCTCATTCAGGAACATCACCTCCTTGGGGCTGTGAGTTTTTGGCCAGAACTTCAGCAAGCCCACAATCACCTGAATGAAGGATACAGAGACAGGGTCAGAGGCTGACAGTGAACACCAGCTGTGAAATACAGTTTTAAGGGTCTGGTTGCAACATCAGAAGGAAGCAGATTATAGAAGAGACTTTCTCAGAAAGTCATGGTGGGGTTACCAGGGACAAAGGAAGAGAAAAGCCCAAACTCTGCCAGGTTACATACAGCAGCACTGCCCAGGCTGCTATGATTCTGTACTACAAGCACAAAGCTTAGAACCACCTTTTTCCCCAAACACAGCTTAACATGGAAGACTCAAACCAGGGGGGGTGACTGATGGAAGAGAGCAACTAATAAAATTGGGAACACTATGGGGAAGGTCACTGAAGAATCCTTATTCAATACACTGCAGAGGGGGTAGGAGCTGCTCTTTCAAACCCTGTGTACTCCAGCAACCTGATCCTGAAGCCAGCACTCAAGAGGAAGTTTACAGCAGTGGAGGGACAGCAGTGGGCAATGCAACAGCAAGATTAAACACATCTTGAGCATTACATTTCCACCAACTCCAGGCTTCCCAGCCAACAGTTTGGTACCCTCAGAGTTTGCCATTACTCAGGTCTGCCACTCAGTCAGCTGCAGTGACTCAGACATAACTTCTCCTACAGCTAAGGTGGTGTGAGGTGTGTCGAGTCTGTCTCTGCCACTACTGAGCACATCTGAGGCCTTGCTCACCTGGCAGCCGCTCAGACTGCTGTTAACCAAGAGCTACCATGTCAAGCCTTGCTGAGCAAGCTTCTGGGAGGCCCACTCGAAGCAAGTGTGGACCTAGTGAGTGATCTGGCCTCTTTCCATTTATTCAAAACCTTCACAAGCAGGATGTTTCAACAGGACACAACCTGTGGCAATACAGCCTTGACATGTCTGATTGGGACCCAACGCAACACCCACTGAAACTGGGTCATCCCACTGCTTTCCACAGCATCAAACCAGGTCTGGGTCTCTGATTCAGGGGCCACTGGCCCATTACCCAGAAAGCAGCGATGAGCTATGGGGCATAACTGTTTCAGTAAGCTGAAAAGTGAATCCTGGAAATATTGACAGCTTTCTCTTTCTCTCTTCTCCCTCACCCTACAGAAAGTGCTTTGGCAGGAGGCTTTGGGCTGGATGTCAGCCATAGGAAGTACTCAGCATGATCAGGAAGCTACTGTATGCAGTTTATTTCAGAGCAGGCTTCTGGGAACACAGGAAATGGAGGACCCACATTTAAAGGAAAAGCTGGGAGCTCTGCTTCAGCACTGTGCAGAGCTGAGGAGCCAGAAAGCTGGCAACAGTTGACCAGCTTCCTCCCAGCACAGCCAGGCTCAGCACCAGTACACACATTTCAGCCAGGGAACAGAACGGCCTCAGCTAGTGTTACTCATGAGAAGGCTCACACTTTCTGGTGCTCCCTGCTACAGTGACACAAGCATGTGTTCTTTGGCCATCTGCTGTTTTGAGGCTGTGAAGCTCAGCACTGTAGAAGACATTTCCTGGCCTGCAGTGGGTGGAGAAACACTCGTCTCCTGCTTGCACCCTCTGCCAAGCTGCCACATAGCCTGGTTAACGCTGCAGGTCTGTGCTAACTGGAATATGTGAGCTCCCCACCGACACTGCTCACACATTTTGGATCTGCCTGTTTCCCAGCACTGCATCCTGAAGGCCAATGCATCTATAAGGAGACTTAATACTGTGGAGGAAACAAACTGATGCAAGAGCAGGGAGGAGAACACTTTCATCAAGGAACAGTGACTAGTGTCTGGGACCTTTGTGTCCCAGGCTCCTAACCCCATCCCCACAATGAACCATAAGAGTGAACTATCACTGTTTCAGGTCCCCCATAAGCTCATGCTGGTTCCATGAGATATCACATGTGTTTTGTCTCTGCAGCATCTGTAACGAGATAAAAGCTCTGCCCTGGAAGGACAGCTTGGTATAGTGTTCCTTCTGCCACACCAAGATCCAAAGCACAAAGGAAGACTATAGCCCACCTTCCTGAAGCTTTCAGACTCACATGTGAGCAGCATGGCCCCTTCTGCTCACAGGGTACAAGGCAAACCCAGTAAACAACCCAGCTGACTCTCAGTTTCTTTAGCCTTTTTTCACCCTTGCTGTAGTCTAAAGAAGCAGAAAAGCTTCTGGGGCTTGACTGACACAAAAAGGTTAAGCGAGGTTACTCACTGGCTCTGTCAGGCTGCTGTCTTTCTCCAAGAACTGCACAACACAGTACGCCAACTGTAGGAAGCAAACATGGCAAGATTAATCACAGGTACACTTGGGAAGCTCTGAAGTGCCACCACCACCCTAGGCTGGAAGCCACATTATGTCCTTCACAGTTGCAGCTCTGAATCCAGTTCTGATGGCAAGTGAAGGCTCTAAGCCCAAGCAGGCAGGGCCTGAGCTCAAGACATCTGTGCAGCATAAAGAATAAAACTTAAGCCATCTAGAGCAGCCCCCAGCTAATACATTCAAATGCCAGCACAGCTGCACACAGGGTAAGGGACAAACCTGACTATCAGAAAGACCTGCTGCGTAAAAACAAGGCTGGGAGAGCAGCCATCACTGCTCAGTACCCACACTTTTCAATTCCTAGCCTGAGTCCTCATCTTCTCTTCTATGATGTGTTCCAAATTGCAATCAATTAATCTCTATATCCGTCTTGCAGCCCAGCACATGGATTTCTGTTCATACCTCAGTGGTGACTAACAGCTGACACACCACACACTGATGACTGCAGCTTGGAATTTCACCTCTCGTTTCAGCAGGGGCCCAGTATTTCACAAAATTCCAGCAAGGAAAGGCAAAGCAGGCCACAGCAATAAGTCAGCAAGAAATAGCAGGATACCCTTCTATCAGCCAGTGGCAAAACCATATGTGTAGCCAGGGCACCACAAGGCTGGGACAAACCATCACAGACAGGGACTAATGCAGAGTCCAGAACATCTCACAGCAAGCACTTTGTACACCAGCCATGCAGCCCAGTAAATCACAGAACCACAGAATCAACCAGGTTGAAAAAGACCCTCAAAATCATCCAGTCCAACCATTTCCCAGCACTGGCAAGGCCACCACTAACCCATGGCACTGAGGGCCTCATCTACACGGTGTGTGAACACTTCCAGGGACAGTGACTCCAGCACTGCCCTGGGCAGCCTGTTCCAATGCCTGACTGCCCTTTGGGGAAGGAATTGTTCCTAATATCCAGTCTAAACCTCCCCTGGTGCAGATCAAGGCTGTTTCCTCTTGTCCTATCCCTTGTTCCTTGGGAGAAGAGACTGATGCCCATCTCACTACAACCTCCATTCAGGTAGCTGTAGAGAGTGATAAGGTCCCCACAGAGCTTTTTCCAGCCCTGAGGGACAACCACTAGTGACCAGTCACCAAGTGGATGTGATACCATTTACCACCACTCTTTGGGCTTGGTCATCCAGTCAGTTTCCAACCCACTGAAGAACACACCTATCCAGGCCATGAGCAGCCAGTTTCTCTAGGAGACCACCGGGAGACAGTGTCAAATACTTAAGTAGACAATGTCCACAGCCATTCCCACATAACCAGGTGGGTCACCTTACTTTAAAAGATCCAAGAATACCTATAAGCAAGCCTGAACAACAGCTTCTGAAAGACAGAACCTGAAGCACTTCTCACCTGTGGGTGGTAAACACTGAGAGACTTCACCTTGTGCAGGGGTAACAAGACTCTGATGAGGAACATCTTGTGCTCTTCCTTCAGAGGCAAAGCAAACCCATTGATTATACTGAGAAGAAACAAGAGTCTCATTAACAAACTTTACCCAGCAAAACCACAGTATCTTTAACCTCAAAAGAATCAGTGGCCTGCCCTAGCTCTCACTAGTTACTTGGAGAAAGCACCCACCAGAAGCATGGTCACTGGGGCCCAACTTGCACACCATGCTCAGCAGGAGTTTACTTTATAGAACAGTGACACCGAATTAAACGAGCTTTTCATTGTGTATTGAGACTTAGACATGGACAAAGATACAAGGATTCTCAAGATAAGGAAGTCATGCAACAAGAGGACCAGATTTCTCTCCCAAACCACTGTAGGCCTTCCTCCTGCTGATAAGCTTTATTACCTGAGAAATAGGTAAATGGCTGTGAAAGAAATCTGCTAGAGAAGCCTCTCAGGGTCACGAATTAGCCCAAACAAGAACATGTAGGTAACTGGCAAGACTAAACACACATTCAGTGTCCTTACCTAATGGATTTCCATAGAAGTATAAAACCAGTGGGGGTATTTCTGCCCAAATGACCACCATGACTCCCAGAGACCACTCCTCAAATCCACAGTGCCTGCACCATGGCCTTATCTACCCAAATTACACAGGCAATGAGGAAACTGGGTGAGCATTGCACGGAATTGTGATGAGTATGTCTATAATAAAGGTATAGAAGCTGTAAACTGTCTCTTCTCAGTGTGCATGAGAGGCAGAGCAATCCCCCATGCTCCCAGTACTGCATCTGAGGAGAAGGCTACCACATTTACCAACAGGCTGGAGAGTATTTCCGCTCTGTGCTTTGTCAGCCTGATATCCCCTGGAAGAGGTGGCTCCTCTTCAGCAAGGGCTGCTGAAAGAAGGCACTGCCAGCTCATGCAGCACACTGGGCTGGGAGATCACTCACTATGGGGCCTTTGGGGCTTCCAAAAGTGCTCTTACCTTCCCAGGATCTCCAGCAGTTCTGCAATCCCATTGTGGTGCTCTGTTTCATAGATGAACCTAACAAGAGGAGAAGAGAGAATGGGATGTCATTGCTAAATGCTGCATACAGTTTGATGAGCCAAAGGAGAGAAAACCACAGGAGATGGGGAGGTTCCTAGCAAATTAACAGAACTCCAGGACAACAGGGCAAGGTGTAAGGGAGAGAAGCAAATAAATTCATGGCCCCCAGATCAGCTAAAGCTCACACGTCCCAACACATGCTCTGTGTGCACTGAACACAGTGATATCACATCCTTTCTGCTCTTAAACACCGGTGAATGCTGTCCCTATCAAAGTAGTGTGAAATAACTGAGTCACTTAGCTAATCACAGCATGGATCAGAGACACACAGCCTAGTGCCCCAAATTTTCCTCCTTGGTTGTCCCACTCACTCACTAGGCCAGTGACACTACGAAACGTCTCACCTGTAAAATATATTGTTGATCTGCCGCCTCACATATGCTCGCAGACCCAGGAACTTCCCATAGATCCTGTGCAGAATAGTCTTTAGGAAGTCTCTTTCTCTGGGGTCTTCACTGTCAAAGAGATCCAGCAGCTGTGGAGAGAGAAATTCAGTCCATGTCTGCATGCTGCCAGCCTGGACAAACCTAACAGCAATGAAAGCTGGAGCCATCAGTAGCACTGTGATGGTCTGCACACTCTACAAACCTGTGTCCCCCCCGGGGTTTCCCCTGCAAGGCCCCAATGCCCCCCTCCATCTGGACCATGAGAGATGAGTTCCAGTGACTACAGCTCACCCACACTTGCCCTGCACAGAGAATTCTGGCTGCTTGTTAAAGACTAAACAAAGGGAAAAAGAAAACCCACATCACCAAACACCTGCTGACAAAGCTGGACTGTTTGAACAACACCTGGACCAAAACCTGCTGCGTGTCCTCCACAGAGGTGGTGCACAGTGGCAGGGGCAAGGACTACTTACAGACAGTACAAACTTCTGGTCGATGTATTTCTTGGCTATGTTTGGTTGAAAATCAGGTGATTCCAGGAACCGGAGGAAGAACTCATACACCAGCTATGGGGAGAAGGAAAGATCACTCAGAAATCCCCCTGTCCTCTCACCAATGCTTACTTCAGGTTTTAAAGGTTTTTCTTCTCCTTAGGGATGCAGGGAAAGGCTGGGAAGCCTGAATGGGAGCACAGAAAACACAGGAACCTGTTTCCTCTCTCAGTGGGATCAACTCAGCTGCTCTTGCTCTGATGGTGGCTCGTAACTGCTCCAGGGCTTAAGGGAGCCTGGTCTAGTGGAAGGTGTTCCTGCCCGTGCAGGGGGTTGGAACTGGATGAGCTTTAAGGTCCCTTTCAACCCAGACCATTCCAGGATTCTATGATTCCCTGTCTTTTCTGGTCAAATGTTTGCCCCCAGTTAATGCAACTGAATTACAGAAGCATATAGGAGATGTTAGCAGATGCAAGCACAGGCTTTGCTTTGGCACTAAGCAGCCCTCTTCCTCCATGTGCCTCCCATGGAGCTGGGCAACGAGAGGATCATTGAAGCAGATAGGGATGCTGTCTCCACTGCTGCTGAAGCCCAGAAGAAGACTCTTGAGCCTGCGGGAGGGACATTATCACTGCTGGGAATTATTTCTTACAGAGGCAACACAGCACAACTCCCTTCCTCAGTCAAGTGTTCACTCCCAGCCTACCTCAGGGTCATGTGGAACTGCAGCCATCTGCAGGTGAACACGGCACACAGCCATCAGCCTGCTTCCAGGACACCCCTGCTGCCTGCATTGCCTACAAGCCACCTCTGACCCATGGGTGTTGGGCCTGGCCTCTCCTGGTCCCCACACCAGGACCCCTTGCAGGCACCAGCACTATGTGTACTCTTGACCCCCTGGAGATACATCCACCAGATGTCTATCCCCACTCCTCCTCTTCCTCCTCACCTGCAGGTGAGGCCAGGCAGCCTCTAGTGTAGGCTCATCTTCCTCAGGGTCAAACTCCGCACCTGTGGGATTGGATGATGGTGGGAGCGTCCGGAAGAGGTTCACTGAAAACTGAGGTGTGTGAAAAAGTGTGTGAGTAACAGCCCTTCACCCCACAATGGTGCTTCCCATAGCTCATCCCCCACTGCAGAGCAACAGACTGTGATCTGCCATAGCTGTGCCCAAAGACAGATCCCTCTCTAGAGGCAGTAGGGTTATAGTCTGCACATGAACTCTGCAAGTGTAATCTGTCCCACAGACAAGAGAGAGCTTCCACCTCCCTTGACACCAGGCAGGGTCACCCTCTACCCTCTGCTTCTTCTCCTTCTGTGGCTGGGCAGATGATAAGGAATGGGTAGGACTGGGATCAGACTTCTCCCAGACAAATCCCTATCTTTTCCTCCCACCTGAGCTTCTGAACAGTCCCTATTTCTTTGATAGACACACACAGCAGCCCCATGTCCTACCATGATAACAGCTTCAGGATAGATGGCCTCAGTGACAACATCACGGTTGTGAGTGATGTATTCTACCATCTCGTTGAGACCTGCTCGCTTCACTTCCTTGAACTTCAGGTCACTGAGGGGGTCAGAAATGAAGTCAAAAAGCACGCAGCACTGCCGCAGCTTCTGGATGAAAAGCTCTTCTCGTTCATGTGGAGGAGCATCTGTCAGAGAAAGCAGGAACGCCTTGGGGATAGGCAGAACATCTTCCTGGTTTGCCCAGGTACCGGTGTGGTTTCCTCCCTGTCCTGCATTCCCCTCTTCCCTTTCACAGTCCCCCTGGAGGTGATGGGAGGAGGCAGAGGCAGTGTTATCCCTGCTATGGAGATGGGACAGTGCAGACAGAGGGACTGCAAGGCCTCTGGAGCAACTATCCCATAAGGCAATATCAAACATGGTAACCGTTTCTGATCTGATAAGCACTGATCCCTTCGCAGTACAAGGTGCACTGGACAAAGAACTCACATAACTAGCTGCCATTGCAGACCAGGGGCACCCATGTCCTGCACCCCAGCCACAAAGGGAGCAGGGCAGAGCACACTGCAGGCTAACCCTCTTCCCAGAGAGCAGCCCAGAAGAGGGGGGCCAAGGTGGCAGAGGCCCTACATGAACAGGATTCTCTTTTTGATATGTCACCATTGGGTACTATGCACTGCTAAGGCCAGTCAGGCAAACTTAACCTTTTGCTTGCAGAGTGGCTGCTGAGCTGCAAGACAGTTGCTCTTCCCAAAAGGACTGCCTGTTTCTGTGGACAATGTCAGCAAAGGGTCTGGCTGAGTGACTGCTGAAAATGCTTTCTCCTTGTTCACACTTAAGTCATGTTTAATTGCACCATTATGTAGACTAACTGCTAATGTTGGGTAATTGCCTGAAGGTGGACAAATTCAATAGCACTACCATAATTTGCAATGGAAACACAAGGAGGAGGAGGCCTGGTCCTCTCCATGGAACAGGTGAATGTAGAAACAAGAGACTGCGCAAGGGTCTCTGCACTTCACCACCTTCCTACACAACCTGCTGAAGAATCTGAGGCAATCCCAAGCACATATTAACACAAGGGTTTAAATCAGTTCAAACGGGAAGGTAAATAGTGAAGTTCACCATGAACATTTTCCTTTCCTTTGAGGCTATCTATCATTGATCCTCAATCCCCTGCCAAGCCAAGAACCTTTCCCAGAGGCATCCTGGCTGCACTGCTTGCAGGACACCACCAGGGTCACTTTGGGAAGAGCTGTTACACCACTAAACCCTGCCTGGAGCAGGCATAGCTTGCCATGCAGGACAACCCCACCGGGCAGCTTCCTTACCTTTAAGGGCTGGGAGCTTCTGGAGCTCCCGGTTTTTGCTCAGATTGAAGCGGGAAGAGCTGTGCCTGCGCTCCTTCTTCACAATCTGGGGTCCCCCAGAGTACTTGATCTTATTCAGCTGGGTTGGGGGGGGAGCGCTGTTACTGGGCCGCTTATTTGAAGTTGACGTCTGCTGCTGTTGCTGCTGCTGCTGCTGCTGTTCCTGAGAAGAGAATAAAACAACCCATAAGCTTTCAGCTACAAGCCTCAGGAGCCATCAGACACCGTCAGCATCTGGCACTGAGGAAACCAGGCACGGTTTCCACTGTTGCACTTGCAGTTTGGTGCATCTCACCCGCTCCTGCAGGGCTCCTGACCCTCTGGTTGCATTTGTATCATACCCACAAAGGGAACATCAGGTTTACTCATGGCTGTGAGGCACCACAAAGCCACCAGAGCTCTGTGGCACGGTGGCTGCTAGGGATATGGACAGCAAATCCATGCCTTACAATAAGTAACAGGAGTTTGTTGTCACAAAATAAAAGCAGAAATAAGAACTTTCTGTGGCCCAAACAGAAATGTCAAGGTGTCACTGATCACAGCACTGTCCAGCCCACAGAAAGCAAGTTCTGAAAACCAACAAGATGCTCCTTATCCTTGTGCAGGGAACCATCTGGGAAAAGCAAAGCAGACAGTACAGAGCAGACAGGATGGTCCTGGGAAGGCAACAGTGAACACCGCTAAAATCACTGCTGCACTCGTAGCCCAGAAGCCTACAAACCACACAGACCATACCCAAAGCTTAGGCTTTCCCAACCCACCCTAGCTGCTCCCTCCATCTGCACCTTCTCTCAGCCCCGCTGCTGTCTGGGCTTAATTTGCTTTTTGCACACCAGCCCTTCAGAAACACTTTCTTGTTTCCAGCAGAAACTCAAGCTAGTGTTTACTCAGCTCCACTCTGCTCTGACCTCGCTGAAGCTCTGCTGGTTCTGGTTCCACCTGGGCCATAATGGCTCAGTAACCAACACAACTCACAGAAAACTTAATGTGGAAGAGGGCAACAACCCACAAGGAAGCCTATAGCAGAGGGCTTGGCTGCAGACAGCACTCAGCCTACGCTGGCTCTGCTGTGCAAGCCCAGCAGCGCTCCCTTCCTCAGCTCTGCCACATCCTTCCTGCTGGTGCACAAAGCCAAGGAGCTGCAAGGTGAACCTATTTAGGACACAACAGGGACAGTGCAATGGATGGGGAGAAGTGGTGAAATCCTTGGCCATCACCTTCCCTTCCCCATGAACTCCCAGCTGCCACATCCAGCACAGCAGTACAAATGCATCCCTTGAGAACACCAGTTTTGAGGGAGAGCACCAGCAGTGCAGAAGCTCATTAGAACTCTCCTCCAAATGAGATGTAGCCAGTCTCCTCCTGTGAGCAGCAGCCGAGCTGCAGCTTGCCCTGCACAGTCCTTACCCTGCACTGAGGCCTGATGGCTTCCAAAGATGTGAAGCACAGCACCACAGTGCAGGAGTTACTGTACCCACAGCATGCAGGGACAGCAAGGTAGAAATAGGGAAAGCTGCCTACAAGGAGACACCGCGCAGACTCCCTGTGCAAAACAATGCCCAACACAAAACAGCATTTATTTTGTCCAACCCTTACTTTGAACCAGAAATCAAACAATTCTGTTCTGGTCTGGCTTTGCTTGAAGGAAACCTTATGAACTTCTGCTTCACACTCAGCTCCAAGCCAAGGCTGGGGGAGACAAGAAGATTTGAACTCTCTTCAGTTTAGATTTTGTCCTGGGTTCAGCAGCAGCAGTCATTTTTTCTCCTTCTTGGTAGCTGGTGCAGTGCTGTGGTTTGACTTTTGGGCTGGGAACAGTGCTGATAGCAAGTATGCTGTGAGTTACTGCTCAAATGTTTGGTTTGTCCAAGGACTTTGTGAATCTCATGCTCTGCCAGGGAAGGAGGGGAGGCCGGGAAGAAGGAGAGACAGGAAACCCAATCCAAGCTGGCCAGGGAGGTATTCCATACCATAGCACATCATACCCAGGGAGGTAACGGAGTTGGCCAGAAGGGCTCAGGCTAGCTCTCTTCTGGGTCGGGCTCGTTTCGGCAGGTGGTATCGTATTCTCTCTCCTTGCTTATTTCCTCTATCATTGTTTTTATTGGTGGTAGCAGTAGTGATTTGTGTTATACCTTAGTTACTGGACTGCTCTTGTCGCAACCCATGGGAGTTGCACTCCTTCGGTTCTCCTCCCCATCCCTCTGTGGGATGGTGGTGAGAGGGATACTGAGGTTGGGTTTTAAACCACAACAGATTTAATCTGATTTCTTTCATGGAGCAGCACTATTCCACAATGAGGAGGGAGCAAGATGACATTGTGATGAAAACAGCCATATCTGCCAGACAAAGCAGGCCCAGGATACAAATTGGAGGCAAGATACCCTCAACAGTGGTCTCAACTCAGTTTAGTCAGGCTGAATCCTTTTTGACAACCTTCCAAGAACGAATTGCTCATTCCTCACCCCAATATTTGGGTATCAGGGCAGCATGAGACACTCAGATGCTGCCCACGTGCTCTTTGGAAGGTTAGTCCTCTACATAGTCGCCTTCTACACAAAATAAAAGCAAAATCTGAATGATGAGAAAAGATGGTACAGAGGGAAACGAGAGATGCACCAGCAGCCTCCTGGGGACCAGTGATGGAAGCAGGACACACGGGTGATCGAAGCTGTCAGGATATGCCTGTGCCCTCCCCACCCACCTAGAAAAGCTACAGGTAGAGTTCTGAGCATGGTGTGTGTACCCCAGGCTAAGAGGCTGTGGCCACACTGCCTTCATCTCGGCTCTAGAAAAGTCCCTGTCACCATCTTCTACAGCTTTCAACAGCTGAAAGCATAAAGAGAGACCAAGCACAGCTTGAGGTTTAGCTGCTATAGAACTATTCAATAAACAGAAATACACTGCAAAAACCACACAACTGAGTTTGCTGGAGAAAATGCAGTGATGGGGGAGGGCTGCAGTGCTCAGAGGCATTCAGGTCGCTTCTATGTGGACTTTCTGACATCAAGATGAACACTTGCTTTCAGGAGGTGCCTGCTGTGGCAGCCTGCTCTTCTGCCCTCTTACCTTGGCCTCATGAATCCAAAGAGGTTCATTTTGAGCTTCCTAACACTTTATTCCCTGAAATTTCCACCCCTGAGAACACACGGTTGTTTCTAAAACGGAAAGCTTTTCTCTTAGCACACAGCTATCAACCCCACAGACTGCATCCCTGACACCAACACCAGATGACCACTCCATGGCTGCAGCACATCAACCTGATAAGGCTCAGCCCCTTCCCAACAAGCAGGGCTCAGGCCCACCTCCTCACAGCAAGGCTTGGGATAATGCAGTTTGCCCGTGAAGAGCTGCCCAGAGAACAGAGCAGCAGCCCCACCTCACCTGCTGCAGCGGAGCAGCGACTCCTGCCAACAGCCCCACTTGCAACCACGTTCAAACACCCCCAAGCACAGGCTCCCTGGCTCCATAGCGCTTCCTCCCCACTGGTTCCCACCATCTCTCCTTCCCTTGCTAGGCACTTGCCAGCACACGCCAATGAGCCCCAGGCCCTGGGCTTGCTCTGTGTCATTCTCTTCACCCTGGGCTCCCAGGAACAGAGACCCTCTTCCCCTCCTCAGCCACCCTTAGCTGTGCCAGCCTCTCCTCTGCTCTCCTGCCCGCGTATGACCTCACCTTTGCAGGCTCTCCTCCCACAGCTGGGTGCATCGCCACTGGGAAAGCCCTTCTGCCTTACTGGTCCCTTGAGCATCCCCCGCTTGCTAAGCTCCTCAGCCCAGATCTGCTCTCAGCTCCTCCTCCTCAGATGACTCTTCCCTTCCCAACCCTCAAGTCAGTACCTGCTCTCTTTGTCTGCTGTTACACAGCGCCCTATTAAAAGCCAGCTCTGCCTCACAAGTAACATCAACACACTGTAACGCCTGTCTCTGAATAATGAATTTCAGGTACCGCAGTAACAAGCCCCATGGAGATATCTGCAAAACACGTAATACAGCAGCTCAGTGAAAAGGAGCACCCTCTCCCAGAGCTGCAGATCTCATCAGCAAGGCTCCGAGCTGCCCTCCAGGCTGCAGCGCAACTCCTCTTCACTGCTGCTGCTAATCCCTGCTCCCACTTCCAGGTCATTAACTCTCCTCCCCACCCAGCTGCCTCTCCCAGGCTTTTTGGTCAGGAAGAGTAACTCTTTCTCATCCTCTCATTCAATCTGCCTTGGTCTCTGATATTATTTCTTTTTTTTCCTCCTTAAACAGACACTCAGAAATTCTCTCCATTCATATTTGCATCATTTTTTTTCAGAGGGAATGAACTAAACACACCTTTTTATTCCCCATTCCCTGCTCTCATGATTTCCTCCCCTGCTCCTCTCTCTTCCTGAGTAAACTGCCGCCCCCCCCCCCCCCACCTTCCCCTCCAAAGCAAAGCTCTGCTGGCTTTTCACCTCCGACAGCTTCACCCTAAGATGGGCATCTAAAAGAGCACTGCGCTACCCCTGTACTTATGAGGGAATTCAAACACTTGCCTTCCCTCGTGGGGATGCATCTGCTTTTGAACATATCTGCCCTTCCAGATCAGCTCCACTAAAAGCTCCTTCAGTGCAGAGAACAAAGCACTCTGCTTAAGGGTTTCTGGACTGGCTCCGAGCCTCTTCATCTCCCTCAGCCATAGGGAGATCCCTATAGGAGGTCCCTGTCTGCTCCACTTGCTCAGGTGTGTCAGACCAGAGCTGCTCTTCAACAAACTACTCATTCCACCAGCCAGACAACTTGCCTGCAAAACAAGTCACAGCTTTCTGGACCAGGATAAATTAGGGCTCCAAGGAGCAGAGAGGAAAGAGCAGACTGGAAAAGGGCTTTCCAAATGCTGTTCTCCTGCTGCAAGCCCATTAAGCACCTATTGTGATCTGAAGAAAAAAGACAATTCTCTTTGGTGCACACAACTTTCACCCTAAAAAAGGCAACCAACCAACCGTAACTCCATGGAGGAATTTACAGGGCACAAAACTCTCACAATGGTATCAGAAGCATCCAGGCTAGGCTCAGCCCATCAACCCCACCAGGCAACACCACTTCTGGTGCTTCATGAGTCAAACCACCTCCTGCTTCTGACACAAAGGAGTCTCTCTCAGCACACATTACCTAATTCCTCACAGTCCCCCAATGTGAAAGTCAAAATACCTTTCTGTTCTTCCTGAAGAGCAGGAAAATCGCATTCAAACTGGCATACATTTCTTCTTATCAAACAAAGAGCTCTCTTCCATTCTGCAGCACAGCAGTCCAGAAACAGGAAAGCACCCAGAGAAAAGAAACTTCACTGCAAGCTCAAGAGGGAAAGGGAGAAGAGACCAGTGGCAGTGCACACTGCAGAGGTGGCTCCTTTCTGCTCTGCTCTCTGTTCCTATGATCAAAGGAGACCCAGCTTTCCATCTTAAAGAAGGGCTGGATTTTCTTTGGAGTATGAGGAAGTGGCTGCATATGTTTTGTGGGAGGGAAGGTTAGACGCATCACTTCTAAGTCTCTCCTGCGCCCAGGCATGACCAGACATTACGTGCCATGTCAGGTCGCAGAAGGAAGCTCGTAGCCTGCACTAGTCTTCCTTTCTTACTGCACCACTTGCAACCAGGACAGCAGCACCACAGCCCAGTGCTGATTTGGATGGGGTCATCAGTGCTCTGCTCTCTCAGAGGCTATCCATCACCCTTGCACTGCAAGCCCTAGCCTTCCCTTCCTCTCCCCAGAGCTGTGAGCTCAGAAGCCAAAGAGTGCCAAATAAATAAAAGGTAAGCCTGACCCCAGGATGCCAATGCAGGAGCCCTCTCACTTCCTCAGAGCTGGCAGACAGCTCTCCCAGTAAGCTGTTTTCAGCTGTACACACAAAATAAAATGGGCAGAGGCCAAAATCAGGATGGGATGTAAAAGTAGGATCTGCAAAACTGCTGCCTGCTCCAAGCAAGCAAACCCAGTTTCTCATTTCTTGCTGGCCAAGTGGCAGGTTGGCCATAAGCATAGCTTGGACCCCAAAACCGAGTGGCTGGTAGCAGGGATGTCTTCTGAGGCTCTGCAACACAAGTCTGTGCTTTGAAAGAGACTCTAAGATACCCATTTATTGACAACAACCCTGCTGAACTACAGATTTCTTCCTACTCTTCGTTAGCTTTACATGTCTCCTATCCTCAGTCCTCCACATTACAAATGCAACGTGTTCCAGACAAGACTGGAGCACAGAGGCTTGAATGGACGCAAAAGTGGCACAGCTCGTTTGCCAAATTGTAGTATTAATAAATGACCCACACACACAAGCAAGCTCCCTTGGACACACATACAACACTCTTCAGAGCCAAGTCTCAAAATCCACAACCACGCTGGTTTGGAGTGCTGGACATACTCAGATCTACCAGAAAAGGTCTGGTTTACCCACATTTTGTTAATTCTAATCACAGCATATCATTTTATCACATTCTGCTGATGCCATTCTAACACATCCAGCTTGGCAACATCAAACCGGGAGTGAGACTCTGCACAGCTGGGAATACAGACTGTGCCTTCTTGTGAGTAATGTGCTCAGCAACTAGGCTGTTCTATCAAAGAGCCATTTCATCCCCAGCAGTTTATACTTTCACGTGTCCTACCCATTCCTTCCTAATATCACTCCCCCAGAAAACACCTCAGAAGAACATGTTCCTTTCCTATTGCTCCTCATGAACTCCCACTCTGACACAAGGTGTCAACAGTTTACTGTGCTTTGCTCTGACAGGAGCAAGGAAGATGATCCTGTCTGTCAGGCTTCCTCCTTGATAACCGTGGCTCTTTCCGCTCAGCAGCCACCTCTTGTCACCCTCTGCACACCTCTGCGAGCAGCGCTCACCACCAGCTCCATGCCAAACCTCTGTGCAGGGCTGTAGGGCATGAGACTCATAGTGTCTTCCATAGCCATCATTTCCTTTGGGACAAGTTCCAAGCGGAACTAACTTCATCTTAACTTTAGTCTTGGCTCCCGTTTTCTCTGCGTCCCTACAATCCCAGTGACACGCTATGTGGTAGAACAGCATGAAGCAGTTAAAGATGTTATTCCTCCTCATGCACACTGCTGTATTCAATGAGAGAGCCTTACCTCTTCTGAATTCTCTGCCCCTCCATCCTTCCCGCCACCGCTGCTGCCGGCCTTTGGGCTGCTTTTGGTAGACTTCGGGGACTCCTGAAAGGATGAGAACACGTTAAGAGAACATTTCACCTTGTGCAGCATCACGGCCCCTCTTTGCAGAGTTCAGCAGCGCGCTGCCATAGGCCTACCCACCCCTGCAGGCAGCCCAGCTCCGGGCCCTTCTCCCCTCAGAAGGTTAAGGACCGAACCACTGCCCGCTCAGACCCCCCCCAGGCGACAGGAGCGACCCGGCCCCCCCAGCCCTTCCCTTCCCCGGTGCTACCCGCAGCGTGCACCGACCCCTCCATGCCCGCAGAGGGTGAGCGTGGCCCGGCCCGCACCGAGCGGCGGCTGCGGTGGATCAGCGGGGCCGGGCCGCGGGTGTGTCCGTACCTCCCGCACCGGGGGCATCGCCGCGCCGCGCCCGCTGGGATCACGGAAATTAACGGGAGGGGAAGGGGGGGGGGCCAGGTGCCACCGACACCGACGCGCGCCCCCGCCGCCCTCCTGCACCACCCGCCCCGCCCGTCCCGCGCGCCCCCGCCCCCTGCCGGCCGCAGCCCCGCGCGCGCGCGCGCCCCCGCCCGAGGGTCCGCGCCGAGGGATATAGGCCGCGGGCAGGGAGGGCAGCGGGAGCGCGCAAGCGGGCACCGGGTCAGCGCCCGACGGGAAGGGGGGGGGGGAACAGCCGCCGCCCAGCGCGGCCCTGCCCATCCCGCCCCGCCGCACCTTCTCCTTCTTCAGCTTGCAGGGCATGATGAGCGCTGGGCCCCGGCCGCTCCGCGCCCCGCCGCCGCCGCCTGCGCCCGGGCCCGGCCGCAGCGCCCCGCTCCCATTGGGCCAGCCGCGCCGCTCTGCCTATCAACAGCCGCCGCTGCCGCCGTGCGGCGCTGACGCAACGCAGCGGGTTCCTCCCATTGGCTGAGCCGCGCACGGAACGCCCCCCGAGGGGCGGGGCAAGGCGGGGCTGCGGGCCAGCCGCTCTTCCGGGGCCCCGCGGCCTCGGCTGTGCCCTGGGGTCCCCACCGGGAAGCGGCTCTAGGGCCGTGCTGAGTGAGAACCGAGCTCCGGGGTCACCGGAGGCCTTGCGCGGCCGCCTGAGCCTCGGGAAGAAGAGCTTGGATCCCCCGAGGTGGCCGCAGGAGCTGTGTCCCACCCTGGTGGGGTCGAGGACACCCTCACAGCAAGTCGGTGCGCTGGAGGGAAGGGATGGGATCCAGAGGGACCTGGAGAGGTGGGACCATGCGAATATGATGGAGTTCACAAGGCCAAATAAAAGGTCCTGTGCCCGTGTCGGGGCAGTCCCCAGCACAGACACAGGCTGGGGGAAACTGGATGGAGCAGCCCTGAGAAGGACTTGGGGTTCTGGGTGACGAGAAGCTCCCCATGACCAAGCTTCAGTGTGCACTTGAGCCCAGAAACCAACCGTGCCTTGGGCTGCATCCCCAGAGCGTGACCAGCAGGTCGAGGGAGGGGATTCTCCCTCTCTGCTCTGGTGAGAACCCCCTGCAGTCCTGTGTACAGCTCTGGGGCAACAACACAAGAGGAGCATGGAGTTGTTGGAGTGATACCAGAGGAGGCCATGGAGATGCTCTGAGGGCTGGAGCAGCTCTGCTCTGGACCCAGGCTGGGAGAGCTGGGCTGGTTCAGCCTGGAGAGGAGAAGGCTCCAGGGACACCATAGAGCAGCTCCAGTGCCTAAAGGGGTGACAAGAAGAAATCTGGAGAGGGGCTTTTGACAAGCGCCTGTAGGGACAGGACAAGGAGTTTAAACAGACAGAGGGAGGTACTGAAAAAGGACCTGGGGAACCTCCTGCTCTATCAGATGCAGGCAGGGTTAGCACGGACAGTGGGGTGGTGGGCCCTGAGCATTGTAAAATGCTGTGAAGCAAGGGGTGGCATCAGAGGGTACCTGGGGCATCAGGGACTGAGAGGGGCATGGAGAGCACTGCTGCTGGAATCCTCAGCGGACCAGCGGCACTGGAGGGGTCAAAGGGGCTGGAAATGGCTGAGGTATTCCGTGGGATCAGAGGTACCGGGAGGCAATGGGCAGGGATTCAGAGGGGCAGGAATCTATTGATAGGGGGAGCCCCAGTGGGATGGCAGCCGTGGTGGGCACTTGGTGGGGAGCTGCCAGAGGTCAGGGGAGCATTGATGGGTAAAAGGGATGGAGGTGCAGTGGGTGCAAGGCAAAGGGGGACCAGTGGGGGGCAGGCCTGTCCCACACCAAACCCCTGCTGCCCATAGGTCTTAAGAGACTTGTGCTACGAGCATCTTCTTACCGTGCCCCAAGGCACGGAGACCTACCTCCTCACGGAGCTGCCCCCTCGGGGAGCGTCCTGGACATCTCGGGGTGTCCCCACATGTGGGGCTGCCCAGCATGAGCCTGACCTTCTGCGGGTCCTGTGCTTATGCCTGTCCAGAGATCCTGCTGTTCCTGTGTCAGCACAACCTCTGCCTGCTATCTCCTAGTTCCCCTAGTCAACAACAGACACAGAGCTGACAGTTTCAGTGTGTGCTAGTGCTGACTTTCTGGGCTGCAGATACATGCAGCCAGCAACTCCATGTGTTTCTAGGGAGAGAGCATGTACAGGAAGAGCAGGAAAATCCAGTCAGAGTAAAGGTTGGGAAAGAACTTAAGATTGCTTAGCTTAAGGCATGAACAAAGATTATGGCAGGGCAACAGCAGAAACTATCCCTGTGGGCAAGGCCATGATCTATAGTATTTCTGTATGTCTGGAAAGATCTGGAAGAGGTCAGGAGACAGGCCATGGGGCAAGGACACAGTATCAATACTACCTCCTCCCCAGCTTCTATTCTCCAGGGGCATCGCAGAGGATTTATGACATCCGAGTCCATTCTCCTTACATCCGAGGCTGTTGGGCAGCCTGCCATTCCCTCTGCACAGGGCTGCACCATCACTCCCAAGGATCCCATAAAGCCTTTGCAGAGCCTGCTTCTGGAGTGACCACCACTCATCTTCTGAGACAGCTGAGGCTTGTATTTTTAACAGCTGCTTCCTTCTTTTTGGTCCTTTGTTCTTGGGATTAATTAATTCATGTAGTTTTCTCTTGGATCTCCATCAGGTGCAGGGTCAGCCAGCAGTAAGTCAGATGAAATGGATGTAGGACAGTTGAGATCCCTTGTCCAAAGAGCCATTTACCAGGAACTGCTTCACTTTTTCACTGTGCAGGGACACAGATTGACCAGCAGTGGGAGACGAGAGTGTGGCAGCTTCCTGCAGCGCATTGCTGTCCTGCTCCAGTGGTACAGACAATTGCTGATACTGGTGGGGATGGTTTATTCTCCTTTATATGCCACGACTTGTTTCGAGCGCAGAATCTCCACACTGCTGGTGTGAGTCAGAGTTTTGCCCCTCTCCACATCCCTGTATCAGCTGTGCCATTTCCCCATGCTCATACACGTGGAGACCCAGGCAAGGTCTCTCAGGCCCATTCAGACCAGGTTCTTTCATTCCAGCTGCCCTGTTTCCTCATGTGGCTCTTCACATGGAAGCAGTTTATGATGCCAGGCTCACCCATCCTCCTGCTGACCCTTGCGAGCCGGGAGTCCATTTCAGGTGCTGGGGCGCCAACAGTCCAGTCACCACAGGCTCCTATTCCAGCAGCAGGGACATCTTCCAGGTGCCCGCACTCGGCCACACCACCACAGCATGGGGCCCCGCTCCCGAAGCCGTCATGATCCCGGCACTACCACAGCACAGCGCCCTGGAGCCGAGCCGCGCCTCGAGGCCACAACAAGATGGCGGCGGGCGCCAGTGCCCGCAGTAAAGATGGCGCCGGCTCCCTCCGGAAGTGCTGGCAGGCGGCGTCACCGCCCCCAGCCCGCTCCGGAGGCGGGGATTGGCTGGCGCCTCCGCCGTGCCGGGGCGTGGCGCCGTGCGGCGCGAGCGCGGCGCCGCTGCTGCTCTCGCCGTGGCCGCCGCTCCGGGCCGTCGCCACCGCCGCCCCGGCGATGAGGAAACGCAACGAATCGGTTACGGTGGAGCATGAGCGCGGTGCTGCTGCCGCCGCCGCTGCCGCGCCGCTCGACAAGGGCTGCAACCTGAGGCACAGCCTGCGCCTGCCCGCCGCTGCCGGCGACACGGGCATGAAGCGACCGCTGGGCAGGTGAGCGCCGGTCCCTGCGCCGCGCTTTGTTAGCCCCCGGCCCTGAGGGGATGGAGAGACCCCGCCCGCTACCGGCCGTGCGGCCGCAGCACCCGCTCCTCATGGGGAGCAGCTCCTCAGGCTGTTGGTGAGGAGAAGGAAGGGGCCTTTCCCCGCTGCCCAGCACCGCGGCGGCCGAAGAGCCCCGGGGGCAGGCAGAGCCCTGGGAACTGAGGCTGTTCCCGACCTCGGTTACACTTCCCTGGTTCCCGTGAGCAGGTGCCGTCCCCTCGGATGCTTTCGAGTTCTCGGGCAAGCAGCGTAATTAGGGGATGGGGCGGTAGCGGCTCCTGCGGGCCCCTGGAGGGGTTTGAGTCTCATAGCTGAGCGCGGCTCCATCCAGCCCCTTCCTATCGTTAGGCGCTCGCTTGCAGTAAACGGCTAGCACAAACCCGTCGCCATTGGGGAGTGTACGCGGAGGGTCAGGGGCCTGCAGGTAGGATGTCTGTGTTTATTTATGTTTTTAAGAAGCTGGTGCCTGTCAATGTCATCTCGTCTATAAGTGAAGCAGATTTAGCATCTCCGTCCTAGAAATGAATCAGATTTGGGTGTTGGTAGAAGAGCAGATACGTGGCTCTGGTGAAAACAGTTTCTCTATGGCTTTTCCTGGCAGCGTTAACATTTGAAGCACGTACTTATGTACATATTTATGGTGGGAAAATGTTCATGTTCCTCTATAAAAACAAATCTGTAGCAATAGGAGATGCTTGTACAATGGGACCACCTTCATACAGGATTTCAAGGGGATGTAATACAGTGAAGACTTGCAGAGGGCTAGGGAAGAAAAGATGTGACCTTTTAGTCTCATCTCCACCAGTGTAATGCTGATTTCGTAGGTGTGAGGAATATTGAATGATGGAAGAGCTGTGTGGTTTGGGTGGCTGAAGCCAAATTGTTGTGGTTCAGGAAAACAGCAGCCCATCTAGAAAGAAAAAGTGCTCATCTAGAAAATGAGCCAATGTGGCTGTTTCTCTTATAAACTTTCTGTGCATTTTCCTGTTCTCGTAGACAAAATTAACATTTGAAATTAAATTCTTCCTGTTTGTTGTGTGAATTTTTGTCGTGTTCAAAGGCAGAGGCTTAAAATGTTCTTTCTTTTTATTGGGTAATAGCTATTCAATTTGATGCCCTGGAGGTAATCCTTTGGGATGGTGTCAGCGCTCTGTTCGGGTTACGACAGGCTTTGGTACTTGGAAATGGCGCTGGGCTCATCTCTCCAGTGACTGTGCAATGGATAAGGCTCTGTCAGTGCTCTGCTTCTGGAACACTTGACAATTCAGCACATTGGTTCCATTGTCTGAAGGGATAATCTCTAGGATTGCTGGTAATCAAATGATGGCTTATTAACTTCTTAAATGGGATGAATGGCATTCAGGTACTTTTCGCTGAAGTGGAACTACTCCTTCAGTGCTGGGCATTGAGCAAGCCCTAAGAGCACCTAGCACAGGCTGTTGGCTTGCTCTGACAGGCAGGTACTTTGTGGAAATCAGATGGAGCACAGCTATTAGACACAAAGCAAAGGCCTGCTGAAAGCAGGGAGAGCACAGCCCATCTGTGGAAAGGTTTCTTGTACTTATTTCTCCATGTACGCCTTTAACAATGGTCAGGAGGCAAATTTTCCTCACTTTTCACCTAAGTGCTTTGGGCTTTCTTTGTGCGTGTCGGGTACTGTATTCCATATGGGAGTGCTTCCCAAACTCCTGATGTTATAGTAAAGCCTCATTTGTTTGGAACTCGCTTTCCCTTTTCCATATGTTAAGATTATTTATTTTATTTAAAAGAGAGTCCTGTAGATCAGCTTGTGTGGTGCTGCCAGAATGGTGTATTCTTGTAGCTGAGTGAAGTGCCAAGTGGAGCAGTCCCTCACTTCTGTACTGATGTTGTCCTTGCTTTTCTGCTGCCCTGGGTTGGGTTCTCTGACTTTCTTGCTGACTTCCACTTTGCGAGCCTGCAGATGATGGTTTGCAGCAATACCCTCTGCTTATGTATTCTCCAAGGTAGCAAATACGCTGCTGAATGGTGAGTCTGAGTGTGCAGGAGTGGGAGGTCCAGGCAGAAGAAGGTACAATGCCCTGAGATGAGGATGTTGTCCAGAACAACCACCTTCAGTTATGTCAGACAGCTTTCGAGCTCTGTGTCACTCCCACCTTTGGCAGCAGACAGCAGTGGATGCTTAAGGAAGAACACGAGAAGGGTACATATACAGTGGGGATCTCCTCTGGGGATGCAAGCTACTGTACAAGCCTCTAGATCCTCCTATTTTAATGTGCACAGTCATGCTGTTATTGCAGCATTCCTTATACCACTGGAAATAAAAGCAGGGTGGCGTTTTCAGTGTGTTACATCAGTTTAATTCATCAGCTTGCAGAAACTGTACCGAGATAAAAACTATGCTGCAGGGTTGCTGGGATGGTGGAGATGGTGCAATAGCTGGAACTGGGGATTGGCACCACAGCAAACTGTTCTGAGCAGCTTGCTCATTGGTGAAACAGTTAGCATCAGCGATTCTAGAGGCAGTGAATTCGGTGCTCAGGGGAAGCTGGGCTCTCTGCATTTCACCCTGCTGTTATTTAGTCTCTCTGCCGACTTGGGAAAACAGCACGTGTGTTTGACTTCAGCATGTGGCTTTCCCTCCTTTGTTTGTAAATGATACAAACCTCTGGTTAGAAAAGCAAACCGAGCCCACAGTGGCTCGAAGTGGCTGCGAGTTCTGCAGCCAAGAGCTGATGGTGTAGCAGCTCCTGGAGGACTCTGTCTGTTCGGGTCCAGTTCCTCAGCAGAGCCTAAAGAACACCATGGCTGCAGAGTGATGCTTGTAGAGTCTGATGTTTGTAGATGTTTGTTATCAACAGGAGCAGCTTTATTCTTGAGGAAGTATTTTTGCATTTTACTAGCACTGTGTTTGTCCCTCGGTTTTGCTTCAGTCCTATCATCACACTGTGCTTGTTCATCCAGGAGTTGAAACTCACTCTGAAGAGGTGGCTGCACATTCCAACTGCTCTGTTACTGAACATGGGTGTCTGCATTCATGTGACAGAGCAGGGTGTCTGCTAAATGAGATTCATGTGGCTTTGGCTGGTGTGTGCTGTAGTTCGTGTGGCTTTTCTTAAGTGGCTTACAAACAGAAAGGAAAGGCACATATATATATGTAGGTATTGCCATTCTTCTTTCTTAGGTAATAGTAAAACACAGTGTGGTGGTTATCTAAGAACTTTACTAGTAGTTCTAAATGTGTGTGAATGATTTGGTTTTTAAAGGAACTGGGTTGCTTTGCCTGAAACTATTAAATGCAGTGATGTGGTGCCACAGCAGCAGTGTGCTGCGCTTGGGTTTCCTGGTATGCATGTTTTGTGTGGATGGTCATTCTTCTAATACTTGTGTCATGATGTGGTTTTCAGGTGACAGTGTTTAAGTGCCAGGGGTTATGAAGATACCATGTGTTTGGGTGCTTGCTCTGGCTCATTTTTGTGCCCAGTGGCTCTGATGTTCTGAAAAAATGCATTATATAGTTAATTCCACATGTGTCTGACTTTCTCTTTTTCTTTTAATGGGAACTCAGTGGCTGTGTGGAAGTCCTGCTTAGTCCTGTGTGTTGTCAGCTCTTTTTACAGCTTATGACCAAGTGAGCATCTCTGAATTGCTCCCATTTGGTTTGGGCCATTGGGTGTTTGGTCTCTGCATCCGCTTCCCCATTTGTTCAGTCTTTGCAGCCATCATCATTTTCTTTCCTTGTGCTCATCCCCCTCTTCCTCAAAGACTTAAAATTCAGTCAGCAAAAATAGCAAGACTCCTACAATGTGAGGAGTTACAGTTTTGTTCTGTTCTGTGCCTCAATGTGTTACTGTTAAAGTCTATGTTGTTTCACCATGTTCTTCACTGGCCTGATTTACCCTCCAGCATAGCTTGAGACTCCTGGCATTCTTCTGCAGGCCTGTCTGTATGATCTAGGGGTTTTATTGCTGGGTCCCACTTTCCCGTGAGCCTCTCTGGATTTTCTGTAGTAGGGCACAGTAGTTTTCTGCTGCATCTGCACTATATCATCCTGCATCTCATAGTCTCTGAGCAGTTTTCTCATCTCCCCATTTCTCATAGAGAGCTGTGCTTGCTTCAGGCTGAAGACAGTTTGCCCTCCAGCTACAGGGTGTGGGTCTCCTTGAACTCCTTATCTCATTGCAGTGCCATACTTCTGAGCTCATGCATGCCCCTGGCTTTGGGTGCTCTGCTTGGATGGCTTATGCCTGATTTAATAGTTACTGTGATGCTATTAATTGCTATTTGTATCAAGTCCTTTTCTACTTAGGAGCTGTGTGAATTGCAGACCTCTGTTGTTTCATATGTAAACTTCCCAGTGTGTGGGTGGTTTTAGGTAACTCCTGGAACCAAGAGGACTTTCTAATCACCTCTGTACTGAAGATGTCTGTAGAGACGAAGGTCTTCTCAGTGTTGTGATGATCTTTTCTGTCCTTTCTTCTTGACTGGCGTCTACCCATTCCTTTGGACATACAGTGAGTATGATCATGGGCTGGGTGTGATGCTGCTGAACTAAAGGGTGATCAGCTAAACTGAGCTTTTAACATCAGCACAAATCCCAGGTTCCCATGTGTACATTTCTCTGTAGATGTTCTTTTTAGCTCCAGTATCCCCATGTCTATTTCCAACCTGCTTTCACTTACACAGACCATCACTGGTCTACTTAAAACAAGCTATATTTTGAATATGACTTGCTTTTATGCTATAAATGGTATGTCATTGCTGAGCCAGGAATCTAGCTCTCTGCTAATGCAATCGCAGGTTATCACTGTGAGTCTGTTGTTTTCCTCCAGGATGCAGTATGCATGTGTTCCTTTTTGGTGAAAACAGCATTGTACTGTTTTCAGTAACGTCATCAGAATGCACTGCTGTGGTACATGGAGGAGGTATATCCAAGCAGGACTTCTGCTGTAGATGAAGAGTCCTGCCTGCTGAGTCCAGTTTCCTTTAAAAGGCACCACGATGTCCTCTTAGGAGGCTACAGCTAAGATACTTTATCCTTCCAGGCCTGAAGGCAGGTTGATTGTTCTGGTGACCATGCCAGGGCACGAAATTGGTCAATAGGCTTCTTCCATAGCAATTCCCTTACAAAACCCTGAGTTTTGGAAACTCAGTGGGGAGCTGCACTGTAAGTGTCATGCTCTAACTTGTTAGAGTAGTGGATAGCTTCTGACATTTAGGATGAGTGAGTGTAAGCAAGGGGGGTTCACTATGCCTGTAATGTGGGAGCACTATTTCAATGTAGCTGTGGCAGAATCAGTATCACAAGAACATTAAAAAGGAAGTACTCCTGGAGTATTGGAAGAGTAACAGGAGACCTCAAAGACTTTAAAATCATAATCCTGAGGCGGAGTCTGTGTTTTAATGGTAAGAGTTAGTTTGCAATTAAGTGAAGGAAGATTTAGCAACTAAATATACATATATATATATGTATATGTACTAATGAAAATAGATCTGTCCTATCTTTAGTGGTCTTAGTATGAAATGTGACAGGTTTGTCAAGGTTGCAACCTGGTTGATGGATGCATCAGTGGTAGAATTGTTTCTCCAAAGCACTTGACTTGGTACTGTAGTTTATTGAAAGGACTTGCATTACTAATGGAGAGCATGTTATCTGCATTGAAAACTGTCTCAGTGGAGAGAGAAACAACTGGGGAGTTATCTTGGGATGGATGTTTGGGCTCAAGGGTGCATCATTTTGTATGTTGTGTTTCACCCATCCCAAAGATGTGGCAATTGCTGTTGGTGAAACTGGGAGGAGGAGGAGGGGTCGCTGAGAACTGATGAATGGGGCAGCTGATGAAATAGTGAGAAGCTCACCAGAACACAGGTTAAATGTGGCTGCAGTGGGGCAGGATGGCAGGGAAGAGTTTGGAGTGGGAACTGAGGGAGAGACTGAACTTGTTCTGTTGTAGGTGATTACCTCTGCAAGCACTTGTGTGTCCTTTCACCCAGGCCTAGCACCAGTACCGAGTGTCCAGGAGTAGGGCTGTGCGCTGGGCTTTGCCCTTTTGCCTTGCTGGCAAGCAGCTCTCCAAACAGTAAGTGCTGATAAAATGGTACAACACTGAGCTTCAGAGATCTGCTTCTTCCTTATTGAAAGCAGCTTCCATTTGCAGGCAGAATCTCCTAATTTTAGGCTCTATTAAGTGCCTTGATCATTTAAAGTATGCCTGAGCTAGCAGGAAGGATGTCTGTGTTTACTTTCCAAATCAAAGTGTTTGTTTAACCCAGATTTATTTCAACATTGTAACTGGTACTGAGTAGTAGAGCAATAAGAAAGGATTGTTAGCCTGGGCAATTAACTTTCAAAGTACAAACACTCCAGAGTATTTGGGCTAAGCCCCACAGCTGCCTTCTCCTTGTTTCTGTCAGCCACAGGAGAGAGCTCTAGAAATCAAGCTAAGAGCGTGAAGACCTCAGTCACTGAAGTTGTCTTCTGAATCTAGCACATAGCTGACACAAAACCTGCCAGTGCAGAGCATACAGGGTTGGGTAGTGCAAGTAGTTCAATCTTTGTGGATTTTATTTTTAAAAGAAAGAAGAAAATCCTTTCCCTGATACCTATTTTTTTTGTACCTGCTATGTCTTGAATGGATTTAAGCACAGATAACTAAATACAGAATTCCTCTTTTAATGTCTCTTAAACCCAGAGTTTTTCTCTCATATCTCTTGGGAAGAGATAACAGTATTCTTTGGTTACCTCCTGCTTGTGTTTTAGATGGGGTGATGTGTGAATAGCAAGGACTGATGCTCCTTTTCAGCCTCCAAAAAGAACCAATGGGTAGGCCAAAATGTGGGCCATTCATTTATAGTATCCTGCTTATACATCAGGTACAGGATGAAGAAGGGTAGCTTAAGATTTCCAGTGTTCTTCCCTGTAGTACGTGTGCTGCTGTTCTGAACATGAATGGTTCCATTAAAATCAGATTTGTACCCACTGAAAGTGGGGATTAATTTCTCTTGCAGAAGGGATTGGTGTTGACTAGTAAGTGAAATGAGGTTGTGTGGAGCCTCTTGGCTCTCCTTACTAAAGGTGTGCAGAATAAAGGACTGTGTGTGGCATAACTGGAAGAAGAAACCTCCTGAAGAGTACTTCCCAGTGGGATATATGCAAAGGCAGAGCACAGTAAGTGCATTTACCCTGTTTGAAGGCTGATTTGCTTTTACCTGGCACTAAAGCTTCCCCTGGGGTGGCTGTTCTGAGACAGAGAAGCCAACGCAATTGAGGGTGATGTAACTGGAGCTTTGGAGTCAGGGCCTCCAGGTTGCAGCATCCTTGCTTGTGGAGGAAAGTGTGTGCACATATTCAAGCCTAGATTTTAGACTTGGCATTCCCAGGAGGGGAAAAGCCTGGCTGTGTTTTCTCCCCTAAACCAGCCCTATTTCACTTCTTGTAAAGGTCTGATTGGTTTCAGAGCAGCTTTAGGAAGCGGGAGACAATGTCAGCTTTATACTGCTGAGTGTGGAAACTGTGGATTGGATACAATCAGGGGAAATATGCCATTCTCTTGTCCTTGCAAATCCAGCAGGAATGCAGTGAATAACCTTTTCTTTTGGTCTGTGCTAGCTTTGTGTTCTCTCTAGTAAAGCCTTCTTTTGACTACCAGAGCAGGGACCCCATTTCACATTACATTTTGGGACAGGCTGATGTACAGGGCTGTAAAATGTTCCATTTCCATGCAGTTGAGCGGAAGCTCCAGCACCCGCTTCTCACCTTTTCTGAATATGTGTTTTCTAGCTTGGCTTTTCAGGGTTCTGTAGTGTTAACAAAAGCTCTGGATTTAATTGTCATTAGTTTTTCAAGCCTTTGTCCTTTTGGAGCTGTTTCCTCAACAAGATGATAGCTAAAAGCTGGAATCCCTGAATGAAGCACAGATGAAAGCAGGGATGGATTAATCTCGATGCAAAATAACCCCCTGCTCAAGGTATGTCAGAGGCTGACAGGGATCCTGTACCTGTTCATATATCTGGTCTTCAACCACCGCTGTTGCTTTATGGCCATGCACTGCTTGTTAAGCCTCCCTTTTTAAACAGGTCACAATTGCAGAGGGCACTGTGACCGCCAGCTCAATGTAGCTGTGCTCAGCTGACAGTATATGTAATGTTCTGGCATTGTTGAACGTTCCTGTTTGCTTGCATGGCTCTAACAGGGAACTGTTGGTTCATTGTAATCAATGTGTATTGCTAAGGATGTGTTCTGCATCTAAAAGGTGGCAGTATGGCTGCTAACACAAAAGCAGGGCTTTTTCTCTTCAGGCTTCCAAGGAGGAATGGCTTCTGATCTCTGCTAGCAAAAGCAGAGCTGCTTCGGTTGAACAGATGTAAGACAACCGTCTTTGTGCATTGAAAGGTCTTCAATACACAGATGAGCCTTTCACTCAGGTGGTTTAAAAGACACCAGAGCCACAGAGCCTGAGTGGTAAGTCTCAAACCCTGTGGCTTGTGGCTGTCTCCCAAAAATGGTTGTGTAAAAAGATTTGGTGTTCACACAGTTGTGCAGCTTGGAAATGGGAGCCTGTTCACATAGGGATGAAGTCTGAACCTATGGATTCCTGCTGTTGCTGCAAGGGTAACCCACACATGCAAGTCTGGTGGATTTGCAGCATGTTAACAGGTTTTAAGTGGTGTTGGGGAGCCGGTTTGCCTGTACTGCATGCTTTCTTGGTTATGGTATGCATTCAACAGACAAGTGGCTTTATGTTAAATGGCACTTAGGAACTGTGGTGGAGCATTAGGTGCCTATATGGGTTGTGCTCTTGAAGCTTTGCTTGCGTACCCAAATGTTCCTCATGAAGAAGAGTGTGGTAGAGAGAAATGAGCTCTGCTGCTTCAATGAAAACCCCACTCAGCTGGGCCAAGCTCCTGGTTTGCACTTCAGTGCAGTTTCAGTCTTACTGTGTTTATGGGTTGGGTTTTTTCCCCCTCTTTTTGCAGGCAGCTTTCCCTTCCCCAGTTTGTGGACTAGGGAAAGGGCTGTGCCTGTAATAGAAACCAGCTGTCAGCTGTGAAATGAGTGAAAAACTAAAGAATTCAGTCAACACAGTGGGGGGAGTGCACCACAGTAGTATCTCAATGCCAAACTTGACTGAAAGGCAGCGTGGGTGACTTCAGCTTTGATCAGTGTCAGCAGCATTGCTCGGGGAGCTCTGCAGAAAGTATATTCTTGGAGTTTAAACAAGTGGTTCTGGTGCAAACTAACCAACTAATGCAGAGCGGTCATTTGGGGCAAGTCAACAACCTTAAAACCCTAATCCCCAAGCCTGGTTTCCTGTCCCAAAAGTCAGTGGTTCGGTTGCATTAGGGTATAATTATTCACTGTTTGCTACATACTTAAAATAATAGAAGTATCTGCTCCTTTCTTGGTACACCTTTCAGGGGTAGTCAGCTTAGGTGCTAGTTATGGAGAGGCTAAGGCATGGCTCTGGGAAGGGATGGGGTGCTCGAGGGGGAAAGGTTAGGTGTAGCTCCCATATCCTGTGCTATGGGGTGTGTAAATGCTTGTGTGAGCCTTTCCCTACCTTGCTTCATTTGCTGTGTCTTAGAAACTCGTGTCATTGCCAAAGGCCCATACATTCCCTGCAGGCTGCTCCAATATTTTTGCTCATTAAAGTTCTACACTAACTTGCCTTTCCCTCCCTTTATGGACTTCATTTTTTAACCTGATGTGCTCTGAGTCCCTGCATGGTGCTCCCTGGCATCTCATTGCTATTGACTGCTCAGCAGTGTCTTCCCCTTACCCTGAGTACTGATACTGCTTTTCTCCCTCTTGCTGCACCAGGGTCTTGATTCTTGTGGATAGGATGCTTCCTATCCACAAACTGAAATGTGCTTATGAAGATCTCAATAGCTGGAGCTTGCTGGTCCCTTCTGAAAAAGCCAGTTTATGGAGATGCTCCCTTTACTTTGCAGAGAGACAGACATCATATTTTGTACATGATGGGCTGGATGGCTTCCTTCTCACTATTTATTGCTTTAAGTTAATGTTTAATCACTTGATAATAATCAGAAGAAGGCACAGAAGCAGTCCAAGTGAGAGTCCAGGCTGCAAGAGGGGAGCTATGTAATAAGGTGCTGGACTGGGGGAATTTGGGAGCTTAAAGTTACAAACTTCATCTCCGTTCAGAGAGCTGGAAAAACATGGCCTGGAGATCTTACTTCAGCCAAAAGGAGATGCCCTATAGGCAACAGCTTGTTTGGGGCTGAAATGGGTTAAGGAAGCCTCAGGGGAGACCTTGGGAATAGACACTTTGGAATGACTGGAGGGAAAGGACATTCTTGTATGCCCCAGCATCCTGCATTCCTCCTGCATCCCTGGCAGTGTTCAAGGCCAGGTTGGACAGGGGCTTGGAGCAACCTGCTCTAGTGGAAGGTGTCCTGCCTGTGGCAGGGGGTTGGATGAGCTTTGAGGGCCCTTCCAGCACAAGCCAGTCTATGAATGTGTCTAAGGCAGCAGTTGTGCGGTCTCTGTAAGCTGATGCCACTGCCAAAAGAAACATGGAGCCTTCTTCTTTGGACAGGCATTTCTACTACAACTGCTCAACCATATCTACAGCCTGCTCAATCTGAAGAGCTAATTTTCTATGTATTTGCATGTATTTGCTCTGATGCAGATACAGGTGCAGGTTCTTCCTACAATGAATTTTCCTTTGTGGCCGCATTAACATTTGCCCCCTTCAGCCTGCCTAGCTATGGAAGTGAATGGGAAGTGGGATAAACTGCAGGTATACCCATGGAAGTGCTGGTTAACAGACAGACAAAATAGTGTGGTGCTGTTTGCTGATGCATAGCGCTTCCCTGGAGCTGTGTGTGCAGCTTTCACTGTCCTGTGGTACTGCTATGAACAGAGCAATGAGCTACTGCTTATGACAGCTTTCTGCTGTGCTTTAGAAGTTCAATGTGCTATTGGGAGGAAGGAAGACAGCATTTTTTGCTATAATTGCAGCAAAGAAAAGACTGAGTTTCAGTAGCTGGCAGTGTTTTTCTGTGGTTAGAACAGCTTGACTGCCCTGCCAGATGCCAACTCGAAAGGTTTTATGGGTGTCCTGACATCTCCTTGTGAACGTTGGGTTTGGAGCCGTGGTTGGGACACCTCTCTCCATCACTGTTGGTGCTGTGTCTGTTCCGAAGATGAGCTGTCACATCCTGTGAGGAACGTGAAGGTGCAGCCTGCATGTTTGGAAACTCTCAAACACCCTCAGCTTGCCTCGCTTTTCTCTCTTATTTTCTTGGTGAAAACCCGTAGGCTGTAAATTAGCTGCCTTTAACTGCTTTATTAAGCCCATTATTCCTGTTAATTTGTCTTTTAATTAAAAGAGAAATAGTAGAGCATCCTAACTGCTCCTGGGTACAGCCTTAGCAGGCTGGGGGAACTATGGAGTGGAGCTTTTCCTGGGCTGGGTCTCTGCCACTAAAGGCTGGAATGCCTTGCTCCATCCTAGCTTTTGGAAGAGTTTTAGTGTGTTATTCACTCCCCTCTCCCACTTTGTCATTGGTGATAATAGGACTGTTTAGTAGCTTAGCTGGAGTTTCAGATACGGATAGCTTTTTCTTTCCCTACCAGGTAAATCTTTACTTAGCTTTTTCCTGTGGTACCCTTCACTTTTCCTGGGGGAAAACACTCTTCGGGGTGAAGTTGTGTGAACATGATGAATTGTAGTCCGTGTAGCTCAGCTCTGTGTTGCCAGAGGGACATTCATGTTGTACCTTGCCAGGAGCTGGTAGGAGGAATTAAACAGACAACTGTTCTAGGCAGTGTGTCCTTTGTAGGATGAGGGAATGGACTTGGGTGATCTCTTACAGCCTCTTTAATGTGCAGGTACCTATGATGTGGCTAAAAACTCGCTGATTTCTGATGCTTAAGTTGGATAATGAATTCTTTGGATGCCACAGTGATGAAAGCCATAGGACCGGGTATGAATTTGCCTGTTGCATCTTCTGTACCTTTGGTAGCATATAGTGGAAATTTACTTTGTACTAATTGACTGACACTTCCTGGTAACAGATCTAACATCTCTCACTGTTAATGCTTGGGTTTATGTGCAGATGGATTTGCATTTTAATTATTATAGAGGCTAAAGGACAATCAGAACAAATCCCCCATCCCTGGCAGTGTTCAAGGCCAGGCTGGACAGGGCTTGGAGCAAGCTACTCTAGTGGAAGGTGTCCCTGCGCATGGCAGGGGGATGGAACTGGATGAGGTTTAAGGTCCCTTCCAACCCAACCCAAAGCATTCTGGGATTCTGTGATTCACTGTGTCAGCTCCTAAAATTGGTGAATGGGAGATGAATAATTTCATGCCTCTTGGAAATACTGATCCGTGCTTTCAGCTGCTGGCACTTCCTGATACCGAGAGCTGGTTGTTCATTCGCCTGCAGTGTTGTTCCTGCTAGAGGCTGCCTGCTAGAAAGCAAAGGGAGTTGTTTTGCCTGGAAGATTTGCATGCGTTTTAGTTTGATTGCAATGATACTTGAGGGCCTCAGTGTTTCTGCCCATAAAATGGGCAACTGTAATCAACTAGATTAAAAATCACCAACTACATCATTAGAATTACACCTTATGTATTTAAATGCATCCATATACATATGGATGTGTATGTGGTAATTATTCTGAGGCAAAAAAGTATATTTTGAGAAAAACTGAGATAAAATAACTAGCTGCTGTGTGATCCTTCGCTTTTGTCTGGGTGCGTGTGGTGTTGGTTTGGGGGTTTTTTGGTAGTTCACTCTTCCCAATTGGAATACATTGGAGAAAATAGAAATAACATGTTGGGGCAATTGTTCTAAACTCATTCTGGGCTCATAGAGAATGATGATGCAGATAACAAGTTTCATAATGTCTTGTAACTTCAATGTGCTTTTCATGGTGTTGAGATGTGTGAACCCTTTTAGCTGGACAAGGCAGGATGTCTGTTCCAGCCTGTACGTGCTATCGTGTGTGATTTTTATCAGTCTCATTACACGTAGTTCCTCAAAACATGTTAAAATCCAGCTAAACAAAGTCTTGCTGATGGTGCTTCAGATGGGAAGGGCAGTCAGGCTCCTTTCTGGAGTCAAACATGTGATGTGCATTTCTAGAGATCCTGGAATACCTTAAATCAGCAGAACAAAAAGCTCTTGTTACAGAGTGGTTTAAAATGTGATCAGTGGGGAGTTTCTGTTCCCTGTTCCTAAGCTGTGTATCATCAGCTGACAGTTTGGGTACTTCTGCTTCTCTCAGCTGATGCTACATAAACAAAACTAACTTTGAACAGTTTGAAGAGTCAATGACCAGGTTTTCAAATAAGCCAAGCACACAGATCCTTGTGAAAAGTGCTTCACAAAATGCCTGCTGTCTTCAGCTCTTTCTCTCTTTTCCTTTCTTCTTCTTTTATACAGGCGATATGGATTATGGTTCCGACTGCGGAAGTTAATAATCTGGCTGCTGGGAATGTACATTGCTATTCCATTTCTAGTAAAACTCTGCCCTGCTATTCAGGCAAAGCTGGTCTTCCTAAACTTTGGTAAGTGACTCAGCCTCTTGGGATGGGTGAGGGGTGCAAGGGAAGAGTGTCTTTATCTTTCATCTGTCTGCCTTCACTTTAATCCCATGTGTCTACAGCTTGTGTAAGTTCCCCAGGCTGTGGTTTGGAAAGCATTCTCTGTGGCCCTAGGGGTCTTTGTATGTAGCATGTCTTTATAGAAACACAGTGACCAAACTGAAGCCAGCTCTCAGCCAAAGGATTTTCTCCAGGAAAACTGTGCAATAAGTTGAATACATTTGTCTGAAGGGTTCAAGGAAGTTGCATGAATAGATATCACGTGAAATTACACCCAGTGAATTGTTTTCCAGGCAGCGACTCTTCACCCAGAAGCACTTTAGGAGCTTTTATTCTGATTGGAGCAGAAGAGGCCTTGTTCATGCAGTCAGACTGAATGTTTTCCTCGTGCCTGTTTAGCCTTTGCATTTGGTCACACTGTCAGTACAGTGGGCCTGGTGAGCTGGCTCATCACAAAGGGAGGCCTGAGTATCCACAGGATGGAACTTGTATTCATTTGTTCAGCTGGAAAAGAGAACGCTCTGGGGAGACCTTATAACAGTCTCCCAGTACCTAAAGGGGCCTACAACAAATTTATAGAGGGGCTTTTGACAAGGGCCTGCAGGGACAGGACAAGGGGGAATGGCTTTAACCTGACAGAGGGGAGATTTAGATGAGACATTAGGAAGAAATTCTTCCCTGTGAGGGTGCTGAGGCCCTGGCACAGGGTGCCCAGAGAAGCTGTGGCTGCCCCATCCCTGGCAGTGCTCAAAGCCAGGTTGGACATAGGGGCTTGGAGCAACCTGCTCTAGTGGAAGGTGTCCCTGCCTGTGGCAGGGGTTGGAACTGGATGGGCTTTATAGTCCCTTCCCACCCAAACCATTCTGTGATTCTTTCTTTGTATTTCAGTGAGGGTCCCATATTTCATTGACTTGAAAAGACCACAGGATCAAGGTTTAAACCACACCTGTAATTATTACCTGCAGCCAGAGGAGGATGTAACCATCGGAGTCTGGTAAGGAAGCCTGTTGTGTGCAGTCTGTGCTGTGCATCTTTATCCTCCTTTTTGTTCTCAGTGTTGCTTGTGGTTGCTGTGCTTGTGGCAGCCATCACCTGCTCTGATCTGTGGACGTTTGTATTTTCCTCTGCCAAGTGACTGAGGTGATGTTGAAACGTGTGTGGGTCTCTGGAGTTCACCTGAGCTCAGATCAGTAATGCATGAAACGAAACTGGACACCCTGTGCATTCAGAGAGATATCATCATTTGGAAGCATAAAGGTTACAGGTCTGCATTGCTACAAAGACCATGCCTCCATATCAGATGAGACCCAAGGAGTTTTGTCATTCAGCTGCTGCTCATATTTTGTTTTGTTAAATGTGGGGGAAAGTAGGCAAACAGGATCTAAGTGCTCAGAGTAGGAGGAAGACTGTTCTGGGTATAAAACATATGTAGGATTTGGAGAGTGGGTGAAAATGGAACACACCGTTTACTTTCTTAATCAAACAAGTGACAGTGTCAGACATCCCTTGTCATTCTTTCCTCTTGAAGAAAGTTTTCTGTTTCCAGGTAGGGGCAGTTCATTTTACCTCTTGTTACCCAGATTCAGCTCAGATGACTGGCTCTCTGTCTGAAAACGTCTGCTTTCGGTACTTCCTGTATTATTACCTCAGCTTAAACCAGCATCTCCCTCTGTTTCTCACAAGTGCTGTCTGTTGTGTCTCAACACCAGAAGTTTCAAAGCCACAGAGAAGTTCCTCCTAGCTTTGAAGAAAAAGTGCCTGCAATTTGAATATATATGCAAGAGCAGGAAAGACTTGAAAAAGGGCCAGACGCCATGTCAGGTGTGGAGGAAGGGGCTGTTCCTTCATACAGACAGGGATGTTGGATCTCCAAGCTGTAGAACTTGCTGTTTTCAGTTATGTGTGTTATTTGTATGCTCCCACTAGTGCAATAGGGATTTCCTCTTCACTTGAGCGTATGTAACCTTTCGAATGGGACGGTGATACCCTGCTGCATAAAGATGGTTCCTTCCCTTTAAGTGGATTTTGGTGAAAGACATGTTCAGAAGCTGGAAGTGCAGGTTTTGCAGGCAGGGTAGGCTGAGAAATAATGATCTCTATCTTCACCCAGACAATTACTTCTACCTGCTAAGCTGCTGAATAAGTTCACATTGCAGTGGGGAGGGTTTTGTTTCCCTTACAAGTGTACTGTGTATCTTTACTAGAAAAGAACTTCCAGCTTGTGGTGGTGATTCAGAGTCTGTCATTTGTCTGGGTATGTATGAGGGAGGTCTTCAGGAAACTTCGGAGCCTTGCTTTAATGGCAGCGTAAAGCCTTGCGTTCAGCATGCTTCTGAAACTCAGTCCTCAGCCTCCTTTGTTCATAAGCTTGCCCACATCTTGAGGCAGAACAGTTGGAGAAGTTGAGTCCTACAGTTACTGGGGCTTTTGTCCTATTCAGGAACTCCTGGTTTGCTGCCTGCATGCATGAGAGTAGACTTTTTCCATTGTTTCCCCCTGTGTGTCCTCTCAGCTTTACATCTATGAGGAAAGTGTGGTAGATGGAGTTTGTCTTCCGAGGAGAAAGGCATGTGAGTATTTCAGTTACTTCTGACAGCTGTAAGCTTGCCCCCTTCCCAACAATTTGAGGTGGCTGTGGGCATGTCCACACCTTCTAGAGAAACTCTCCACTTCACATTCTGGTGTCTGAAAGCAACATGCATGATCTTCTCATCTGGATCCGAGTGCCTCTTCTTCCTCAGACTGACTATGGAATCAGCTATGCCTCTTAGAGAAGTCTTCCCAAAGCCAGCTGACTCGGATTATGCTGAACATCTGCTGACCTAGCTGTCAGTCTTGTTTATGGTGTATAAGTATGTTAATTGAAGAAATTAGATGCCTTAAAAGCTGAGGAATTGAGACTCTCTCCAGAACAGTGGCAAGTTCAGTAATTGTGCTTTGGGTTTGCTTCTGAAGTTGGATGCCTTGCACAGACCTGAGTTTTGAAGGCAACCGTGATGGGAGGTGCAAATGTAGAAATAAGCCTGGGCACTGCCTTTTAAGTCTGGCCATTTGTCTCTTGTCACTCATGACAGCTCTGTGAAGACGTGTGTGGGGTGTGTGAACTGAGGTAATAAGTTGAACAGAAAAACTCAACATTCAGATGGCAGAAACTGAATGTCTGACAGTGTTTATTTTCCTGCTTTCTACAGGCACACAGTCCCTGCAGCATTATGGAAGAATGCCCGAGGGAAGGACCAGTTGTGGTTCGAAGATGCTTTGGGATCTAGTCACCCTGTAATCCTCTACTTGCATGGGAATGCGGGAACAAGGTGAGGCATAAAAAGTGATGTCTTTGTGTCATGCTGTGTTTTCCTGGTTTGCCGCAGCTTTGATACATTGATCAGAAGGATGGGGACAAACTTTTTAGAAGGGCTTGTAGTGATACAGCAAGGAGTAGTGGTATCAAAGAGCGTAGATTTAGACTAGATATAAAGAAGAAGGTTTCTTATGTTGAGGGTGATGAAACACTGGCACGGGTTGTCCAGAGAGGTGGTAGATGCCCCATCCCTGGTGGTATTCAAGGCCCGGTTGGATGGGGCTTGGAGCAACCTGGTCGAATTGAAAATGTCCCTGGCTATTGCAGGTGTTGGACTAGATGACCTTTAAAGGTCCCTTCCAACTCAAACTATTCTATGAATAGAACCAAAAGAAAATCTAAAAGCAGTTTGGGGCTACTCCTTTCTTAAAAGGAAGGTATGTTGTAAGAGGTTGTGTCTCTCCATTTACTGATTGTGGAATAGATTTCTTGCAGTTATTGGAGATACCTGATATTGTAGTCTGCCTTGTATCTTCTGCCAGGAGGCTGTGACACTTACTAGATCAGGTAGAGAGAATTAGTTCTTCGCAGTATAGTGGTCTCTGAATCAAGACACGGGATAGTATTAGTGTTTCTGTACATGTGATTTACATGCAGTAAATAAACTTCCCAGTTCCTTTTGTGAGCTTGTTTTGGTAGTTAACACATTCTGAGGTAGCAAACTCAGAAGGAAAGAGGAAGGTAATGTGCTGGCCTTGTTTCATTATTGCATGCGTGCAGGATGTTTGTCTGGAACAGGAGCATTGCTAAAACTTGTAATTTCGTAGCTGACCATGTGTATCAGCTAGAGAAGTAGGTGGGTTCTCTGTGCTCTGTTGCTGGATGCTTAAGAAACATTATCACAGTCTCAAACTTCCTGGATGTTTCTCAGAATCATGTCCTTACTGCCCCATCTCTGCATGATACAGTGCTTTATTTGTTGATTAGAACATGGTCTTCTTCCTTACTAATATCAGCCCCTTTGAGTTTGGAATGCCAGTGCATGTTCTTCTGAAGCTGATGTCTGCTTATAGATACTCTGCAAGAGCAGGAGCATTGCAGTAAATGCAAGTTCCATGATATAAAGCAAAGAAACTGTTTCACCTGTGCTGGTAGTGAAGGTTCACTGACCTTTACATTGCAAGAACATTGCCCCTTTTCACTTAAGTTCTTGTTTTAGCAGTGTGTTTCTTTGGTAAGAGGTCATGGTGTGGAAGACACATGTTGTGAGCCAGGAAATGCACGAGCAGATGGATTTTTGAAAACTGACCCTAAAGGTTTAATCACATTGTTGCATTGTTTTTCTAATACTGCTTTGCTTGTTTTCCTGCCTTTATTTCGTGTAGCAAATGATACTAATGGAAGCTATTCTGCAGCTTAATGGTGGTAATTGGGGACCAGTATCTCTGTTATGTGCATATCGATTAGATTTACTTCTTGCTTCTCCAAATGCTATTGGGATGAAGTCCTGACCTATGGATCAATCACATATTTCCCGTTTCACTTTGTACATTAGGGAGGCTGGACGTGTATTGCCTTTGCCATCTCAGCTTTTATACATATTGCTGTATGTTTCTCCACTGGATATTCAGTCTCTTGTCAAAGGGCTGCTTTATTGATGCAGCCTGCATTAACCATAAGTAAAGACACTGCCTTGGCTTTCTGCTTTGTCTGAGTTTGTGAACACTTCCAGGGACGGTGATTCCAGCACTGCCCTGGGCAGCCTGTTCCAATGCCTGACTGTCCTTTGGGGAAGGAATTGTTCCCAATATCCAGTCTAAACATCCCTTGATGCAACTTGAGGCCGTTTCCTCTTGTCCCATCCCTTGTTCCTTGGGAGCAGAGCCCAGCCCCTCCTGGCTCCATCCTCCTGTCAGGCAGGTGTAGAGAGCAGTAAAGTCCCCCCTGAGCCTTCTCTTCTCCACACTAAACCCCCCCAGGTCCCTCAGCCATTCCCCATCTCTCTTGTGCTCCAGACCCTGCACCAGCTCCGTTGCCTTTCTCTGGACCCACTCCAGCACCTCAATGTCTCTCTTGTAGTGAGGAGAGATGTCAGCAATGTCAAAGGTGACTTCTTAAGCAAGGGTATCTTCTACAGCCTTACAGGATTCAGAAGTGCTTACAAGCAACCCCTTGTGTTTTTGGCTGCATTAGGTATTTTGTAGAACAGTTGGAGCTGACAGCTTTTGGCTGGCAAGTTCATGGGTTCTTAGCAGCTGGACTGGGAAGTGGCCTTTTGATTTAGAGGCTGCACTGACCAAAGCAAAAAAACCTCAAGCCAAAATCAGAAATATTAAAGGAAATTCTTCCTCTGGACTTGCAGTGTTCAGCTCTGGTTTTCTCTGCTCAGTCTTCTGCACATGTTCTTTCTGTCCCTGTGCTTGGAGCCTGTGCCAGCAGGTTGGGTTAACATGGTGAGTCCTGCAGAGAGCATTGCGCCTTGGGGAGCAGCAGTTCCTGATGGTAGGAGCAAGGGTCTGCAGGGCCAGGCTGCTTTGGATGTACTACAGGAAGAGGTGGGTAAGAGGGTGGGCTGAAAAATACATCTGTACCTGCTGAGAGATCTGTAGGGAGAACCTGACTTCAAAACTATGTTCTGCATAGATCAGCAAAGCTGTCTCCTTGACATTTGTGACAAAGCCATTCTATTCCTTAGGTTTGGTGTGTTTCTGTTAAACTTGAGGTGATTGGGGAAGTCTGTTTCTGGAGGCTTTAGTGTTCACATGTGGGTTTTCTTGTTTGTTTGTTCTGTTTCGTGGTCTTCTCCTCATGAATCGTCTTCATGTCTGCTCCTCTCTTCCTGAATTGCTGCTGCCAGAGGAGGGGATCACCGTGTGGAGCTTTACAAGGTCAGTGCTGCATGTGTTGTCCAAGCAGTTGCATTAACACCTCAGATATGCATAGGTGTGGGGAGACTGCTCATTCCAGCTCACTCCCAACAGGCAGATAGCTTAGGGCTCTGAGTCTCCTCCAGGTATGAAGCATGTGAGGGAAGAGGGGTCTGTAAGCCAAGAGCGTACTTGCCATACTAAAAGATACTTGAAAGCTCTTACCTGCTGTTGTTAACTGTGAGCTCCAGCTGAGCTGACCAGGTTCTTTGCCAGGAATACTTCCACAAAAGTACAAGACAGGTTAACTGTCAACAGGTTATTTTGGATGGCTTGGACAATGCTAGGTTATATGTGATGTCTGAGCAGTAAAATCACCTTGGGAAGTTAAAAACCAAACTGCAAGAAGGGGCTTTGTGTTCTGCGTTCCCAGTCAGTGCAAGTGAACATATAAAATGGTACACAGTGTTTCTGATAGAAGCAGCACCTCAGTTGTTAACTAATACTTTACCTGACTATTCAGTTGTTGTTCTGTAGTGTTCTGTCATGTGGTGGTGTATACACAGAACTGCATTTCTCTCTGATGTTGGAACAGTGATTTGCAAGAGGATGTTGAAACAGTGACTTGGGAATGCGGATCCCAGAGTATATTTAATACCTCTGCTGTAAAGGGCCTTTGCCCAGGCAGTGCACACAGTATGGACCTTGTCCCCTCCCAGGGGTACCCTTTTGAAGGATTTAGAGCCAAGGAAAGAGAAGCAGGTGTTGCTTGAAGAGATCTGGATAGCAGAAAGCAAAGGGACTTTCAAGCTATTGCAGTCGTGTCTGCTAATATAGATTCCAAATTACTGTTAGTGGGAAAATGGTATTAAAAGAGGGGTGATGCAGTAGCATAGCCCATGGATAGTGCCAGGAAGTGACACAACCAAGTGTAGCAAGGGTGAGCATGAGGGAACATGGAAACACAGGCCAGTGAGGAGAAAGAAGCCTCCAGTACATGTCTAAGTGTGTGAGAATTAGCCCTGAATGGATCCCAGAGGGAAGAGGAAGAAACCATCACCACCACAGTCCTCCCAACAGAGGAGTTGAATTGCCAGCTTACCTGAACACCCCTCCTTTCTGTTGTCCTCCTTTTCTCTTTTTACCGCACTCATGTGGTCTGACCTAGTAACAGTCATTGTTCAGGCTGTGAAGCTCTCAGTTACACTAGAAATAAAGTGATGATTCCCTTTAGTCCATTAGAAGGTGTAGAGTGTAGCCTGATCCTAACATCAATTAGGCCACGAAAGCAACAACATTTTGCTGTTTTTGTGATTTTTGTGTTGATTTTTATCTCCTGTAGAGCTGTTGGGCTCATGCTGCATGATGCTGGTTTGGAACAGTAGCACTGTTTGTAACAAGGCACTTCCTCTGAGCAAGTTGAACTGATATTTGACTTGCTTTTAACAGATTTTGTTAGGATTAATATTGGCTGTAACATAAATCTTAATGATGCATCTGCCTGTTTTGGATGCAAGCCTTCTGAAACCTGAAATGGGCTCCTCTGTGTTACGTTAACATTTACGGCTGTTTGAGTAATATAATTGAAGTAGTCATTCCACTGCAAAACCTGGAAGTGTCTGTAGGAGAATCAGTCATGGGATATCTGTGATCTGAAGGGTAAAGCTGTTAAAGGGAGAATCGACATCTAAGCCCCATTTGAGGCCCAGGAAATAAATGGAGTAAACCCAGTGGACTGAGATGATTCCTATTTGAGAAGCTCCGTGCCTGCTCCACTGAAAAGCTTTTAAGTAGTTGCTTTACCACATCAGGCTGATCATGTTATAAACTAGATCCCTGTGCCAAGGCAAGAGCTCGGCTGCTGTGCAGGTCTCTGTGATGGGTTTCTGCATGTCTCCCTCCTGCAGGTTCTCAGCTCGCTTGGGTACCACGTGGTGACGTTTGATTATCGAGGTATGTGGGTTTCTTTTATTATGGAAAGGTTTTAGAGGTCTCTTTTTATGAAGGCAACAAACAACTTGCTCTTTTTTCTGGCTCTCAGGGGAGCTGTTGTTTTATAAACACTCCATGCCAGCTAATCACCTGTGGTTACTGCTTCTTGTTTTCCTAAGGGGTGTCCATAACAATTCCAGAAGTTTCTTTCCAGTGCCTTCCTGTGTGGCACCACTTCCTGATGTCCAGCTTGGTGGACTCTGGCTCCTATCTGTCCTCATGCTTAGGGCTCACTGATGAGGGAGCTGAGGAGCAGAGGGTGGTCCAGGCACATTTGCCATCACCGCATCCAGTTAAGGCATCCTCCAGGTGCATATCTGGAAACCAGTGAACTTGCTTAGAGATATTCTTTAGGTTATGAGCTAATTGACTTTCCTGAGGTCACACAGGGAATTGAACTTGCACTTAAAAGCTAGGTGAGATAAGACATGGAGTAAATGATTCACTAGCAGTTGGTAACACCCTAGCAGGAGCCATGACTGTTTTCCAACCGTGTGCCCCCAGAAGTCAAGCTTCTGCTGCTCTTTCTTCCCTTCTTAGTCTTTCAGCAATGGCTGCATTTAATGCCACTGGAGATACAGAAAATAAATTAATCCATTGCATTTTAATCAAGAAGGCATCTGGGAAAGGTTTATTTGTAGGAGCCTGCCCTGTTTTTCAGTCCTGCGGGCAGCTGCTCCTCTGGCTGCTTATTAGGTATCAGGAGGGATGTGCACTGCTTGCTGCTTAGTGTAAGATGTGTAGCTATGGTGCAGCAGTGACAGAGCCAAACCAGTCAGGAGAGTGGAAAATTGCTTGAGGTCGTTGATCGAACAGCATGGACAAACTGATGCTGCAGCAGCTCTGTGAAACGTGCTTGGGTTTTAACCCTTAGTATCCAATTGTTATGCTCTTAGTGACTCCCCTTACATACTGGTTACATGCATGCCGAAGCAGCTATGGTTTGGGAGCAGGACTGTTGCAGGTGGGTGGGTAGGTGCAAGAGCACAGTGTGGCAGTGTTTGAGATCCAGCTCTTGGTTCAGTTGTTGTTGCCTGGCTTTGCTGACCCCTTTGTGTGGCTCTCAGAGGGACTGTTTGTATTGCAGGCTGGGGCGATTCAGTAGGCAGCCCGTCAGAGAGGGGGATGACCTATGATGCCCTTCACGTCTTCGACTGGATCAAAGCAAGAAGTGGGGACAACCCAGTCTACATATGGGGACACTCCTTGGGCACAGGGTAAGCATCTCACCATAGGGACTGAGCAGCTTCTGAAGAACATTTAACACTGACCTTGAATGGAGGTGCTGTTTGCTGTAATCCCCAGGCTGGCTTGGCTTGAGGGTCTCTGGCATCACTGCTGCAGGGTAGCCTCTCCTTTGCACCCTGCAGAGTGAGAAGGGCTGCAGTGAATGACTGCAGGGATTGATCTGAAACCTTCATTGCCCTGGGGGTTGCACTGGAACAAAAGACATTTGGAATGATATAACACAGATTGACCAGGGGAGAGAAAGTGGGACTGCACTGATCTCTTCCTTGGGGAACCTAGGCTAGGTGTCCTTCAGAGCAGAACATCAGGCTTCTCTCATACTCTCAATATCTCACACTAGCTGCATGTGCACAATACCCTTTCCCCCATTGCTGCCTGGAGGTGGGTTGTGTTCAGCAAGGCAGTGGGTGTTCTTACCCCTCTGATTTGTGGAGGAGCAGAGGGCTAACACAGGAATTCTTTCCGAGTTGAGCTCTTTGCCCGTTAAACTGCTGGAGACCACAAACACCTGCCCTGCTGTCCTACAGATGTGTGGCTCGGTCAGGGAGCTGGTTCAGGGTTGTACCTCTTCATGGCTATGGTACTGAACACTGCTTTGTTTGAGAGAAGGCAAAGGGTTTTCCTTTGGCTCTTGCCGTGTTCAGAATCCCTTTTGCATCACATTGTGCTGGAGACATTTCCCAATGCACTGAAATCTGAGTGGCCTGGAACTGTGGTCCCCAGCTGGGCTCCCTGGTGACTGTAGCCAGTCTGGAGTCTGAGCATGTTGAATGTGTGCCTGGAGGATTCAACCACTTTGGAAATATCCCTGTCCCATGAAGGAGATGCATGGGAGAGACTTGTTCCTTTCTTCTCAGCTATGGCAACCCCTTGCAATGTCACCCTGGCACTCTGCACTCCTGCACGGAACACAGTTGTACCTCTGCCACCACTGAGCCTGATGCTTTGCAGAGGGACTACACCACGTTAACTGTTTGTTGTTCTCTCCAGGGTTGCAACAAACCTAGTGAGGCGCCTCTGCGAGAGAGGTAAGTCTGGGGGTGGATGCTCTTCCCACCAGCCTGGATCCTGCTGGTAGCCCAGGTTTCTGCACACATCTGTGCTGTGACCATGCACACCTGCATTGCAGCACGCTGCCTTTGGCTTTTCAGAAACACCCCCGGATGCCCTGATCCTGGAATCTCCTTTCACCAACATACGGGAGGAGGCACGAAGTCATCCCTTTTCTGTGGCAAGTACACAGCGGCTCTCACACTAGTAACATGTAATTGTGTGCTTAGAAATTAATCATCAGAAGGGAAGAGTAATGCAGAAGATTGACAACTTTACAGCTTGTAGGGCAGCAGTGATATTTATAAACATCAGGGGTAAAGAGCTGCACTTAAGGCAGCTCCTGGGAGCACTAGTGCAATAAGCAGTAGTTACCAAAGCCCACACCAAAGTGGGTGTGCTTCAGGAAAACAAACTGAGATCAGAAAGGGCAATAAATGTAGGGATGGGAGGATGGACTCTGCTCTCAGCAGTGGGCAGCCTGTTCTTGTAGCTTCTCTGTTGCAGGAGGCTGTTTTGTGAGCTATGAGCATAGTGATGGCAAAGCTGGGCTTCTCTTGGTCCCTGTCTGTGTGGCCCCTTTGCACTTGTGTGGGTTCCCCAGTGACTTCACTCTCATGTGGCCAGCTCTTCCACCCGACATGGTTCTGTGTTGGTGAGGTATCCTGGGATAAAGCTCTGTCCCAAGAATACTGTTGTCAGCAGCAGCAGGAAACCTGGAGACCTTGATTGTACAAGCACCCAGAGAGCCTGCTCCTGAGCAGGCTGCTGAGATGGGCTTGAAACAGGAGTGGAAAAATGATGCTGGTGGAAACATGGGCCATGTTACTGCTGTTTGTGTAACTGTCCTGCTGGTGCCTGCCTCTAATGCACATTTATGTCCTCTCAGATATACAGATACTTCCCTGGGTTTGACTGGTTCTTCCTTGACCCCATCACGACAAGTGGAATTAAGTTTGCAAACGATGAGAAGTGAGTTGTGTCTCTGCTGGGGTTTGAGCTGGTGCTGCAGGGAGCTGTGGCAAGCACCAGGGGAGATAAGACATCAGCCTGCACTCTGCTTCTGATTTACTGTTTGTTGTTGCAAAGCATTATACTTGCTGAAGGGATTTCCCTTCCTTTCACAGCCCTGAGTGCAGCAGTTTTGAGTGGAGCACTTTCTAATTGTTCTTTATAAGGACAGATGCAAGAGAGAGTACTTGGGGATACGCTGATTTGGGCCATGTGATTTATGCTGGTCAAGTGTACATTACATGGGGGCATGAAAGTTTTGGGGGAATTTATTTGCTGTGCAGTTGTAAGTCCCCCTGTGTGTAATAACATTGTCTCTTTGTACTGAAGCCTCAGCATTTGTGAGTTTGGCTTCCAGTACTGAAGCCAAACCAGAGCTTAGGGTACGCTGCTTTGCAGTGGGGTGAGCCACTTTGCCTTGCTCTATGCACTAAATAGCTTTTACAAGGATACCTTCCACTAGTTAAGTTTTTCTGTAGATCAAATGAATGGTGCCCAGATAATATTGCTTTCAGGATCTGAGCTGCAGGTGGTGACCCACAGCACACGTTTGTCATTGCAGTTTCCTTGAATATCCAGGTGTGTTGGTCTTGGGGAATGATGGGATTGCTCTGAGCCTTTGTGACATTGGTGCCTCTCTTACAGCGTGAAATACATTTCCTGCTCCCTGCTCATCCTTCATGCTGAGGATGACCCCGTGGTACCATTTCATCTGGGAAAGAAGGTACGTATGTGCTGACTCTGCACACTGCTCTGGTAGCTGGTATGGATGGAACACCATCCCAGCCAGGGAAGAAGTAATCAGAATATGTAGAAATACATAGTTGGAAGGAATTGGTGCTAGAGCATGGATGGTGCTAGAGCAGAGCGGGTGCAGGCAGGGCGCTGAGCAGGGTGCTGGGTGTAGCTGGGTTGGGTGACACATGTCCCTCACCTGCCTCCCCTTGCTTTCAGCTTTACAACATCGCTGCAACATCACGGAGTTTCCGGGACTACAAGGTGCAGTTTGTGCCGTTCCACACAGACCTCGGCTACCGGCACAAGTACATCTACAGGAGTCCAGAGCTACCTCGAATACTGCGGTAATGGCCCAGCCAAACAGGGGCTCCTCTGGCTGGGGGGCTTGGGGCACACTGAGATACGCACCTAGCAGCAAGAGAGATGGGCAACGAGCAGTTGTATTGGGCAGCTGGAGACTTTGTGGTCTCCAGAAGGGCTGGTTTAGCACAAAGCTGTCCTGCAAAGCAGGATTTGGGAAGGGGAGGCACAGAAAGCTGGAGCACTGCTCTCTGCTGTGAGCGGGATGCTCTGGAGGAGTTGTCTGGAGCAGCAACTCCTGCTTGACTCTGCTGCTCACCTGGGAGCATAGGTGAGCACTGCTCAGGGCTGTTCCCTGTACCTGCAACTGCTTGAGCCCTGGTGTTTGCCAGGGGAATGGGAAGACCTGCAGGCTGCAGCTTGCACCAGAGTGTAGGAGAGCTGAATGTCACTGCTGTGTCGTTTCCTTTCCTAGGGAATTCCTGGGAAAATCTGAACAAGAGCATCATCACTGAACACCAGCTGCTTGGCAGCACAGAGATTTTCCTTTCTTCCTTTCCTCTCCCTCCTTTTCCTTCCCCTCCCTGTGGGTCAGTCTGCCATTCCTCCATCCCTGGCACTAGAGGAGCTCAGGGATTCCGACTCCGGTCCTGCTGTGTACCCTTGGCAACTCCAGCCCCTGGCATCACAGAAGGAGAAAGAAGTTGTTGGTCTGTTTTCTAACATGGATGTGGAGGGCTGATACCAGCCAGTATCAAGCCATGAAGAACAGAAGCACAAGGAAGCCTGGCCAGTGCAGCCTGGTACTGCTGGGGACAGACATTCCTCAGACCTGTGTGTCATGACCAAGGGTGTTTCACCTTTAAACACTGCTGCTGGTTTGAATCCTGTAGAGACTCATTTGTAGCGAATGGCTTTTGCCGTGTCTCCAGACTGCAGTTGTCTTGCTTGAGTTTGAGGTGTTTTCTTTCTAGGAAATACATGTTTTGCCTTTCCTTTTTGCTAAGTGGCTGGAATTACAAAGATGGAAGGTCCAGGTGCTGAGAAGGGGTTTATTTAGCTCCTCAGTAACAAGGTGTTGCAAGTGTTGAGCTCATTGCACACGTTTGGAAATAGAAGGGAAGATGGGGGTTTTTGTTCTTCCTTTTCAAACATCTGTTTAATGGGAAGGTTGATGCCCTTTCATCTTCTGTGCCCTCTTCCTTCCAGACACCATTTCTGCTCCCATCCCTGCTGTGGTCTCTGGAGCTCTTCTTTCTCACACACGCTTATTAGGACTGAAGCTATTTATGTAGATAAATTGCAGATTTGGCAGTTTAAGCTGGAAAGCCTGAGAGAACTTTTTTGCTTGATCTCCCATGTCCATGAACAGCAGGAGCCCAGGATGTGGGAATGGATGTCTTCTCCCTGTTGGCACGCAGGCTACCTTTTAACTAACTGAAGGTCAGGTATTCCTATTCTGGTGGCTGCACTGTTCTGCTGTGGTTCTAAAACAGGCAGTGGTACACAGCTCTTGATGCAAAAGTAACAGTCTGGGTATCCCTCCCCTTCTCTCCCTTCACCTATCTCCTGTGCTCTGGGCATCCCAGGCACTTCCAGTAGCACTTCTTAGCCCATCTCATGGCCATGGTCAGAGCATATTGTCCAGGAGGCAGAAGTGGAGATGAACTTCTCCCACAGAAAGAGGTTCTGAGGGTGGCCTTACCCTTCCTGGGGCTAGAACAGGGCCTGGTTGCTCCCACTGGTCAGTCCATATAGACAATGCGAGGTGCTGTAGGTTTAGTCCCTCATGCTCAGTGAATTGTGCTGCCTGAAGGGTCTGCTCAGGGGTGTTATCACTGTAGTATAAACTGCCCAGCATGCATCCAGGTTCTACCTGCAGGCTTACACTAGTGACAAAGCAGACAGTAGCTTGTTCTTGTACTGAGATTCTTCCGCCATAGCGTGGTTGTCCCTGAGGTTCCTGACCCATAATACTCAAAAGCTAACTGCCACTTGGACCATGGGTGATGCCCTTGTATTTATTGCACTGACAGGAGGGAAACACTGACTTGGCTCTGGACAGGGCCGTGCACATTCCAGCTCGTGCTGCTGCTGGCGGCTGGCCTGGGGCAGAGCCTGGCTGCCTTCTTCCCATGGGATGGAGCTGAGGGTCCAGCAGTGCTGGTGGTGGCGATGCCAGCACCACCATTCCCAGCAGGAGGCCAGTGAGATGCTTGGAAATTGACAGTGAAATGTTTATCTACAAGTGGTGTAGTTTTAATAAAGGCATTGACTGCTGATCACTTCAGCTGCGCCCTTCTCCCTGGCAGGTTTGGGGTGTGTGGCAGGGCTGCAGGGGAGAGGAGCTGGGACTGGCCAGGTCCTTGGGGCTGCTGCCAGTGAGGGGCTCTCCTGGAGCCCAGTGGCTTTGTGCCTGCAGCCCAGGCTCTGCTTCTTCTCTAGGAATGAGGGAAATGGGAGCTGCTGGTGGCATTTCCAGCAAAGGAGCCTAGTGTGCCATTTGCAGGGCAAACCTCTGCCTCCGTCCATCTACTCAATGCACCAGGGTGCAGGTAATGGCTCTGTTTAGTTCAGTGCAGCCTCTGCTACCAGCTCCCTCTCTATGCACTGGCAAGACTGACCTTTCTGCTGTGGCCGTGACAGTGCCAGCTGCAGGAGACCCCATCCCATGAAGCCACATCAGGGGACGGTGACTGTGGCCTGAACCTGGCTGTGGAGCAGTCACAAGTCAGCCGGAGTCAGACCAGCAGGTGTTGTGGTCGGTTTAATGAGTTGTGTCACACAGGGAGTACTGGTGCACTACACAGCTCTACCGGTGTTAAACTGGCCCCAGCACTGGGAGGATGTGGAACAGCATGACCCAGCTGTGGAGGGATGAGGAGAAGTGATCACATCCACCCCCTGGCAGCACTCAGCAGTGTCTACAGAGCCTGGAGCCCCCTCACTGGCATTGGCAGGTACAACCCTCTCTGTGCAGGTGGAAGCTATAAATGGTGAGAGTGCCTTTGATACCGAGCTTTTGGCTAACAAAGAGGTGGGGAGGAGGCTGTGGCATGCTCTGAGCTGAGGAAGTCACTGCTCTCCGAGCCATCTCTTCTTGTGGCACTGGCACCTGCACTGGGGCCAGCCCCACCATCTCTAGGTATTACTGAGGAAGGTATGATAAGAGGGAGCACCCCCTTAGCTTTGGGGCTGTCAGGCCAACTGGAGGATGCAACAGACACAGTGTGTTGGTTAAACCTGCCTATGGGCAGGGCCAAAGAGGCCAGGTGAAGCTGCATGCAGCAGGAGAGGGGAGGATCGAGTTGGAAAGCCCTTGTTAAGCATGGAACACGGCTGTGGAAGACTTATCTGTGGTCATCTCGCTAGAAGCACTAGGCAGCACATGCAGGCTGGATACATGGGTGCAGACACAGGATCCCTTCTCCTGTCCCCCAGCTCCTGTTCCTCAGTCAGGGCTCCTCCTCAGAGCATCCTTCTACCCCCTGAGGGAAAGGCCTTGTCCCTGCAGAGCTGAGCCCATCTGATGGGCAGTGATGTGCAGGTGAGGCTGCCTGGGCTGGGAGCTCATCCCTCCCTCCTGCCCTTGGCATCAGTCCCTTGGGAGGTTGGGTGGGGGGATCTTTGTGGCAGAGGGCTCCACACCCCAGATCTCTCGGGCATACTCGGTGATGGTCCTGTCACTGGAGAACTTGCCCGAGCACGCAATGTTCCTGATGACTTTCTTAGTCCACTCCCGGGGGTCCTGGGAAGAGGAGAGGCAATGTCAGCACTTGGCCCAGCACCCAGCTATGTTCCAGCTCCCAGGGCTCTGGGTACACACGTGTGGCTACCAGCAGAACCTGCCTCAGCCATGCCCATGGTGTGGTGTCTGTCAGAAGGGCTCCACTGGAGCACACTCATCCCAGTTCCCCCCACTGCACTGCCAGGGCTGTGGGGGGGCAGCTCTTACCATGAACAGTTTGTCCACTTGGCCTTGGCATTTGATGTAGGCCTCATAGTCAGCAAACACCTTGAACCTGAAACCCAAAGCAGAGTAAGGTGAGGCTTTGCCTGCTGGGGGACCCAGGCCAGCAGGGAAGGAGCAGCCCACCCCAGCACTCACCTGTCATGGTACATGAGCATGTTCACAATGTCCTTGAAGCAACCAGGGTCTCGAGGGGAGAAAAACCCACTGCTGATCTGGTCCACAGCCTGGCGCAGCTCTGGCAGCCGCTGGTAGTATTCCTGTGCATTGTACCTGCACCCAGCAGAGATGGCTGTAGGGACTGATGCTCAACCCTGGGGCTGCATCCGTGATGGGCCACGCATTGACCAGCCCAGGGCAGAGGCTGCCTCTAGCCCCCCCTGCCACTTTATCCTGCTCCAGAGCTGCCCAAAGAGGACAGTGTCCCTCCCAGCGATCATGGCAGGACCTGTATCCCCATCTGACAAGCCCTGGTACGCGCTGGACACTCCCCAGCACCAACCCTTTCCGATCCAGAGCCTCCACATCCTCCACCCGCATGCCAAAGATGAAGAGGTTTTCTTCGCCTGCCTCCTCAGCCATCTCCACGTTGGCCCCATCCATGGTACCAATCGTGAGGGCCCCATTCACCATGAACTTCATGTTGCCAGTACCCGAGGCCTCTGTGCCAGCTGTGGAGATCTGCTGGGAGAGATCTGCTGCTGGGATCACTGTCGGTGCAAGAGAGGTAGGAGTCAGTGGATCCTTGGTGTGCTACAGCTCCCCATGGCCTGAGACCCTGCCCTGTCCTAAGGCCTCTCCTAAGGGAGAGCCAGGTGAACTGCCATAGCAGCCTCTTTGGGCCAGCCTGTTTCTGGGCTCTGCTGGGACATTCCCAGCTCCTGACCTGTGCTTACATAAGCCCACACGTACCCTTCTCGGCCAGGGATACCCGGTAGTTCTCCAGGAAGATGACCTTGAGCTTGTCCCCCACATAGGGATCGTTGTTGATGACCTCCCCGACGGATGTGATGAGTTTGATGATCATCTTGGCCATGTGGTAGCCAGGGGCTGCCTGAAGAAGAGCAGCCCAGAAATGGTGAAGGCTTTTAAGGAAGGGAGAGATGAGAGGTGCCAGTGCGGGTCCTCACCTCTGCTGTTCACATGGATCAGCAAAAACACCCTACTGAGAGGAGAAGTCCTGAGCCATAAGGAAAGAGTGATGGGGCCTTGTTCAGTCCCATTAGTCCATAAAGGCCTTCCTTGAAGAGCCCACCAGCAGACATGCTGACTAACCTACAGTGGGCCTGGCCAAGCCATAGAAGGGAACACATCCCACATCCCCACAGCCAAGCATGCATCGAGTCTGGAATAAAAGTTACCTTTCCTCCGATCATAATAGTCCTTGGCACAAAGGATTTGGATGGATCACTTCTGATGCCTGAAAGAACAGGGTATAACAGCCAGAGTGAAGGTAAAGCAGGCAGTTTACTGCGTGCATCAGAGGTGAGCTGGGATCCCAGCCCATGTCCCATGGACCCAAAAACCTGCAGGACCCTGAAGGCCACGGAGACATCTGCCAAAGCTGTGCTGGGCACAAATGGGCCACAGAGTCATAGAATCTACATTGGAAGGGCCCTTAAACCTCATTTAGTTCCAACCCCCGTCCCCTCAGGAGTCTTTGGTCACCACCTGGCATACTTTTACATGGGACCCCTGGCAGTGAAAGGACACCCCTTGCCTACCAGCCCAGGCAGGACTTACGGTTGTAGAGGGTGATGGCATGCAGGCAGTTCAGCAGCTGCCGCTTGTACTCATGGATTCGCTTGACCTGCACATCGAACATGGATGAAGGGTTGATCTTGACCTTGTACTGCTCCTCCAAGTAGGCTGCAAACTTCAGCTTGTTCTCCTGGCGAGAAAATTCCATGAGGAACAGGCATGGGTTCCGAGGCCTTGAGTCAGAAGTGAGCATTTGCTGCTGGGATGTTCCTGGAAGCATCCAGGTGTCTTTAGCTTTCTTCCCCCCCACTCACCCCCAGTGCATGTTACCTGCTTGACTTTTGCCACATCCCTGATGAAAGTCTCATTGTTGATGAAATCCAGTAGCTTCTTCAGCTGGCTCAGGTCTGTGATAAAGCCTTCCCCGATTTTCTGGAAGAACAAACCAAGAGACTGATGTTGTACCACTCCTGAGACACCTCACCCCGGCTACAACTCTGCTTCCCCAAGAGAGATGCAACAGTCCCATTGGGAACTGGAAGAGGCACTCTGGCCAGGAAAAAGGTCACAGTTTCTTAGAGTGAGGCTACTTCTCTGTGCCATCAAGCAGGCCAAAGGTACAGAGGAAATGAGGCACTTGCAAAACCCCAAACAAGTCCCGCTCTCAAGGAGCTTTAGAGGGAGGATGCGCACCAGGGCCTCCTGGCAGGTGGAACTGATGCGCAGATGAAGATAGGTTTGATTGCAGGACATGATTCAGCTATGGCATGTCCCAGGGTAGAGCACAAACCTGTGCTAAAGGGCCTGCTAACCAAAGCAGACAGAACTGGGGCTGGAGCTCCCAGGGAGCTCTTTTGTGCCTGTGAAGCTGCCTGCTTTTGCAGACCCCCCATTTCTCACACTGACAGATTGTGCGTAGTCACTGCAAGGACACGGAACCACATCCAAATCTCAGCAACATTTTTGGCCAACTCTTCATCACCAACTTCAACACCCAGCCAAGATCACACCTACACGTGCAACAGGCGTGCTCCTCACAGCCTGTCCTCACTCCCACTCCCCAGGCCCTAGCCTCAGCTCCCATCAGACCCATGAAGAGGTGCCCAGGAGCAAGCAGATCACCCTTGAGCTGCCTGCAGCTCACCTCAGCAATAACATCGGCCAGTCCCGGGTTGCACAGCAGGAGCCAGCGTCTCGGTGTGATCCCGTTTGTCTTGTTCTGAAACTTCTCCGGCTCCAGCTCATAGAAATCCTTGAACCTGGAAGAGCAGTAAGCTCTGAGCCACCCACCATCACCCAGAGCTTCAGCTGGGCCCCTGCTGTGCGGGCTCCTGAATCAGGGCAGTCTGTGGCCCTCCCTGTGAGCTCTGTGCTGCCCCTCACTGCCCTCTTGTTCCACCAGCTCCAGACAGTCTCCCCAGCCTCTATGCCCATGAGGGCAACCAAAGCTGACCTTAACCCAGGCTTGCAGGCAGAGCCCAGTGAGGGAACAAGGTTGCATCCCTTGGGTGTCCCCCAACTCACACTGAGTTCTTGACAATGTCCGAGTGGATACGGGCCACGCCGTTGACTGCATGGGAGCCGATCACACAGAGATGTGCCATGTTAATGCGCTTGCAGTCTCCTTCCTCAATCACAGACATCCTCCGGAGACGGTCAATGTCCCCTGGGTAGAGAGCAGCCACCCGCTGTGCACAGAAAGAGAGGGACTTCAGTGACCCAGCCATAGGAACATTCCCACCCTAAAGGCAGCCATATGAACCCTGCAGAGCTCCCACAGCTTGTGACCAGCCCAGCCCCTTACATCCAGATGCATTTGGTTGAGGGCATAGATGATCTCCAGGTGACGTGGGAGCAGCTTCTCAAACATGGAGACTGGCCAGCGCTCCAGGGCTTCGGGAAGCACCGTGTGGTTGGTGTAGGCACAGGTCCGCTTTGTGATCTCCCAGGCCTGCGGTACAGACAGCAGGTTAACACATAGGCCCAGGCAAGGAGGGGAAAGGAAATCCCACATGAGAGCAGGACAGCAGCTCTTTTCCCTGTTTAGTTCAGCATGGACTTCCCAGCTCTGCTTACCTTGTCCCAGTCCACTTTCTCCACATCCACCAGGATCCGCATGAGCTCTGGGATGGACAGGGCAGGGTGGGTGTCATTTAGCTGAATAGCCACCTGCAACACAAGACTTGCTGGGCTGAGATCTGGCAATGATAGGACTGTGACAGTATGCTGCAGGCATGGGCTTGGGGTGAGGGTCTCATGGCACACACCCCAGAAACAGACACCTCCCAGGAGCAGAGCTACTCAACCTCTGCTCTAAACCACCTGTTTTCCAACCCACACTGCCAGGGGCATTGAACCGTATTGCCCCAACCTGGTCCTGAGCATCCTGCTCTCCCTCACTATAGGCAGGTCTGGCTGAAACACCTGGGGACCCTCTGTCACACACTCACCTTGTCTGGGAAGGTTTCAAAGCATGTTCTCACAGGGTCTCGACAGCCAAATTTGGAGGACTTAAAGCGTCGGATGATGTCCTGGAGGGTGGCAGCCACCACAAAGTACTCCTGTTTCAGCCGCAGCTCCTTGCCTTCAAAGAACTGCAGGTGGATGGACCAGAGCTATCAGTGCTGCAGCTGCCACCCCAGTCTGGCAGCCAAACCCCTGGAGATGCTCCTGTCCACTCTGATAGGTTCATAGCTCCAGTACCTCATCAGGGCAAATGTGGGTGTTTCTCGCCTCTGATGGGACTAACAAGGGGCTCAGCATCCCAGAGAGCTGCCTCCAGAGAGCAACAGAACCTTCCACATCCATGATACTACAGAGTAAGCACAGGTTCCTCCCTCACTGCAAGACCCTTTGCAGGGGTTCTGGACCACAGATCTTGGGCTTGCTGCAGTGGCCAGGAGGCAGTGTCTCTGGACACAACAACCGCCTCCCATGTACACTAGGCTTCATGCTGATCTATTAGACAAGACCAGCAGGAATGAGAGGGTCGGGGTAAAGCACAGGAGATCAGCCTTTTCAGCACAGACGCTAATCCACAACTAGATAGTGAGGGCTCTTCCCTCTTGGATACAGTGCCCAGTGGGTGACATGGCCTGGGACAATCCCTGCAGTGAGAAATCCATCCTGAATGGAGATGGAAACGACTCCCCCCTCATGGCAGCCTCTGAAATGACAACTGACCTTTGCAAAGGATCAGCCATGGAAGTTGGCAACTGCCTTGAATTTGAAGGAGTAACACTTCTTCCTCTCCTTGCAGCAGGGAACAGAGCATCTCTACAATACGGGCCAGACTCTCAGCTACCCTCTGTCAGCCCAGACCCTCGAACCCCCAGAGCTGTGCTTGTTCACTGGGAATTACTGGGCCAACCTATTGCATTAAAACCCCCCAAACCAGAGCAATAAACATCAGGTGGCCATAACCTCCAGTGCTTGCACACAAGGCAGTACCACTACAGGGAGAGAATAGAGGCAGGAGAGGCACTCACGTTGTCGTTTGGGTACAGGACTCTGGATATGTTCTCTGCCAGGTTTCTGTCCAGCACTGCCTCAATGTAGTCACCCACGTTGACTGCAGCAAAAGAGAAATACACACAGTGCTGGGGCAGCTGTAGAGGTTCAGGCAGGTCCCCGACACCAGGCTTCTCCCTCTTTCTCTCATAAAGAGATTTGTAACAGGAACATTCAGGCAGGTGTTAATGAAATCTGAATGGAAATGTACACATGTGAAAGGCACCAGAGAGCCAGGAGACAGAGGGATAAGAGAAAGGCACATCTCCAGGCAGCTTCTCAAGACATACGTATCAGGAAGGACAGACAGACACTGAGGAGAGACAGCAGCCAGAGAAGGTGAAAAAAGGAAGGACTAAGGAGAAATGGGGCCAAGCAAAGAAGCACAAAGACCACAACCACACTCAGCTCCTAAAGGGCACAAAAGACTCATCTGAAAGCCAGCTCACAGTTGCCAATCAAGACTTGAGGAGACATCAGGACTCAAGAGCCATCACCCCTTGTCCCACACCAGTCCTCCTGGCAGGGCTGCTTGGCCACACACATCTCTGCACTTGCCAGTATGGAATCGGAATCATATCAGTCATCTAAAACCTTGCCCTTCTGCAACAGTGTAGCACTGGCATTTGGGGTGCTAGTTGCCCTGTATCAGCTCCTCAGTGCTACAACCAGAGCCTGAAAAATGCTCTGGAGAGGTCACATGTAGACCCAGAGGAAACCAATGGTAAGATGGGCTATGCTCCTTCAGCATTAAAGGATGCTGCTGCAGAGAAATGACCCTCCCTGGCATGTGTGGGTTTGCAGCTCCTTTGGAGGTGTGGGGAGTGCAGTGACAGGTGGTCTATCACTTGAGGAAGGCACAGAGCAGCTTTTGAGAGCATGGTGAAGTGTGATGGAGATGGAAAGAGGGCAGATGAGTGTCCTGGTGCACGACGGCTCAGGAAGTAGTGTCACCCATGGATGTGCACACAGCGTTGCATTCTGGAATTGGCCAGGAGACAGGATAAAGCAGGCCAGAGGGAGAGTGCTGTGCACACAGGAATAACCATGTCCCAGCCTGGCCAGGAAATAGGCAGTGGACGGGTAGCACTTACACTCTTGGAGGTTGAAGTCATTGGGGGCTTTTGCAGACCACAGCCTCATGGTGTTCACAGTGTTGTTCTTGTACCCTGGCACCGGTGTGTCATAGGGCATAGCAAGGACAACCTGCAAAAGAACAGCATTCCCTCTGATGAGCAGCACTCTGGTCTCCGAGGAGGTGGGAAAGTGGCTGAAACCTCTGCAGGAAGAATCCAGAGGACACAGACAACTCACGGCTGTTGTAAGAATCTCACCTCACTAGAACAGACCTGCTGAGCCTCACAGACTTTCCTGCTATCACGGACACTTCCAGCATCCCCTGGCAAAGCATTAATAGAAGCAGAGCTGTTTGGAGCTTTACTGACAAACTGGAGTTAAAAGCCCATCAAGTATATGTGAAAGAGTTGCAAGAAACCTACTGACCTTCCTATACCAACAGGCATTCCCAGGAGTTATTCACCAGAGCACTGCAAGCATCCTTAGCTGCCAATTCTGTCTATGCTGGGGTAGGGCCCAGGGCAGCTGTGACCTTTGAGTTTCCACCTGGGATACATTCCACAGCCTGAATCTTGCCTATCAGCCTTCTGCAGCCTGCCAGGACCAAACCCTAGTCCAGCACCATTCCCAGAGCAGTTCATCCAGTGCTCAAGGTCTGTTGAACCTGCCTGGCTAAATTCACTGAACTCTCCAGCACCCAAACTGAACATGCGCACGAAGCTCTTAGTGCATCAGGATGATGCTTAAACATCGGGATGCTACACACATGGCTCCAGGGAGTAACACTGGGGCTCCCAGCTCAGATCACACTAGCCAGGCAGACCACAGCTGTGCTGCCAAGCTTGTGTGCTCCAGCTCAGTGCTATGCCAACATGTGCCCGTTTCCAGCCCTGCTGAGCAGCAAGGCAAGGCACCCTGATCTCAGCCTGGAACACAGAGGCTGAGGGCTTATGCCAGAAAAGCTGAATGGGTCTTGCAGAGCAAGGCCCTGATCCTGCAGCACAGAGGCTGGGACACCATTCTGACACTGGCAAAAGGAGCCAGCACCCTCCTTAACAAGTCAGTGTGTGCTGGCATGACAGCCACAGCCAGAGGCTGCCTGCAAGGAAAGATGGGAGAGGCAGCAGGGAATGGAAGGAGCTGTGCTCACAGGGCAGGGAAAAGCCAGGCAGACCAGCACGCTGGCCCTCAACAGTCTCCTTGTGCTGGCACCAGCAACACCTCCTCTCTGGGGAGAAGCAGCAAGAGCTCAGGCTCTCACAGCTGCCATCACCAGCTCCGAACATGGAAGCAGGCAGCAAGCCCACCCTGCCTGAGCCACGGGACGGGGCACATCACATGAGCTGAGTGATGCTATATTGGGAGACTGCGTCTTTGGCTGTTTTGAGCCTTTCCAACTTGTTCCCTTAATGGCATTATCTGAAACTTCACCTCCCTGTAGGAAGCAGTGTTTCACTGCACTGTTTGGGAGCCCTGAAACCCCAGACCACTGATGGGGTCAGGAGATGAGCACACCAAAAGGCAGTGGACTCAGTCCCCAAGTGATGTCTCTGGCAGAGTACCTCTGTGCTGTTCACAAGGCTGTGGTGTTGAACCCCTGCACTTTGTGTGTCCTGGGACTGGCCTAGGTCACTGCACAGCACTTGACAACTAGGGTCACTGGAAAAGGATCTGGTTTGTTTCCCCTCTGAGCAGGCCCAAGCAACTCTGCACATGAACTTCAGTTCTTAGGGCTGGATAAAATAGCTTGGCTTTATGACTGTGTGCTCCCTGGATAGACAAAGCTGATTCACGAGGCTGAGAGACCCTTGAACATCATGGGAACAGGCTAAGTCATGTCCCTGAATCCCAAAGAAATCATCGTCCTTCCTCCCTCCATCCTGGACAGTGCTTAGACAGGAGAGGCTGAAACATTTTCTATCCTCTTACTAAATCTGTGCCTCTCTAAAGCTTGCTTTCTCAGCTGTAAGACTGGAATGCACTTGGGACACATCAGCCTGTGCTCTGAACAGGCACATGCTCCTGAAGCACAGCATTAACCTCCCTAGCTCTGGGAGGCTGAAGAAGCATTTGCTCTCCACAACACCACAAACCAAAGCCTCCAGGCGGACTGAAGACTTGAAACCACACTCCCAGCCTCTCCTTACAGCACAGCCACCTTCAGCAAGGGCAGTGGAGAGGGTTCTGCTCAGCTGGGTGAAAAGCAAACTCTGATCCCCCAGCAGCCTGGGGACAGACTGTGCCCTGTGCCCCTGGTCCATCCTCCCTAGCCCAGCACTGCAGGAGATGGTGGTACCTGGGTGTCGACCCACTTTACACCCTCAGGGGTGTGATCCACGCGGCCATAGAAGTGCACGGGGAGCATGTACTCTGGGCGTGCTTTCTCCCAGGGGTTGCCATAGCGCAGCCAGTCATCAGCCTCCTCCACCTGCAAGGGGCAAAGAGAGTCTGAGTGATGGCTCCTGTCTTCAGGTGAAGCTAAACAAGGCTCTCCGAAGGGAGAGCAAAGCTTTAGTAGGCTCACTTTAAAAACAGATGTGCAGAGGCCTCTAGAGGACAGCTGGGCTCTTCAAAACACGGATGACTACATGGCAGCTGGTATAAATACATCAGCCTTTACAGGCTGTACAGGTTTAAACCATCCCAACTGCTGTAAACACAGATACTGCACTCAGCCTCCCTTGAGTTCTTTACATCTAGTTTGATAATGGAAGATGGGGATGTGGTTCCCTAGAAGCAATCTGTGCTGTTCCTGACCACACGCCACCCCCTGTAACCCAGGTCTTGCTCTGCCCTCTGCCAGAGAGCATTTCTCCTCTCTGCTCACACAGCAGCAATGGGAGTGAGCTCAGCAGAGCCACCAGGGCTTATGTGCACCAGACCCCACAGGGTGAGGAGAGATGCTTTGTGCCCACAGGCATTGCTGTGCCAGGCAGGGGGGCAGGTCTGAGCCACAGCCCAGCATTACCACCATCCCTGTTCTTTTTTAAGCAACATTAAGCCAATTACAGGGACATTTTGTTCCCTGTGTTCACCATTTATAGGGCCTTGCATCGCAGCCTCTCTGTGGGGAAGGAGGTAAAAACAACCCTCAAACCTCTCACCCTCCTGACTTATGGAAAGCTATTTTAAAGGGAGAAAAGGTCCTTTATGCCCAGAAGCAAGGCAAGTCTCCTGATGGAAACCACTTTCAGATAGATACTAGGGAAAACTGCCAGCTGGGGCAGGATTTTTTAGTCTGTTTTCACTTGCAAATATTACAATCATTAAAGCTACAGGAGAGTCCCTGTTTATGCCCTTGCTGCATCTCCCAGGGAAGCCACAGAAGCAGCAGCACTCCAAGGACTCGCATGTGTCCCATCACGTTCAAATTCACCCTCCACCAGACACTGTCATGAAGTGTTTAGCCACATCCCCAACAGTTACGACTTAAGTCCAACTTAACGCTTGGACTTGATGATCTTAAAGGTCCTTTCCAACCTGGTTGATTGTATGATTTAATGATAAGCATATGCTGCCAGGTGAGTGCCTGCCACGTGGGCACCCTGCCACCCTCAGAGCTCCTCTCTATTCAGGCAGTCAGAGCCCAAGGGTCAGCACAAGTGGTAGGAAGTGGCAGCACATTTGGCATCAGGTTTTGGGCTCAAGCATCCAGCTTATGAACAGGTCAAGGCACTGCAATGTCATTTGTGTGGTGAGGCCTTGTCCACAGGCAGAGGTGACCACCACAGTGTGAAACAGAAGAAGAAAGGGTGACCTGCTCGAGTAAGTCCAGAGGAAGACACTGAGATGCTCCAAGGGCTGGAGTAGCTCTGCTATGGAGCCAGGCTGAGAGAGCTGGGCTGGGGCAGCCTGGAGAAGAGAAGGCTCCTTAAGGGGAGACATCAGAGCAGCTCCAGTGCCTAAAGGGGTGACAAGAAACCTGGAGAGGGGCTTTTGACAAGGCCCTGCAGGGACAGGCCAAGGGGAATGGCTTTAACCTGACAGAGGGGAGATTGAGATGAGCTCTTAGGCAGAAGCTCTTCCCTGTGAGGGTGCTGAGGCCCTGGCACAGGGTGCCCAGAGAAGCTGTGGCTGCCCCATCCCTGGCAGTGTTCAAGGCTAGGTTGGACACAGGGGCTTGGAGCAACCTGCTCTAGTGGAAGGTGTCCCTGCCTGTGGCAGGGGTTGGAACTGGATGAGCTTTGAGGTCCCTTCCAAATCAGTCTGGGATTCCACGACTTGAGTCTGTCAATGTACCTGCCAGCCATCGACAATCTTCTGGTTGAAGATACCGAACTCATAGCGGATGCCATACCCATATGCTGCCAGCCCCAGCGTGGCCATGGAGTCCAGGAAACAAGCTGGAAGAGCAGAACATGGTCATGCCACAAGGAACCTCACTCCTCAGTTGCTGTCCCTACCACAGCTTGCTGCACATGGGGGTGAGAAGCTGCCACAACCAGTGCCACTGGAAACATCTGTTACTCAGAGGAAATGTGCATGCAGAAGGGACAGACCTGCTGAGCCACCAGGAACACCCCAAAGTTGTTGGTGACAAGCACAGGCCACTGAAACCCTAAATCCAGCCTTGACACAGTGAGAGCACTTCTAGACTTGCCTGAGGTGCCCACAGGTTGATCTGGGCCTGCCTGCCCAGTAAAGCAGGGCTTCTGACCCCAACTTGCTGCTCCACCAGCTACTGCACTACAATTGCTCTCAAAGCAAACCCTTCCAGCCCTCAGTCTGGGTAAAGATCAGCCCCGGCACTTCCCCTGCACTGGGGAGCTCCTATCTCCAGCAGTACTGTGGGACAGGCAGACAGAAATAGCTGCCAACAATCTGCCCACATGAGAGCTGCTTGGGTGCCTGTGAGAAGTGAGAGATTTCACAGGGAGGTGAGGAGAAAGGCTCCAGACAGCCTCTTCCAGCCAGAGCCCTGTCTGCTGTGCTGCAGACTGCACAACTGCACCTCCTGGGTGCTCTGCCTGGGGAAGGGGCTCATTCCTGGCCAGCCAGGAGCAGGCAGGGGGGTAGCACACTGCTGATGGGGGCTGAGGTGGTGTGCACACTGTGCTGCTGTGGTGCCTCCAGTCACACCACCTCATGGCTCCCTTCTCTCCAGCTTACCTGCCAGGCGGCCCAGTCCTCCGTTTCCCAGCCCAGCATCTTCTTCAATTTCTTCCAGCTCCTCCAAGTCCAAACCCAGCTATGGGGGAAATCACATCACAGGCCATCACCCATAGCCCATGCCCTGGGGTTGTGGAGGAGGGCACACACAGATCCCAAACCAACCCACAGCATGGGAAATGAAGCCTACATGGGTCTCTGCATCTCCCTCTCCCCACAAAGCATGTCACCAGCCCCTTGTCCTTGGGAAGTCCAGTTAACTGGAAAACAATTTAGCTCATTATAAAACGTCGCTTTCCCATGGACGAGGTTTCCTTAGAGACCTCAAACAAACACTCATCTCCTGGCAGCCCAGGAGGCCCTTCCACTGAGCTTGCCCTTGGAGAAGGATGGCGAACGGCCAAGTCATGTCCGGGTACACACACTGCCCCCCTGCTCCCAACCGCCCCGTCCTTGAGGAAGAGCACAGCCACTGGTTCCTGCGGCACTCATCATGCCCTGGGCCTTCCCACATCCTGTCCCGCCTGCTGCCAGCTCCCTGACTGCAGGCCATGGCTGGAAGTGGCTGCTCTGCTCCATCTCATTTGTTCTCCAGCCGGATGCAGGCTGTGTACCGGCAGCAAACACTCCTCAGGAGCCAAGAGACCTCACCTCAGTGCCAGGGGGGAAAGAAGGTGTCAGGACAACACCATGGCTGCTGCCTGAGCTGCTCCCCAGCACTTCAGTGCTCTGCAAAAACAACCCGGGACTGCCTCATGCCCAGTGTGATGGGGTCCCAAAAACCACAGTAGATTCCCTGTGACAGAGCCATGCTGGGTACGAGACCTTCCATCCCAGCTGGCCACCAGCCATGATGAGCTCCATGTGTCAGAGGCGAGGAAAGCCTCTGCTTGCATGTCAGGCCAAATCAGCATGTGGAAAATGCCTTGTAAAGGGATCTGAGGATCCTCCCTGGAAAAAGCCAGCCTGCCCTCTGATGCACAATAGTTCAGAGAGGAAAGGTGTCAGGTCCCTCCCTGGAAATCCCTTCCCATCTCCTGGCAGGGAGAGTGATGTTTCATCAGCAGCTGCAGCACTTCATTCTGAGAGACAGTGACAGAGCCCAGCTTCTGCTAGCAAGTGTAACATGGATAAGTGCGGTGGAGGGAGGGGAAGAGGAGATGGGGAAACAAAGCTCTTGGGTGAGAAACCCCCAAATCTCATACTCTTTCAGAAAGGTCACAGTCCTGCTGGAGAGGTGGCTGCAAACCCAACTCACCACTGCTTGTGGTTTGCTTCATGGTACTTAGTTGTGCTTCTCCCAGTTTGATAACATTTTAATCCAAGCAAACAATTCCCCCCACCTTCTTCCTTCCCAGTGACTCACTTGCACCTGGCAGCACTGCTGCAGTGCCTTGTGTACATACAGGTGTACATGTGTGAACCCTAATTTGGTGTCTTGGTGCTCAGCTTCACCCAAGCCTCACTTTGTTTAGTCAAAATACTCAGGAGGAGGGAGCCCTGAGAAATACGGATAACCAGCCCTCCACATGGAAAAGTGTGACCAGTTCCTCATGGGAACCCCAGCACCCCAAGACCTCACCTGGTAAATGGCTTCATCACAAGCATTCTGCAGGCCCAGGTTCACCATGGTGTTCTGCAGAGTGCGGCCCATGTAGAACTCCAGGGACAGGTAGTAAATGCGCTGGGGAGGCAAAGCAAGACATTTACCCCCAGCACAGCACTTTGCTTTCACCAAAGTCACTCAAAATTAGGAGCAGACCCAAGTGCTTGCCAGAGTCAGGACATCTTCCCAAAGCAGCTCTTGGCTCCTGCTCCCGAACACCACGCACCAGTTTGTCAGAGGGATCTCACGTGGGATGCTGGCCAAGCTTGGGCTGCACGTCTCCCTGCCAACAGCCTTCTATAGAGAAAACTTGTTGCCTGTTAAGTGTTTCCCTAATTAACTTAGGGCAAGAACTATGGAGGATGCTGAATGGTGTATTTATACACCACCGACCTCGGCTGAGGTGATGTTCAGGCTGGGCTTTTGAAGTTTCCCCATGCTGAGATGAAGCTGATGCAGAGTCTGCCTAGGGCCCTGTGCTCAGGGCCAGGAAGGGGATTTCCCTATCCCATGGGTCCTGTTCCCTCCACTCCGGGTTTTACCCACATTTCACCCTGTGGCACAAATGAACTGTCCTGCTGGTGGCAGGGCTCCTGGCAGGACAGGCTGCTCCGTGGGGACCTTCCAAGTTAGACAGGAGCTGTGCCTGTGCTGTGAATGCTAATGCAAACCTGTTTGTGGGGTAAGGAGCAGGCTGGGCAGACCTGCCCTCGCTCAGGTATGTTTAGAAATCCATGGGAATCTTCAACGCAGCTACAGCCTAACTGTAAATAATGCTTCATTCGGAATCTCTCCTTCATAGCTGGGCTCTTTCCCTGCTAAGCAGCAGGATTTCCCACTCTGCCACCTCTGCTGGGACTCTGAAAGGGTCCATCTGTTCCTTGGGGCTCATTGGACTGAAACCATTGCACAGCTGTGTAAAACATAGAATCCCAGACCGGTTTGTGTCAGAAGGGATCTTGAAGATCATCCAGTTCCAACCCCTGCACAGGCAGGAACACCTTCCACTACCTGTGCCAAGGCCTTTACATGACCTGCACAAGCTCTGGTGTTAGTGCAGAAATATGGATCAGAGCACATCTGTGTGAGTAGGGATAATAGGGAGAGCTCCACACACTGGTGCTACCCCCAGTATGTGCACAGCTGTAAACTGGTGTCAAAGTGTGATTTCTTGTGTCAAGGCAACACTCATAACCCCAAGAACAACTGACTGGAGGAGGCAGCTGCCTGCAGGCTGGGGACCCATGTGCCTTTCCTAGAGCACACCTGCCCTCTGGGGCTTCCCAGGTAAGTGCTGGAACAGGTCTGAACTGACAAAGGATTAAGGATGATTAACACCCTACAGCCCCCAGCACCACCACCCTACAGCCCCCAGCACCACCACCCTGCAGCCCCCAGCACCACCACCCTGCCTGACAAGTGGGGAGGAGAGGAGGGAGCAGGACAACTGCCCCAGAAACCACCAACCCCCGGGGCTTGCCTGGGGTGCATGAGGCAAGAGATGCTCCAGCCTCAGAGCAGAGCTGCCTGCGGGCTCTGCAGGAGTGAAGCCAGGCCATGGCATGTGCTGAGCCATGGAGGTGGTGTGTGCAGTGTCCACAGGGGACACTGCTGTGGTGGTGAGTGCTGGGCAAGGCCACGGGGAAGCATGCCAAGGAGATGGCAGCAGGAAGGCCTGTGTGAGGACGTGCTCTTGGAGGGGTGAACATGGCTGCAGCAAGGCTCATCGGGACAGGGCTGCAGGGCAGGCTGGGGGGACACAGCCATGGCAAACTACATGAGGAATGTGACTGTGGTGGTACTCACAGTGACACTGCCATGGCAAGATGTGTGTGATGAACAAGGTTTACGGGCACACAACCAACACGAGGTGAGGGCCATTGGCAAGATGCATGCAACGCCCATGGGGTCACAGCCACCACGGGGTGCTCGCAAAGGGTACGGCTGCGATGATGCCCACAGGGAAGAAGCCATGGAGAGGTGCACAAGAGCCGCAGCCATAGCAAGGGGGCCAAGGCTGCGGTGATGCCCGAGCAGACACGGGCACAGCAAGGGGATACCCGCCCGGAAGGCACAGCCGCCGTGCCCCGTGCCCCGGCGCTCACCTTCGGGTCCCGCTCGTAGTAGTGCTGCTGGGTGCGGATCCAGCGCCCCACCAGGTGGTCCCGCACCGTGTGGGCCAGCGCGAAGTAATAGTCCCGAGGGGTGGCCACGTTGCGGTCCTTGACGAGGGTGAAGTGGAGGTGCCGGTTGAAGCTCTTGCGCACCTCGGCCACGTCCCCGAGCCCCGCGATGCCCCGCACGCTGATCTGCTTCCGCCGCTCCCCATCGCTCAGCGGCGCCGCCATCCTGCCCCTGCCGCTGCCCCACCGGCTCCGCAGCCGGACCGTGCTCCGATGCCGGCTCGGGCTCTGCAGCAGCCGCCGCGCCTGCGCCTCCGGTGCCTTGGACGAGGCGGGGCCCGCACGGCCGGAGCCAGGCCCGGCCCCCAGGAGGGGAGCGGCCACCGCCGCCCGCGGCGCTGAGGGGACCGTAGGGCCGCCATGTTGGCGCCCGCCACTGGCTGGTATGTGGGGATGGGGATGGCTCAAGGGGCCCACAGGAAAGCTGGAGAGGGGCTTTTGACAAGGGGCTGTAGGGACAGGACAAGAGGAATGGCTTTAACCTGCCAGGGAGGAGATTGAGATGGGACATTGGGGAGAAATTCTTCCCTGTGAGGGTGCTGAGGCCCTGGCACAGGGTGCCCAGAGAAGCTGTGGCTGCCCCATCCCTGGCAGTGTTCAAGGCCAGGTTGGACACAGGGGCTTGGAGCAACCTGCTCTAGTGGAAGGTGTCCCTGCCTGTGGCAGGGGTTGGAACTGGATGAGCTTTGAGGTCCCAACACAAACCAGTCTGGGATTCTGTGACAGGGATGGCCCATGGACACTGTGATGGCATGAGGGGACAGTGATGCCGTCAGGGCACTCATTTCTCAACCCACCACCACCAGGTTTTCATTTTAAATTGGGGTTTTATTGTCATACAGTGGGGTTCAAGTGTCCCCATGCAGCACCACACACCACCGTACCACATCCCACTGCCCTGGGGAAAGGACAAGGCCCATGGACATGTGAGCCCTGCAGTCATGGCACACACTGCTGGGCAATCCTGCACCCCAAAGACCTCTGGGGTCTGCTCTAAACATCCACTACAAATAGAACACAATTCCACAGTTAGGTTACAAAGAGCACAGCACATTCCCTCCTCCAGCTCCTGCGGCCTCGGGGATGACTTCAGCCCGCGCACAGCACACTGCTGGAGTGGTGCATTGCAGCTACCCTGCCACGGCTCAGTGCAACCATGATACATTCATTTATCAAAGTGAGATGTGTCTGCAGGAAGCAGAGCCCAAGTAAATGCATTCAGCTCAGGCCCTGCATCAACCTGGCCAAGGCACAAATGTCTCTGAGATCCAATAAGCCATGCTCAGGGTTTACACTTATGGTCGGATCTTGTTCATCCATCTTACCCTGATCGACTCCCAAGCTGTCAAATGCATCTGAGCCCTGTACCCAGGCCTTGCTTCTCTAGATCCAGCAAATACAGAAGATGTTCTCTTCCACCATCCATCTTCCAGCAGCCAAGGAACCAACATTAGGCTGGATGCTTTAGCACTACAGGGCATGCAGGCTCCGATTCATGCCTCCAAGTCCATATCCAGTTTCTGGAGTGCTCTCGAGCTTTTCTAGTTCAGCAAATAGAAAGCAGAGCTGAGAGTTCCACAGCGTATCCCAAAGGCTGTCAGCAGCACAGCTGTGCAACTGCATTGTCTTTGCTCACACACACAGGAGTTCACCTTCAAACACGGAAGTAATGAAATAAAAATCATCACTGAAAACTGCTGACAAACAGGAAAAAAACACCCTGTAATCAGGACGGTAAAGAGTTCCCTCTGGAGTGACCACTTCCTACAGTGACTTCAGCACAGTACAAGCACATAGTACAGGCACATTCCAAAAAGGTGTTTTTCTCATAGAGATCATAGATGTCCTGCAGAGTCCTGGTTTTCCTTCAACAATGATCAAGTTTTACAGCAAGTTGACTGCAGATGGTGTCAAATCAAGGCTTATTCTTTAGATTGTGCACTCTACATTGTAAAAAAAAGAGCTAGTGATGGAGGGGACTTGACTTCCCATCATGTTGGGCTTCCCAAAACTGATGTTCTTCAAGGAGCTTTAGTACTGCAGTCTATTGAGTGAGTCAATGTAATGAAAAGTGGCTCCCAATGCCCAGCTCGTTTCAACATTGTCAATTTTCCGGGCAAGCTGAAAAGGACACAGAACACCACCAAAGCAAGGAAGTTAAACCACAGTTCTTGGGGAGAAAGGAGAAGCATGCAAGGGGAATACAGTACTGAAGGTTATCACAACTGGTTATCACCATTGTGAGGCCAGTGTCCCTCCACCCCCAATCACAGAGAACGTGTTGTGTTAAGAAAGGAAATCGAGGAGCAAACTGTTGGCGTGATGACTACAGCCTCAGCAGCCCACTGCCCACTCTCCCCAGCATCACCTCCATCCTGTGCATCACCTTGAAGACTTGGCTCTTCGGGAAGCCCAGCTCTTGCAGGAGGAAGGTGATGTAGGTGAGGTCCATGCATAGAAAAGGGCTGCTTCCAGGACTGATTTCCATGGTCTTACATACTAAGGAGAAAGGAAAGCATGTGTGAATGCACACTGTGGGCTCAGACCTAGCATCAACCCAGCTCTGAAAAACCTCAAGTGAATCCATAAAACAGCTCTTGTCAGTTGAGCTGCACAATGATGGAACCTGTCACAACAGGATTGAAGTGACATGCACCAAAGCTGTGGCACACTGGAAGGAAGATCAAAGTATTCTGTCTCTCCCCTAAGAAAGGTGAGTTGCTTCTGTCTTTCTGGGAAAGGATGAAAAAGGCCTCCAACTTTTCTTCTATCTACTTCAAGCCTTTAAACAGCCGAGCAACCACAGGTACGTTATGTTCCCTGTGCATAAGCACTCCATAGATGTTGACAAAACCAAAGGGAAAAAAGACAAAAGAAAAAACCAAGATGAAAGCAAAATAACCCCCACTTCCTTTCTCAGGATGAATTATACAAAAATCCAGCAACAATTGTTCAGTCAATCATAAAGTTTCCCAAAAAGCCCCATGTCGGTTTGATCAAAGCCTGAGTCTGTGGCATTAAGAAAAGGATGTTTCCATTTTTAAGTCTGCATAGGCAGTTCTCTCAGCAGCTGATGAAGCCAAAAGCTATGAGCTGGCTTTACCCCTTTTCTGATTAACAATCAAGCTGAGAACAAATCTTGAGAGAAGAAGTAAAATGAAACCAGGTAAGAACAGGTTACACTAATGGGATGAGAACCTGCACACCAATTCTGAAAGCATGATGTCAGGTGAGCTGTTAACTGGCAAGTTTAGTAGTAATTCTTGAGGGAGTTTTGGTATCTTTACCATGTCACCCGTTTGCCACCTGGGTATGAATTTACACACAATGACTGCACTGTGTTGGATTGTGTCCCACTCACCGTATTTAGCTGCAATTTCAAAGTCACCAACAGTTAAGCTTCCTCCTTTTTCTTTATCTAAACAAACAAACCAAAAAGGTGATCTTTTTAATGTTTTTGTATAAAACCAGTTGTAGATTCAAGTCATAAAAGTTTGGAGAGGAAACCTTGAAATTTGATTTCCATTGAGCAGCTGAAATCAATGACAAAACTCACACTTGCTTTAAAGGTAAAAGAACCTTTAACAGAGTTTTAATACAGGCTTTAATAAAGCCTCATTTTATGAAGAACTTTTAGCCTCCTTTCCTAAAGAAGCACAGTTTACAGACTGTCGCCTTGTCCAAACTAGCCTGAGATCTCATCACCTGCTTTCTACCCCTGAACAGCCTTTTACCCACCAGCAGACCACAGGGAAAGAGATGGGATACATTTTGAATACATGTGGACTTATCTAAAAATCCTCATTCCATCTAAAGAGGCCTGTGAAGCCAAACACACAGCCCAAGATCACTTCACTGCTGTCCTGTCCAAGAAATTTGTTTATCATTATGAGGTCCTGTTTCTATTTTGGATTGTGGAGTGAATCACGCAACGATTTCTGAAATGCAGACAGTTTGTTTAAAAGCCATTACCAGAAGTTGCAGGTCGTATTTCACAGCCCCAGTTCTTTCTCTATAGAAATTCAATAGCATCCAATATCCAGTCAAGACCAGTGCTGCGCAGCAGCATAACAAAAGGCTAAGTTCCGTGACAGCTTAGCAAAGCATCCTGATGCGAGTTATTTCTTCCACAGCTTGTCATTTAAATGAAACTAAACCAGGAACAAACCTACCTATGAGACCAACCTCTGCTGCACGGTCATAGTAGTAGGAGAACGTGTAAAAATCCAAGTCCTTCACTTCCTCAGCTTTATGCACTTTTTTATAGAGCATCTTTGCCACTTTGTTAGCACAAGCCTCGTATAGAGGCTCACCTAAAAGAAGGCAAAGAAACCCAGCATATTATGGGCAGAGAGTTAAATATGCATGCAATTGGCTTAGGATCTGCCAGGAAACAGGCTCCCTTTGGTACAATAGCACATCATAAGCTCTTCACAGAGAACTGAAATCTGCATCTTCCAGTGGGAACACTTACCATCCTCAGGTTGGGACTGAGTATGTGATAGATCAGAGATGGACAACACCATCTGAGGTGGAAGGATTCTAACAGACCTGTTCGGGGATTGCTCAACTCCACCTGCGCTACTATCAGCAGCTTTACTGACTGGACAGACACCATAGTACAAGAGGTAAAAGCTGCAGAATCTCTTTAGCAGCACATCAAGAGGAGCCAGACTGAACAGTGAACAGAGAATCAACTGTCTTTGCAAGAAACTGAGTGTATCATTCACACTCCTAATAGCATGCTGGCCTAGATAGGAAGAGTGATAAATCACTATACCTGCCTTCTGTCCTTTAATTTTGTATACTATCTCACCATGCTGCCACTCGGATTTGAAGCCAGGAGGTAAACAGGGGCTGATCAGTTCCTCCCTTTCTCCTACTGCAGAAGTAAAACAAAGCCACATTAGGGAAAACCATAAGGAGTTAATTTCAGACCCCTCAGTCCCAGCCCTGCTCCATTCTGTCCCACAGCCTCAGCAAGGCACCTGCAAGCCCCAGTCACACTTCAGATGTCCCATGCCTGCCTCCCTCGAGGCTGGCAAGAGCCCAGGTCTCCTGGGATCTAGCAGTGTCACCTCCTCCACTTGTCTCAAATGCACCCAGCCATGGTGACAGGAGTCCACATTCCACTCAGGAACCTTCAGCCCAGTGGGAGGGAGACAGACAACTCTTCCCCTCACAACAGAACTATGTACCCTATGCTCAGACCCCATACTTGAGCAGTGCCCGTAACTTACAGGGTTTTCCCTCAACTCCTCCTAAAATGGCAAGCCTTGCTGACATCAGCCCGAGTCCCAGGTAACTGCAAAGGAATAAAAGCCTCTGTGAACAACAAACATCCTTCCACTGCCAACCTGGCTGGGACATGCCAGTCTCCTCTACATAGTCCAAGCAAAATGGCTCAAGTCAGCAGCTGATGCACGCAAGGGGAACAGTGTGACAACCCACCCCCATGCTACCCTCCCCAGAAGGATAATCTGTCTTTGAAAAAGCACAGGCAATAGCTGTCAATGGTAATCTGGCTCCTAAGAAACTGGGAATGCTGAAAGCATTCCCCTCACGTTCCTCCTACCCTCCTCAAAGGCCACACAGCCTCTAGCATACAGAATTGACTCTTCTTGAGCCCAAACAAATCCCACAGCAAATATGGGTGGAAGAAGCTGCTTCCTTCTGCCCAGAACACTGGGAGCAGGGGAAGGCAGTGAAGAGGAAGGAATGGCAGAGACAAAGCAGTATGAACTGACTGCAAAGTCCATGGACCATCCTCCTGTGCCACTTAGCAGTGAGGAGGGAGAAGAGTAGGGAGCGAAGCTGAGCCTGGGAAGGAGGAAGAGGTGGGGGGAAGGTGGGTTTGATTTTGTTCTTATTTCTCATTATCCTACTGTTTAGTTGGCAATAAATTAAATTAACTTCTCTACGGAGAGTCTTGTTTTGGCCATGATGGCAACGGGCAGGTGACCTCCCATGAGCTTTTTGTTGTATTTTCTTTCCCCTGTCCTGTTGATGGAAGGGCAGTGACAGAGCAGCTTGGGGGGCACCTGGTGAGCAGCCAAGGTTCATTACCACAGTAATAACATGGTAGCTCAGGTTTCTCCATTTCTTCCCAATGCTCATTTGTAAGGACCTCTTACAGCAAAACACCTAGATCTCACTGGCTTCATAGAAAGCCTCTGTGTGTACAGTGTGCTCTTTCCCACAACTAACCTGTATGAATACAGCTTGTAGGTGTTGTTAAACATCTGAAATGAAGTTGTGTGGCCAGCTGGTGATGTCTGGAGAGTTGCCTGGAGGCAGAAAAAGACATCACTGCAGGGTTTCTGCCAGCAGCAGCAGCAACAACAACAGAATCTCCCAAACCAACATGAAACAACCCAGTTCAGAGAGAAACGATGAACCTGCAAGTATTTCGATTTGACCACTGATACACAAGACAACCGCAAAACCTGGAGCTAGAACAGTGTCTTCACATGACAGAGTCTACACTGGTTACATCTCTATCTGCATCCACACCAAACTGGTGTATAAAAGAATTACTTTAATTAAAAGGGAATCCTTAGTCCAGCTCTTAACTACTTGTATCAAGAGGCTACAGCAACTGCCTCTTCACATGATCCCTGCAAGGGAAAAGTGTGCAAACTAATATAAAACCAAGGCACGCATTAACTTCCTACTCAAGTGAATTCAGCTGTGAACTTCCACGAGCCAGAGGAAAAGCACATCACTGTGCTTGCCAAGGAACAGAGTGAGGACCAGTCTGTGGCCTGGAGAAATGAAAGGGTAATTATCTAAAGCACTTTGCAGCCTCTTCCCCAAGTGCACCAGCACACTGGCGTATTTGTGGAGAGCAAAGCTCAGGCTATGATGCTATTCATGCTGCTCAGATCTTAACACCATCTCCAAGTCCAGAACTTCCACATCCCGGACTCTTCGCATCCTCTGCTGTAAAAGCAGTGTCTGGATTAGCCCAGACTGGGACACTAGGTACAGCAACCCAACACTCTTCACTATGAACAGCATCTCTGCTCAGGCCAGAGCCTTACAACGTCACATCCACAGGGCTTCCAACTTACAGAGCACTTATACAAATGCCAGAACAGGAAACTGACATGACAACCATCAGCATGTATTTTTTAATGCATGATAACAGTTGTTCTTAGAAAGCATTAATTTGCAACTGAGTGAACTCAGGAAAATCAGAAACAAAAACTGAGAAGGCATCTTACTGTGTTCTTAAAACCCAATATAGGCCAAATTTTGGACCTGAATTCACTAACAGCATTTGAGTTCTTCATCATTATCAGCACAAACTGAGAGTCAAGGGTGAAGGTGCTCAGGTGAACACTGTGTCTTCCCCCAAGATAAAGCAGCCCTGGCAACTTCATGACATGCATCACCAACCCACGGAGCTGGAGTAAGAGGACTGACAGGGAGCTGTGAATGCCTCTGTGACTGACTGTAACAAGGCAGATGTGGCCAGGTGACACAGGTTTTTCTGTCAGAAATATGGCTTCATGTCACGCTGACAAACTCTCGGTCTGTTTCCAAGGGAAACCAATCTGAGCAGTTACTGCACCAGCATTCCCCAGCAATGTGCATGTTCACATTACCTCGGTGCGTGGCAGGAAGGTGATCTGTGTTGATCCACCACCCAAATCCAGCATCCCTACACTTCTCTTCTGCGGATCATCTAGGCTACCTGAAATGTGTGACAGAACAAAGAAAGCCATGGGGAGCACTGCTAGGAACAAACGCAGGAGTACAGTGGTAAAGAAACAGGACAATCAACTCTGTCTCTCATCTTCCAGCCAAGACTAAATTATACCATCATCTACTGGTGCTTATTTTGGCTTTATCAAGTGTCCTGAGAATCTTCAAGTGACAGAGTTCCTCTCATTTCTCTGTGGCTGTTCATGCTCTACTTACAGCAGCTTTGGTTACTGGGTTCCTAAACATTCTTTCAGTGGATGCAAGGACCCTTTTGCAAACTCTGCTCTGGCAACCACTTCGCAGCACAGAGGAATGTGGTTTCCTTGGCCACCTCTCCCTTATCCCTTAGTGATACTCTGCAGATTCCTACAGCCAAGGGGATGACAGACTGAAAAGAAGTGGCCTCAGACTCAGCTATCTTGGAATTCTTCCTGCTGCCAGCCCAGACCTCACTTCTCATTTAAATCCCATCCTTCTCAGATCCTTCAAATACACTCTTCCTGACAAGACTAGCTTGTGCCAAGTACCTCGGTATGCATCATGACAGCTGCTGACTGAAGATCTCTGACCTTTCTGATATATTCAGTGAGCACAAAAAGCTTTAGAGCACTTGTTGCATTGCTCCACACACCCTGTGTGCTGAACAGAGCACTTGGGGGTCAGACTGCTTTACTTACTTCTTGGAGAGGGCTTCAGCTTAAGCTTCTTTCTTTTCCCCTTTAGGAACCCTTTTCTGACTCAGCAGTGTAAGTATTTGTGGTATTCCTAAGTTATAAATCTCTAAAGATGTAGCATAGCCCTTTCTTTCGCTCTGTGCAGCTGCCAAGAACAACCAGAATACCCACATTAAATATTTAGCCAAAGCTGGTGTCAGACTCTAAAAAAGCATAAAATGTTCTGGTACCCTAGAGGGAACTGAAAGAAAGGCAACATTAAACACCTAGGAAAAGGGATTAAACTCCTCACTGTGCCAAGTAAATGGTCCAAATCCTAACGACTTATATAGGCCAACTGCTGACTTGTTCCCTGATACTTCTTTCTCCCACTCCACCCCAGTAAAGGAGCAAATCCCACGCAGGAGCAGAAACCAGTATGAATTCCACATCATCGCTCACATCTTTATGCACATGTACACATACCTGTTAAAAAATTTATTGTGATCCAGGCTGAAATACCTAGTAAAGAAAAGATTTAAAAGATACCCTGTTAGATCATAGCACTCCATTTTATGTAACGACAGTACCAAAGGTGGGGAGCCCTTTCTGGTTTAGGATCTCTTTAGATGGATTTTACGTTTAACTGCACCATCTAAGCAAAATAATCAGCAAACAAGAGCTTGTGCTCCACCGACAGAGAGACCATCTGCCACAAGCTCCCTTGCCCCCTTTCACAGAAAGAGGACTTCTAATACAGTCTCCAAAGGATATCTGGCTGAGTGCTAAGCAAGCAAGGTGAACAGGACTGGCTGAGCTGAGCTCCCCTGACCCAAGCTGCCCCAAAGCCAGTGCTTCCACAACTGCTAGCATCTGTCAAAACACAAGATTAGATGCCATGAACACAGAGAATGACCTTCTATACCAGAGCTTATGTGGTATTTGGAAGATAAGTCCTGTATATGAAACACCTGGAGAACTCCAGGTCAAAAACTTAGAGAGGAAGTCACAAAGGCTTCAATGTCCTTCACTAAAAGACATGGAAATGACTTGACACGTTGTTCATTTTCTAGGAAGACATCCACTGGCAGGATTCTGTTTGATGTCAGGCACTCAGCTTTCTTTTTAAATACAAGAATTTCCATCTTTTCAGTGTTTTGGGTTTTCCTGCTCTGTTTCTGTCCTCTTCTTGGGTTATAAACCTTTTCTCCATAAATTACATTAGTGGGCCTCATGTTAACCAACTTAAATATTTATCCATGTGGTTAAAACTCGAGGCATGCTAGAGAACAGGGTCCAGTTCAACCTCTGGCTGAACCAAGGCTGTCACTGCTGTTAATGATTTTAAAACAAAAGAAGAATAATTACAATAGCCTTTTTCCATCAAGCAGTAAAAAAGAAACTCATAAAGAGCTCCAAACAGCTCCAGCTATTTTAAAGTCTGTTTTCTAAGCAGATTTAAAACACATTTCAACACTTAGTTACTTAGAATTTAGAAATGTTTCTTCAAATTACTAGAAATCAAGGCTGATTCTGGGTTCTGTCCTCATCATTTTTTAATGAGCACCAAGTTACTTCAGCACATATTTTCTTCTATATAACTTTTCTTCAGATTGAGTTCACCATCACACTCATTAGATTAGTTATCATTAAATAATACTTCCAGAAAGCATTCCAAATATTTCCAGAAATATCTGATAAGCACTGTCAAGAGCAGGGTGTGCAAAGCCAGTTGCTGTCCCAACAAGCAGATATTCAGAAACCTTTCCAGAAGTGCTAACTGCACAGTGGCGATCCCACAGGAACTGCTCAGCACTCAAGAGCTTTGAAAATCAGGACAGAGTTCAGGACTTTGAATTGGAAAACATAGCAGCATCAAAACTGTGTCAAATCTGCTGCTTGTGGGCTCCCACCACAGTGAGCTGGGACTGGTCACAGTGAGCCTGGAATCCCCATAGTTGCAGAAGGGGTTATCCTACCTTCATCGGTTCCATTCATTATCGACACACAGTTGTCCCTCACGAAGAAAGGGGAAGCCTGAAAGATCTCCTTCACCTGCAGTTCAAATAAAAGCTAGCTCAGAGAAACCCTTTTTCAACTGGAAAGCAAGTGATCTATGAAACTACAGTTATACACAGCCACTCTTCCGCTTGGGCCAGATCCTCACTGCTACTCACTGCTTTGGACTTCAAGAGCCCAACAAACATCAGCCCATGGTCTGCTATTTGCCAGAGCCAGCCATGAAGACTGCTCAGAAATGCCAATAACAAGGGATGAACATGGGCAGGGAAGGGAACCCAGTTGACTTTGCTCCAATTAGGTACCCACAAGGTATTACATATGCATGGGAGCCACAGGGGATGGCATTTTTAACAGGAGCATGTTGGCTGTTAGAGGTCGTTCACACTACATCCTACATGAAGTAGCAAAGCCCCAAGGTTCCAGAGTCCTCTAAAGTAACAACTACAGCAGCTCCAGCTGACATCCAGCATGGAAAGAACAAACCAGTTTGCAGGCAGCAGAGAACAATACAAACACTGGTTTCCACCACACCACATTTCTTCCTTCCAATTATTTTGCTTAAAAAAGAGTACATTTAGTGTATACTTTGCAGCCATAAATACTAGAATGTAACATTTTATTTTTATAACATTTTAAAATATTAAACGTATTTTACATGCCTATAAATACAATTTAAATTACATCCACTCAATATAAAGGAGCAGCCTTGCAGCAGCAAGCTGATAACACGACCAAATAGCATTCTTCTCAAAATAGCAGCATCCTGGTCAAAACCACCATTAGATACACCCAGTAAGAGTAAGCCTGTGGTGACTGTTAGGAGTATCTCATTACACTTGTTATGTGTCATCTCCAGGCTTTTTTAGAGCTGTCATCATTCCTCTGTGCTTGTACTCACACAATTTCTCCCCCCCAGTCCCATTTGCACTCAGGGTTAAATGACAGAAATGGCTCATGTACATGAAGATAAAGGAGTATGCACCTTACACAGAAAGGACCGAAGTCTGCTACAGAATTTCTGGAAGGCAAACTGAAAGAAGCAGTACCTTATCCAGCAACTTCTGAGCTTTCTCTCCTGGCAGCAACCGGAGGCCAGCTGTGGCTTTCAGGACCAGAGGAGTAAACTTCCACAGCTCCATTGGAACTTCTTCCTTTGCCACCTCCAGGAGCTCTTTGATTCCCTGGCCACTCTGTGAGCAGAGAAAGAACAAAACAAAAGGCATCTTAGAAACTCTTTAGCTTTACCTTTCTTTGAAGGGCAAAAGGGTTATCAGAGATATTGAATAATGTGAAACAGAATGAGTGTCATGAGAAGGTGGAGAACTCGGTATTTCCTACAGCATGACACCTGGTGGATATAATGGGAATCATCCAGCAACAGATCACATCCAAAAGGTTTTCCAAAGAGTGACAGAGAACTCTCTGCCATTTCATGTTCTGCAGGGCACATAAAACTCAGGAGATTTGGGGGCACATGCTTTTACAGTAACAGAAACAAGATTACCTTTTCCACATCGTCAGCATAGGCAGACAGACCTGGCTTCAGTGCTTTAAATGTCTCATGGGTCAATTTGGGAGTCTCTGTTCAAAAACAGCATTCCAAAATAAATAATGGCACAAACAATTTTGCAGACACAAAACGAAAAGCATCTTACAAGTTACATCATGATGGAAGTCGACTAAAGCCTCTGTCTAATGAATTACCCACAGCCACCCAACCTTTAAACACTTTACACTAGCCCATTCCACAAACCTAAGATGCTCTCCATGGGGCGAGCGCACCACACTGCTCACTCTTAAAAGCATCCTCAGATCACCTACTAACAGCATCCACATGGGTTCTCTCACGAGAAGAAAGCAGAGCTGCTATTTTATCACATTCTGACATTACAGCATTTCCTCCTTGTTGAATGCTTTCATGACTTCATCCAAACCTACATGCTTGAGTAACAGCATACTTCCTGATGGTTCTCTAGCCAGAATGTTTGTTCAAGTAATCCCTAGAAAAGAATCATCAGTAATCTGTCCCACAGGTTATGGCTCATGCACCATGCAAGGAGCAGACTGTACCTTTTGGCTGCTGTGTGAATTTAAATATATGGATGCGAGTTCCTGTGCTTCCTGCATCAAACATAATCCCATAGAAGACCGAGAGCTCTGTGGTCAGTGCTTGATGGTTCAGTTTGTCTCCCCTACTCTCAGCAACTCCTTCTGTTGCTCCAACAACTTGTTTGGAATCCAAGTGCCATTTTATGTATGCAACATAAATAGCTATGCATGCCAAGATCCCAAAAGCAAAGAACCGCTTTGACATCTTCATGGCTTCCATTTATCGGATGTTTTGTTTCTTCCCTTTATTTCTTGTCCTTCACACAGAACAGGCGCTTCCCACATCACTCCTATATCCAACAGAGAAGAAAGCAGGTGTTTTATTTTCTAAACCTGCTACAAGGATCTAAGAGTATGAACGTTATTTGATAAGGGATTTACAGGAGTGAACTTCACTTGCGCACCAGTGAAATACGTAACTACTGGTTTAGATCAGTGATAAGAAAATGGGTACGGCAGGCAAAGCAAGTAGGAAGTGACTGCAACACACAGCTTGGTAACAAAAGCCTCACAGGGTGTGCCACACCACTGCTGGCAAATACAAGACTTTATGCCTGCAGGTCCTTCAGCAGCTGGAGTAAAACTGAGATACCAGCTACTGTCTTCAGTGCTCAAATCTGTCTCAATTCACCCAGTGGAATTTGCAGTTCAAGTTGAAATGCCCACATTTGTTCCAGTAGGACAATGGAGAATCTGTGGATCACTTGTAAAACTGGACCTAGCAGCAAAACCCTTCTCCCATGTTGCTTGTCCTACCCATCACATGCACCCATGGCTGCTGGATACCTACAACACTGCTCACTGCTTTCCCAATGGTTCAGAAGGAAAATATCCATCCTCCTTCAGCATGTCATTGAGATCTACAGCTAATTTTAAGACATGAAGCTGCATAAATCTTTCCCCATTGCTACTGAAGCCTAAGATGAAAGAGAGTAAGGAGAATTCAGAGAAGCTAAATACAGTGACTGAGATGGGAAGATGACCTCTTGAGGTCCCTCATCCAACCAGTCAAAGAACGGACTCAGGACTGTATCCAACTGCATCCTGAAAACCTTCAAGCATGGAGATCCCACAACCTCTCTGGCCAACCTGAACCACTTGCAGTTATCTTTATGACTTCCTGGACAGTGAAGATGGTCCCAGGAGGCAGGACAAATACAATTTAAGAACAGACTTGAAAAGATGGAAGAGCCAGGGAACTACAGTACACATACCCCAAATCCAATACCTGGAAAGAAACCACAGCAAAGCACAAGGCAAGAACAAGCACTCGCCACTAAACAGAACCACAGAACCATTGAATCCCAGGCTGGTTTGGGTTGGAAGGGATGTTCAAGCTCATCCAGCTCCAACCCCCAGCCGTGGGCAGGGACACCTTCCACTAGAGCAGCTTGCCCAAGGCTCTGTCCATCAAACATCATTCACATAATTAAATAAGTCAGTGGTGATTTATGGGGCACAAATCACATTATACCTTTCCTTCTTTGCTAGTGTGATGAAGAAGAGAAAGCAAACCAATTGATGAGGTTGATTTAAGGTTTTGACACATATGTAAATCTGTTCATGATACGAATTCTGGAGATGCAGAAGGCGTGAGAGGGAGGAATTTAAATTCCCGGTGATTTCAGTACAGTGCCAACAAGGGGCAAGACAAAATGTGATTAAAATGGAGGAAAGCAAAACGACAGGCACAAACACACACGAAAACCAGGGCGGTGCAGGGGAGCAGGCACAGGAATCGGGGGGATGGCATGGCAAGGAAATGGGCGCCAACCCCTGCACATCTCTGGGGTGACTGTGCCAAAGGCCTCAGCTACCAGAGCTCAAGCACGAAACGGGAGGAAAGCAGCAGGTTCCGGATGACCCTTGGAGGAGGCATCGCGACGGGCGCAGAGCGCAGCACCCGCCAGCCTAACCCCGGTCTCGCAGCACAGAACGGAGCTAACGCTGCCGCCTCTGCCCGCGGGCCCATCCCCTGCAGGGCACCGCGGGGACTGCCCCAGGGCAGGTGCCCGCCGCAGCAAGGACAGCCCGGACCGGCTCCCCCCACCCCGCCCGCCGCCCCCGGTCCCGGCCCGCAGCCGCCCTCCCGGCCCCGCCACCCGCACTCACGCCGCCGCCGGCCCCGCCATGGCGAAGCCCTTGCCCCGCCCCGGGGCGACAGCCGCTCCCTCTGCGCAGGCGCGGTGCGGGCCGGTGCCGCACTGGACGGGGCGGGGGGCTCAGTACCGGGGTTGGGGCTGGCGTGGGTCGGGGGAGAGGCTGCGGCTGCGGAGGGATAGGGTTTAACCTGACAGAGGGGAGACTGAGATGGGACATTAGGGAGAAATTCTTCCCTGTGAGGGTGCTGAGGCCCTGGCACAGGGTGCCCAGAGAAGCTGTGGCTGCCCCATCCCTGGCAGTGTTCAAGGCCAGGTTGGACACAGGGCTTGGAGCAACCTGGTCTAGTGGAAGGTGACCCTGCCTGTGGCAGGGGTTGGAACTGGATGGGCTTTAAGGTCCCTTCAACCCAAACCAGTCTGGGATTCTGTGACTGTTATTGACACTGCTTTCCCTGGGAATATAATGCTTTCCAACCCTAAGTGAAAGATGCTCCTGTCACCAGTTGCTAAAAGATGCAGTTGAAGAGCCAGCAAAACAAGAGAGGCTTTCTCCTTTTCTCCTTTTTCACTCCCAAAGACTGTGGGAAGCGAGGCCCTCATGGAAAAGCAGGGCAGGCCCATAGAGAGCATTATTTTATCAGGCACATCATTTCCCCAGGAAGAAGGCAGAACAGTAAAGTATTTCTCTCTCATAGGTGAAATCCCTTGCATGTGTGTTCCTGAACAGTGCTGCTGTGCGAATGAGATATTCCAGAGAACAGGAGTGTAATGCTGGTTGGGTTTTCTTTTCCTCCTGTGAAAAGCACCATTTATGTGCATGGGGAACAGTTCTCAGGCTGTTCTTCAAATCCCTTTGCCTCGTCTGGGGCCCTGAGGAGGAGTGTGGATGGTTCTAAAGGTTTTACATTTGTTCCTTTCTCACATACAGTCACGTCCCTCTCGTGTTGGGGCCCCAGAGCTGGGTGCAGGACTGAAATATGCTTGGAAATACAAAGGAAAGGTGACAGCTACTAAACAAGTGCCACAAATTCCCATCCAAGATCCATTTTCTCCCTTCATCTCAAAGAGCAAATTATACTAATGCTGACTTGCAGCAGAAAGTGTGGTGTTCATTGAACATTAAGCTTGTTTCCCTACAGGTCTGAGTCCCACAACCCCTCTATCTCTCTGCAAACCCCACATTTGTAGCATTTGCCATGATTTCGGTCCCCACATCCTCCCCACACCCTGAGCAGAACATGGAGCTCTGCAGACCCGTCACGTACCTAACACCCCACAGGGCACCTGCTGCTATTTTGGTGCCTCCACTGTGGTTCCTCATCGTTCCTCCCCAAAATTTCTAGCAAGGCAGGACTTGGCACATCCTGCGGCTTCTGTGGAGCTGCATCTGTCCCTGGGCAGAGGGCCATGGGCAAACCTGCTGATGCTGAGTTGGCAATTCCTTTCCTATGGGGAATGCTTAAATGTGTTCTGTCTCCTCTCGATACCTACCATTGTTTTTTACAAACTCATAAAAAGGAAATGTGGCAGCTTGATCTAAAGCTCCTGATGACAGGACAAGGGGGAACGGCTTTAACCTGGCAAAGGGGAGGTTTAGTTAGACATCAGGAAGATGACGTGAGGGTGCTGAGGCACTGGCACAGGGTGCCCAGAGAAGCTGTGGCTGCCCCATCTCTGGCAGTTCAAGACCAGGTTGGACACAGGGGCTTGGAGCAACCTGGTCTAGTGGAAGGTGTCCCTGCCTGTGGCAGGGGCTGGAACTGGATGAGCTTTAAGGTCCCTTCCAACCCAAACCAGTCTGGGATCTTGAAGACATTTACGTTTCTGGCAATTGTGGCTGAAACTAATAACTGGTTCAATAGGATTGAAGAGGCAGGTGGGCAAACCAGTCCTGTAAGCCTCCTGTTCTGAGGAAATGCGGATCGAAACATGCCTTTGCCATGTTCACATATAGGCACTCCACTGACTGCTTTGCTTTCCCAGCTCTGCCTTGGCTTTTCTAATCATGCTCCAACAATTTCTGAGGTCTGAACTTTTCACCTTCCACGATTTGTTTGTTGGTTTTGAGCTACAGGAATTGTGTGACAATAAGTTCCAAATCTGAAGCACTCTAGAACTGGCCTAGGAAGTACATTTTGCTCTTTCTCTGCAGTTTAGTAGGATGCAGTGGACAATCTTAGTGGCTTTGCATTGCATTTGTCTAGTATAAATGCTGGATGGGCTCCACTATGTTCAGTGATTGTATCGCAATGGCTGTCTCCCTGGGGATGCCACTGAGGGTTTCATTGCTGTTGGTGGCTGTAATACCACAAACCAGACAACCCCAGCAGGTCTCTGCTTTCCTGGCTGCTCTTGGCAAGCCGTGCGCAGAGCCAAGCTATAGCTTTGCAAATGCTGCCTCGAAGTGGTCTTTTTGGTGCCCTACAGGCTGAAGTTGTGTGCAAATTTATCATGACCTACATAATTGACCTATATTATGTGTCTGTTTGTTAAATGGGTTGCACTAATTAGAAACATGAATGGAGATGGCTTAGCGCTTATGTGTTTGTACGGAGGTGTGTGCCTCTTGTCGGCAGTGACGTACGGGAGGACCATTGCCAGATTTTCCCCTCTGCTCCCTCCATGTTTGACCTGTGCCTTGGGTTATTGCAATAAAATGGGAATCGATTCTGCTTGCAGAAGGAAAAAGAGTAAAATTGGGTTTGTTGCTCTTCTAGGCAAGGGGATATATCCTTGTTCATGTCTGTCTGCGGGAGAATTGAATATGAGGGAGAAAAGACATCAAAAGTCTCCAGCCCTTGATTTGTAGGGCTGCGAGGAGGGACTGGGTGCTCTCAGTCACTCTGTTGCGACACACATTTCTAGGTTGGGAAGCAGCATCACTACACCCTGCTTCTACTGGAACCTTTTACTATGAATGGGTTTATTCCTCCCTGCCCTCGTGCCTCGCTTGCAGTCTGTAGGAGCTGTTTAAAATCAAAGGAGACATTGAAACGTGATGACTTGAATGGCATTGCACCTGCTCCCAGCAAGTGTGAGTTCTGCTTTTAGTGTTTTAGACCAAGGTCTGAAGCCTGGGTGATGGGTCTCTAGGGGCAGCTTTGGACCCCAGCTTGATAAGAGGTGTCTGCTACTCCAAACCCGAGCAGTTGTATTGAAAACACTGCCAGGCAGTTTCCACCCCTGTGTCCTCATTCATACAGACAGGGTGTGCAGAGTGGAATGTAATTAAGAAGAAGTCCCCAGATTTTCTTCATGTCTGCTATCAGTGTGTTTTTACCTTCTCCAGATTCACTGGAAACACATCCATCTGTGGGCTGTCACATAGCCCCATGTTGAATGTTATCCGTAATTCCTTCAAGAAGCTTATTTTGAAGGAAAAAATGGGGAGGATGGGCAAAATGCAAACAGAATTCTGCCATTTCTAACTATTCACAATGTCAGGAATTGTTTCCCATATTTCATATTAGGACTGGCTTTCCAGGCAGTCAGAAATGGGCATTCTACCAGTGGGTGTGTGGACAAAGTGTTCAAATATGTATATTATGCATTAGCTAAACTGGTTGTCAAGTGGCACGAATTTGTTCAGCTGAATAGACAACCTGTGCCTTGTTAATAAAGATTTTTATGACCTTGTCATCATCTTGGAGTCAATTGTGAATATTCTGAGGGAGAAGGTCCTTTCTCACTGTACAGTTCTGCTTCCTCTGCAGAAAATCGATCCCAGCCTCTTCTGTAGAGCTTTTTAGAGCTTGCTCTTAGAGCCCTTTTGTACTGTGGGAAGAGGAAGGAGCAGTGGCTGTGTGGCCAGCTGAGGATGCAGGAGTGAGCCATCTGAGGATGAGGATGCTCAGCCTGCTCCTGACTTTCTGTCGAGCCCATCAGAGCTACCTGGGAAGCAAAACTCAGGAAAGCCCAAGGGCTTTCCCAGGTGCAGTAGAAGTTGCTTATGTTCAGGACCACAGAACAAGAGACCTGCTCACTAAAGGGACCAGCTCATCGTCTGCAGTCAGTGCGGGAAGCTCTTCTTACAGGTGATTGAGCTGTCTGAAGACCACAGCATCACAGAGGGATGGGGAAATCAGGTGCTAAACCTTCCCTTGTGTTCCCAGTGTAAAGGGAAAGAAACCCACATTGGGTTGACCTGGCACCAGCCCGTCTGCCCACCTCCCATGGAAACCACTTCACCTCTAGCTTGTCCTCATGAATAAGGGGGGTTTGAATTTACCAAGCTAAACGAGTGGCCCCTCCAGCCTGCTATTCATTACTCCAATTAACAGTCAGTTGTCTGAAAAATGGGCCAATCTGTTTCTTGGGGAGCCGCATGGCAAATCCACAAGGCAAGGCAATTAGCATAGCAGCCTCACCGCCTAGGGAATTTAATTTAGCTATCTGGTGGATCTAAGTACCGAAATATTGTTGTTTTGTTATGGAGCATATAATGTTGGTTAAATGGCTGGCAGTCCCCCGAGGCCCATATGCTGCCGATATTCCCTGCGTCCTCCCGAGCCGGCGGCAGAGGCAATAAGGCAACAGAACTGTTTTGTCCCGCACATGGCCCCAGTGTTTTCCTGGCAGGACACGGCAGCTGGACGCGGGCAGAACAAACCTTCACCACCCGGGGTGGGCGGGGAGCTTCCCTCCGAAATAGTTGCACACTTGAGCAAGCCCATTGTCTGCCCAGAAAGCATTTCAACCGCCTCTTGCCAGGCATACAAAACGCAGGCAGAGGCAGTGTTGGGACAACCTGTCTGCGCAGCGCCTTGTGTGCGGGCAATTAGTTTGCAAATTGCCCATTTGGACATCCGCGAGTGAATCGGTTACATTGCTCCCAAAGGATTGAGTGCTCTTCGCTGTCAAAGGAAGCCCATGAATAAATAAGGTGACTTGGACAAGAGCCTTTATCCCCACATGCAGGCTCTTCCTTGAAAGGACGGGCAATGGCTGGGATCCCCAGGAGGAAAAGAGTGGTTCCCAAGCAGGGATGTTGCTTGTGGGTGTTTCTAAAGCTCTGTGTTGATGCTGGTGTAATGGTGATATGCATTGCACGGAGCTTTTTGCTCAAACCTCAATGTTCCTTTGCAGCATGATAGTTAACCAACTCCTCTGTGCTGAGAAAGGCTGGTGTTGATCTGAGGATTTAGCAGTAAAATAGGTTGAAAACTGGTCAATATGGGCACAGCCAATATTGTATAACACTCATTTTGAACCAGAATGAAATCAAGTTCTTTTGAGAAGCCATAGTATTATTTTATCAACATGCTTACGTTCTTTGAGCTCCTAATCTGATGGAAAAGGATCACGTTTCTTTTCTGAAACCACAGAAAAGCAGACCTTCCCTGATGCTATGTCAGCTCTCCCAAATCCTTCACAAATTAAGTCATCTGTCAGTGGGAGAGAATTTCCTCTTGGAAAGTGAAGGAGCTGGGAGATTCCTGCTGCTGTCATTGAAAGATGTGACCACAGTTTCTTTCCTTGTTTAAAACTGGAAGAGTTTATTGACTAAAAGGAAATTATTCCGAGCCCTGAATGGCAGCTCAACAAGCAGCAGAGTCTAGGAAAGCAAGCTCACAAGCAGGGGATATATTTGCTCTTGGTAAATGTAGAGACTTGGCTCTTATTTCCTTTGCAATGCTGCCTTTATATTCTTATATTGGTCCCCTCCATTTGCAGTCTGCCAGTCAGTAACCATCAGTGCAGCGTTGTCACTGGGAATACTGCAGTTTAAAGCAGTTAATGATGTGATCCAGTGTCTCACCCCATTGATGGGCCTAAGGTTTGAGGACCTCAGGCTGTGCATGAGGTAATGAAGAAGCAGGACCCAGCTTCCCTGGTCCAACTCACTGCTCTTTGGTCATAGCTGTGGTCCACATGCTTTGGGGAAGGGGTAACTGCTACATGTTATTGAAGACACACAGCTGAAATAATAATCGGATAAAAGGATCATTTATTGTCAAACGATTATGGAGCTGCATTATGTGATTTCATATCTTTCCCTTCAAAATCTCTGCCTTTCAAACCAGCTTGTGGTTTTACTCTGCGCCATTAACACTTTGGTATTACACAGGAGTCTATTTCATATGGCAAATTCTGTGGAATATGGATTATGTGATCAGGAAATAAATAAAAACTCCTCAGGTTGGCCTCAGCTCTGCTGGTGGTAATCAGGAAATTGTTTGTCCTTAAGCTACAGCAGAGGATTGGATTCTTAAAAACTGCATAGGGCAACATGCTTTTAGAGTGATTTCTTTACAATAAAAACATGATAGTCTTAAGGCTAACTGTTAATCTTTGTGAGTCTATTCCACGTGAAGCAGGGGAGCAGCCAGACTCCCAGCTGATGTAACGCCACATAGTCCCATTAGCTGACAAAGCTGGGTCAGTCCACAGCAGCTGAGGATCCAGCCCCGTGACTTTGGAAGAATCATCATCTTGCTGGAAAAAAAGACTATAACAGGATTTTGTCAGGGCAAATAATATTAGAGAGCAAATAAGATGGGATGGGGACCAAATAGGACGGCTGTTTCATTTGTCATTTATTGAGATCTTTTGTTGGAATGGGCACCAGTGTGCACAGGTTGTTTCACAGAGCTGCTCAGGGCTGTTAACCTGCTTTGGTACTGTTTAGTGTCTATCACTGCAGTTAGACTCACAAACAGTACAGCTTTAATAAAGAAAACTCCTGAGTTAATCCCCTTTAGAGGTCTGCGTGACATTACTAGTTATAATCTAACCTTTCCAGGTTATTGTAGATGCATTTATGGGCATAAAACCTTCTTTGGGAGAATTAGGTATTTTCTCATTATGCACGCTAATAGCTTTTCACAGAATATCACCAAATTTCCATGAAAATCTAATTGATTTTCACTGCCTAGTTGTGGAGTTTACTCAGTCTGTAAAAAAGGGATCTTCAGAATTGTCTCCAATGAGTTGTCCTCCAGATGCCGCTGAATGATGCAAGTGAGATACCCTTGAGGAACTGATGGGAAACGAAGGCAGTTTGTCTTTGGAACAGGTAGATGCAGGATGTACATGGGGAAGGAAATGCTGAAGCAGATGAATCCATGCTGCACATGGAGTTGTTTCAGGACAAGAGCCTAGTGGTTGAAGCATCCATCCATCCATCTCCATGCCTTGCTCCACCTGCAGGACCTTGTTGCCACTCATGCTGACCACTGACCAGCTGCGCAGGTGTTCGGGGTCTGCAGGATTGCACGTACACATCTAAAGCCTGAGCCCTGGGCAGCTTAATCCTGTATTGAGTCTGGTCTTTACCCTCTGTGTCTCAGCTCCTTCAGGGAAAACAATGCTCCACTTCTATTGTATATCCAGGTTTAGCAAACTCTCTGGGAATGGGACAGTCTCTTGCTTTGCTTGTCCTGCTAGTAATAAATAACCACAGCAAGGAGACTGGAGGGACTGTGGCAAGAGGAGCTGAGATAGCTGCAGGCATCTTCTGTTGAGGAGGTGACCACTCGTTGTGCCACAGATCCCTTAACAATCCTGTCCCCATGTGGGACACCCAGAAGTGCATGAGCAGCAAAGCTGCCTGGGTGATAGGTGGGCAGGAGCCTCTCCTCCCCCTTGGGATGCGGGCAGTGACCAGTGCCAGCATCCTTGCATGCATCACAAGGTGGAGCAGGGAAATCAGGTCACAGCAGAGATGGGTTGCAGCTTTACCATCTGTAGAAGAAGAGTTTGAGAGAGTCTGACATGGCAGGTGTCCAAGGCACTGCCTTGGAGTGTTGGAGACTTGTCCCTCCTGGGTTATGAAGGACAAGAAAGACTCTGCTGGCAGATGATGGCTCCAGTCCAGTCTGCAGGGCATCCAGCTACAGCCGCAAACCAGAGTTGGTTCTGTGCTCTCCAGACAGTGTTGCTCAAGTATTTGTATTTATAGGAGACTTTGTTGAGACTATAGGTGAGATGCGATTATGTGCCGAACTTGGAAACACAGTAAATGGAACAAGCTGGTGCATCCCTATCATCATGGCTTAAGCATGGTCATGGAGGAGAAACAAGGTGGAAGATGATATACTGTTTAGTACTGGGAGCTCTTCGATGGCTACGTTGTGAACATGGTCTCCGGTCTAAGCTGGAGGTACAGAGGACAGACCTGGGAGGGGGATTCTCTCCATGTCCTAGAGAGCTGAGTCTTCAGAGAGCTCGCTGAGAGCTCATGGCCAAGCTGGAGATTGAATTGAAGCCTCTCCAGTGCTTGAGATGACTCACTTCCACCTTCCCTTTTGAACTAGCTCATCTCAGGTCCTTATGCCATTTGGCTTGAGCGACACTGGAGAAATCCCATAGTGATCTGCCATACTTGTGCCAGCTAGTTTTGCTTTGGGTTTCACTCACTGAGTTTGCTCTTCAAGGGTCATTCAATGGGGCTTGGCTCGAAGAGGGGCTGAAATGCCATCACACGCTCTGCGCCTCTTGGGAGGAAGCATAGTTAATCCATCTACCTCTTTACTGCATGGCCCGCCTTTGAATAAGCAGGGAAAGCCACCAAAAGGTTAACCACTTTATTTAGATGGCTTTGTTTGTTACGTGTGTGCTTTGCTTGTTCTGAGAATTAATGGAAGATAAGCTAAAAGTTCATTTATAAGAGTATTAAAGGATAATTATGATGGAGTAAATGCAGCGGGTCAAAAGGCATTATGATGAACAGAATCATAATATAGGGCTTGGGGAAATAAGCTGGAGTGTACAATGCCTAACATCACTCACTGAACACCCTGCTATGTGTGCTGCCTCTGTTTTCTCTCTGCTTCTTCATCCCCAGTGTACATGAAAGTTGTGTCCATCAGCGCTCTGCTGCCCGCACACAGGCACGGAGTGATAATCAATTGCAGTAACTGAAATTAAACTTTGGAGCAGGCATAAATATGTGACCTTTTAATATCAACAAAATGATAAAAAAGATTTGGTAGGAAATCTGTTTCAATCAGATTAGAGGAGAAGTGGGTAAAGCTGATTACAAGCCCGCTAAACACAGTGTTTGGGCAGTATTTGTTCAGAAACAATAGCGTTAATTCTACTTTAACAAGTATTATCTGGAAAATCAATAATTAATGGGAACCCATTATCAACTTGTAATTTAGCACAGAGATTAAGTTGGGGGAGAAGTGAAAGCGAGTGGGCAACCTGCTTTTACTTGACCTGTCAGGCTGATGGATTAGCAAGTGACAGCAGGTTTCATGTTTTTGTAAAGGGGAGGTGCTAGAAATAAGTCGATTTGGGCCTCTTGCTGTTTGGCACCTCCTTGCCCTACCTCTTCTGCACCAGAGCCACCTTGCACAGCCCAGGGGACAACCTCTTTTGTGGTGCTCAGTCTTGGGATGAGGGGGACATTGCCCCTGAAGCCATGGGGTGCAGGGAGAGAATAGAGGTGGGCAGAAGAGGTGGCCTGGATAGGTGCAGACTTCCCATGGGGACATCCCACTCTTTAACATCTCCCAGCTTGCTGCAGTGCCCCACCATGTTTTCCTCCTTGACTTGCAGTGATGGACGTGTGTGAATGCATGTGAACATCCAGGTTTTCCCCAGCAGGCTCCTCCCTTCCCTCCTAGCATATCAGCTGCACTTGGAGAAACAACATGACTTGTCCCCTGTGCTGTGCCAGGGTTCGGATGTCACAGATGTGTGGGTCAGGAGCGGTGCACATGCAGCTCATCACTGGAGGAAGTCACTGCAACAGATGCCAAGCAGATAACGGTTCTGCAGAGCAACCATACTTGCAGAGGATACAGATGTGCTGACCAAGGATCCCTGTGTGTGTGTGCCAAGGCCAGAGCAGGCTGTTTGAAGAGCAGCATCACTGTGACATTTCATGTGGACAGCAGTGAGCCATTCCCACCTCTTCTCCTCCTGGGCAGAGGCTCTTGTTTTCCTCGGATTTGAGCTACCTACCTGTTGTTTGGGCAGAGAAGCATGGGAACTGTGGCTTAGCAGAATAAGGGAATGCAAGGAGGTGGGTTTGGAACATTGGGAAGCAAGTAAGCCAGTGCTAGAGGGCTTGTGGAGCCCGCAGTGCAGCTGGGCATGGGTAGGTAGACCCATGACTGAAATGCTCTTTGGCTTGCTCAAAGACAGTGCTCAAAAATGAGATCAAGGAAGCCACTGCTGACACTAGGAGTGGCCTGTGGATTAGAGGAGAGGCAACTGTGCAGGAACGTGTCCCCTTTTGTAGCAGAGCAGTGGATAGAGCTGGAAATAGTGACATCTTGGGCTGGCTTCATGCTTCCCACCAAACGTGTCCTCACTAACGGTGCAGGTGAAGGACACGGCAACAGGATGAGAAGCCCAAGGGCTCTGCCTCCACTGGCTGCATCCCCCATTCTGAGGTGCAACCATGGTTGGTCTGCTCCTTACAGGGTGGCTGAAAAGCTGTATCTGGACATCACAACGGTGGTGATGGGCTTCTTGACAGTGAGCGAGGCGGGATGCTCACAGCGCAGGGAACAGATTGAAGGCAGATTGTGTGGGTGAAGCAGCACGGTGCTGCACAGCTAGGGAGTGGCTTCAGAAATGGCATTTAATCATTCAACATTAACACAAGACATCTGTCACCATCCTCAGCAGTGACGGGGCTGCACAGCAAAACAATATGTTCCAGTGCTCCTAATCACTGGGAAAACACTACTTTTTGCAGAGAGTTCTTTTAGTGCCCGGCATAAATCCTTCTATTTTATTATAGCAATCCCAGCCAAATCCTCCAATAAATGGAGTTTTTATTAATATGCAGCTGTTAAATGAGAAAAAATAAAACTCAGAAGTAAAAATGAATCCCTGAATAATCGGGCTGATCCCAGGCAGTCAGAACAAGCAGGACAACCACATACTTACAGCTTTTGGGTATTATTTACAAATATGGCCAGGGCTTTTCTTTACCCCCTCTGTTTTCTCACACAGGTCGGATTAGGTTTTGCTCAGGAAGATCCCAGCTACTTTTAGGGCTGGAAGCACAGCAAGGAGGAGTGAGGTGCTGGGATATTCTATTGCTGGCACTGTTCAAGGCCAGCTTGTACAGAGCCTTGGGTCTACTGTAGAGCATCCCTGCCCATGGCAAGGGGTTGGAACTGGATGATCCTAAGGTCCTTTCCAAACGTAACCATTCCATAGGGGTTACATCCAATGCCTGTGCCTGGGATTTGTATGCTGCCACAGCTGAGAATTTGCTCTGACCAGGGAGGAGAGTGTGAGGGACCAGGGCGATGAGGGATGTGCTTGTTTCTGTGCAAAAGCAAATAGAAGAGAGTGTCAGAAAGAAGAGGATGAAGAGAAGTGAATGGCAGAAGTCCTCCAACCACTGCAGCTCACATCAGAAGGACAGGGTGGTTTGCTGTAACCAGCCATGATTTGGGGCTCTCTGCCTTGAACTGGCACTTGCCAGATGAAATGTGGCATTTTGTAGTTAAAAAGGAAGGAAAAGCAACCCCATGGTGATGTGGTGGGGAGGTAGGTGCTGAGCTGGGGGGAAAGCGATGCCTGCCCTGGATTTAGCCCCATGTCCTTTCCCCATGCACAAGTCCTGGCCTACCAAGGAGTCTGCAGTCCCATATTGTGAGTGCAGAGACCAGCCATGCAGGGAACAAATCTCATCACTATTGCTGCCAGGAGACCTGGTCTGACTCCTCTACACCCAGGGCACAGCCATGCAACCACAGGGGTGCTGGAAGCTGGGCTAAACCAGGTCCTAGGCTACAGTCCAGCTGGCAATAAAACCACCATCAGAGGCCATTTCCTGATGGCTCCAGCCCAAAGAAGAGTGCTGAGTGAGCAGAGATGTAGGAGACCTGCTGGAGCTGCCATCAGAGGCACACACGTTTCCAGTACCTGTGGGATCCCACCTGGAGCTAAGCCTACAATGGGAGGGCAAGGCCAGCCCAGGCAGCTCCCCCAGAGCCCACAGGATGAACTTGGCCATCGGGACAGTGCCCATCACCAGCAGTGAGCCCGTGGTTACCGTCCTGGTGAATGCCAGGCGGGAGGGAATGCCCTGAGCTGATAGCACCCTGCCCATGAAATGGCACGGCCACTGTTCATTCTGATTAAATTAGAGCCAAAGTAAAGCCCTAATTCTTCTGATTAAAGCTTAGAAGTTAAGCTCTTTGGGCAGGATGCGTGCCTTGCCCTGTGCTCTCCTAAACCACTTTGTCCACTCAATGACAAGACACTAATGATACATTCCTATGTATTTCTTCTCAGGCACACATGATGCTCAGTCCATAGGATGTGTGGTGTTCCTGGGACATCCCACTACTTCTGTCTGAACTGTGGCATGTATTGTAGTCACCTGGCTAGCTTCAGAACTGCTCCAAGGCAAGCAGAGGTCCAGGTCTACCAGGGTTCAGCCTTTAGATGGCTTGGGCTTTTCCCAGAGGAATTGGCCTGGAAGAGACACCCCAGGCTGGAGTGTTATCCAGGTTCTCTCTTCCATTAGGTGCTCTACAAGCATGGGACCAGCCCTGCAGGGGATGGGTATAAGGCATCTAGGGCTACAGGGATGAGTTAGGCTATCAGGGACAGAAGCAGAGTTCATTGTCACTGTTTAACCTCAGTGAAAGGGTGTTTGACTCCAGGGTAGCTCTGTTATCAAGCTCTGACTGAGTGCTCTGCACCTGCATCCTTAGTGCCCCACCTTCCACATACACCCATCTTCTTGCAGGGAAGCTGAGAGGCTTCTGCCTCCAACACCTTGCATGGGGAAGCTGTCCCATCCCTCCTCCTCTGCACCATGGGCAGAGGCACAGCCTGGTGTTGTTTGTCACAGATCAATGCACTTACCCATGTGGAAAAATGTCATTACCACCAGGGCTCGGCTTTTCTTTCCCCTTGAACCGCTCCTGCTGTGCTGGTGAGGGGCTGGCTAATCGCCTCTCATTGCCCTTGGGGATGGCTGCCCCACAGCCTGCCCTGGCTTCCGCAGCCCCAGCATCTCCTCTGCCCAAGAAATGAGTGCTCAGCCAGCAGGCAGGGCCATGGGGCTCTTCCTTACAGCCCCCCTTGATAGCTAAAGAAACGAAGGAGGGGTCATCTAGAAAGAGAGGGATGGAGGGGAAATACAGGAATAACTTGTGCACAAGTTCTGAGCCCCTCACCACAAGAGAGACATTGAAGGGCTGGAGCAGGGCCAGAGAAGGGCAACGGAGCTGGTGCAGGGCCTGGAGCACAAGAGAGATGGGGAATGGCTGAGGGACCTGGGGGGTTTAATGTGGAAAAGAGAAGGCTCAGGGGGGACCTTACTGCTCTCTACACCTGCCTGGAGGATGGAGCCAGGAGGGGCTGGGCTCTGCTCCCAAGGAACAAGGGATGGGACAAGAGGAAACGGCCTCAAGCTGCACCAGGGGAGGTTTAGACTGGATATTGGGAACAATTCCTTCCCCAGAGGGCAGTCAGGCATTGGAACAGGCTGCCCAGGGCAGTGCTGGAATCACCGTCCCTGGAAGTGTTCACACACTGGTGTAGATGAGGCCCTTGGTGACATGGGTCAGTGGTGACAGCAGCAGAGGGAAAGGTACTGCCCAGGTTTTCTGCTGCTGCCTCCCTGTGTTCTCCTCGCAGGAGGCTGAAGAGTGCCTTGGCTGGCTGAGCTCTGCAGGAGCTGCAGGAGGGGTTGCGGAAGGACACTGATAACCAGGCAGCTCTTCCCCAGTGAAACTGGGACCCCTCTAGGTGCTGAGCAAGAACCTTTACTGCCATTGCCAAATAGGAAGAAAATACCTTTATTCCACCTTCAAAATCCAGCAAAACCTCAGCCCAAACACAAAGACTGCAGACAGTGATCCCACAAAGGAGAGTTTTACTTCTTCCTCTTAATCCCTTTCCTCCTTTTTTTCCTCTGAGTGTGACAATTCCAATATTATAAATCCTTATTTGAGGTGATTATGTAACTGTTCATTGTCAGCAACATTCAACCTGTTTGTGTTGGACACTGTGTTCCCTTTTGGCATCAAGATCCACCTTGGCTATGTTTGAGGAGTCCTGTGAAAGCAAAGAGCAGGAGCTGGTAGGAAAGCTGTGCTCAGTTGTAGCTCTGAGTCCTTCCTGCTCAAATCTGTCCTTTACTATAGAAGCAACTTTAATTGTTCACATTTTATCTGTCTTTCTGTCCCCAGATAACGTGATGGCCTTCAAGGATGAGGTGGCCGAGCACATAAGCTTCTACTCATGTGAGAAGGAGGATCCATGCACAGGGCTGTATTTGATGTGTGTTCTGTGGTGTCTATTGGTCCTTTATAATGCCTCTTTGGGACAAGACTGCTTTGGTAAAGAGGCATTTGCTTCTACAATGCCAAGTGGGCTCTGCAAGACAGCCACGTATCAGTGTCCTTAGCTAAAAGACCCTGATTTATGTCTTTGGGAGTCCAGTCCTTGATGGGGGGACCTGTTGGGACCTGTTTGTGTTCAGGAGAGCTGCTCTAGGAAGCACTGTTGAAGGGAAGAGTGAGAGTAGCCTCCTGCATGTGTGGTGTCCTCTGTTTTAATTAGGTTAGCTTCTTGCATGGCAAGTGCTGCCATACCGAGCTGAAAAATCAATACCATATGGTCCAGCACTCAGATAACAAACTTGGAGATTAATTAAAGGAGAAGTAGTTCTGTCAGGTCTCATAGCACAGCGCCTACAATTAGGCATGGCTGAACTGGTTTGCAAACACAAAGGCTACACAGCACCTTAACCCGGAGCTGAGCGGGACCCTCTGCCACTTTGGGGTCGGAATAAGTGAAATCCCCTTTCCCTACCCCCAACAGAGATCTATCACAAATACCAAAATCACCCCCTCATGTGGTTTCCTGGGTTTCTTTCTGTTTGCAGGGCCAGCCGCCTGCTTCCAGCTTCCAGCAGGGAGCAGGGGATGCATTTCCTCTGGGGAGCTTCTCCTTGGCAAAGTGCTGGGGATGAACATGGAGAAGGTGCTGGGTTGGGAGCTGGGAAAGCCAATGGGAGGCAGAGATTCAGGTGTTGTGGCAAGGAGCCATCAGCAGGTGCTTGGAGGAAGAGAGGAGGGCTTGGAGACTGGGGGTGTCAGGGGGGGAAAGAGGGCTGAGAAGTGGAGAAGAGTTAAAATCAACCTTCAAGACAGCAGAGGAGCAGCCAGCTCTGGCTGTTTGCAGCCTGAGTACTTCTCCATCGCTCCTTTACTTCCTGGGATCAGTGGCTTTCAATCCAACCCAGTTGTCCCTGAGCGTTTCTAACACTCTTTGCAGGCACAAGCTGTAGCTGTGGCTCTCAGGGGGGAGGTATGCCCCATTCCCCAGCATGCTGCCAGGGATCTGAGGTCCAACCAAGCCTCGGTTTCCCATGGAAGCAACTGGTGTGTGTGACACAGACTGGGCTATTCGAGGATGGGACACCAGGGTGGGTGCAGAGCAGCAGCAATGGCCATGGACCTGCACTTGGATCCAGGAAGGTTTGGCCCCCAGCTCTGCCCCTGTCCTGCTGCCTGGCCATGGTCCATTCCCATCACCGCTGCATCCAGGCTAAAAGCACAGCAAGCTCCCCAAGCCTCTGCATCTCGATGGCAAATGCTAACGCTGTGGATGGCAGTGGAGATAGTGTGAAAGACTTGGCTGGGCTTTAACTTATTTTCACGTTATGCCAGTATGTGATGGAAGGCCAAACATCTGGATGCAGGAACTGGCAGACAATCTTCCCATCTGGAAGTTAAGAATCTAGGTTCAGGTCAAAATCCATTAATGTCAAACTCTTCCAGGGAGGGTTCATTGTCCTTGGGTTGGGACCTTCATGGGATCAGAAATCCTCACTCTCCCAAATGTACAGAACCCCAAGGGGGTGGTGAAATGTTGGTTTTCCATTGTAAAAGGAAAGCATCTGACTCCATCACTTGGGAAGTTTCATTTCCAGGGTGCTCAGCAGAGTGGGACAATGTCCACCCCTCTTTGGGGAGATGCTGATTGAACGAATGTGGCAGCTATTGTGTCTGCTTGGGAGCCTCACAGCCGTTTTGCTTCTGCTGATAGTCTCTTTTCTTTTCCGCTTTAATGAGTGTTTCTCTAATTGACTTGATGATTTCTGTTTAATTAGCACATTTTGGAGGAATGATCAAAAAATGATAAGATAAAGTAATCAGACAAGCATAGTGCGGAGGAATAATAGCTCCTTTGTGGGGCTAATTGGAGTGGACAGTCCATCGGCTAGTTTGGGGCAGTTGGATATTCCCAGCCGAGCTGTGCCGTGTGCCCGGGACTTCCAAGCACCCACATAGATAGACTCAGCTCTGGTCATCGTTTCAATCAGCTGTAATGAGCTGTGAATGAGCCCCTAGGAGAGCAGGGTCCCATCCCTGGGTTTGCCCAGGACCTACCAGCATCCCCAGGGAGGGCTGTGTCCCTGCTCATGGAGCCTGCAAAGGACAGGAGGGGGTTGTCCATGGGGATGTGAGATAGGCAGGTAAACAGGGCTAGAGAACAACAAGAAAGTGGAGGAGAAGGAGAAAGCACCAGTGGAAGGAGCAGCCAGAAAACAGAGTTAGAGCTCATCCCTGACTGATTGGATTTCTTCCTGAATACCCTGTCCCTTACGTTCCCATATATCACCTAATGGTTTAAGCCTCTGGGCAAACCCCAGTCTCCTCTCTAGGAGGGTTTTCCATGGGCTACATCCCCTATAGCTCCTGGAGGTGCACGGGGTGAGCTTTGCTTGCCCACTGCTTGCCAGTCATGCAGCAGTGGAGGCTGTAGGTGCAGCACCTTGCTGGTCCCTGGTTTTGCCCTGGCATTAATGAGGGGCTGTGCTGCAGGCACTGTGACAGCTGCTGCGTGCGGCACTTCCCAGTGCTTTGATTAAATCTGCAACACTCCAGATGTGAGCGGCCGGAGCATCGATCGGCACAGGGGCTGCTCTTAAACTGCGACTGCTCTTCTGGCTTTAATCAAAGGCAGATGCCTTAAGACAGAAATCTGTGCGGGGGAATTAGGAGGGATGTCTCTGGGGCGTGTGGAGTGGGACATGGAAAGGCACACACCAAATTAGGGTGGCCCATGCACTTGCAGTCAGCTCGCTGGCGATGCTACAGCACTAAGCAGTGTGTGGCCAACTGTGGCTGTGCTCACCCTGTACACCCTTTCCTTCAGCCGTGTAAAGTCCAGCTCGACACAAAGCACTTCCCATAGGCTGGCAGTGCTGGGAGCACAGGTTTCCTCATGCCTTTAACCTGGCCATGCTGTCTGGCCATGCAAACCCATCACCCCAGAATGGGGGTATTTGGCCATTGTATCTATCTCCTAACTGGCCAGGAGCACACACACATAATCCAACACTCAGCCCTGAGAAAAGTCCCATTGCCTGCACTGAAAGGAAGAAATCCACCTGGAACTCAGAGGCTGGGATTTAGCCTTGTGAGATAGGGATATGCCTCACTGCACACACACACAGCCCTTGGCTGCCTCCTCTAGTGATGGGCTGTTCCTCAGTTCCTTATCACGGTGTGCCACAGGCAGCCTTTTCACAAGCCCCATCCCTGTGTTCCCAGGAGGACATGGAAGGGGCAAGAGAAAAGCCCTTTTCCTTCTGTCCATGAGGGCCGGGACCTTCCCCCTCATTGTATCCCTGTTGTATCACTGCACCCCACTCCTGGGCCACCCTACACCCAATGCAGGGTCCACCCCAGCCACAAGCAGCTTCCCTGCAGAGCAGGCACTCAAGGGATGTGGTTTTAACATCATTCCTGGGGACCAGGCTCCTGCTTGCTCCTGTACCAGGAGCTGATGTGGCACAGAGAAGCAGGGAGCCCTGGGCAGTGACTTCTGGTGCAGGTTCAATGGGTGGGAGCCTTTTCCACCCTGAGCTGCCTGAAACTGTCAGATGGTCCTTTATTATTGACCTGATTCATATCTAAACCAGGGAGGTGAAAGCTGTCTTATCCCATTACTAATCCCCTAAACCAGGCCCTTCGATACCTTCTCCTTGCTACCCCCTGGTTGTTGCTACAGCAGGTGGTTGCGAGGCAAGTGTACATCCTTCTGGGGTTTTCCCAAGCTTCATATCCCTGCAAAGATGGGGTCCCAAAACCCCACCAGCCACTGATGGGCTCAGAACCCATCATTGGCTGAAGAGGATCTGCCAAAATACAGCATCTATTTCTAGACCCCTAAGGATGCACCAGGCTTGTCCCCAGTGCCTGAAGGGAACAGCCCCAGGTACCCACCCCAGCCTGTGTGCCCTCATGATGCACCCCATAGGGTGCTGCAGGGCATGGAGGGTGTTTGAGGTGTCACTGGAGCAGCCATGGGGACACCTCAGGGACTGTTCCACCTCCCTGTGCCCCAGTCCTGCCCAGTGCAGGGGACAGGAGTGCTCCAGCATCAGCCATGGGTAGCGCCCATGCCTGGGACACCAGGGCCAGGGTGCTGTAGCCTCTGATCGCCATGGCTGGAGCCCTTGTGAAGGACTTGGGTGCTGTGGGGGGGGTGAACCCCAGGGAAATTAGAGCAAGGGGCAATGTTTGATGTTCTGCTCTTTAAGAGATTAATAATCTTCCAGCATTGGAGAATCAGCTGAAAATCTTCCCTGGAAAATAATGAGCAGAGAAACATTTACTGATTAGTCTAATCCCAGCTAATCCTATTGGATGAGCATATATCAAGATATCCTTTAACTGATTTATTGTCCAAAGGGCCGGTGGAGATGCCCCTCTCTGGTGGTGGCAGCAGGTATGTCCTCTCACCATATCCCACATCCCTGGTCCCCTCCAGCCCCAGCCACAGTGCTGTATCCAGGCCACCTCCAGATTTAATCGCTCCTTCCATTCGGCATCTATCGGCTTTCTCTTGGGTTTGAGCTTTTATGTTTCATAAACTGATTAGGAGCAATTATAGTGGCTTTATCCCCAAACTTTCCAAATGCCTAGGCCATATGCATATTTAAGGCTTCATCATCTCTCCCAACAGCTCAGCCCGAACATAAACTGCTGAAATCAAGCTGATTCTGGGACAAACATCAAAAATTAGGGGTTTATCCACTAATGTCTGTGTGGAACAGGAAATTTGTTGTGGGTGGTGGCCGGATTATGGCTTCTAATTACTGCAGCAGTGCCGATCCTCACTGCCCAGCAGTGAAAGTCTCCGATTCCAGCAAAACTGTGGCAAAACCCCTCTGGAGGAGTGAAGGTGCCCAAGGGGATGCCCTGTCCTGGGACTGAGTGACAGCCTTGGTCGGGATGCCCTCAGCATCCCTGCATCCCAAAGCACATGGGCGATGGCTTTGGGAATGGTACCCCCCCAACCTGGTGAGGGTTGGTGAGGGTCTGTCCCCCCCCCGGCAGCCCCAGCGCCGGCCACGGCAATTATCCTAAATGAAAGTTATTGTTCTGCTAATCCCGGGAACAGCTTGCGAGGGGAGATTTGGGTCTTCCTTTAATAACGCAAAGTTAATGCGGAGTCCCCTTGTAATTATCTTTATCAGAAGGACCCTCGCTTAATCTGACCGTCCAGTGAAGGCCCGGATCAGGCAGCCCGTGTAAGCCGGTTGTAAATCATTTTCCATCACCAGATGAAGGGAAGGGTGGAATAAATTGCAGCCCAGGTGCAAGAATCTGGGAGCTAAAGGGAGGACAGGGGCCAAGACACCTGGAGATGGCCCTGTCCCCATTAGCAGGACACTTGAGGTCAGGGAGGGTCCTGTCCCACAGCCCCTGGCCATCCCTGTCCCTGTCCCCATCCCTGGGGTGCTCAGTGGAGGGACAGTGGCCAGGTAGGATGCCCCGTCTGGGATGTGGAGCTGAGGACCCATAGGGTGGGTTGGGAGCCCTGAAAGAGGGGACACGGGGACATAACGGGGGGTCCTGGGAGCAGAAACGGGGGGGATTTGGGTGACCGGGAGCTGGGAAGGGGGGGGCTGAGGGGGACCGAAGGAAGGGACCGGGGGACGGGATGGGCAGGCCCGGGGGGCGGGGGCTGTGGGGAGCGGAGGGAGGGACGGCGCGGGGGATGGGACCGGGAGCCGTTAATCTGGGGATTGGGAGCGCTCCCCCCGCTCCTCCCGCCGCCCCGGGGCGGGATTGGAGACGGGGCCGGCGGCGGGACCATAAAAAGGGCTGCGGGCGGCGGTGCCCGCTCCGGGCCGGGCCAGGAGGCGGCGATGCCAGGGCGGGCGGAGCCGTCGGGGGGACGCGCGGCGGCGGCGGGGCCCGAACCGGTGTCCGCACCGGTGGTACCGGCAGCGCGACCGGGCGGAGCGGGGCTGCGGACCAAGGGCTTCGCCATCACCGACCTGCTGGGGCTGGAGGCAGAGCTGCAGCCGCCCCCGGGGCCGCTCCCCGCCGCTGGCTACGAGGGCAGCGGGGCCCTGGGGCTGGGGCTGGGGCTGCTGTGCGGGCTGGGGGCGCCCGGAGCCCCCCGCCTGCTGCCGGCCCCGCTGCCGCTGCTGCCTGCCCGCGGCCCCCGCCCGGCCCCGGGGCCGCCGCCCGGCGCCCGACGGCACAAGGAGAACATCTCCGGTGAGCGGGGCCGGGGGGGTCGCGCACGGGGACCGAGGGACGGAGCCGCTGCCCCGGGCATCCCGGGATGCCGATACCAGTGCCGGGTGCTGGGGTGGGGGGACGGGGAGCCCCGGCCCCGCTCTCCATCCGTGTTTTGGGAGCTGGGTTCTGTCCCCCTGCTCCCGACGGGAATGTGACTCTTCCCCTCCTGCATGCTGCTGCCAGATGAGGACAGCCTGTGCGGGGACGGCAGCGAGCTGAAGATGTCCACAGCCCAGATCAAGAGGAAGAAACGCCGGCACAGGTAGAGCTGTCCCTGTCCGCACCTCCCCGCTGCTGCCACCAGCCTCCCTCTGGTCCCCTGGCTGGGGCAGTGGATGGTATAGAACTACAGAATGGTTCGGGTTGGAAGGGACCTGAAAGATCGTTTGTGTCCCCAGAGGAGGAAAGAGAAGGGCTGCAAATGAGGGGGGGGGGGGGGGGGGGGGATTCTCAGGATGAAAATCATATTTGTGGTGCTCCTGTGGATCTGCTTGGATTCAGAGGAGGCCACAAAGATGCTCTGAGGGCTGGAGCAGCTCTGCTCTGGAGCCAGGCTGAGAGAGCTGGGCTGGTTCAGCCTGGGGAAGAGAAGGCTCCTGAAGGGGAGAACTTAGAGCAGCTCCAGTGCCTAAAGGGGTGACAAGAAATCTGGAGAGGGGCTTTTGACAAGGGCCTGTAGGGACAGGACAAGGGGGAATGGCTTTAACCTGACAGAGGGGAGATTGAGATGAGACATTGGGAAGAAATTCTTCCCTGTGAGGGTGCTGAGGCCCTGGCACAGGGTGCCCAGAGAAGCTGTGGCTGCCCCATCCCTGGCAGTGTTCAAGGCCAAGTTGGCCCAGTCTGTGAGTCTATAAAGCTCCAGCGGGAAGGGGGCTGCAGTCAGGTCTGACCCGTGTCACAAGGTGCTCTCTCCTCTCGGCAGGACGGTGTTCACAGCTCACCAGCTGGAGGAGCTGGAGAAGGCTTTCAATGAAGCTCACTACCCTGATGTCTATGCCCGGGAGATGCTGGCTGTGAAGACGGAGCTGCCAGAGGACAGGATACAGGTAGATGGCTGCAATGATTTTCTCTCCTTCATTGGGGTCCATTGGCTGTCTCTTCCCCTTGGCCAGAGTGCAGGTGGTGGGAAAGTGGCAGCACTGAGATGCTGCAGGGCACTGGGGGGAGACTCAGCTTCCACCCCCGGCACTGAACAGGCTTCAAATGGAAATGCAGACCGAGGGGACTGGTTGGACTTGATGAGCTTAAAGGTCTCTTCCAACTTGGTTGGTTCAATGGTTCTATGACTGAGCTGTCCCCAGCAGCTGATCACTGCAGCAGCTCGGCTCTGTCCTCCAGAGACCCAACTCAAGCAGGAGCTGGGAGTGATTCAGGAGCCAAGCTGTGTCCCATTGACTTTCTCATTAGCTTATCCTTTGAGGGGGGACACATGGCATTTTAGGGCCTGATCCCTGGCAGTGTTCAAGGCCAGGTTGGACACAGGGGCTTGGAGCAACCTGCTCTAGTGGAAGGTGTCCCTGCTCGTGGCAGAGGGTTGGAACTGGATGAGCTTTAAGGTCTCTTCCAACCCAAACCCATCCGGGATTCTAAGACCCTGTCCCACTGAGGAGCGGCTTGTTGGCTTAAGAGCTGGGGGTGGTCTGGGGAGCAGCTATGCTGGATCTGCATCCCTTGAGCCTTCAAACGCAGGAAGGGGGTGAGCAGAGGGACCTGAGCATCCTCTGTCATTGTCACTCACTGCATTAGGGCCCCATTTCCTGTAGAGGATGGAAGCAGCAGAGGGGCCCGGCGGGCAGGCGGAGCATAGGGTGGCTTTGGCTGGGATCACCCTCCTGTGCCACGATCAGCCTCGTGTAACATGTGCTCCCTCTCCCCCCCTTCTCCCCTCTGTCACTGACACCCACGTGTGTGCCCTCCCTCAATCCCCCCCCACTGCTGCCACCTGCACGTCCACGCTCTGCACACCCAAACCCTTCCATGCACCCCCATGGCTGCCCCTTTGCCTTGGACACACGTCCCCCCTGATGCCACGGGGCTGTCTCCTCCCAATCCCACCCCTCCGTGCTCTCCTGGCTGTTACCCCTGAAGGTTTGGTTTCAGAACCGAAGAGCCAAGTGGCGGAAGAGGGAGAAGTGCTGGGGACGGAGCAGTGTGATGGCCGAGTATGGCCTCTATGGGGCCATGGTGAGACACTCCATCCCTCTGCCCGAGTCCATCATCAACTCTGCCAAGAGCGGGCTGGTGGGATCCTGCGCCCCATGGCTGCTGGGTAAGTGGGAGCTTGGGGCTGGAAGGGTTGTGGGGGAGCTGCAGAGTGAGTGGCTCTTCCTCTTCCACATGGCCATCCTTGTCTGTTCCCAGAAATGAACAGGGTCTCAGCCATGAGCTGTGCACAGGGGGATGAGAACCTTGGCTTTTCTACTCCCTCCTTGCAAAGAAGAGCTGGGAAAGGGAAAACCTTTTCCTGCAGGGTCAGAGAGGTGCCTGCATGTGATGGGTATCGCTGTCTAGTGCTAGCAGCCAGTGTGGGAATCAAAACCATAGAACCATAGAATTGGCTAGGTTAGAAAAGTCCCTTCAAGCTCAGCCAGTCCAACCATTCCCCAGCACTGCCAAGGCCACCACTAACCCATGGCACTGAGGGCCTCATCTACACAGTGTGTGAACACTTCCAGGGATGGTGACTCCAGCACTGCCCTGGGCAGCCTGTTCCAATGCCTGACTGCCCTTTGGGGAAGGAATTGTTCCCAATATCCAGCCTAAACCTCCCCTGGTGCAGCTTGAGGCCGTTTCCTCTTGTCCTGTCACTTGTTCCTTGGGAGCAGAGCCCAGCCCCTCCTGGCTCCATCCTCCTTTCAGGCAGGTGTAGAGAGCAGTAAGGTCCCCCCTGAGCCTTCTCTTCTCCACACTAAACCCCCCCCGGGTCCCTCAGCCATTCCCCATCTCTCTTGTGCTCCAGACCCTGCACCAGCTCCGTTGCCCTTCTCTGGCCCCACTCTAGCCCCTCAATGTCTCTCTTGTGGTGAGGGGCCCCGAAGTGGACAGATTTGAGGTGTGAATGGGAGTTGCAGGGTGCCTAGGAAGTCATCGGCCTCCCCCCAAACTGAGCAGAGTGCTACCTGAGTGCTCCCCTCTGCTCATACACAGCCCTGTACTGAGGAGGCACCTGAACTCCATGCTGGGACAGGCTGTCACAGCAACCCTCTCCCTGGAGGTCTTCCCCACTGCAGGGCAGGTACAGACCAACTCTGTCACAAGCCATGCTTGGGGGCTGCAAGAGAGCAGGCTCCAGGGCTCCGGGTCAGGAAAGGCTGGTAGCCAGCATGAGTTTTCCTTTGGGATGCAAACGGGAGCTGAAGGAAGCAGTAGGAGGTGGTGCTGAGCAGTCAGAAGCAACCAGCCCCCGTGGCTTTGCTCTCTCCTCTGCAAGGCATGCACAAGAAGTCCATGGAGGTGAGCAGGAAGGCGGAGAGCCAGGAGAAGCTGGCAGATGGCTGGCGAGCGGAGCAGCAGGAGGAGGAGGAACTCAAAGGGAAGCAGGCCAGTTCCCAGAGGGGCTCTGACAAGCTTGGCCCAGCAAAGGATTCGGAGGACACAGCCATCGACCTCTCCAGGACAGCCAAGCACGAGAAGAGGGGTGTGCTGAGGCAGTGCATCAATGGGGACCCCCCCACGGAGCTGAGCAGCAGGGACCACTGACCAGCTCCCTGCTGAGATAAGAATATTTATTGATTTATTGCTATATATATATTTTTTTCCTTAAATAATTGAACTTTTCTCTGCATTCAGGGCATTTCAAAACTGGGCACACACATCCTTGTCCCCTCACGTTGTCCCGGAGCCAGGGTGGAGGGTGGGAGAGGTGTCCTAATGGGACCAGGAGCAGTGTGGAAATGAGAGCACGTTGTGGTCAGCATGGACCACGGCCAGGGATGAGCTGCTCTTCCCTTCTGGGCTCCAACCACTTCCCGGCTAGCCGGGAGCACAAGGAGCAGCAATGCAATAGGAGCAGCTCCAACACACGGGTGCAAAGGTGGTGCAGGAGGTGACAGACACCTTTTCCAAGCCTTCCCACCGTGTGGAAGTTGCTCTGAACACCAGCTCTTCCCTCTCCAGGAGCAGCAGGTTTGAAACACGGTTGGGCTCATCCTCAAGCTGGTGTAACCTGACAGGCGCTCCGGTTCCTCCCTGCTGAGGCTCTGCCTGCCAATGCAGCCTTACCACTGGATTTACACTGTGTGACCTCCTTAACTCGTACCTGGGAGAAGGGGGTGAAGACCTTCTTGCTTATGCAATGATTTTTGTACACTCTTGAATGTTTCCTGCCACACTATGCAGCACAGAACAGACCTGTGGAAAACCAAGCCATAGAACCCGGAGCACTTCAACAGTTATGTGAATTGACATAGGAAGATGTTTTGTAATTGTCTGTACAAGGTGTTAATGTCAGAGCTGTTTCTTGGTCGTCCTCTATTTATGTCTAAAAGCACTTTAGTGATCTGGATTTTTGAATGTGGCTCTTCCTGTTTTGTCCACTGCTTATTTATTACACATCCATAAATAAAATCGTGGTGTCTCTTTGGTTTTCATGCTCTGCCTTGTAGTTTGTACCCTCCTTTGGCACATCTCGTGATGGCTGCCAGATCCTCCATAGCCTTGTACGTTGGGTGGGAGGGCTCTGCCGAGGCAGTGTCATTATTCCAAGGGGACAGAGGTCTGGTGCAGTGGCCTGCACATGCCAGAAGGTGATTGATGTGTGCCAAAGAGCCAGCCCACAGCTGATGGGTTGTGAGATGGTCTGAAATGGAGCACTCAGCCAGCCTCTAAGGGAAGTCACCAGGAGAAAGTTGTTCCATTGTCCCAGGGGTTGTGGAAGTTTGACAGGCTGAGAGAGCTGGGCTGGGTCAGTCTGGAGAAGGTTCCTTAAGGGGAGACCTTAGAGCAGCTCCAGTGCCTAAAAGGGTGACAAGAAATCTGGAGAGGGGCTTTGGACAAGGGCCTGTAGGGACAGGACAAGGGGAAATGGCTTTAACCTGACAGAGGGGAGACTGAGATGAGACATTAGGAAGAAATTCTTGCCTGTGAGGGTGCTGAGGCCCTGGCACAGGGTGCCCAGAGAAGCTGTGGCTGCCCCATCCCTGGCAGTGTTCAAGGCCAGGTTGGACACAGGGCTTGGAACAACCTGCTCTAGCAGAAGGTGTCCCTGCCTGTGCAGAGGTTGGAACTGGATGAGCTTTGAGGTCCCTTCCAACCCAAACCACTCTGTGAGTCTATGAAAATCCTCCTCAATATAGCTCAAATGTGAGGTTTTTCACTGTTGTGTTTGCTGCCCTGCTGGCAGAAAAGGTGCTTTCCCTCTGGAGTGTCTGTGCAGTGCTCTCCTGCTCCTCTTCCTGCTGCTCCTGCTGCTTTGAGGGGTGCAGAGTTGGACCCCTCATCTCTTGTGGTTAATACAAGCAGCAGCTGCTCACTCACTCGGCTAGGTGACTGCATGGTGGGACATACTGTTGGAGCAGCTGTGTGGCCCCAACCACACAAGCACTCCCAGTGAGGCACAGGGGTGTCGTGGCCATCCAGCTCTGCTGGGTCCTCATCTCACGGCTGGGCTGAACTGGCCCATGCCAGTACCATGACAGCTCTCCTGGAACACCTCCAGTCTCATCTGTCGCCAAAGCATCACGGAAAATGATCCAGAGGTTTTATTAAAACCTCAGTAATTCCCATTTGGAAAGTTTCCTAATCCATCTCAGGGGTGTGTGGCCATGTAGGGATGCTGTCACCTGTCCCCACCTTTGCTGCTGGGGTCAGCTCCTTGCAGACAGCCTGTGCTGGGCAGGGGGACAGCAGTGGGATGCTGCCTCGGGAGAGCATCTGCACATCTGCCTTTTCCTGCCTCTTCCTTCCTCTGTTGGGCTCTTGCTGGGCAGGAGGGAACATCTGCATGGCAAATACAAGCTTTGCAGCAAAAACATGTTTGACGGGGGGGTCATGGGGAGCGTGGTTCAGGAAAGGACCAGCCAGGGCTTATTGCAGCAGCAATTAGGCTCACTGAGAGCCGAGACTTAGCACATTGGAGGCCTAATCCTGCCTGAGCAGCATCTGCAAACCTTCTATTTGGGCTGTGCCCTGCTGGCACTGGGTGCCTGCAATCATTCGTTCTTGCTGTGCCCGTGTGCAGATGGCCTGGCTCTTTGCCTTGATGCTGGGTGCAGTGCTTTGGGAGGGAGCGTGTCCCCACAACTGCTATGAGGGGAAACCCCAGCAGGTGAAGACAACTCTCCTGGTGGGCTCCAGATCTCACCTTGTGTGTTGTTGTTTCAGGTTTGATCCATGCTGGGATGAGTGGCAGTCAAACCAGTGCCAGCTCAGGCCATGGACAGTCACAGTGTGACTTACGGCAATGGCTGCTGCTTGTGCACATCTTCCTGGCTGCATTGGGGCTGCCCATGTGAGGCTTGAGAGTCCCTCACACACAAAGGCTGGGTTTGCTCAGGGAGATCTCTTCAGTGGGGCTTGGGGAGCAGGAGCTGGTAACATGAAAGCCTCACTTCATCTGGGCTGCCACTCACCTCAGCACATCCAGATCTTTCCATAGCGCTAGCCAGGGGCTCCAGACAACCACTGAGGAAGAGGAAAGGGAAAAGGGAATAAAATGATATAATTTTGGCATCTCTCGGCTTCTTACGGGATTGGAGGCTGTCTGTCAAGCATGCACGTTTGGGGGCTGCAGGGAGGCAGTGGCATCTGCATGGTGCCATTTCTGTACAGCTTAGTGATATCAATGCTAACCATCATTCTGCACATCCTCCCAAGCCACCGGATGGATTTTCAGACTGGGAGGCTAGGAAGTACAGTCTGAAGTTATAGTGGCTGCCCCATCCCCGGCAGTGTTCAAGGCCAGGTTGGACCTGGCTTGGAGCAACCTGCTCTAGTGGAAGGTGTCCCTGCCTGTGGCAGGGGTTGGAAGCGGATGAACTCTAAGGTCCCTTCCAACCCAAAGCAGTCTGGGATTCTGTGATTCTATAGTATAACTACATAGGAGTACAAACGTTTTGGAAGTGCTCCCTCGTGTGGAGCTCTGGGTGATAGGACACCATTGGAAGCTGGAAGGTCCCAGAAGTAACCAGCGTCCTCGCTCCTTCCCCTCAGCCCAACAGATCCCTGTCTACTGCCGAATGAGCCTAGACCCCTGTCTGGATGCCGAATTAAAGGATCCCATGGGGGTCTGTTTCCCATTAATTGCTGTTTGGATCACCAGCAGGCACTTGGTAAAGGAGCAGCCCCTTCCCCAGAGCAAGCTGGGGGCACAGGCACTGATGAGAGGCCCCAGCTTGCTCAAGCCTGCTCCTTCCCAAGGGTACTGTTAAGGAAGGTTCTTTGCCCTGTGTTTCACCCAACAGTAATTTAACAACTGACTGGTACAGGAATACAGGTGGGTGTGAGTGCCTATGGGATGGGACCCAGAACACAGACATCCCTGGGTCTTTATACCCTTACAGTCTGTGCACTGACCACCAGGCACTGCTGACGTGTCTTGCACACCCCTCACGGTTCCATGGGGAATTTTGGTCTGGGGTCTCCTGGTCTATCCCCAAGTTCTTTCATGGCCTTGAGGTGAGCTGTAGATTTCTTCTGATCTCTCTGGCTGTTGCTCCTTGCTAGGGATGCATTGCCTCTATCTTCCAATAGGCATTAGCCTTGAGCCTTTTGTTTACGGAACCAAGCACAGAGCGTTGCAGCCTAAGGCTCCAGCAGCTTCAGTTTCCCTTCAGTTTCTCATGCTCAGCTACTACATAAGCTAGGCCAACCCGTGGTCAAAAGACTTCCGTTAAAGGAGTTCAGTGAACAGTGAACAGCTCAGCATGGCACCGACACAACCACACTCTTAGGAACCAAGTACACGTGTGCAGCCCACAAACCCTCACCCCGTTGGCACTGGTGCTGCTGACCAGTTCTGCTCTGGGTACCTGCCATTCCCCCTTTATTCCATGTGCTGCCGGTGCGGGACTCGGGGAGGGCAGCAAAGGCCTCTCTTGCCTTTCTGGCTCCATCCCGACCCTCCACAGCCGTGAGCCAAGAGGTAACCGTGGGGTGCAGCCGGGAGTGCTGGGGCTCACCCTGAAGGAGGTGCTGGGGGACGACAGCGACTGCCCACGGCACACAGCGCTGGAGGGGCAGTCCTCGGAGCAGGGACACTCGGAGCGGCTCTTGCCCAGCCCCGGCCCTGTGCCGCGGGGCGGAGCCGCATCAGTGCCGCTCGGCGCCTGCTCCGTGTCCCTGACCCTCGGAGCCGCTCCTCCCCACGGCCCGATGGCGGTGGCTGTGCTGCGGCCGCTGGACGCGCCGCCGGCGGAGCTGGCTCCGGTGACGGCTCTGCTGCTGGCTCCTCCGGCGCTGTGCGCGGCGCTCCGCGGCCGGGCCGGGGGCCTGGTGCTGGCGGTGCGGCCTGCGGGGCGCGGCGGGGCGCAGCCCGTGCTGCTGAGCGCCGTGGCGGTGGAGGCGGGCGGGCGGCGCGGCGCCGAGCTGTGGCTGCGGGGGGCCGTGCTGCGGCGGCTGGGGCTGGCGGCCGGGCTGCGGGTGGCGGTGTGGCCGGTGCGGCGCCCACCGGCGCTGGCCTGGGTGCTGCTGGGGGGAGCGGCGGGGAGGGCGGCGGGCGGCGCGGTGCTGGCGCGGCGGGGGGAGGCACTACCGGGGCCGGGACCGGGCCCGGGCCCGCTGGTGCTGGAGGCGAGGCCGGCGCTGCAGGGGTTGCTGGGCAACAACACACGCACCGCGCTCGCCCCTCCGCCGGCGCCGCGGGAGCACCATGGCGCCCCCTGCCGGTGCCCCGCCGCGCCGCCCCTCGTGTCCCGGTTCGCCGGCGGCGCTGCGGCGGCTGCGCGGCTGCGGGCGGCCCCCGGCGGAGCGGCGGGAGGCGGCGGCGGCGCGGAGGTGTGGGTGAGCCGGAGGGGGCTGCTGGCGCTCGGCCTCTTCCAGGGGGAGTGGGTGCGGGTGGGCGCAGACGGAGCGGCCCGAGAGCACCTGGCGGCGCTGCTGGCCCGGCCCCCGCCGTGGGAGTACCCGAGGGCCGCCCGCCGACGGCTCGGGGACGGCGCCGCGCTCATGGCCCCCGCGCTGGCCTTCAACATGGGCTGCGAGCCCAGTGCCCCCGCGCAGCTCCGCCTGACGGTGAGGCTCGGCCGGGGAAGGGACGGGCGGGGCGGGGCACGGTGGCAGGGGCTCACCCTGCGGCCTTTCCCCGCCGCAGAGGTACGAAAGGTGCAGCGGCACCGACGGGGCGGGCAGCAGGTCCGTGCTGGCAGTGCCGCCATTCGCCAAGGAGCTGCACCTACAGATCGTCTGCTCGCCCGCGTACAGCGCACGGGGAGGGTATGACCGTGTCCTCTACAAGCACTTCAGAACACCCCGGTGAGCTGCGGCGGGACACGCGTGTCCTTTAGTGCATGAAGGGGTGCGAGATAGATGGAGAGGGGATTTTGACAAGGGCCTGTAGGGACAGGACAAGGGGGAATGGCTTTAACGTGACAGAGGGGAGACTGAGATGGGACATTAGGAAGAAATTCTTCCCTGTGAGGGTGCTGAGGCCCTGGCACAGGGTGCCCAGAGAAGCTGTGGCTGCCTCATCCCTGGCAGTGTTCAAGGCCAGGTTGGACACAGGGGCTTGGAGCAAACTGCTCTAGTGGAAGGTGTCCCTGCCTGTGGCAGGGGTTGGAACTGGATGAGCTTTAAGGTCCCTTCCAACCCAAACCAGTCTGGGATTCTATGAAAACTTGCTAATGCTTTAAGATTTAAAGTCTTCACTTGCAGATAATAAAGTGATTTTTAGCTCTAGTTACTCTACAAGCTCAGCAGCATAGTCAAGAACAGGTTAGAAAGTAAGAGACTGCAGAGAAGTTTATGGTATGTGGGATAGGGGCTTCTTTCATTGGTGACAATCCTTGTGTTTTCTGTAGGCTTGTCCAGGAGGGAGACATCCTGTGTGTTCCAACGTTTGGCTGTGCTGAGTTTCTAGAAGTAAATGCAGACAAATTCCTAAGGTAGGTGGCAACAAACTGTGGCTCTATTACGTGGGTACTGCAAGAGAAAAGACACTGTTCTGTTGTTGAGGCTCTCGAAACAAGACATTCATTCCATTCTGATCTGTCCCTGGAGTTTAGTTTATGTGCCCTTCACTTTAGGGGGAAGAGGGGAAGGTTGTTATTGGATTATGGGGAGCTGCAGCGAAGAGGGAAGCCTCCGTCAGCTCACTCATATAGTCATGGAGGGAAGAAAGGGAAAACCAGAGAAACTGATGGGAGAAAGGAATGAAGTGGGAGGGGTGGCCTTGGCACAGCCTGTGCTACTTGGAAGCCAAGGGGAATGGGCTTGTCAGCGTGTGACAAACACGAGGTGTGAATATCGACCCTTACATTTCATGTTAGGTTAGGTTTCTGTCATCAGTTCTGCCTTGGTTGGCTCAGGTGGCTTTGCTGCAGTCCTGTGCTAAACAAGAGTCAGAGGAGGGCTGCTTGCAGCAGGATTTGGGTGGTGGCAATGGGAATGCTACAGCTGAGGGAGCTGCCACAGGCAGCTGAGGGGTGCGATGCAAGGAACTGCCTAGAGCTTTTCCTGCAGGATACACCAGCAGCTGCTCGGCTCCACTATGTGCTTTGAAATAGGATAGTTTATAGCACTACTACGGTGACTGTTCCCTAGGCTCTTCTTGAAGGGAGGCAGGACTACAGGAGGCACAAGTCTTCTGTCTGGGGAAGTTTCCATTCCCTATTGGCCAGGTAGAAACCAGCAGAGCTTATGGGACCTAAAGAGCTCGGAACTGTATTGGTGTGCAAGTGGTGCTCCATTCAGAGGATGGAGAAATCCCTGGAGGAGACCTCTGCAGATCCCTTGGTCTGTCCAATGGGATAGCAGTGTGTCCAGGGCAGAATGCTTGTAAGGCTCTCATGGTACTTGGGTGAGTCGCAGTCTGGAGCCTCAAGGACTCTGTGCTGTCAGATTTTATACACTGCAGGTGAATGTCTGTGGAGTTGTAGTGAAGGAAAGGAAAGGGAATGTCCTGAGCTCTTAGATGCAATACAGATGTACTTGTAGGCTGAAGCCACCAGCAGGAGCTGCTGACAGCCCTGTTGCTGTCTGGCCAGACAGCTCAGTGGGGTCTGTAAAGGATCCATGTGGGTCCTGGGAGAGGGCAAGGGTATCTTTGTTACCTGAGCCTTTTGGCTGCCTTGCTGACAAATGTATTGTTCCTGCCTTTGGGATCTAGAGCCAGCAATTTAGATGGCTTCATTTTTCTCTCAGGTGGCCAGAGCTTTACTTCAAAGTGAGGAAGATTGTAGGCATGGTGGAAGGCGAGCAGTCTGAGGGTTACCTGGTGGACACTCAGAACACTTCTCTCTATCTGGTAAGATGGCAGTGCAGAGCAGGGAGATCTGAGGCTGAGGTTGCACTATGGATGATGATAAAGGTGCCTCTGGAGGCTTGTGCCTCCTGCCATTGGAAAATGGCATTTTCCGGGCATACTTGGTCACTTGATACCTGTCTGTGCTATCTCCCCTTCTCACAGGTGGGCTCAACAACCAGCGCTGTCCCATCTGCCCCAGCCTATAACAACCATGAGTTCTGGAGCAGCTTGTCTCCCGCTGGACTCTCGGATGTTGTGAAGCAGCTCTGTGATGCTCTTCGGCCTCACCTGGGCAATCGGTGAGTCAGAATTCCTTCTGGCAAAGCCTCAGGAGAGCTGGGATGCTGTTGGTCACCGGGAGAGCTCCCTCTGTGTTACAGGGCAAGTGTGCTGAGCGGGGCCAGCAGCGTTCTCCTCTCGGGGCCGAGCGGCAGTGGGAAGCTGATGGCTGTCAGAGCTGTGTGTAGCTGCCTCAACCTCCACCTCTTCAAGGTAATTTCTCCTCTGGTCAGTTCGTGAGTGGATCACAACAGACATGGAAATGTTCTGTGAGTTATCCATGCCAACACTCCTGCTGCAGCCCTGGCATGAGCCTACCCAGAACCTGCTCCCATGTGCACATAATGCAGAAGGAGATTGAGTGTGCTGAGTTTAGCAGCTTGCTCTGGAATGGATTAGGATTGATAGTGACATTGTTCTCCTTAACTGCTGTTTTCTATCCAAGTAAAGGCAGAACAGTGGGTCAAGGGGGAAGCTTGACCAGCTTCTGGGCACAATCCTTAGAGGTGCTGAGCCCTTCAGCAGGTGTGCTGTAGCTCTTGGGATCTAGTACAAGCTCACAGAACCTTTACCGTGCCTTCAGATACATGTATAGGACGTGTTCAGGAGCCCTGTGGCACATGGCCTCATGTTTTAGTCTAATAAGCAAGGCTGTAGCTCTGGTTTTGGCCTTGCGTGCTGCTTCTAAAGACCAACACTCTTAGTATTGAAGCCAGGGGTATTTGCTGTCAATCTTATTGTCCTAGCCCAGCTTTTGCACTCTCCCCTTCTTTTCTCACTTACTGCAATGCTTACATTACCATTCCACCTTCTCTTCCCTTCCTCTGATTGTTCTGCCTGTAGTTCTGCTACAGAAACTACTGTTCACCACTAGTTCTTCCACATTGTAACGATGATCGGCACTTTTTTGTCCTCTCGCTGCCCTTCTATACTTGCATACAGCTACTGCTGCCCTTTAGCTCTGCTTGCTACAACCCTAACTCCTGTGTTTTAATACAAATAGGAGTTCCTGTGCTCTGTGCCCCCATCCTTACCCTTTAGGCAGCTCTTGAGGTGTTCTCCCTGCTCCAAGCTGCCCTTCTGAGGATAAGGCCAAGGAATCCCAGAGATGGTTTGTCTCTCCCTGCCTTGGCCTTGCAGCACCAGGAGGCAGCACTGCCTGTTCCCAGCAGTGTTCACGCTGCTGTTCAAGGCTCACCACTCACTTCTCCGTTTGGGATGATTTCATCAATTGTTTGCATTGCAAACAGCCTCTGGGCCTCCAGCCACCGCTAGCTTCCCCTCCCCTCCCTTCTACCTTCCCCTTGCACTTTGTGCTCGTGCAGCACTGCGTTGAACAGTGTCTTCCTTACGCTGTTTCTCCAAGACACCTCGTTCTCCCTGTCTTGGCCTCTTCCATAGCTCTCCCATCCCTTCCAGCTTGGGTAGCTGAGCAGTGACAGCCACTGTATCACCTTCTTGGGTCCCTTGGCCTTACCCTTTTCAGACAAGACCATCCTGTCCCTCACTGGGGCAACAAAAGCCACTTTTCAATGCTAAAAGTCCTCAATGTGTCTACTTTGAGTACATCCTGTGTCTCAGAGAAGAATCCGCTTGGATCTCCTTTCAGCTGTGAATTGCCCATGGAAAGCTTCATGGAAGCACACATTGTCCTGCATCCCCCACTGCCGTGTTGCAGCCGCTGCAGGCTGTGTGCTGTGTGTTGTGTCTCGCAGGTCGATTGTGTTGGTTTGTGTGGTGACACCAGTGGAGCCACAGAGGAGAAAGTTCAGATGGCCTTCACCCAGGCCCAGCACTATCAGCCCTGTGTGCTCCTGCTCAAAGACATCGAGGTGCTTGGCAGAGACCGGGACAGGCTAGGGGAGGACGCCAGGGTCATTGCCACGCTGAGGCAGCTGCTCCTGGACAGAGACCCAGCACTGAGGTACGGACCCTGCGTGTTTGCTATGGGTATCTGAGTGGCTGTTTGTTCCTGGCACTCGTAGGGCAGCAGTCATCGCTGCAGCAAGGTAACTGGTTGCTAATGTGCACTGTTTTGGTTTTAATCTGGTGGAGTCTTTCCCAGGTTTGCTTTGTTTGCTTCAGAGGGCCCTTTGCCAGCTCAGTGGCAGAGAATTGGGAAGCTTTGTTGGTTGAAGCTGGCTTCTGAGTTGTTGAGTGAACCATGGCAAAGATCACGGGGACCCCAACAGGGAGCTGGACACTCGGGAATCTTGAGGCTGATGACAAGTACCAGGGTGCAGGGAGGGAGACATCAAGTGAAGAAATAAGACATCACTTGAAGGGCCTTGACTTGGAGATAGAGCTCACAGAGCAGTTCAAAGGCAGGCTGGAGGAGAGTGGCAGCCAGTGGAGAGGAACTCATATGTGACGGCAATGTAAGAGGGAAGCCTCCATAGAGCTGAGGCTGTGCACTGTCCCTCTTCTCTCAACAGCCACCCTGTCCTGGTGATCGGCACAACCTGCAAGCCCCAGGATGTCCCTGCAGATGTGCAGACTGCTTTCCTTCATGAGGTGAAAATCGAAGCCCCTTCAGAAGAGCAGAGGAGGTCGATGCTGAGCATGCTGACTGCCAGTCTGCCTCTGGGCAAAGAAGTGAGCCTGTCCAAGCTGGCCCGCAGGACTGCAGTGAGTGAAACCACAGCAGCATGTGGAGGTGGGCAGGCCAGGGGTGCTGGGCCAACCTCCCCTACCTGGCCATGGAGAAGGGGGGCAATTCCCACAGCCCTGTTATCCACAGTGGATAACACTGGTCTGCAGACATCCACAAAAAGCTGGAGCCCTTAACCAGGGCACAGAAGCTCCTGCAAGGAATTTTCCCCCATACACCTTTTATGGTGTAGCTGGAGCTGTGGTCAGGGACTGAACTGATGCTGTTTGTTTCTGCATTCACAGGGCTTTGTGCTGGGAGATTTCTGTGCCTTGTTGTCCCACAGCAGCCGGGCTGCTTGTACCCGCATCCAGGCCTTGAGGTAGAGCAGGCAATGGGGCCGGAGGCAGGGGAGGGCAAGGGCTGCAGCCTGGCACCTTCCCTTCTCTCTGTTGCCAGCTTTCCAGGTGGACTGAGTGAGGAAGTGGAGAGAGATTTCTGCACTGCTGGGTTCCCAGTGCTCGAGGAGGATTTCAGTGTTGCACTGGACCAGCTGCATGATGCCCATTCCCAGGCAGTGGGAGCCCCGAAGGTAGGATGTTGGGCAGAGGAATGGGGGTTGGCTCTCCAGAGCTCTATTGTCACAGAATCCCAGACAGGTTTGGGTTGGAAGGGACCTTAAAGCTCATCCAGTTCCAACCCCTGCCACAGGCAAGGACACCTTCCACTAGAGCAGGTTGCTCCAAGCCCCTGTGTCCAACCTGGCCTTGAGCACTGCCAGGGATGGGGCAGCCACAGCTTCTCTGGGCACCCTGTGCCAGGGCCTCAGCACCCTCACAGGGAAGAATTTCTTCCTAATGTCTCATCTCAGTCTCCCCTCTGTCAGGTTAAAGCCATTGCTCAAGGTACCTTTCACAGACCTCAGCAGATGATGGGGCTCTGTTCTGACACATCACTTCCTGCAGTGTCCTTCCATGCATTCCCCCAGCCTTGAGTAAGGAACAGTTCCACCCTGGGCTTTCCCCCAGTAGTGCTGTTCACCTTCTTGGCTTTGAATTTGGGCAGTGGTCTCTAATTGGAGACCACTGAATTGGCTAGTGCCATAGGGATGCAGTGAGTAGCTGCAGGCTGGCTGCCTCACTCAGGTCTCTCCAGCCACCTGGCACAATGGATCAGAGAGGCTGGGACACAAGCAGGTGAGGGAGCTCCCCACATGTGTGAGAAGCCTTATCCCTGATCCCTTGGCCGCTGCTTGAACTGGTGTGAGCTTTTCTGACAGCTGAGCAGTTTGGAGAGCTTCAGGGTTCTTAGGGAAAGGGACATGGAGTGTCAGAGAAAACCAGCTTCTGGGGAGGAGCATGATCCGCCTCTGGCAGCTCAGCACCCAGGGAACAGCGCCTGGGGAGGCTGTTTTTGCTGGGTAACAGGGTGTTGGGATTAAGCAAAGTCATCGGAGCTTTCCCATGCCCTTGAGTGCGAATGGCAGCACAGGACAGGAAATGCTGGCCTTGGAGGAGTTATTCTGGTGCCTTCCCTGACTGCCCTAGCAAGGTGCCACCTTGCTGGTGTCATCATCCAGGTGTCACTCTGGGACTGAATTCATTCATCCCATTACTGAGGCTGAAACAAGCTCTGCTCTGAGGCACATTTGCAATGTTTGCTGTAAGGCAAACTGTAACCCCAGAGCATGCTGGGCAGTGAGCTCTGTGTGTGTGTGTGAGCTCATTCTGTTTGCATTTTACAGTCCTTTATCTATTTCTTAGTAACTGGCTGTAGTTCAGGAAGGCTCTTAGCAGACCTGGATGCTCTCAACATACAGAACTCTTGATTCCCTGCTTGCATTTCTGGTTAGTCACACATCCGTTTGCAGGTACAGCTTGAGCCTCCTGGAGAGAATCAGTTTCAAACCTCCAGTTGCTGGCAGTGGCTGCAGCATGGCCTGGGCCTGTGATGGTCCCTGGAAACAAGTCTGCTGCTGTTTTCCAACTCCTATAGGCTTCTTCTAGTGAGGCAGAATAGTCAGGAGTGCAGGGGCGAAGGCAGCTCTCCCATTCACCAGCACTGAGGAGTGAGGGCCTGTGACCTTTTGCTTTCAACCCTCTTTTTTTTGCTGGGAATCCTTATCTTGTCTGACCTGATTTTCCTGGTGGACTTGCTGGACAGCTGGAGACACAGCAGGAGATGGCATCATCTCAAGCACGGAAGGAACGAGAGCCGAAGTTTCCTCCAGCCTATTTTTAAGCTCCCCATTTGTGCTGGCGCCTGTTCCCCATGGAGCCAGCAGCTGGGGGAACAGTGCTGAGGCTTTGCTGTCTCTGCACATTCCCAGCATTGCTGCTGTGACTCTCATGGGCTCTGTGGTGTCAGACTGTGGCATTCCTGCTGTTCCTAAAGCTGGGAGCAGAGCAGCAGCATCCTCCAAGGCAGTTTTACCCAACACAAGTGGCAGGACTCCCCCCTCTCTTCTCAGTGATCTCCTGCATGTTTGCAGTTGACCCCATCCTATCTGTTTCTTGCAAGCATGCATGGACTTTGTTCTTGCATCCCTCCCTTTCAAAAGCAGATGGTTCTCTGTACAGCATCCTCCAGGGTGTCTCTCACATCCTCCTTCACTTGACAGAGGTCCTGCTAGTGAAGGCTTTGTCACTGGTGTGAAACCCTTGCACAGTCTCACTGCCCTCGGGGCAAAAGTGCCCTGAACACAAGTAGCTCACAATCAATAGGTCTGGGTTTCATTTTCCCCCCTCTTTTTACCTTCCCTCACATGTCCCACACCTGCCTGCATCAGGGCTCTGCCCACGAGGCTGCAGGCAGCCTGGCAGATACTTTCCCCAGGGTATTTTTGCTGACAGGCACTAGGAGGTACAAGGGAGGCTTGGGGATGAGGAGCACACAGTGAGCACAGCTCACTGGGGACATGGGCAGTTTGTTTCCCCCAGTGCATAGCTCAGGAGAGGGGAAATGTGGTTGCTGATAGCACAAGAGGGAGTGCAGGGGGATTCCACAGCTGATGGCACACGAAGCTGATGGCTGGTACCCTGCTGGAGCAGGGGCTCCCCAGGCACACTGACAGGGCCTGCCTGCCCCCCTCTCTTGGCAGATCCCCTCCGTGTCCTGGCAGGATGTTGGTGGGCTCCAGGAGGTGAAGAAGGAGATCCTGGACACTATCCAGTTGCCCCTGGAGCACCCGGAGCTGCTGTCACTGGGTCTGTGCCGCTCGGGGCTGCTGCTCTATGGGCCTCCAGGGACAGGGAAGACCTTGTTGGCAAAAGCTGTGGCAACCACATGCACCATGACATTCCTTAGGTGAAGAGTGGGGCAGTGCACGATGGGACTGGCTTTCTCCTGGCGGAGGATAGGCATCCTCTAACTGGCTCCCTCTTCTCCCTGCCCCACAGTGTGAAAGGGCCAGAGCTCATCAACATGTACGTTGGGCAGAGTGAGGAGAACGTGCGTAATGGTGAGGAGATGCATCCTGCTCCTGCGTGTGGGAGCATGGGGCTTTCCTGGGGTCCTGGAGGGGAGGAGGTAGTGCTTAAACCCCTCAGCAAGGGTGCGAACCCAACAGTCTTCTACAGTCTGTTCCCTGCCTTGCTGCAGCTTCCCTGCTCTCTCTGCTCCTGTGGCTCTTGTGTTCCTGATGGGACAGCAGCCCCTCAGAGACAGCGGAGCCTCAGGGCCCATCCTGCTGGGTGCTGCCAGCCCGTGCTCCCACTGACCCTCCAGTCAGTAGCAGTTGGTGATGGGGAGGCAGTGGGCAGCTGGTTTCCATCCACAGCTCTTCCCTGCTGCGGGTGTAGCAGGTTCTGTTGCCATTGAGTTCTCCTCCAGGACTTTCTCACCTGTGCTGTCTTCTCCCAGTGTTTGCTAGAGCCAGGGCAGCTGCTCCCTGCATTATCTTCTTCGATGAGCTGGATTCCCTAGCTCCCAGTCGTGGGAGGAGTGGAGATTCGGGGGGTGTCATGGACAGGTGAGTGAGCACCATGTATCCTTGGCAGAGTGTGTACCTGCCTCAGTTGGAGGGGTATGTGGGGCTGTCCTGCAAGGCAGAGTCCATCCCAAGTGTCTTTCTCCACTTTTCCCCCTCCCTGCTCCCTTCCAGCCCCTCTCCATGGGCTGTCTGCTCTCTCTGGACATTGGTACTGCTGTTTGCATTGCTGGACATTCCCAATTGCCCAAGCTTGTTGTGCAAACATATGGTCAGACAAAGTCTCCTCCAGCTGCTTCTGTGGCTGCCAACTGCTCCCTTTGGCCTCTCCAAGGACATCTGCACCCTGTTGTGCTCTCCTGTTTGCTGCTGTTTCCCTGCAGTGGGAAACCTTTCAGCTGCCCTCTAGAAGCAAAGCATGTACAGTGTGGACATACCCAGAAATGGGGTTATTTCTCCCAGGCCCCTTCTGCTGAGCCATTAGTCCCCATGCAATCCTCCTCTCCATCCTTGAGGGGTTCTGCAGGGCTTTCCAGTGACACCATCTGTCCCCAGTGTCCCATCTCCTCACAGACAAACCAGCAGCTCTGCCAGGGGCTGGGAATGGTGCCTGTTGGTCACTTCAGGTGATCCCAGGACCTGGTAGAGATATCCCTGTCCCAGGAGGTGTGTGCAGCACTGAAGTACTGTGGTGCCACACCAGCTAAAGCCCTGTGTCTGCAGAGCTGGGTCTGCTGTTCACTGCCCTGCTAGGGTGTCCCTGTGGTGACAGTGGGTGATGTACCAACGTTGTGTGCATCCCGTTGTGCTCCCTGCAGGGTTGTCTCGCAGCTCCTGGCTGAGCTTGATGGCCTTCATTCCACCAGAGAGGTGTTTGTCATTGGAGCCACCAACAGGCCTGACCTCTTGGATCCAGCTCTGCTCCGGCCGGGCAGGTACAGTGCATCCTATCCTGCCTCCAGGTAGTTCCCTGGAGCTTCTCAGGCAGCAATGAGCTGGACTGTGTCCCCACCATGTTCCCTCCAAAGAGGCTGTTCCTAAAGCTCCCTGACCATGGCTTGGTGGGGGGAAAGGAAGCCAAGAGGAGGCCAATGCCCATGGCTGTAGCAGCAGCACAAGGTACCTCTGCTTGTCATCCCCCACCACTCTGCTCACTGCCTCAGCAGCACAGCAGGGCCAGAAGGGACCTGCTGTAGCATCAAACTGGTGGGAGCAATTGGTCCCCCCCAGGTTGTCCTTGTGTCTATGGCTTGCCATGGCGGGACAGGACTTTGTATGTGCTGTTGTTGGACCTCATGTGGTTCCTGTCTGCCCGTTTCTCCAGCTGCCTTGGTCCCTCTGAAGAGCAGCCTTGCCCTCCAGCACACCAGCTGCTCCCCCCCAAGCTTTGTATCATCCATGAACTTGAGAGCAAAAGGAGCTGCCTCAGGGCCACCTTCAGTTTCTGGTGCCCCAGGGGCAGGTTGGTCTCTGCTGTTCTCAGCTGCCTCTCCTCTCTGCTGGCAGGTTTGACAAACTGGTCTATGTGGGCATCAATGAAGACCGGGAGTCACAGCTGCAGGTGCTGAGCGCTGTCACCAGGAAGTGAGTAACCCCTGGCTCTTGCAGCAGCCTTCTGCCACCCGCAGTGGGTCACAGCCTGCTTTTAGGGTTCATGTGTGGTGTGCTCCAGCTTGGCTTCGTGTCTGAGCCCTGGGGAGCCCCTGAGGCACTGGTCAGCAGGGAGGGGAAGAGGATGGGGCAGGTTCTGAAGCACAGCTGGGGCTGGGTTTCCTATCAGGTGTCTCAGGTGGCTGTCAGTGGAGGGGTTGGCAGAGTTCTCCAGTCACCGTGCACACATAGAATCATAGAACCAGCTGGGTTGGAAAAGCCCTTCAAGCTCATCCAGTCCAGTCATTCCCCAGCACTGCCAAGGCCACCACTAACCCATGGCACTGAGGGCCTTGTCTACACGGTTTGTGGACACTTCCAGGGATGGTGATTCCAGCACTGCCCTGGGCAGCCTGTTCCAATGCCTGACTGCCCTTTGGGGAAGGAATTGTTCCCAATATCCAGTCTAAACCTCCCCTGGTGCAGCTTGAGGCCGTTTCCTCTTGTCCCATCCCTTGTTCCTTGGAGCAGAGCCCAGCACCTCCTGGCTCCATCCTCCTGTCAGGTAGTTCTCCTTGAGGAGCTCAACCAGATCCTAGCAGTGTGATGATACTGCAGTGCAGCAGCATGGCAGGAAGCTCCCATTTGCTTCCTGCAAGAGCTGCCCTATCACATCTCCTACTGTTTGCAGGTCTAGAGGTGAAGGCTGCTCCATTTATCTCATTGCCCTTCCTCCTGCGATGCTGGCGGCTCTTCAGCCTATGCTCTGTGTGCCTTTCCCAACACCGGTGGTGTGGGATCCCCGAGCAGCCATAGCTGTGATCACTGCTGCTTTTGAGGGTGAACTCGCAGTAGACAAGAGCGTGGCTGCCTGCGAGCATCCGTTCACACCAGTGCTGGTGGTTGTGTCCTGCAGCACTGTGCTGGTGCTGGAGGAAGCTGCCTGTCTGCAGTGTGGCCCTGATAGGATGCTGTGGTGTTGCAGTGGCTCGTACAGTCTCTCATTAAACACGCTTATGTCCAGCCCTGGCTGTAGGCTGTTCCCACTGAGTGAAGACCCAAAGTTGCCTTTGATCCTGCTTAGCAGGACACAGGACCTTGCTGCAGGGATGTTCCATGGGGAAGTGACTGCGTTTAGTCACAACCCCCTTTGATTTCTGCTTGGAGCATGCAGAGGCTGTGGGACATGGGGCCCAGTCGTGCTGGCTGCTGTATCATACAATGGTTTGGGCTGGAAAGGACCTGAGAATCATCCACTTCCAACCTGCTGTGTCTTTCCTGGCCTGGTGTTTGTTCTGTGGCTCTTACACCTGCACTTCTCTCTCCTGGCAGGTTTCAACTGGATCCCTCTGTGAATCTCACCACGGTCCTAGAAAAGTGCCCAGCTCAGCTGACGGGAGCAGACATGTATGCCCTGTGCTCAGATGCCATGATGTGCGCTGTCAAACGCAAGGTGGAATGGATCGAGGAAGGTGGGAGCCCAGTCCCTGCCTGTCCCACATGGGGTGAAGGGAAGAGTTACCACTGCTGGCAACTGGGCTGTGCCTCGATGTCTTTGGGACCATGTCTGAATGCTTGGCTCTGGGTTACTGCAGCAGTCACAGAATTACAGACTGGTTTGCAAGGGACCTTAAAGCTCATCCAGTTCCAACCCCTGCCACAGGCAGGGACACCTTCCACTAGACCAGGTTGCTCCAAGCCCCTGTGTCCAACCTGGCCTTGAACACTGCCAGGGATGGGGCAGCCACAGCTTCTCTGGGCACCCTGTGCCAGGGCCTCAGCACCCTCACAGAGAAGAATTTCTTCCTAATGTCTCATCTCAGTCTCCCCTCTGTCAGGTTAAAGCCATTCCCCCTTGTCCTGTCCCTCCAGGCCCTTGTCAAAAGCCCCTCTCCAGATTTCTCATCACCCCTTTAGGCACTGGAAGCTGCTCTAAGGTGTCCCCTTAAGGAGCCTTCTGTTCTCCAGGCTGCCCCAGCCCAGCTCTCTCAGCCTGGCTCCATAGCAGAGCTGCTCCAGCCCTCGGAGCATCTCCATGGCCTCCTCTGGACTCACTCCAACAACTCCATGTCCCTCTTGTGTTGTTGCCCCAGAGCTGCGCACAGGACTGCAGGGGGGGTCTCACCAGAGTGGAGCAGAGGGGGAGATAGATCATCCTTACCTCCAGTGCTTGGCCTCAGGGGGAGGTTTTCCTTCCAGTCTGGTGGCTGGAGAGGGGCTGTTGGATCTTGCTGTCTGCCCCCGTGCCTGTCTCATCCTGTTCCTGTCCTCTCTCCTGCAGGGCTGGATACTGAGAGTTCTGCTCTGATCCTCACCATGGATGACTTCCTGCAGGCTGCTGCCAGGTTGCAGCCATCAGTCTCTGAGCAGGAGCTGCTCAGGTACAGACTCATCCAGCAGAAGTTTGCTGCCTGCTGATGCTCAGCAGAGCTGGGACTGATGAGCACAGTGTGTGAAGGGGAACAGGCACAGGCACCTGCCTGCCTTTCTCAGATGGATCCTGAGCCCCTTTGGAGCTTGATTGGGAATAGCATCTGTGCAGCTTCCTGAGGCTGGTGGAAGCAGTGCTCTGCTCAGCTGGGCTGGCTCTGCAGCAGTCCCTTGCCTCTCACAGCACTGTGTGGCTGCTGGGAGCACTCCGGGGCCATTCCCCCCCAGGGTGGAAGCCGAATCCCATGGCTGTGGGCACTACAGGAGTGTCTCACAGGTGACAGCATTGGTGAGGGAGCAAAGCCCAAACTGTGCCTGGTTTGACAGCAGGAGCGGGACTGGAGGGAGTTGCTTGTTGGGGTGTGAGCCCCCAGTGAGGGTGCTGGCTGGAGGGCAGCAGGGCACAGGATGCTGCTGCGGCAGCTGGCCTGGCCTCAGCATGGGCTCAATAAATATAGCGGTTTGGCACTGGGTACTCATTGCCTGGCCTTAGGTCTTTGCTTGCTGATGGTGTCTGTGGGCCCTGGGCAGGGTGGGTGCTGTAGAGGAGCCACTGTCCTGCAGGTAGAGGAATGGCTACAAACCAGGCTGGGGCCAGCCCCAGGATGCCTGGAGCCCACAGCAGGTGGGGAGAGGCTGAGGAAGGGGTTTTCTAATCCAGGAGCCAAGCATCCTCTCGTGTGGCCCACATGTGCCACATCCCTGTTCCTGTGCCCTGTGTGCAGCCATGCCTGGGCAGCAGCTGCCCCTGCTGCATCCCTGCAGCTGCTGGTGGGCCTTGGGGGGCAGCTCTGCCTTAAGCCCCAGGGCTGTTGCAGCAAGGTTTTAGCACTGCTGCATGCACCGAGACTGCAGCAGCCACAGCCCTGCACCCAGCGTGGCTGTCCAGGACCACCTGCCCGCCCTGCAGGACTGGTTCTCCAGCCGCTCCGTGCATGAAGACCTGGCACCAGAGCGTGTTGAGGCAGAGCTGCCCCTGACCACAACGCGCTGCCAGACGTGGCCACCACCTCTTCCCCAGGGCGGGCGGGTGGGAGCTGCAGCCACAGCAAAAGCAGGCTGGGGTGTGCAGTGTGCAGAGCCTCCTCTCCCCCGGGGGGGCTGAGGGTGTCAAGGGAATGGGTCACAGCTTGGGTTTGGGGAGTGCAAAGGGAGAAAACCGGTTGCACCCATGGGCTGTGCAACCACACACCCAGGAGCCCCAAACCCCACACCACAGGCATGCCTGGCCCCTGCAGCTGGGGCTCAGGCTGAAGCCGTGCCTGCACCCACCTTGTGCTGCCCCAGGCTGGCTGCTTCTTCCCCTGGGGGTCCTGAAGAGGCTGCGGCCGTCCCCTCACCCCGTCCCCTGACCACACAGACCACAGGCTCCAGTCGCTCTCACGAGTGCTCTTAATGAAGGGGAGGGGGCTCCCAGCAGCTCTCGGCAGTGTCCCCAGCCCCGTGCTTGTCCCCAGAGCTGCTGGCAGCTCTCAGCCCATCACGGTCCCATCTCCGTGGCCCACTCAGGCCGTCTTCTTCACGACGTGGATGAAGTAGCAGGGGACGTGGGCCTGCCCCGGCGTGTAGGGCTGGAAGTCGCCCAGGACGCTGTGCTGGCACTTGCCCTGGAAGGCACCTTTCAGCAGGGCTGTGAAGGCCTCCAGCTGGTGTGGGTAGTACGAGAGCCGGAACTTGCTGCGGGGAGGCAGTGCTGGTGAGGTGTGGGGCCAGCAGGACACGGTGCCAGCCACCCCCCGCAACAAGCAACCCCTCTCACCTCAGCTCTGGGGCTGCCCCCACCTCAGTGGGGGGGACCTGCACCGTGTAGTCTAGGGTCACCATGTGAGCCTTGTTGTTCACCAGCAGCACCGAGGTGGTGATGTCCTTAGTCAAGTCACTCTGGGGACCGCAGGAGGATGGCTGTGTGGTGGCTCCCTGGGCACAGCCCTTCTCCTTGGCCTTGCCTCAGCGCTGGGGTTGGGTGGGAGGGAGAGGGACAGGCCAGGGTCCATCAGCCACTCACCTTGTAGTAGATGTTCTTGCCCGGTGGCGCGCAGCCTGTGGCCAGGATGTGGTCGTAGTTGCGGTGGTCAATGACCAGGACCCCCCCGGGCCGCACCATGCTGGCAATATTCCGCAGGGCCAGCTTGTGGTCGCTCTGGTCCCCTGGAGAGGAAACCGTGGCATCCCCAGGCACTGGTTGTACCCCATGGCAGAGCCCATGGGGAGTCATCTTGCCCCCCTCTCCCCCTTTCCAGTCTCAGCTTGGAACAGGCACAGCCCCACCCATGGTATGAGCTCAGGCACGTTCTCAGCCTCTCTGGGACAGAGCATACGGGGAGCCCACCACCCCGCTCATGGCACACATCTGGGTATATCCCCAGCCTTGCCAGAGATGTGAGAGATGCACACAGCTCCTCTACCGCCATAGGACCCAGTGGCCCCACTTGTGCTGTGAACAGGGTCATGTTCTCAGCCATGACACAGCAGCTCCACTGTGTGTAACCCCCTGCCCCACTCATGCTGTGAGTCGGGGCACACGCTCAGATGTGCACAGGTCCATCCCCCCGCAATCCCAAAACTCACCTTTGAAGTCAGGCAGGTGAGCGAAGGAGTTCCCCAGGCAGATGACTGCATCAAACCCATCCCCGGGCTTCTCCAGGTCCTTCTCCAGTGTCAGCCAGTTGGCCTCCTCAATGACTGCAGCACAGGGGAGCAGCTGAGTGGGACAGGGACAGCCCCCCACCTAACCAACAGCTTTCCCTGCACTCTAGACCCTATCCCAGCATCACCCACCCCTTCCTTGGGCCCTGTGGGTACTGGATCTGGCCTGGGGCCAGCGGGCAGGTGAGGGCCATGGCCTGTGCTTGCTGAGCAGGCAGCACCGGCAGGGCCTTGCCCGTCCCTGCAGAGAGGCCACCCGGGCAGCAGCACCCGGGGCGAGGGGAGGGAGCCGCTGGAAGGGCTCCGGGCGCCCAGCGGTGGGTGTTGGTGACCGCACGCCCCTCCCGGCCCCCCCGGCCCCGCACCCCATCGGTCGAAGGGCTCCTCCTTGCGCCGCTCCCAGCGCTCCTTCAGCGCGTACTTGAGCATCTTGTCGCTGGCGTCGACGCTGGTCACCTGGAAGCCCTCCTCCAGCAGCATGATGGAGTCCACCCTGGGAACACGGCTGTCAGCGGGGACGGGGGCACCGGAGGGGCCCGGTGGGAGCCCCGGGAGGGGGGACTTGTGCGGCGAGCGGGCGGGCGCGGAGCCTCACCCGGTGCCGCAGGCCACATCGAGGACGGAGCGGCAGCGGTGCTGCCGGAGCAGCGCCAGGAGCCAGCTGCGGTACTCGGCCGTGCGGCTCCGGGTGTCCCCGATGTACAGCTGCCACACGCGGGCCGCCCGCCCGTCCGCGTACTGGTCGGGCAGCCCCTCCGCCGCAACCCCCAGCGACCGCGTCCGGTACACGCTGTCCACCATCCCGCCGACACCGAACCGGCCCGGCCCGGCTGTGCCGAGCCCCCCCCGCTGCCACGCCTCCAGACACGCCCCCTTCCGCACAGCCAATTGCCGCCGGCTCCGCCCTCCGCAATCCGCCAATCGCCACTCCGTCCTGCTACACACCCCCCCACCGCCCCGCCTCCAACACGCTCCTCCACCAATCCCCTCCGGCCCCGCCCTCCTGCGGACCCACCAATCGCCGCGCTCTCCCGCCACGCCTCTCATCCCATTGGCTGGGCCTGAGCAAGGGGGCGGGCCCAGGGCCTGTTTTTCCCCTGACGCCCGGCTCCGGCTCCCCGGTGGAGCGGGGCCGCTCCTGTCCGGACACCGCCGGGGAAGCAGCGGCGGCTCCGGGGCGCACAAAAACGTCTTTATTTACAGTCCCGGCAGGGAGGGCAGCCGGGCCCGGGGCAGCCGGAGGCCCAGGAGGCAGCGGGGCTGGGTGCGCGGCTTCTCACGGGGCCGCACCCGGCCGGGCCAGGGTGGCTCACGCCGTGACTCGAGTCCCTTCTCCTTCGGTGAGGCCTTGGAGCAGGCAGCCCCAGCGGCTGGGGCTGCAGCATCGGGCTGCGGCTGCATCCCTACAGCTCGTCGGCTGGGCTGTGGGTCAGGGGAGCCTCCTCCTGCACCCCGCTCTCCTCCAGGGCCTCCCCTGCGGGTGGGAGGCTCTCAGCTCCCTCGCTCTCATCCTTCCGGCCCTTCTTCTTCTTCTTCCCACTCTTTTTCTTGCTCTGCCTCTCCCCCACGCTTGCCAAGTCACCCTTCTTGCCAGTCCACTTCTCTGCCAGGCAGCCTGGGAAGAAGAGGAGCAGGAGGGCCGCTGAGGGAGTAGCGGGGATCCCTGCGCCCTAGCGGGGTTCCCCTGCCCTCCCCCTAGCAGCCCTGTGCTGCCCAGGGCACCAGGCAGGACTTACTTGTGTCCTTCCCTTTCAACACGTGGTTGGCACAAAGGAACTGGGAAAGGTCCTCTGCCTGGTGGTGCCTGTACCAGTCCTCGATCACGTCTTCGTACTCTTCCACCAGCACATCACACTAGTGCAGAGAAGAGCCTGGCTCCAGCCATGTGCCATCACAGCATGACCAGGGCAGCAGGTCCTGGTGACACCCCCATTCCCAGACCCTCAAAGCCAATGGTGGCTGCCAAGGTTCAATCCCACTGAGCCAGGTACCTGCTTTTTGAGGTCAGCCACCTCAGCGGAGGTCTCGTTCCACAGCTCATAGGGGATGTCCATCACCACCTTGACGCCCTTGTGCACCAGGTTGTGCAGGGTCTCGAAGGTCTCTGACATGCCCTGGAGGAGCAGCAGTGCTTGGTCAAACCTCGCTCCTCCCATCACTCCCTCTTGAGTAAAAGTGATGGAAACCACAGTGCTCCTTAACAGCTCCATACTCCTTACACTAACAGTTATCCTCACACCAAGACTTCTCCCCTTGCTACCAAGAAACTTCCAAACCTCCCCAGTTACCATCACTCTCACTGTTAGAACAGCCTTTCTAACCAGCCTAGTCCCAACAGCACTACTTATGCACTTGGAGTCAGAAAGCATTGCCTCCCACTGAGAATGACAATTCATCATACATTTCAAAATCCCACTTAGCTGCAAAATAGACCAATAATACTCCTTATTATTCTCCCCCATTGCACTCTTCGCAACATGATCCATTCTCCAATTTGCAACATGAGACACAGCATCAGAACCATACACGACAATGTCTTTTTCCTTGTAGCTGTAACTACAATCAACCACTGTTAACAACCTATTTCTACTAATCATGGGCTGAGTGGGAATCACATCATTCCTCTCATGGGCAGATGGCAGGGCTGTGCAGAAGGTAACACAACAGCCCTTCAAGCTGTGCTTTACAACCCAATTGAAGATATTGTCCTTATCCTAATCATGGCACTACCTGCCTCGACCAGAAACACCTGAGCAATACAACAATCCTGCTCACCAACACTTCCCTACAAACCTGCCAAAATCAGGGTCCTTGAGCACCAGCATTGCCAGGAGGGAGTCCCTATCTGCAAACCCAATCCCACAACCAACAGGAAGACACAGGCTGGGCAGGACAGCCCCTGGCTCCCCCTGTGCAGCACCCACAGCTCACCTGGGGGGAGCACAGCACCGCATGCTGGGCACTGCCAGGGGATGGGAAGGAGCCCCAGTGCAGCACCCAGCAGGCGAGAGGACATCTGGGGACTGGAGCACAGCCCTCACCTTTGCGAACCTGTTGCTGCCGCTCCGCTCCTTGTGCAGGTTGTAATCCAAGAGCCGCTTGCAGATGTTCTCTGTCACCTCGATTAACCGGATGTCCCTGCATGGAGAGGAGAGAGGGCTTGGGATCAGCACAGCCCCCCAGAACCAAGCACGACACAGGGCAAGCCTCAGCCCTCCCTCATCAGTGTGATGGGGAGCTCTGCCAGCAGAAGGAGCTCCCCATAGTCAGGCACAGTTTAGCTTCCTCAGCCCCTCCACAGGCTGCCCAAGGCCCTGCTCTGCCTTCTGCAGCAGTGACTGCAGGAGAGCCCCCATCCTGCTCTCACTTACGATTGTGTGTACTTGACGGCAGAGCCCTTCCCGTCCAGGAAGCCATACTTGGTGTCAATCACCTCCTTGGTCTTGCCCGTCTCCTCGAAAGCAGATTTCAGTTCCACTGCCACGTACTTGCACACTGTGGGAAGGAAAGCAGGAGTTAGGAGGGGCTGGACTGTGACACAGCAGCAGAAACAAGCATGAGAGTCAGGCACACTGAAGCCACTATCAGCAGAAAGAAGCCTCAGCCATTGGAATAAATAACTGGGAATGGCCCAACCAATTCCACTGGAGCTCCACTGAAGCAGGAGCACCTGAATGGTGTAAGCTATGGCACCATTGGGAAGGCAGCATCTATTCTGCCTGCAGGTTGCCAAACAGCTCCACTGCTCAGCCACCAAAGTCTCTGCATAAGCTACTCCCTTCCTCCTGGAAGAAGATGGGGTCTTTTAGCAACACAAGCCTCAGCTCCTCCTCATGGCACCAGAGCATCCCATCCCGTAACAGTTCTCCCACTGTCTTGAGGTCATAAGGGCAGTGTTGGGGACCAAGCAGCAGGACAAGATGGTGGCTATAGACTGTGTCACCACACAAGGGGCTGTCTTAGAATCCCAGACTGGTTTGGGTTGGAAGAGACCTTAAAGCTCATCCAGTTCCAACCCCTGCCACAGGCAGGGACACCTTCCACTAGACCACATTGCTCCAAGCCCCTGTGTCCAACCTGGCCTTGAACACTGCCAGGGATGGGGCAGCCACAGCTTCTCTGGGCACCCTGTGCCAGGGCCTCAGCACCCTCACAGGGAAAAATCTCTTCCTAATGTCTCATCTCAATCTCCCCTCTGTCAGGTTAAAGCCATTACCTTGTCCTGTCCCTACAGGCCCCTGTCAAAAGCCCCTCTCCAGATTTCTTGTCACCCTCTTGGGCACTGGAAGCTGCTCTACGGTGTCCCCTTAAGGAGCCTTCTCCAGGCTGAACCAGCCCAGCTCTCTCAGCCTGGCTCCATAGCAGAGCTGCTCCAGCCCTTGGAGCATCCTCATGGCCTCCTCTGGACTCTCTTCAACAGCTCCACATCCCTGTTGTGTTGTTGCCCCCCAGATGGACACAGGACTGCGGGGACAGGTCAAGTCTATCCACATTGCCTGTGGCACTGCCTGCAGCCGAGAGCACAGCACCAGCAGCTTTATAACACAGATCAGGTTTTCTTTTACACAACGTTAAAAAGAACAAAAGTTTTATTTCTTCTGTATCAGAGTCTAACAGAGCCATAGAAACAGAAACCAGAAGAGAAATATCCTGGTGATTTACAGTGGAAATGTGGAGGGATGGAAGCCAGGCACATTGTGATTCTTTGTTCTCCAAACCTGGGCTCCCAGGAGGAAGCAGAGAGCTTTGTCCTGTGCTGCAGACTCTCATTTGCCAGGAGCTTCCTCTTCTTCCAGCCCTGCTTTGGAGAAGGCGGGAGTCCCAGCAGGAACAGTCACCAGCAACCAGCTGCCAGATCTTCTCTCAGGCAATGATGTGAATAGAGAAGGAAGGAAAGAGCAAGGTGGCTTCTCTGGGGCTGCCACCACGTGCTGGATGCCCTGTGTGCACCTCTTACACTTCCCTTTCTCTGCAGGCACCAGGGGCTGGAGGTGACCGCAGCCATTTCTGAGGTGGGATGAGTGCTCCTTCATGCAGCCCCTCTGGCCTCGAGGTCACCTCTCTCCACATCACACCATGTGTGCCAGGAGCACTCGCTGCTGGGTCCGGTTATCCAGGTGCTGCTGCAGCCATCCCTGTGTGCTGACAGGCTCCAGCCTGGGCAGGAAGAGGAGCAGAGCGCTCAGTGCTCACTGTGGTGCTTCTCTGAGGTTCTGCTGGTGCCATCACACGGCTCCCACATCCCTGACTCCAGAGCTGCTTCCCTGGCAGAGAAAGCTTTGCAAAGAGCTCCAGAGGTTCATTTCTTCCTTTTCTCTTTGCTGCCAAGCTCCGCATGTTCCTACACAGCAAAGCCAGAGTAAACCACGGCAGACAACGAAGGTCCGCCATGACCTGCCCCGAATTGCCGTGAAGCCGTTGATTGTCCAGTAAGGAAGCATCACCGAGTCCGACCGATGAGTTGAAGAGACAACCAGCCCCGTTACAAGCCGCCCTGCGCTCAGCGCCTACCGGGAGCACTCTCTAACCGGGGGATGGGCAGCAGACACCCACCAACAGGGACAGGGCACGGGAGGCTCGGCCGTGTCCCGCCGCGGGGGCACCGGCGGACACGCAGCAGCATTGGCCCCATGGCTCCCCCGTCTCCTCCGCCGGCGGGGCCGGGCAGAGGGCAGCCCGCAGCCTCCCTCCCCACAGGTACCCGGTGCCATGCGGCCTGCCCTGGTGCCCTTACCCTCACACTTGCTGGGCAGCCGCACCCAGTCCGAGTCGTCGCCTCCCGCCGCCGCCGCCATCAGCAGCAGCACTGCGGCCGCCACCGCCATAGCTCCACTTCCGGGACCGCGCTTCCGGCCGTACAGCGCCCACCCCGCAAGGTAACCATAGCAACCGCGCGGCGCCGGCCAATCACAGCGCTGCGCGTGGTCGGACCGGCCAATCCCGTGCCGTCATTCCGGGCGCCAACCCGAGCGCGCCGTGAGCGGGGCTCTCCCGGCCTCCGTAGACACGCCGCGGTGTTGGGGCGCTGGGCCCCACGTGTGTCCGCACCCGCAGGAGCACGGCAGCCCTCTTCTCACCCCCAGCACCCCCAGAACGCGGGGTCCCCCCCTCCCTCCCCCGTTTGGGGGTGCTCCAAAGGCCAACCCAGCACTTACTGCTCAGCTCTGGGCAAGGAGGACGGAGGTGAAGAGGGCACTGGAGAGCGCGACCTTCAGCAGCACCACCCGCACGGCCACAAGCAGGGCTGTTGAGGCGTGGAGCAGCGGCACTGCAATGGAAGGGGCAGGTGATGCCTCCCACAGGCAGCCTGCTGCCTGCCACCATCCCCTCCAGGGCTGCAGTGGGGCCAGTGTCCCCAAGACTTCTCGCCCAGCAGCCTCCCCAGGGCCTGTCATGGGCTTTTGCCACCCTCACAACTCCCTGAGACACCTTGTGACACCTTCATGCTGTCCCTCTGACCCACTTTTTCCCTTCTCCACACCAAGACAGAGCTTCATCCCCTCTTCCACAGCCCCACCACACTGTGGAGACCCACCCTGACCACCTATGGTCCCAGCTGGGTCCCTGCCAATAGCCCAGCCAGGTTTCCTCTCTGACAACAGACGTTCCCACCATTACATGGACTGGAGACTCACCAGCCATGTTGCTGGGACACAGCTCTGCCACCTCGTCGTTGCCTGTGGGATGAGAGAGCAGCTGGGGAGGCACCAGGTGTGAGGCAGGGCCCACCGCAAACCCCTTCCTGTGCGTCTCCGCTGAGGCAGCAACCCCGGCTTGTGGGGCCTCACACCTGCTCCCAGAGCCCCCATCCTCAGAGGGCACCATGGTGCTGGGCAGCAGCACCAAGGCAAACAGAGGGGGTGTTAGGGAGGCCATACCGGTGATGGGGATGGGGCTGGAGCTCTGGGCCGGGGAGGTTGTGGTGGGCCCCACGTGGCAGGCAAGATCCCCCTCAGCTGGGAGGTCATCGGGGAGGAGGGATACGGTGCAGATGGTTCCACCGTCCTCCTGGGAGGCGCCGTAGGAAAAGGACTGCAGGATGCTGCCATTCCCACCAGAGATCCAGACGGCATGGCCAGAGCCAGGAGCCAGCTCACTCACCACGCAGACCACCAGCCGCCGGTGCTGCCCGGCCACCTCCATGCTCAGCGGTGGGGCCAGGGTGGGCAGCGGCCCAGCAGCCCTGCCAGCTGTAAGGACAGGCATTAGGGGGCACCGTGTCCCCCACACATCCCACCCACCACGCTCGCCCTTCGCTCCCTGCCTGGCTGTCCCTCCCTGGGTACTCACGGGGCAGCAGTGCGAGCAGAGCGGCAGCCAGCAGCACGCAGGGCACCTCCATGGCAGCCGCAGCGGGCTGCCGAGGGCTCAGCCCCTAACCACCGCCCATCACCTGGCATCGCGGCGGGGCTGGCTGTTGTCCCCCGCCTCCCTTGTAATGGCACCGCCTGCCGTCCCTCCAGCAGCATTGGTACAGCCGCTGACACCTCCTCTACAATGGTAGCGCCCGCCCCCCCGCCCCGGTGGTACGGTCCAACCGCACCGTAGAGCCGCGCCATGGAGCAGGCCCCGGCCCCGGTCCCCGCCGCTCCGCCGCCGGCCCCGTCCTTCTCCGAGGTGCTGCGGCTGGTGCAGAGCGGGCAGGAGCCGCCGGGGGTGCGGCGGCCTCGGGCCTCGCCCACCGGGGACACCCCCACCGCCTCCCGCCTGCCGCCGCCCGCCAAGCCCTGGGCAGGGCGCCCCTTGGAGCACGGCTCAGCACACAGGTGATTAGAAACGTACAAAAGAACTCTTTAACGGGCACACAGCTCCGGGGCCGGCGGCCACCGGCAGAGCAGCTGCAGCAGGGGACGCAGCGAGCGCCTGTCCCACCGTGTCCGTGCCTTACAGCGCTGCAGCCAGGCTGGAAAACCCTCTGCTTGCTGCTGCTTCAGCCACCGCACCGAAAAGCCGCTTGCGGTGCTGCACCAAGCCAGGCACTGGGCTCAGCGACACCAAATGCTCCTTGGGTCAGGCCTGGCTTGGCCACGCTGGTCTCTTGGCGTCAAGGATGCAGCTTCATGCGGTTGAAGTCGCTGCCTTCTTCTTCGTGAGTTTCAAGGCACATGGTGATGAAATAAAGCAAAGTAAAACATGTCTAATCACTTTAACATGTACCCATCATTCAGGGATACGTTTTGCAGGGATTTTTCTTCCAAAAAAAAAAAAAAAGTATATCTTTTTTCCATAATTTCCAGCATTCACTTCATGCTGTTTTATGACTTCTTCATCTTTGCAGCTGCAGCCAGCGCTCGGAGAACGAAGAACCCGCATCGCTCTCAACGCAGCAGCCTGGTGGGAGCAGTGATATTGCTTGATTTCCTTCTGCCTGGTGCCCGTGATCCTTTAGGAAGTGCAAATAAACTTAATCAGAGCTGCGTTTCCTCACCACACAGCTCAGCGACTGCCCCGTCGCAATCCCAACACCAAATTAATCTTGCAAACGTTGAAGAACCTGAGAACTGACTTAACACTTGAAACCCGCACTGGGGCAGAGGCAGGACTGACCTGTGCTTCCTCCCTGCCAGCAGCAGCATCGCCGTGCCTGGGGATAGCACTACTCCACGTTGAGCTTTGTTTTTATGTTCATGGCTGCCAGCTCTGCCATGAAGTACCGGAAGACATGGGGCACAGGGACCACCTCGATGGAGTCCACCCTGCTGCAGACAGAGCAGGAGTACCTCCTGCTGCTTGGCATGGAGGAGGAGTGGGGCTGTTTCTCCAGCACAGGAGATGTCATGCTGCCGCAGCTCCTGCAAACATAGGCGATGGAGCCATCGGAGCAGTTGAACAGCCGGTCTTGCAGCAAGAAAGAGGTGCCGTGAGCCAGCAAAGCATCTCGTTCCATCTCACCGAAGCGAATCCCACCTTCCACATTCCTCCCCTTGACAGGCTGGTTGGTGACAGCGTCTCGGGGCCCTGTTGTCCTCACCTGGAACTTGTCTGAGACCATGTGGCGCAGGCGCTGGTAGTACACCACTCCCACAAAGATCTCTGCCTCCAGCTCCAGGCCGCTGATGCCACTGTACATCTTTTCAGTCCCAAAGAAGTTATAACCAGCACTCACTAAAGTCTCACCAAAGTACTTCAAGGCAGAGTTCTTCTCCGTGAAGGTGAAGGGAGTGGCATCATAGGAGATGCCGTGCAGCGCTGCCGACTTCCCTGCCATGCTCTCGATTAACATTCCAATAGTCATGCGGGAGGGAAAGCCATGAGGGTTGAAGAGGATGTCTGGAACCATCCCGTTCTCTGTGAAGGGCATGTCCTCCACTGGCCAGAGCTGGCTCAGGATACCTTTCTGTCCGTGACGGCTGGCAAACTTGTCTCCAATGGTTGGATTGCGGGGAACCCTCACGGTGATACAGGCCTTCTTGAACTTCCCAGTGCCACGGTCATTGCTGCATAACCTGATGTTGTCCACAATGCCGACTTCCTTACTCCTGTGTAGGTGGGAAAAACAACCACAGCAAAGGGGTCAGGGAGCTGATTTACCATTCTGGACAAGTATGACTCAGTAGCTAGGGAAATCAGACTGCATGAGCATGAGGGCAAGGAAGCAATACGGTGGCATCACACAAGTGCTATTAAGTCGCTTTTCTCATACTATAAGCACAGCTACAACTTCCAGGTGATTTAAAATAAAGATCATTTGAACCTGGTTTATCTGTATCCTACTTTGTCTGACAAACTGCATCCCAGTGCCATGTGCTTTGTATCGAGGCTGCTGCCCTTCTCTCTGAAGGACCTGGGGGATTTTTTTGGCAAATGGGGGGCAAGAGCCAACATTGAGAGCTGGGAACCTCATGTCTTTATAGGAATTCTAAATAATAATCTGATTTGGACCAAGAACGAACAAAAGCTGGATAGTAGATGTAAAATGTCTCCCTGGATAAGTAACCTGAACTAAGGCCGGGCTGCCACAGGACAACTGGGAGCAGAAGCATAGGGTGAGAAAGCTAAAGGGCTCCACAAGGGCAAGGACACAGCTAAGCTTCCACATCCCCACTACCATGTGCTGAATCTCCTTGCTCTGCTCTACAACGAGGATGACTGAGCAGTCATCCACAGCAGTCTCCTGGGCACCTAAGGCACTGTTAGGGCAACAAACAGCTTTTCCAGTAAGACCACTTAGCGTGTTACTCAAGTTCTTCTCAAACTGATTTGCCTCCATAATGCTACACAACATTATCCTCACTCTATCAATGCTGTAGAGAGACACATATAAGGCTTGTAGTTGTACAGAGTGCAGGATGCACTTAAATACATGGGTTTGTCAATTCTTTTGTTTCCCTTTCCTGAAAGAATTAAGAGTTTAAATGAAAGCTTCAGCAGCCTTCCCTCTGTCAGTGGAAGTTCAAGAACAACCTGACAGAACTTATCCCTGAAATATTTCAGGGTGGAGGAAGGGATGTAGTTGACACATTTTAATACACTAGCAGTTTGGAAGCTTCAATGTTAACAGACATGCTCTTTGAGCCCCTAATGCTCTAACAACTCAGAATCCTAGAATGGTTTGGATTGGAAGGGACCTTAAAGCTCACCCAGTCCCAGCTCCTGCCACAGGCAGGGACACCTTCCACTAGACCAGGTTGCTCCAAGCCCCTGTGTCCAACCTGGCCTTGAACACTGCCAGGGATGGGGCAGCCACAGCTTCTCTGGGCACCCTGTGCCAGGGCCTCAGCACCCTCAGAAGAATTCCTTCCTAATATCTAATGTAACTTTGCTTACAAGATTTTTTTCTGGCAAGTCTCGGGGATCAGGCACTTTGGTTTGGTTTTCTGTTTGGTGTTTTTTTGGCCGTGTTTCTTGTTAAACAGAAGCCCTCATGTGAATCAATTCATAAGAAGCTACAGAAAATGACTGCAGGGCTTGGGCAGGGGAAACAGTCCTTGGAGACTGTGAAACAAATCTGCAAGTTCTTTCTTTTTACTGGCCTCAGATTCTCCTCCTGGGATAAGAAGCTCTGCAGCATACACTGGCTTAGAGAAAAGCCACGGCACATGGATGGGAGTCACCTACTACATGAACTACAACACTCTCTGTCAGGACATGGACACTATCACGTGAGGAGAGAAGGGAACATCTGGAGGAGAAGATACTGCAGCTCATCAGGACCAGCTGCTCTCAGACTAGTGTGTGGAGCCAAGAGGGACAAGCCGTACTTACGAATAGTACACAGTAGAGGTCTCCCCTGTGTTGAGGTTCATGAAGCTGTAGAAGGGGTCCCCAGGCTGTAGGATGGAGCCAACAAAAGGCAATCCATCAGCATCCAACTTCTCTGTAATGTTTGGGTCACCAGGCTTGATGCCAAAGACTAAATTATCGCCTGCTCTGCTGGCTTTAAGGGAAAGGTCAATGCTCTCCATCTTGATAACGCTTCCATAGGCAAACCCTCTCTGCCAGGAAGATTTGTTCACGATCTACAAAGAAACAACAACGCCTTGTTAAAGACTTGATGGCAACCCCAATACAGAAAGCATTTCCATTCTGATCTGATGCTCACCTTTTTAACATTGCTTTCCTAAACAAAGCCTCCCAGCAGGTCACTGTTCCAAAAGGCCCAAATTTTCTGGAACCCTAGTATTTTTCAATGCCTTGCCCAAGGGAGCTCCACTCTACTCTCAGTACCTCCAGCATTACCTGCTGTAACAACACTTAACCACTGTGCTCCTACATCTGTATTTACAGAGTCTGTGGACTAGCAGAAGCAGAAAACAGGCTCTCCTCAGTGAGGTACCACCCTTCCTCCCAGTCCCCCACATCCTTTACAGGACAGCAGGAGCTCTCCTTCAGTGCCTTACCATTGCATCTTCCATGTCATAGCCACTGTAGGAGATGACAGCCACAATCGAATTGGTGCCAACTGGATAGCTGTCCATCCCATAATAGTCATACATGCTGGGTCGCACCAGGGGGCTCTGAGGAGTGTGAAGGTGGTACAGCTTGTTATCTGAGCGATCCCTGTAGTTATAAACTGGAAACCCCATGGTTTGCTTTCCTATAAAGAAAGTTGTATTTATCCAGGATCAATGCAAAGTTAATCTGTGTTTCATTCCCCATGTACCTGGTTAAGAAGAAAGCTGGAAATACTGTGTAGAGGGGTAACCAATCTTAAAACTCTTGGAATTTAATAACTGCCCAACATCCAGCTATAAAAGGTTCTGTGAACCACAACACTCAATTCCTTCCATAGAATTTCCTAAGGACTAGTTGTAATTTTGTGTCTTTGCTGCAATTCCAAAATCTCCAGTGAGGTTGGTATGGTGCGGTTTGGGTTTTTGCTCCCCAGAGTTTCCCATAGTGAGGCACATCTTACATATGTGCAGGCCAGAAAAGTGTTTCCTAGTGCAGTATAAATGTACTGGCAAGGAAAGCAAATTTTGAGCAACAGTCACATTGCTACTTCAGAAAAGTATGAAATACATGAAAGTATGAAGTACTAGCAGTTTAAGGACATCTTTGTGCTAATACTGTCACAGATGTAACACACCAGTGATGCTACCAAAGTAATGAGATCTCTTCTCCCGAATTCCCTACCCACACACTTTCTCTCAGCCTTTTTTTGGTTTTAATAAGCTTCTTGCACATCACTTGCACCTCACCTGATTGAAACTCTACTACATAGAATCAGTAGGGTTGGAAAAGACCTGTAAGATCATAGAGTCCAACCCTTACTCCAGGACTGCCAAGCCCACCACTAAACCATGTCTCTAAGGGCCTCAGATACTATCCCTACTTCTTTCAGACAACCAAATCAGTCAGTTTAAATCTTTGCCAAATATTTGTCAGGGAAAAAACCCTATTGTGTTGCCACAGTGCTGTACTCTCTTGCAACAGATGCCTGGCAACTGTCCTCTCAACAGCGGCAGTGTCAAGACAGCAGTTGCTCAGTGAAGACAGGTGGCAAGGAAACCTCACCCTGAGCACTGCAGAGCATCTGTTGTACCCACCAGTCAGAAGTCAGTTAACCTCTGTTAGCTGTGGAGAAGAGAGGACTGCTGGCAGCACAGCTGTCAGACACTAACACCACGACACAGCTGGTGCAGTGCCCTTTGCTTGTCTGTGTGATCAACTATATCAAAGTAAGGAAAACCAAACAAAACTTACTGAAGGACCAATGGATAGAACAAGAGGAAATGGCCTCAAGCTGCACCAGGTGGCCTCAAGCAACTGCCTCAAACAGTTTAGGCTGGATATTAGGAACAATTCCTTCCCCAAAGGGCAGTCAGGCATTGGAACAGGCTGTCCAGGGCAGTGCTGGAATCACTGTCCCTGGAAGAGTTCACAAACTGTGTAGACGAGGCCTTTAATGACATGGGTTACTGGTGGCCTTGGTAGTGCTGGGGAACAGTTGGACCTTAAGATCTTGAAAGTCTTCCAGCCTAGCTGATGGTATTATTGCAGCATTATTCTATGGCTGCAACAACCCAGAATGCCCACCAGAAGGCAGACAGGAGGATAAACCTGACTTCATTTACTTTGCCATGAAAAAAAAAAGGCTGTTCATCAACCTTAATGTTGAAACAACAGCTGGAAAAAGCTTTTATTTGGGAATGCAGGAAGACACACTGGAATAGACACATAAGACATTTTTTACCCTTTTTCTTGCCCAGGGACTTGCAGCATTAGGTATTATAGCACTTACCCATCTGGCACTGGTACATGTTTCGAGGACTTTGGTTGTGGTCAGAGAAGGGAATGAGGTTGGCCACCACACTCAGAATGCTGTGAGGGAAGAGCTCCAGGTGAGTGGTTATTCCAGGTATCACCTCTGACTCTATTGTGGCCACATTCATGAAGATCTGCAAGCAACGAGTTAGACAATGCTCATTCATTTCCTTCTTTTAAAGGAAGGAAGCAACACAAAGCTGCATCTGATGTCTTTTTATCCACTTCAGTTTTAGCTGTGGTCATTGCCTGCACCTCAGAGTATTAGCAGGCGAGACAAGTATCATAGGCAGCTTGACAGCTGTCTCACAATCACAGACAAGCTGCAAGGAAAGCAAGTCTGGAAATACAAAACTGCAGTAATGTGTCCTCCTTCCTGTCTCTCATTGTAATTGTTCCAAATGGGCCAGTTCCCCACCATCCACTGCTTGCCTACCTAGGGGCAATTTGAAGAACATGATGGAAAATGAGATGAGACAGCAGATGAAAGACAGCAATCTTTCATCTCCAAAGCTTTACTAAGAGCAGATTTCAGTCTCTCAAAAAGATCCCTCCAGCCCAGCTACAACATTTACGAGAAGCCAATAGGCAGGAAGTGTGAAAACCCTTTTGCCACCCATGCCAGCTCTTCAACACAAGCTCCTCATGTCCCACCTTCAGTTCCCTTCATAAGTATTTTCCAAAACTCTGGTTTTGGTGTCAGGTACCTCTGTAACAATCAGTACTTTATAAAGGAAATATCCAATCCCCACCTGTTCCAGAGTACCAATCCATTCATTCCTTCCATAGCATAGGTTCCTGACAGGCCGCACCATCCGGCAAGGGGTAGTAAAAATGAACAACCCAGGATACAGACTGGGTTTTCCTGTCACTGGGATAAGGACCACTTCCGCCCGCGCAGGAAATCTCTTCTCTTGGGTCATCTGTTTGTGCAAAGAAATATCAATTTAGAAACACAAACCAACACTGGTTTAGTTAAGCTGCATCCCACAGGCTACACAATGCAAATGCCAACCACAGGTGCAGGTGCTGATATAAAATGGTGAAGATTTTACAAATACTTCAAGAAAAGGACAAAGTTTGTCCATCTCTGAGAAGAATTCTTTCTCCAAAATCATGACTTCACAAAGCAACAGACCAAACATATGGATATAAACAGGAAAACCAGAGAAGCCCACTCCAATACCAACATAATGCCAAAGACAACGTGCTGGGTCACATTCAAACAAGAAAGAAGAGTCCCAGATATGCCTGGTTTTGACTGCTGCATATTGAGCACGCTTAGCTAAAAAACATTTTAAACAAGACAACCTTGAACCGGTGGAGGGTTTCTGCGATCTCAGGAGCCAGGTCCCACTCTACCCAGCCCACCACAGAGCCATCCAACACAACTCTGCAGCACTTGGCATAAGGCTTGCTTGGAGTCGCATCCAGGGGGGTGACACCTGTGGGAAGAGGGGATGGTAGAAGGAAGAGCCCAGAAAAGCAGACAGAACACAGGAGCTGTGTCTGCAGGAAGCCTCAGGGTGCACCAAAAAGCCTTCTGAGACATAAAAAATTCAGACCTACAGGGCAAAGTTGCAGATGGAAAATACAAGACATGCACAACTAAGAATGCAATTGCCCTGCCTGTTTTTCTGACTGGAATAAGGATTCCCGTTATTGTGGTCAACACATGTGAGTTACAGTTTAATTCAAGTCACCAGCAGCATTAGAAAGTGCTTGCTTGGTCCAGTTCCCCAGAGCTTGTATTGTGCAATTCTATGTGCTTCATGAACATCTTCAGTCCACAGCAGACAGTTAAGAGACATTTACATTGAACTTTACACACTCCAAAAGGTCGACACGCCTGTAAAATCAACGTGCCACTTATCACTAAGAAGCAGGCCAGTAAGTACAGGTTTAAGTTGATTTTACCTTCTCTGGTGAAAGCTGGAGAAGCTTTCCCACATATGGGTGTGCAGGGCAGAAAGGTATAAAGGAAACTTGCTGCACTAAATGATCAAGCCAGTAAAACATACCCAAGGAACATAACAAAGGTGGGATGTCCCTCACAGGCACCATCTCGGTCACTATTTCGCACAGAGCTGTCATGTGGTTCATGAGCCCACAGGGTTCCCCATCTGGAGTGTCCACAGGGCACAGGAAGCCCCAGGACTCAGGCAGCAGCTTGCGGACAGTTGTAGTTCTCATCTGGGAAAAGGCAGCTCCTCTGTGTACGCAGCGGAAGTGGGAGAGGTACCGGACGAAATTCAGCTTGTCTCCCACCACACACAGACCGCTGTCCTGTAACATGCCCAGGCCTTGGGAACAGAAGGGAGATGTATGTCAGGTGTCAGCCGGCTTTATCACAGTGTGATGTTACAAAGTAGTTTCTTGGTTTTCACTGACAAGCCCTAGAAGTCCTCACACAGGATCCCAGCAGCAGAAGGCACACGTGCTGCTACTTGCGCACAGGCAATTTGGTGACGTGCAAAAGGCTGAGACTTGAAATTCCAAGCTGTTGCTCAAAATCTAACTCCTTTCAGGAACACGGGAAAGTCATACCCAGGGAAGCGACTTGGGGATCTGCAGCTGGTATGTTTTACTGGAATTACATCTCATTTAATTTCTTAGTGGACATTCCAGCCCAACAGCATCACACTGGACACTTCAGGGAAGCACCAGGTAAATCTGAAATACACATTAACAAAGCAGTTTCTCTCACACCACCAGTGGGGCAGTCCTGATAAAACAAATGTCCCTTCTCTGTCTTATACAGCACCCTCTAAGAGGAGATAATCCTTGGGAAAACAATCCATAATATGGTTGCTCTTTTAGATGATGCTACATTTAGTTTCAAGTATTTATCTGCAGAGAGGTTTTCTATACCATGCGTGAAGTCTATGCTTGAGGAAAAGTCTTGCCTTTTCCCTCAACTATCCTTTTCCTTAACCACTTCCCCTAATTCAGTCTGCATACAAGCAATTGTTTTAAGAGCTCATTTTTATGATGCTTCTCATTCTGTTCAGAAGGTAAAAAAAGAGTAAAAGGTTTCTTAAGCCTGAAGATTTACCTGTTTTAGATCGCAGGTTACCAGTTGCAAGAAGGTACTCAAATGGCTTGGTAAAGTCTGTGGCCAGGCTGAAAGCCTTCACCAAGCTGTCTGCGTTTATGCTGACATCAGCCTTTTCTGCTCTTTTCTCCAAAACGAACTTAACAGATTGCAACCAGCTTTCAAGCCTCTCCTATGGTTGAACAGTGAGAGATTCACATTTAAAACAGGAAAACAAAGGCTCAATTTAGAACTCCACATCAGTTACATGTACTACTATTCCACAATGACTTTCATGGGAGAGTAGTTTCTGAACATTTTCCTCCCACCATCCTAAAATGAGGAATCCCTAGAAATAAACTGAATTAATATTGAATTAAAATAGACCAGGGAACCACATGTTTACATGACCAGTAAGAAATTCACTGTGTAAGTCAGAAGCCTGCTATCAACTTCCTGATCTGGAAAAGAATTGCAGGATGGGACAGTGATGACAATATTATGAATCATCACTTCTGGAAGACGGGGAAAGTTATTCTCTTGCACATTTGCTATGTGAAACAGCAGCGACACCAGAACCAGCTTCTCATTCTGCTTTACCACTCCTGTATGAAATGATGCAACAGGAGCATGATGTTTCAAAACCCTCTTAAAGCACCGGAGGGATCAGTATTCCTCTTTCCTCAGACTCCCATTCTGAATGAGGCTCTTTGATTTGCTCTGGAAGGCTACAAAGCTCTTCAGTGCAGGTTTTGTATAGGCTTATCTTCAGCATATTGACTACCTTATACTGAGACACCTAAGTCTTCCTCAACTCACTGCCTGCCTACACTGCCTTCAGCACTCTCTCAAGCCTACACAGCATATCCAAGCTCCCTGCTCTTCAGTCTGGCTATTGCGCTTCTCCTGTCCCCATGGTCACTGTGGTGCCTGGACCAGATGACCATTACATTCACAGGCTTAAACCCTGTAAGACCTTACCTTCAAGAACATAAGGAAAAGCTGTCCTGGGGTAAGCACTTCTTGGTTCATCAGACTGTCTGGATTATCCTCCATGCACTCCCCTTTGGCAAAGGCATACAGCTTCTGGGTCATCATGCAGAGCAGGTAGAACTTTTCTGTTCTGTTTGTCAGGTGGATGCAGATACACTTGCTGGAGGGAAAGAGGAAGATAACTAACACCATCGCTTCATGCTAGCTGGTCTTCAAGTTTCTCCTCAATTATGACAAACCAAGTTGCCTTTTTTCTTTTGCTAAAAGGACCAACAAGGCACAGGCTTTCCCAGCTGCCCTTAGTATTGTATGAAAATACCAAGAAATAATACAAAACCCTCAGAGACTGAGCCATAAAATGAACCTCTTACTTTAAGGTGCTAGTTTGGTTAAGGATATAGATAAACTTTGTGAAAGGCTGATTTTACACATTTCCATGTTAGATGCCCTTGTAAGTATACAGTTTATGTAGCAGGTATCGCAGTCAGGATCAGTCAAAGGAAGAGATTTGAATGTTATTTTACAGTAGCTATGACATTAATCATATACATGCACATACATAAATACATACACGCATATACATACACATGCACAGAAATCTGAGCTGGCAACCAGCAGCAAATCACAAAACATTCCTGTTTACACTATCAGTGCCCTGCCATAGAAAGTCTACATCTCCACAGCTGGTCTTCATCAACTGGTCTCCGGATATTAAAGCACCCTCTGAGGCACCTGAAGGCTGCCCTTGGGTTTCCAGCCACATGACCACCCCCTATTTACAAGTACATCCTCCCAAATGATCCTTTTCATGTGCTAAAAGAACCTCTCAAAGAGCTTACACCTACTTTTACCAGAAGAAGAAACTAGTTGAATGCTTGCCACACTGACAGGCTCAAAGCCAGCTCTTCCATCCCTTTCTAACTTATTCCATGGAAAAAGCAAGACTTTAAAGCGTCTAATTTCCACCATTTTAAAAGATTAATGTAACTGTCATCAGAGTTGTCAGCAACTGTGTGAAACTGATGAAGTGCCACAGATTGCAGCATTTCTGTTCAACAAATAGGGCCTCAGTCACCTACCTTCTCTTCCTTTTTCATCAAATACATCAGAAAATCACCTCTAAATAACAACCGACACCCTCTCGCTAAACTATTTTGGGGATACTTGTGTCAATCCATTAAAATACATATTTCTGAATACCACAAGTACAGATTATCAGCATCCTGGAGTGCCATCAGAAACTGGCCACTGGTTTTACAAATGCACATGAAAACTGTACCAAAGTAATATGGCAGAGAACTTCTAAATCTGCTTGTAATTTCACTACAATGACACCAAATCACACGCTCCTGCATGCATACAAACATACTTCAAAATGAAATCTGCAGCCTGTTCATTGCTGTACCACTCAGGGAGGTTGAGTTTTATTCTGAAGCTCTTTCCCAGGTATTCGAGGACATTTTGCTGTGTGTAACAGCCTGCATCTACCACTGCTCTCATCATCTCAGTAACGCAGTTCACATAAAAGGTGTCATCTTCCTTTCCCTTGACCAACTCTTCAAAAATCTGGTAGTCTGGGAAATTAACTAATGCCTGAAAGACAGAAGTGTGTCAGATCAGAAAAAAAAGAATAGCAACATCTGTCCATAAAATACAGCAAAAGAACAAGGGCACCCCACTGATTTAGGTTTTCAGTCCTCTGGAAACAGCCTTCCACAGGCAAAGTGAAAAACGCTGCAGGGTTGAAGTGCTTAGTGAGTAATGCAGGGGATATTCACACCCTGATGATAATTACAAGTGCTCCCAATCCAATGAGACCCTTGGGGAAAGAAAACCCCAAACTTGCAGCCTCCAACATCCTCTTGATGTTACAATCACTTCTTAGTATCTTTACATCAGGGTTAAGCAAATATTTTGTCCATCAATTAGTTCTGTACTTACTGACAAATGTGCCTCGTCTTCAAGTAGACTTTTAAGGCAGAAAGGGAGCAATGTAAACCCAGTTCTGCTGCTTGATCATGGTATATACAACCAGAAAACTGCCAGAGCACATACTGCCTCTTGTCCAGCACATGCTGCCGCTTGTCCAACAGGAACAAGAGGAAGAAACGGGATGATTACACAAGAAGAAACCAGAATTCTAGCCACATCAGAGGAGCAGTGGGACTACAGTAGCAGCAGTCTGCCTCAGTGGCACCTGGACTCATCACAGGAAACCAGAACAGAACTGAGCTCCATCGATGCAGAGATGCAAACCCACAGAGTGACTACTTATGGAAGATTTTAAACTTCAGAGAACAGGGCCTGCTTAGCCAGAGATCTCATGAACTGCCCAAAAATCAGTACAAATCCTCTGCATGTTAATACAACAGGTAATCAGCTACTGTTGCTAACTACTTTTGTTGAAACAGAAGTTGAAGAAAAGCAGTGAAGAAAAAGTGCAATGCATTATTCAACAGCAAAACTAATACAGCAGGTTTAAAGAATCACAGAATCCCAGACTGGTTTGGGTTGGAAGGGACCTTAAACCTCACCCATTTCCAACCCCCCGCCACAGGCAGTGACACCTTCCACTAGAGCAGGTTGCTCCAAGCCCCTGTGTCCAACCTGGCCTTGAACACTGCCAGGGATGGGGCAGCCACAGCTTCTCTGGGCACCCTGTGCCAGGGCCTCAGCACCCTCACAGGGAAGAATTTCTTCCTAATGTTTCATCTCAGTTTCCCCTCTGTCAGGTTAAAGCCATTGCCCCTTGTCCTGTCCCTACAGGCCCTTGTCAAAAGCTCCTCTCCAGCTTTGTTGTTGGCCCCTTTAGGCACTGGGAGCTGCTCTAAGAGCTCCCTGGAGCTTTCTGTTCTCCAGGCTGAACAAGTCCAGCTCTCTCAGCCTGTCTCCACAGCGGAGGTGCTCCAGCCCTTGAAGCATCTGGGTGGCCTCTGTGCTCTCACTCTAACAGCTCCACATCCTCTTATATTGGGAGATCTTTCGTATTAGGTGGCAAACTCTTCCACCCTCCAGGAGCTATTCATCCACAGTATTAATCAGCAAAATCTATGTACCCTCCCTTCTGACACTGTGCACACTTCCTCTGCTTCAGTCAAGTATAACATTACAGGCATAGGCTTGGCTTGAACTACAGTTCTGCAGCCAGTATAGCAAAAGATGAGTAAACATACTTATTACGGAATTAGCTTCTTCCCATTACTTGAATAAGAACACTTAGCAAAACTTCCGTAGTTACTCAACACAGAAAGCAAGAGCATTAATTATTTACCTTCAGAGCAAATCCCAAGGGAAGGAAGAACAACTCTTTCTGAAAAATGAAATTTACCATGACACAACCATTTTCCAAGTAGTGAAGGTTCATATTTATTGCAGTGTGCTCATCCTTAACACAGTGCATCACCACTCCTGCAAAAATGAGCACAAGCAAAGACCAATGTAAGGTGTACAAACCGAACTGGCTGCATTGCTGTGGTATGTCTGAGCAGGTATGAGACAATCCAGACAAACTTTGGTACTTGGTGGCTGAGAATACAAGGCAGATTACTAGTTTCAGCATCAGTCTAGCACTTCAAAGAAATACGCCAGCTCAATCCAGCTCTTAGTGGACAAATGCCTCAGTATGGCCAGCACACTCACTGAGAGGCTTGGAAGATGCATAAAGAGCAAATCCAACCCCCAAGCCTAAACTATTCTGTCTATAACCTTGCTGTAAGAATCAGCAATGCATAAATAATCTTCCTAATTGCTCTGTGGCTAAAGTTTTCACATCTCTGCGCCCAGGTGGTACCACTCTGGCAGCATTTCCTGGTCTTGTCCCATGCTTGGTCCTATACCACTGCAGGACAAAATAAAACCAAATGAGACCATTTAAATTGAGAGTGCCTCAAAATTCATTACTCTGGAATTACAGCGTGTGCATCAGCAGTTCAGTTCAGTCAAGTCAGCAGCTGGTAACACCCGAGTTTAACCTGTGAATTTCTGGCTTAATTCAAGTTTAAACCCCTTCTACTGAGTATACATGACACAGGAATGGGATAGCCAAGAATCTGGTTCTTCTCCTTCACATCAGTTAAATCTGCCATCTCAAAGTATGGATAGGCAAATTCAACGAGACAAACTCAGTAGTTTACACTAACTTCTACCTGAAGTCACCTTCCACATAACAGAAGGTTACATGCACTGCAATACAGTTGCCTTGCTCAGCATGGGGAGATCTGACAGCTCCCACAAGGCAAGCACCAGCCTCATGCTTGCACTATTATACAGTAAAAAAATTAACATCATACAAGAGCTACAATAAACCAAACTAACACAAGTCAGCTCTAGATGGTCCCTCCTCTTTGTCCTCAAGTAGTTACGAGCAGGATGCTACAAGAAACTGCTCAACTTACCATACTCTGTGAAACCAGGGCCTCTGTTTTTCCATTTGTGTCTTGTCATTGCAAGAGGGAAGTTTCGCCTGGGCATAATCAACATCCTAATAACCTTTTCTAAGCCATTAATTATAAAGTAGCCTCCCATTTCCTGGCAGGGGAAGAAGAATTATTTTAATGTGCTTAGAAATTCATAACCCAGCATTTTAAGTGAAAGGCAAGAACACCTGAATCATACAATAAAAACAAACTAATGTTTTAACTATGAAACACATAACAAGACGTATGTTTCAGCATTGCATTTGGAAAGGCTGCACTCCTTGCCAGTGACTATTAAGTCTAAACACAGTACACACTGAAAGGAAAGGGATGCCCCATATTTTATGCTTCATAATTTAAAGGAAGTAAGAAAAATGCATCAAACCTGTGTGGTCAACTGAACAGCTTTGTAGAGCTGACACGAACTACTGCTTAAATAAATACTCTGAAGTTCTAAAATGAGAGGAATCTTCAGTGCATAAAACCTCTTTCTGGTCACATAAAGACTTAACACTGATAAATTTATAGCTCCCCAAAGAATATATCATTAGACACAAAGTGTTTCAGTAGCAAGTAATACTCTGAGTAAAGGTACAAGTGGCATACTACGGGGGCAGCAATAGTATGCCATTGTAGATTGTGTTTCATAGTTTGCTCACTCTTGTGAGTGATACAGCACTAAATAATTAAGTATTCAATCACCAGCAGCTGATGTGCTACTGGGGGGGTGGTGTGTGAGGAAAAAAGCTGTAGAAGTGTAGGAAAAAAGCTGAAAATGCAGATTTTCCTGACCCACAAATCCCCATTACCTCTTCCTCCTCATGATGCTGCATGAGCTCTTGTGGAGACATATCATAGAGGCTGCATAGCTTGGACTTGACCATGATTGGAATGTACCCCAGGGGATGCTTGATTGTCCCTTGTGGCATGTCATTCACTGACCAGCTGATGTCAGCCTGAAACGACATAAAGCAAACAATGAGCAAATCGAGTTGCCCTTTTAATCTTTCCTGCTATATTAACTGTATGTTTAGTATAACTACGATCAGTTAACTTCCATCACTGTAAAAATGGTAATAACGATATACAATAAAGAGCAGAACTAATAAATACAGGCAGAAAGACTGCACTCTGGACAACAGTCAACACTGATTTACAGACGATCATATGAGTGTAGAGCTAGGTAAAGAAGCTGCTAGTGAAGTGTTGGTACAATCCACTCGGCCTTTCAGACTCCCCAACACAGCAGCCTAAATGAAAAAGGCAGCCACAGGATAGGAAAGGAAACCTCTGAAATTAACACACAGTTAAAAGCAGAAAAACCCAGTGCTCAATGGGAGGCCATCCACACTGCAGCCTGCAGACCCCTCCTAAGACTTGCTCACTTCACACGTTCACAAATGATCTTTCACATGTCTGAAAGGAAATGATGCATTTACAGTAATAAGATCTGGCAGTGGCTCTGCAGGACTCCTGGACTGCACATAACAAGGTGATAAAACAGAACATTGGAGCAAAAGTTCTGTTCCAACTGCTGCAAACATTTACATAGGTACAAAAAAAACCCAAAACAAACCCAACCCCAACACTGGGGAAAAAAAAGACAGGAAATAATTCAGGTATGGAAAATAAAGCATCTCTAGCTCAGAAAAATCTAAGAGCCATGGGAAAGGCTCTGAACAATCTGCAACTGCTCCACTCTCATGTTCAGATAAGACCCTGCACTTACAGCTGCTTTTATCACTGTAATGCTTTGACAAAGAAAAATTCCAACAACTGAAGCTGCAAAACCCTCCCTCACACTGGGTGCAAAGGAAAATATTTGCTGGGGATGATGCTTCTCCTCTGCCCAAACTTCAGAGCAATTCAGAAAAATGGTGAACATATGATGCGAATTTATAGCTCTGAACTACTTTACGGGAACAACACTGCTTTTGAAACCTCTATTCCTGCAGAAACTAGACAGGGATTATCATACTCTCTGGGATGACACAGGTCTTCTTCCAAGGTTCTTCCAAACAGGCTGGCTGATTGCAAAGCAAATCTGGCAGAAAAGAACACAGGTAAGGTCCTGTGGAAAGCCATTGACAACACCAAGCTGTCTGGGAGTATTGATCTGCTGAAGAGTAGGAAGAGACTACAGAGGGATCTGCACAGGCTGGATCAATGCGCTGTGGCCAACAGTGTGAGGTCCAACAAAGCTGAGTGCTGGGTTATGGCCCTGGGCCACATCAACCCCCGGAATGCTCCAGGGTTGGGGCATAGTGGCTGGAAAGCTGCTGGGCAGAAAATGACCTGGGAGCGCTAAACGTGAGCAGCTTGGGCCCAGGCAGCCAAGACAGCCAAGAGCATCCGGGCCTGTATCAGCACCAGTGTGGCAGCAGGGCTGGGGGAGTGATCATCACCCTGTATTGGGCACTCGTGAGGTCACACCTTGAATCCTGTGCTCAGTTCTGGGCCCCTCACTATAAGAGAGACACTGAGGTGCTGGAGTGAGGCCAGAGAAGGGCAACGGAGCTGGTGCAGGGCCTGAAGCACAAGTGTGATGGGGAATGGCTGAGGGACCTGGGGGGGTTTAGTGTGGAGAAGAGAAGGCTCAGGAGAGACCTTACTGCTCTCTACAACTGCCTGAAAGGAGGATGGAGTCAGGAGGGGCTGGGCTCTGCTCCCAAGGAACAAGGGATGGGACAAGAGGAAACAGCCCCAAGCTGCACCAGGGGAGGTTTAGGCTGGATATTGGGAACAATTCCTTCCCCAAAGGGCAGTCAGGCATTGGAACAGGCTGCCCAGGGCAGTGCTGGAATCACCATCCCTGGAAGTGTTCACAAACTGTGTAGATGAGGCCCTCAGTGCCATGGGGAGTGCTGGGGAAGGGCTGTGCTGGGGAAGGGCTGTGCTGGGTAAGGGCTGGACTGGATGAGCTTGAAGGTCTTTTCCAACCCGGTTGATTCTATGATCCTATGACTCCATGAACACATGGACAGGGGAGATGGGGCCCATGAGGCGCTCGGTCTGAAGTGAGGTTTGCGCAGCGAGCTCGTCCTTCACCAACGCTCAGACTAAGAGGGAGCACCTCAGACTCCCCTTGGGCAGGTGAACCCGGGAAGGGCACTTCACCTACAGGGGTCTTTAACATCATGCTCAGCCGGCTTTCACCGGGACCGGGGGGCTATGCTGAGCGACGGGAATTCACGGACCGGGCGGGCGGGCCCGGGCAGCCGGACACTTACAGCGATCCTGCCGCGGTAGGTGCTGCGCAGGCCGCGGCACTCGGCGGGGAACACCCTCCTCTCCTGGCACACGGTCCCCGCGGGCACGGCGGGGGGGGCGATGGACACCCCGGCCACGGTCAGCGACACCCGGCTGTCCTTCAGCGCGAACTCCAGCGGCGCCAGATCCTGCAACGGCACCGGGTGAGGCACGGCCGGAGACCCCCGGGACCCCTCCCGCCGCCCCCCGCACACCTGCACGGCCCGGTACACGCCCTCGCTGACGGCGTAGTTGAAGGACTCGATGTGGGCTCCGGTGAGGTCCCTCCGGGGCGCGCTGCGCGCCGCCGGCCTCGGCCGCAGCCTGTGCGGGTCCTGCCCGCCCCGACCCGCCATGCCGGCCCGCCGCGCGCCGCCTCACGGGAACAGGCGGGGCGGCTCCGCGCCCACCGGACCGCGCGGAGGGCGGGATCGATGCCCGCAGCCTCCAGGCCGCCAGGGGGCGCTGCTGCACTCACACCGCAGCTCGGTGGTGGGGAGCGCGTCTGCGCTAGGCGGCACAGGCAGCCCCCGTGCGGTGCTCTAGCGCCACCCGCCGCTGGGTCCTCCCGTCGCTGTCCCCCTCAGCCGTCCCCGGCTGTGCCGCCATTGCTGCCCCCTCTGTCAGCCCCAGCCATGGCTCCCAGAGCTCTGCTCCCTCATCAGGTACCTGATATCTGCACCCAGGGCCCCTGCAGCAGCAGTGAGGAAGGTCTGACACAGTCCTCCAGTCACTCCCTCTGCACCCCTGACCCTCAAAACAGCCTCCCTCCATCTCCTATGGGTGCTGGGACAGCCTTGGCGTGTGAGGCCAGCCCCTCAATGCCGTTCTGCTGTCCCACACTTGTCACTCTGAGGTGAGGAAACCTCCATGCAAGGGGGCAACACTCCCCCCTTCCCAGGGGACCTGATCTCCCCAAAGGAACACTGCAGGCCATGGGGTTCACATGTTTTAATGATGGTTTAGGAGAGATGTGGATAAGAGTCACTGGAGATCCACCGGCCCCACACGCACATGCTGACATGGGGACATAAACCAGAGCTGGGTGGCAGTGCCAGACGTACCCCACCATCCTCTCAGCACCCCGGTTTTCTGAGGGCTGCTGTAGCGGACACTGGCAATGAGACATGGGTATGAACCTACGGCTGGCACAGCACTGCTCTCCTGGGGAAGAGCTCCACGTAGAAGACAAGAAATGCCAGGAGCAGGGACATGCATGGTCACAGCAGCACTGGGAAGCTGGGATGAAGTGGCTTTTGAGCCCTTCTTTGCCTTCTCTGGCGTTCTCTGTGGGCAGCCACTGGATTTCAGCAGGAGCACAACAGCTGTTGCATGGTAATCACGACTAACCTGGTATGAAACAAGCCACATGGGAGTTACCTGAAACCCAGAGTCCAGCGGTACCAGACCCTGCTGGAAAACACAGCCAGAGCACCCGGGCCTGAAATCCTTCAAGCCTGACATGAAGGGATACAACTAAGACTAGAGACATTCTGCTATACAGGAGGCGTCTTCTGGAAACCCAGCATCACTCTCTGTGAAAGCTCAGGTAAGGGGTAATACGTTTTCCTATTGATCTTTCAGCTGAAATAAGCTAGAAAACATTTATTGTTGTGTATGCCTAAAAAGAAAAAAAGAAACAAGTTTCACGAGGGCTTGTGAGCATCCCTTGGTGCTTGAGCATCCCAAGGTGTACCCATGGCTGCAACGTGTCCCTCAGCCACACACACATCCTCTGCTCCATCTTGCAGCTAGGATTTTGTGCAAGACCTTAGGCATTGTGCTCTGTGTCCTTCATCATTCACCTCCTGTTCTCTACCCTGGGGAGGACCTTGGGAGCAGAGGGTAAACACACATAGACCTGCTATTCTCCAGAGGCTGTTGCCTGTTCCTAAAAAACTCAGCAGACAAGGTAACGATTAAAGCAACACCGACCCACCATCTCCTGCAAGCCCAGCTTGGTTATGGGCAGGGTATGAATTGCTGCATCTCCTGTGCTCATGGCTCTACCATTCAGTTGAAGTCTCACTTTCAACTGAGCAGCAAAAAATGCCTGGCTGCTGATGTGCCACAATGCGATCCAGGATGGAAAAAGCCTTGGGTTAGACAGGCTCTTGACTCCCCCCAGCAGTACTAGCTGCTTTTGCCTGCATGCAGGCAGCTTCCTTGCCCTTATCACCAGCCAAGGGGCAGGAATCTCACATTACTGTGCACTAAGGGAGGGATTTCCCTTTTGAGAAGAAGGATGGGTTAAGCACCCCACAAAACTAGCATTTCTCATTTCATGATGGGGAATGTTTTTCCCTTCTCAGTTTGCACTCTGCCCTTGTCTGCCCTAGAACTCGGGAGAACCCAGCCTCTCCTCTGTCACCCCAGGCACATCCTGGACCAGAGCAATGCTATCAGATCTTCCATTTGCTGGGCACAGAAGTGTGATTTTTAGGCTCACATAAGCTAATCTGAAAATGCTAATAGAGATGTGGTGAATTTTGCAAGTTGAGTGACAACCATTACAGCCTACATTCTACCCTGGACTGTTACCACTATGCTTTCACCTGGCCTGCAGTGACATTCTGACACCTATGTGCTACCATAAGGTTAAAAATCACAACAAATTCTTCCACCACAGTCCTCTCCCAGCTTCTCACCCAGTGCTCCCCACCTCATGAACCGACGCATTCACGGTCCCTCTTCATCTTGTGAAATGATGCCACTCACAGATTCACAGCATGTCACAATGAATGTCCATCCCATGACAGCATCATCAAAATGCATCACTCCAAGGAGGCCCGAGCACTTCAGTCCTGCCTTCAGAAAGGTGCCAGGATCATCTTGCTGGCACAAAGATCTCTGAAATCTCCGTCAGGAGCAGAGACAAGTACACCAAAGCACTAGGATCTTCTGAGAGAGGCAGAAATCCCATTGCTTGATTCATTTCACATTACACATAGGCAGCTTGTAACCTCCACAACCTCCTGCTTGGTTGGTCTGGGTAACAGGAATCAGCTTATTTGGGTGCCAAGCACCTTTCCTGCCAGAGGCAGCAGAACACAGCCCTGAACACCACCCACTGAGCTCTGCCCTTAGGAGGGATATGCTGGGCTTACACTGAAAATTCAGATGCACTTCACATGGGTAGACAATAAGCCAAGGATTTAGTAGCTGTTAGCTTTGAAATTCAGGGACCTCAAGGATTTTCACCTCCCCTTCCCCACCAGAACACATGGCTTCCCAGCTGTGTGGCAAACCTGTACAGAGGGAATGCCTTTCCTGGTCTGCAAAACTTCACCCACCTTCCCCAGAGCTGGGACTGAGCTGTGGACTGTGTTCAAGGCAGAAAATGACAGCATTTGTCAAATGGAGGAGAATAAAATTGGCTGGACCAAATGGGTCAAAAATCATTTGGGTTGAAAGGTCTCATATTTGAGGCTCAAATGTGTGAAGGTGAAAGGTTAGAGAAGAGGCTCAGTCCACTGCAGTGTCTCAGAAGAAGCTGAGGAGGTCGGGTTTCTGCTGTTTGAAACACTCTCAGCACAAAAGTGATGCTAGAAATCCCACAGCATGCCAGTGAGCCCCGAGAGGGCGTCTCTACCTCTTTTAAACTGAATCCAACTGCACCAGACTAGGATGGACACTGATTCAAATCTCATTAGGAAATGGGATAGCTATAAATAAACAAAACTGCCTTCCTTGCTTGGGTTAATTCACCACCTGCAGTTCAGCACCCTTTTGCCAGCCGTTGCCTGGGTGTTCAGCCAACCAGCTTGGAACATGACTTAAGGAAACTGACTTCTTGGTGTTCCTGGTTTTAAGCATCCTGCGATGCAAAAGAGCTTGCTCCTTTCTACAAAATATATCAGGAACAAAGTAAAGGAGTCACCTATTTGGAGCTGAGCTAAGGCACTAATGATGCAGTAGGTGAGGAAAGAGGAAACACAGCGGGAGGAGGACAACTTCCCAGCCACGATGTCTTGAGAGATCATCATTCTCTTCACTCAATTCCTTTAAAAAACCCAATGTTATCTCTATAGAAAAGAAGGAGCTAATACAGCATTATAGTATCCCTGTTGGGGTTTCATTTTAAGGTTATTTTGTTGTTCTCCCAGAGATTTGTTTCAGGTATCAAAGTCACACGAGCTGTTTCTAAAGTGGATTTTGGTGAATGCAGGCAGAGTTATCTGGCCAGAGCTCTGGCTCATTGCAGCTCTTGTGTGGATGCCTGGATTTGTTGTTTTCCTCCATGTTTTTCCAGAATATAGGAGGCCTGTCTTTATCACTTTTTGGCATGATACTGAGATAAGCCACTGCACTGTGCTGACCCAACGGGTGCAGTCTATCCCTGTGCACAGCACAGGCAATTCCTGTTGTTGTCACAGCTTGATAAAGATTGACGATGACTGGCTTGTCTTCTGCCCAGTGTCACTGAGGGGAAACACACTAGAGATGGCTACATCCACAATTCCTTGGCAGAGCTCTGCATACAATTTCCTAAGAGATGAGAGAGAGACAGGATCAGATACGAAGGCGAGACAAACCAGCAACCCCCTAATTTTTATGTAGACATGCAGTTTCTCATAGAGGCACAAAGCAAACAGAGCATTGCTGCAACCCAAATCCACCCAGCAACAGCCAAATTCTGACCATACAGTAGCACAGGGGTGTGCAAGGCAGTACTGCTTCACAGTGCACGTGGTGAAGGGGGCATCCTGAACTCAGAAAGCTCCCCAAGCCTTAGCTCTGAAAAAGCTGCTGAACAGGCTAATAGTTTTGACCTGTATTTTTTGACTACTGTTAGTGATGTTCTAATCTAATTTTATCTACATCTAATCTATATCTAATCAAATTCTAATGTAGCGATATACAGTCTGTTCTGTTTTGCCAGGCTCGTACATGATACAGTGCCCATTTAGCAAAGATTTTCAGTCTTCAGCAGTCATCTCCATCACATAATACACCACCTCCGGCTCTGCCTACTCAGAGACGTTCATGGGCACAGCTGTTTGGCTGTCCCAGCCTCCCTGCAGCTGCTGGAGGCTTTGATCTGCAGCATTCATAGTGTGCTCTGGGGTCCTGCTGCCTGCAAATCCATTCACTCACTGCCAGCTGCTGCCCTTAATGCTAGTCATTTATCATGTGCTCATGTAAAGACCAACCACCAGTGGCTCCACAAGGGAGACTGAAAAACTACTTGACCCCTGAAGCATTAATTCTGTGACAGAACTTCAACCCAATAGTATCAATAAAGATGACCCAAGTTATATACAAACCCTTATGTCCAAAAGCTAAGGTTAGTTCTCCATCTCACGTAGGAAAGAAGCTGCAAGATACCAAACACAGGAGCAATGAACTTAAATCAAATGGCACTAACTAGTGTCTGGTGCCTAGAAAACTCTCCAGCCATTCACTTTCTTTCCCCTTTGTCACTTGGGCCTGGGACACAGCTATGTTTTGGGTAAGGCACATGAACAGTGGCATCACAAGGGTATTACAGAAACTGAGTACTCACTGGGCACAGGCTGGGGCCCCATTGACTTCTATCAGCCAGACCTTCAGCTCCTCATCAACCATGAAGTCAAAACCAAAGAGCTGGAAGCTCTGGTAGTGAAGATGCTTTGTGCTAATTGCAGGCTCTATACACGTAAGGCAGCTTCTGTGAAGGGAAAAACAGAAACTCAAGTTTAATAGCCCTGCAGACATGTGTCACACTGCAGTTTCTGAGGGCATATGTATAGCACAGTTAATTGGAGGGATGCTCTGTTTCTCTGGGCCTACACCAAATTACAAGCCATATCCAACACATGTCATGGTAACCAGGTCCCTGCCAAGTCACAATCTGTAACTATCAAAAAACATGTGGGACACTCCTGAGTTAACTCCCAAAGAGCTGGAGAGCAGCAGCCACACTCGCTACTGAATGAGGCAAGCTGAAGAACATGATGTGCAATTAGAGCCTGGAGCAGAAGTCAGAGCAGAAAGGGCTACACCATGTCCCCAAGGAACTGCCACTGAGACCTTGTTTGCCTCACAGCTCATCAAACATCATGTAACAGCAATGGGGAACTCAAAAGTAAATTCCACCATGAAGGATCACTTTGCGAACACCTGGATTCTCTGCAGCACCATGATCTCCAAGATCTCCCTCCAGGTAGTTTCTGTGCCCAGGAGATAGGTGACTCTGTGTGGACTAAGACAACCTACACCAATGAGATGTGTTGCTGCTTCCTAATAGTGGGGGAGGTAGTGAGATCCCACAGACTTGAGTCTCGCTTCATTTCTCCTCTCACACCTTATGTTAACCTCAGCCTTTCCCAGACCTGTCTTTTGACCTACCCTCTTCCCCTACCAAGTGATCTCACTGCATCCTTGTCGAGCCACAACTGGCAAAATGCAGACACATTGACACATACCCTGGAGAGAGCAACACCTATGGAGGTCCATCTTCACTGAGCAGTGACATTGAGGTGTTTATGGCTTTATCTTAAATTTACACAATTGAAACCCTTCCCTTGTCAGTCAGTCTGTCTGCTTCCCCAGCTGTGTCCATACATATTCCCTGTCACTGAAGGGTTATGTTCCCTTGTGCAACAGGCAGCTGGCTACCTTATTATGTGTTTGATTTGCAGTAAGATGCTATTCTCAAGCGTTGTGTTCAGGGCATCCATCAGATACTGGTTGAACTCTTCAAAGAACATTTCATTGCCTTCCTCATACCGCCCGTAGTTTTTGGAATACTCCTTCTGAATGCAGTGATTGGTCAAATGGCAGGTTTTGTCCTGGAAATTAGCACTGTTATATGGTTCGGAAGAGGTCCGCAGGACACCCTCTCTGTAGAGGTAGATATTATATTGATGATCCACAAGAACCCAGCTCCTGAGGGGCAAGAGAACAAGTCACAGTGGCTTAAAAAGAAAAAGAGCACGAAAATGGAAACCAGTGTTACAAGAGCAGAAAAGGTTACCTGATATCAAACTTGCGATGCCCTGGCTCTAAAAGCAGAGGCTTCTCCAGGTATTTCTGAATCACATGCACTTGTCCCTGCTCATCGATGAAGTCCAGGAGCTCTGCAGCTTCTGAAGAAATCAGGATCCCTTCCCCTGGCACAGAAAGACAAAGGCAAAATCAGGTTGAGGATCCTTCTACTTTTGCTGCAGGTTTTTCAGGGCTGTGAAGTGTGGACCATGGCTCATTTGCCCACAAAGCCATGTGGCTGTTACCACAGTACAGGGATCTCTCTCCCTGGTAACCAGAGCTAAAGCAAATGGGAACCAAAAGTACCTGTGACAGCAGACTGACTTTATACCCCTGCCTGGCTTCTCTGGCTGCCAGAGAAGAGGCATGCATCAGAGGCAGCATGTGCACGCTTGCACAGCATCGCCCTGCTCACCAAATTAATTTCAGCCCCTATTAAAATCATTGCTGAATTAAGAAAAGCACCATTTCAAAACACTCATTGGTACAGACAGTGTTTTCCCTGCTGTGGGGGATCTTCATTAACAAAGTTAGATGTGCTGTTCAAATACTGCCACGTTATGGCTGAAGCTGTCACTGTGTATTTCTTGCAGGAGCCCAGATCTGAAGCCACTGTTGCGGAGGAATGAAGAGAGAACATATCCCTTCTGGGATTTGAGAAAAGGATGGCACTGTGCCACGAGGGATAAACCAGCTCAGGTAAAATTACCTAACACTTGTCTGGCACTGGTACAACCACAGGCTGCACACTGGGGGAAAGAGGGAAACAACACCTCTGTAAGCCTCTGCACTGGACAGACGGTGAATCAAGGGGGAGGTTAGCTTAACTGTGTACCCAGCGAGGCAGCAAAGCAGCTTACATGGGCCAGCTGACTCTTCTCCCAAACAAAGGATCAAAACCTCTAGCCACAGCTGAAAAATTTCTCAAGTTTTAAGTGACATCCTAAACCTCTAATTTTCCTTTCACTGACCGACAACCAAGCTTCCACTAGACTTGTCCCAGGTCAGCAGCTGTACCTGAGCTGTGAAACAAGGGGAACACAAACTCACAAAATGGAATATGTAAACCTTTAGAATTAGTTTTAAGCAATGTTAAGTTTGATGGCTTTGTAACAGTAGCAATGGAAAATTACTGAGGTGCATGGTACATAGAAAAAAAATAGAGTACAGCTAGAGAACATACTGGCACAAGATAAATCATTAGAGTTGATGTAGTTTTAAGAAAAACAGTCTAGAAGAACAGGACACAGGGTGTCCTGGTTTAAACCAAGTCCACACAGCTTGCGTGGTTTAAAACCCTACCTCAGTCTCCCGCAGCACCACACACCCCTTCCTCCCCCCTCTCCCCGCTCCCAGAGGGATGGGGAGGAGAACCAAAGGAATGTAACTCCCACGGGTTGAGATAAAACCAATCCAGTAACTAAGGTATAACACAAATCACTACTGCTACTACTACTACAAATAATAATGATAAAGCAAATAACAAGTGAAGAGAATACAAAATCTCACCAGCCACCGACCCATAACTCACCCCACCCTGCCTGACCGAGCACCGACCGATACCTCCTCCATCCCCCCAGAGCTCCAGCCCTTCCGGGTTTCTCCTGGTTACATCCTGGGTATGACGTGCTATGGTATGGAGTACCTCTTTGAGTAGCCTGGGTCAGGTGTCCTGTCTCTCCTTCCTCTCGCTTCCCTCCTTCCCTGGCAGAGCATGAGCTCAGAAAAGGCCTTGGACAAACCAAACATCTGAGCAGTAACTCAAAACATTGGTGCTATCAGCAACCGTTCTCAGCCCGAAAGTCAAAACACAGCACTGCACCAGCTACCAAGAAGGAGAAAAAATGACTGCTACTGCTGAACCCAGGACACAGGGATAAGGAGTATCTGGGAATGGCAGGTGTCCAGGATGGGCTGCAGTTAAACTAACTGATAAGTAGGAGGATAGGAGGATTACTATGTCTCTGGAGCTAACGAACCAATTAAACTGGTATAAGCATCTACTGCATGTACCTCAAAGGCTGCCAGGACTGATGAAGATTGGTGGAAGAAGTAAACGACCCTCAGAGACCACCACCACAGTTCTGTACACATGTGGGGAACTTTCTGGAAAATAACGTAACCCATACATAGCCTCATGAATATGTATGTATGGCCAGGGACTATAGAAGGATGGCTTGTGTAGCAATCTGGGGACACACGTTAGGAGGAGCTATCCCCCGTGTCTCCCAGCGCCACAATAAAGAATACCTGCTTGTCAGCTTGCAAACTTTGTTGGCAAGTTTGTTCCTGGAGTTTTCTCCGAATCAGCTGGACCTGCCTTGGCAATTAATATTGACAAGCTTTCCTCTTCATTAGATGTAATCCCCAGACATTTAAAACTTCCTCTAGAAGATTAACATGACTCATCTCTCCTCCTCCCTGACAAACATAAGCATATTCTCCTGCTGCTTCTCAGTAACACAGCCAAGAGAGCAGAGCAGTGAAGAAAGCTAGCATGAGGCACAGTTTTATCATGCAGACTCCTTGCAGCAGGCTTAGCTACAGCATGGAGAGCTGGCATCCTTGCCCTTGAAGGCTGCTGTCCTGCTGGCTGCCTTCCTCCACGTATCCCATTTTTCTGTCTGTTATCTCCTGCTCTATGTATTCCCCTTGCCTCTGGTGCCTGCTGCCTTCTCCCTGCAGCAAACTTTCCCATATTTTGAGATACAAACATAGAAAATGGGTGGTCCTTTCACTGCCATCCACGTCCTAAGCATTGTGTGCATGTTACAACACTTGTCAAGAGCCATGCTACCAAGCAGACAAAGAATAGCACTGTGCTGGCTTGACTGGCATAAAGTTGGAAGGTGAAACCTTTCATAGACATGCTAGATATCAGCTGGGCTTAGCCAAACCCTGGGATTCTACTGGTCAAGAGTAAGACATAATGAGAAGGTGGCTCATTTTGTTGTGGAATGAACCTTTGGCACCAGCTGAGGACTTGGCGATCCAGACGTTGCCTTCATTGCCTTCCCGCCGCCTGTTGTAAGCTGCCAAGAAGACTTCCCGCTCATCTGTCCTTGTGTTGTTTATGAGATGGCGAATTCCATTCTGGGCTGGAGCCACAGGGGTCTTCAAGTTTGTTGGGTAAATCACGTATGACTCAGGGAACCACGTGCAGGACTCGGATAGTTCAGGGCTTGTCTTGATTAGCCTGCGTGAATAGAGACAGGATGTTAATCTCCAGAGAGTCCCCACCTGCATGGGCATCATTTAAGTAAAAAGTGTCATTAACTGGGCTCTTTTGCTTGGTGGTGAATAGCAGTGGCCAATGAAGACCATTGGGAACCCACTGAAAGCAAGGACACAGTTACACGTTTCATGTCCCAAGGTGTCTTGGATGTCTCTGGCAAATCTCTCCTTCCAGTAACGTCTAGAGATGCCAGCAAATTCCTGGTAGCAGAGCCCAGGCCCATTTTCTTTCAGAGTCAAGGTTGCTGCCTGCCTCTCTTAATGCTCACTCTGAGCTTGCTGAAGGCCAAAAGCAGAGCTCATGACTTGCTGATTCTCTCTGTGAGAGACTGACTGGCAGCAAGTGACTTCCTGATTGCCTTGAGGAATGTAATTTGTGGTCCCCTGGGTTCCTAAGTAGCTGGATGCATGGTTCACCCACAGTCAGAAAGGTCAGTCAAGCTCCAAGAGAGAAAAAGAGGTGTGCAAGCACTTCCAGCACTGCCTCTAGACCACGGGCCAGAGAAATCCAGCTGGGGAGCACCGCAAGTGCTTGTGTAAAGAATACTCCACTAGTTCCTGACAAACACCACCACAGCTGTGAAGTGATTGGGACCAGGTTCTTCACACACCCACTCTGCAGGACTGCATTAGCACGAGGCAGCACAAACACTAATGTGGAATCAAATGCTTGAAGGAGATCAAGAGCTCTGACATGAAGATGCCCTAATGGCTGCAGAGTTTGCACAGGGAAGAGCTTATCTACAATGAAAGCTCATCCACATTTCCCCAAGAGACCCTGGCATGGCTGGTCATGCAGAAATAACTCCCAGAGCTCTGCCTGGAGATGTTTCCAAGCATTTGTTTGACCAACAAATTTCATTAGTGAAGGCATATTAGTGTCTCTGTACGAAACAGGATAAAAGGAATAAGTTTGAATTAAATGTCCACAAGGAAAAAGAGCAGATATGGGTTGTTTGGGTTTTTTTTTTCCTCTCTTTTGATTTGGCTCTAATCTGATTCAATGCACTCTCTGGTTTCAAGCAGATATAATTCAGTGGAAACAGCATTTCCCCTGAAGTTACAAAGAAGTCTTTATGCACTCAGATAGCTCCGGAGACCAGCACAGGAGTCTGAAGACAGCACGTGCTGGGACACTCCCAGGGCAGCTGTTCTGTGAAATACCTTCTCAAGAGCCTCAACGCTCAACCATGCTCAGAAGAATTTCTGCCCAACCCATGTAATGTTTCGGTGCATGCCTTACTTCACTAGAGATGCTTTGCGGCACAGCTTGTCTGCTCCCCTGTAGTAATTCACCAGCTGCACAAGACCGGGTTCGTGGCCTAAAAAGGGGAAACAAAGACATCAGACAAACTTCTCCATTAATAAAGGAAACACATGGGCTTGGTGGAAAGGACCTGTGCAGGAGGGCAGAGAATGGAGGCTGTTTCCTTGCCCTGTGTCACAGAAACAGACTCTAAGCTAGTACTAGTTCCTGGCTTTCCTTTCTTTTAATTACAAAAACCTGACACTTCAATATTCTAATGGAAAATAATGATTTCCTCACTCATGCTAGGAACTGGCAACATCACTCAAGGAATGTTCTCCATTTCCTGGTGGCAGTTATTAAAAGTGAAGATTTGAGCTACTCTTAAATGCAGCAGGAGGACGCAGGGAAGCCCACCACAATACAAAGAATGCAGCTCAGGACAGGGCCTCATTTCTTTCTTTATGTACAGCAGGATTCTCTGTAGGACACTGGGAAATGTTAAAGGATGTGTCTTACTTCACTCTGGCAGTTTGCAGAGGTAGACCCAGGTACTGCCCCAGGCATCACTTGCCTCTTGCACATCTATGTTCAGCTGCAGTGGCTGTGTGGGAGAGACTGCATGGTGACGCCCAGATTTGAGTTACACTACAGACAACTGCTGCCATCCTATCTAACTTCCAGCTGAGTGCAAGACATAGAGTTAAGCTATAGAATGGTTTGGGATGGAAGGGACCTTAAAGCGCATCCAGCTCCAATTCCTGCCAAGGGCAGGGACGCCTTCCATTAGACGAGGTTGCTCCAGGCCCCTGTGTCCAGCCTGGCCTTGAACATTACCAGGGATGGGGCAGCCACAGCTTCTCCGGGCAACCCATGCCAGGGCCTCACCACGCTCATAGGGAAGAACTTCTTCCTAATGTCTCACCTAATTTTAATCACATGGTGCCCACTAGTACAACCCCAAGTAATACGAATATCTACAGTTCTATGAATTAATGTTTCCTTCCACTGAGTAGAGACTTTAGGAAAACCATACCAACCCAGCTTTGATGCAACAGTTGCTCAGGACAACAGCTTTAGGAAAATGTTATAGAGAAGATACAGCTTTTTGGAAGATGCACCAAAATAACCACGTTATTTTTGGTTTGAATCTACTGATTTCAGACAACCAGTTCTGGCTACAGGAGGATGGGTTGAAGAAGCCAGTGCCAAGGCACGACCTGCTGGCCACATTAAAGCCTGGCTACACTGTGTGTGAGCATCCTTGCTGCTTTACACCTCCCCTGGTGCTTCCCTGCCTGCTGCAGACACCATGATGCTGGGAGGTGACCAGATGGCATTGCCATGTGATGTGGACCTGTCACTCACAAACACATGAGGAGACAAGGGAAAAGGTGCTGGAGCTGGTGACTTGCAGTCTGAAAGAGCAATCAGTGCTGGGTCTGAACTGCAGGAAAAGGGCTGCAAAAGCCATCCTGCCCTGGAGCTGCTGGGGCAAGGGAGCTCCTCCTGCTCTGATGTTTCTGCAGCCAGAAGCAGTGCTGCAAACTCACCCCAGAAAGGAAGAAACCAGGTCCAAGAGCAGGGAGGGAGACCAGGAGGGTCCTGCCAGCCAATGGATGCAGACACGGGACTGCGGGAAGGAAACGGCTGGGGTCTGCAGTGTTCTCATCCCAAACCTGCTACAACAGGCCTGGTGACAGGAGCCAGCACAGCAGCTGGCACCATGCACAGAGACCTGCCAGCCACAGGCAATGACGGTGCATCTCTGGTCCTTACAGCCCTGCCAGTGCCTGGCTCAGCTCTCCCCACTCTAGGCAGTGCATGGCACTCTCCCTGCCTGCTCTTGGGCTCTTCCTCATCCATGGGGCAGATTATCAGGTGGCTGTGCCCTGGACAGGCAGTGTGCATGGCAGGCAGGGGACAATCCTGCACAGGGAAGCTCCCAGGACCTTGCATGTTGACAGTGTGACAGAAGAACTCAGGAAGGAGGGGGAAAGGTGGGGATGGAAGCTAGCCTGGGCCTAGATACACAGAGAACCTCTGGAATAACCCTCACGCTGCTCCAAGCGGGCACTATACATGCTGTCATCCCCTGCAGAGGCACACCCCCACCAGCTTCAGCTCCAGCGCAAAGGTTTGATCGTGCCTGGCTCAGACCTGTTCCCTCACCAGTCCCAAACAATAGCAACACCCCCATAACATGTAAGCTCAGCACTGCAACGCCCCTGCCCTGCACCAGGCACCCCCGCGTTCCCCACAGCCCCAAGCTGGGTGACCAGAGCCCCTGCAATGGGGGGAAAGCCCCTGCAGGGGTGTCCCCAAGCGTGTTGCAGCAGTACAAAGCAGGCAGGGCAGGAGGAGGGGGCTGCACCCATGGGTGCTGGGACCCCGAAGGTTTGTGGCATACAAGAGGGGGGGTCTCCAGGTGCCCTCTGCCCCTCTCACCCCCAAGCTGGGCTGTGTGTTCTGGAGCGGGGGGGGGGGGGGGGGAGCACTGGTTAAGCCGCTTGCGATGGGGGATCCTCTAAGCCCTGATAGAGCCGATGCCTGGGACCCGGCTCTGCGGAGAGCCCAGCCCGGGGCCGGGAAGCGGCCGCACCGAGACCCTCCCGGCTCCCACCCTTTGTTCTGAGCGACGCACCCGGGGCTGCACCGGGTGCCCGTGACAGGGAGCCCGGCACCAGCGGGGAGACCGGGGACACCCCCCCCAAACCCGGCACGCCCTGCCCGCAGCGCCGGGCGCTGACGGCGGAGCCCACCGAGCGGGACGGGCAGGACCGGGCTGCAGCGGGGGTGTGCGGGGCACAGCCTTACCCAGCCTGCCGAACGGGAGCCGGTTCCTCTCGCCCAGCATCAGGTTGAAGCGCGGGTTGTCCCTCCGGAGCCGCCGCCACTGCCCGCTGGCCAGCAGCAGCCGGCTCACCTCGGCGTACACGCTGCTGCCCTCGTCCCGCACCACGAAGGTGTACATGGCGGCAGCACTCCCGTCCCTACCCGCGGCGGCCCCGGACGCGCCCCATGCCCGTGGGGCCCCGCCGCAGCCCAGGCAGGGCCCGGCGCCGCCCGGCCCCCCTCCGCATGGCCCGGCCCGCCGCGGCGGGGGGGGTGACCCGGAAGTGGAGCGGAACGCCCCCTGACGTTACCGGGCACCGCCCGTCCGCAGGCCGCGGCACCCTGGTGTGCACCGGCACCGGTACCGGTACCGAGCGGCGGTGCTGGCCGTTAGCGTCCGGCCCTGTGCGGGGAGATCACCCCCGGCCCTGCCCGCGGCCAGGCTCTGGTGCAGCGCGCACCGCCCGTGCTGCTGCGGTACCGCTGCGGGCTGCGCCCGAGGCACAGGCACCGTGTCCTGCACTGCGTCACCGGCAGCGGGAGCAGGGCTCCCGATAAGGGACAGGACAAGGGGGAATGGCTTTAACCTGACAGAGGGGAGACTGAGATGAGACATTAGGAAGAAATTCTTCCCTGTGAGGGTGCTGAGGCCCTGGCACAGGGTGCCCAGAGAAGCTGTGGCTGCCCCATCCCTGGCAGTGTTCAAGGCCAGGTTGGACACGGGCTTGGAGCAACCTGGTCTAGTGGAAGGTGTCCCTGCCCGTGGCAGGGGTTGGAACTGGATGAGCTTTAAGGTCACTTCCAACCCAAACCAGTCTGGGGTTCTATTGAAGCAAGTAGCTTGTCTGTACTAGGAGGTGCTTGTTGACCTGGGATGAGTCTCCATCCACTTCCAGATGCATCCTCGGTTTGTGTTACCCCCATAGCTCTGTGCTTTAAACCCCTCACAGCCCAGGGAATCACTGTGCCCCGGGACTCAGATGCTGCAACCATTCTCTCTTCCCAATTTAGGAAAAGTGCTGTTTGTCAGGCTTCCAAATCTGTAGATAACTTGGTGGCTCATGTCATTGTTTGGAGAAGGAAGGTCAAAATACAAAGGCATTACATAAATTTAAGATCAATGTTTATAGACCAGTAAGCAGAATGAAGTTCAGTAATGGATTAGGAAATATGCCATGCAAAGGTTCTTTTTAGCAGTGTGGTATGTTTTGATTTGTTGGGTTTGGGTTTTTTTTAGCTTAAAGGGTGCTTACGTACACTACATTTAAGTAATCTGCAAAATCTTGTTTTTGTCTTTGTGTATTTGGGACAAATACTTGAAGTTTTCCCATTCTCAGTGAGATTCCTGTGTGTGGTTTTTGCTGGTGTTGAGCCTCAGAGTGAGAAATGCCCAGTTTCCAAACTCAAGAGGTATTTGTCTCTACAGCTGATGGTTTATCCACCACCCAGTCAGATGTACAGGAGATGAGTTGGGTTTGTACAATTCACACTATTGTTTCTTGCTGCACTGTGTTCTTTGTGGTGTGTAAATCAGTAGATGGTAGTTTCTGGAGGGCTGTGCAGTGATCTGAAAGGTGCTGCCAGTCCAACAAGGGCAAAGACTGGAAGAGCTTAGCACTTTATTTCCACACCATTTTAGACTTCTGCATTCTTGCTCATGGTCACACTACAGAGTGGGTTAGCTCCTTCCAGCTGCTTTCATGATCCACCTCCTTCCTCCAGTGTTCTCAGCCCCTTTTCCCTGCAGGGAGAGACTGGGTGCCCAGTAAAGGTTCTTTCATTGACAGGTCAGAGCACAGCCTGGTTTTGCAGTCCTACACAGTGGCTGTCCCATGGGGTCACTTCAGCAGAGGCGGCATGCTCTCCGCAGCACTGATCTGTGCTGGCCCTTTCTCTCTGGAAGGAAAGAAAGCAGGTTTGGGTAGATGGACAGACGAAGAGGAAGCTGACAGCCCCATCCCCACTGCCTGCCACCTGCAGACGTGCAGTTACAGAGAGGGGGTCCCCTGCCTGTCTCAGCAGGCTCTGTGTGCAGGGCAGGATGGAGCTGACTCACTGTGTCTTCTCGATGTCCTCGATGCCCTCAGGCAGGCACACATTGAGGGTCTCCGGGAGGAGGAAGGCCACCGAGCCGCAGCACACCGCTACACCGCAGTAGGTCACCTCGGGCAGAGACCTCCACACCTCATCCAGCAGAAACACGAGCGGGGCCAAAGCCCCGCCGAGGCGTGCCATGAAGGAGGTGTACCCCATCCCGTTCTGCCTGGAAAGGGAGGGCACTGAGGAGGTGCAGAACACCACAAGGAACAGAGGGTGACTTCTTTTATGTCAGTACTTGGGAGAAAGTGCAGACCCTCTGCTCCTTCCCCATATTTTTCTATAAGTGCTGAGGCTTCTCCCCCTTCCCCAGGTTTTTTTTCTGGGTTGTTTTGTTTTCTATATTTGTATCTTCATACAATGATAATTGCCCCCAGCACTGAGGAATGTGGAGCTGGTGGAGTGAGTCCAGAGGATGCCACTAGGTTGGAACTGGATCCAACCCAAGCCATTCTATGATTCTCTTCCTGGGATCAGTGTGTATGTGTAATCCCCTAGAACCTGCTACTTCTAGAGGCAAGGCATCAGACTTGCGTTCTCAACAACAGCACATCCTGGTGCTGATGGTGAATATCTGCAGGTGACATCCCATCTTTGTGCTTGTGCACTCAGGCAAGTAGCATTTCTTACCTCAGTATGGTGGGGTAGAGCTCAGAGGTGTACAAGAAAACAGTGGTGAATGCGGATTCTGAGAAACCTTTGCCCGCAATGGCTACTACAGAGCGCAAGGAGGTGAAGGCTAGAAGGAAAGAGAAGGCATTTAAGACAATGGTGCATTAACAGCCTCTAGGAAGAAGTTTCCTTTGGCTTCAGATACAAGAAGGAAGAAGGTTCAATGCTCCTACAGACAAAATGGAGCTTCATAGGTCTGGAGCTGCTGTCTCCAATGTCTGGATCAGTAAGTTTGGTAACTATTAGCCCAAGTGGGAGCTTGAACTGATGAAAGGATAAGCTTTGACATTTCCCATTTTCCAGTGTCTATACTAAAGGTAGGCACTTCACCTTGCCATCACTGTGCCCTTTGCTAGCCACTTCCCAGTGACTCAAGGCCATCTTGCCACTAAATATTAGGGCTAGCCCACAGTAGCAACCTTGTCCCACAGGTGGCCTTGAGGTGGAGGACATGTCTATACAGAGTTGCCTGTGAGCAAGTTCTGTGGTTCTCCTCTAGGGCAGCACAGAATGGACCCCTCCCCTTTATCAAGAATGGATGGAGGTCTCACGCTTGGGAATGATGATGTTGGCTCCTATGCACAGTCCAGTCAGGATGAGCGACCACGCCTGGCTCTGCCGACGTCCGATTCGATTCACCAGCACATACATGATCATCTTGGCTGGAATCTCGATGACGCCAAAGACAAACTGGGAGAGATACATGTTGAGCCCAAAGCCTGTAAGGTTCATGCTCATGCCATAATAAGAGAAGGCAACACCAAACCTGTAGGGAGAGTGTAGAGATGGGGGTTAGGGAAATCCAGCTGGAGAACTGCAGAACCTCCCCTGCCATGTGAAGTGATGCTGCTTACCACACAGCCCCTGAACACAGAGAGATCTTCCTCAGGACTGGTGTCCTGAACAAGCTGATGTAGGAGTAACTCCCTCCTGGCTTCTTATCTGTCGCCATCTTTCTGAGGGCCTGGGGGAGGTGGAAAGAAGGAGATAGCTCAGCTGCTGTACTTTTAGGAAACTCTACACAGGCTGGGGCCTTTGCCTTTCCCAGCTCCACCTTGGATTTCCCATAGGTTTCCACTGCAGAACAATTCTCTGAGCATACATTGTCCAGTGTGGATTGTTAGCCAGATTTTTTGACATGTGGAAGGACAACTGAGAGAGTCAGAACAGTGAGAACCACAAGAAACTTAAAATGCACATAATTCAGTGATGGCTGGGGAGGGAGAAGGATGAGGGAATCTGCAGGCCTAGAGCATCACCTACAGTTAAGATGATGCTGAACAGGTCCAGGGGCTCGAGACTTGTGGAAATATCTAATAAAAGAGAAATCCCAGCCCAGAGAGCTCTCTGGTTAAAAGAATTGTGCCAAATGAAAGCAAGTGTTAGGAAGAGGATAGATAGCTGTAAGTCACAGCCTGTTTCTCTAGGGAAGAGCTAAGATTTTATTTCTAATTGCATACTATTCTTTGCAGTCCCTGGATGAGTGATAAAGCTTTCATTACTGAAAAAGACATCACACTGGGAAATTCCTTAACCAGTTCTATAAGGCAACACCATTAAACCTAAGAGTATGTCAGTAACGTGCTGTGCACCTATCCCAAGATCATACATCTTTCACAATCAAAGGCTTCTGAGCTAAGGAGAATCAGTTATTCCCTTTATAAGTTATCAAACCACACTGGTGCCTGGTCAAATCAATAAAGCATACTTGAGTCAGACAAATCATGTTTGGATATGAACAAGATAAACCAAGTATGTCCTTATAAACCTAAAGGTGTCACAAGTGCAAGCCTTTCCTGATCATGGTCCAGTGGCCACAGTATGGTGGGGAAGTCCCAGCTACATTTCCTAACCTTGGAATAGTATGAGAGTACAACAGTGCCCTCTGAAATAGAGTCATCAGCCAAGGCTGAATGGAAAAGGATATAACATTTTATTGTTACATGTTTAGTCAGAGCTATTGGCTTGATTAAAGGCAAGGCAGAGTCACACTCAGCTCCTGTCTGCCACAACCCATAAACTCATCATTCCCCACATGATTAAACACTGGTTTTGTGTTGTAAGTCAAAAGGGCTAATTGCCTCTTCAATAGATATTAAGAAACTGCTTTTAATAAATGACATGCTGGATAAGGAAATGGTGTGGATGCAGGAGCAGTGGGTGAACACAGGTGCAGCAGAACCATGCATAGGGCTCATATGCTGGTGCCTAGGGTTGTGAGAGGAAAACCAATGGACACGAAAGAGGAGATCAGTGTTTAGTGAGCCACAAACTTGTGTGCCCACTGAATTTCACAGCTGAGCTGTGTTGCTCTTGGGAAGGTCAATATAAATCATGTGGGCCAAATTAGTCCACATGATTAGAGGTGTCGGATACACAACCATCCAAGCCTGGCTGTGGAGGTTTGGTGTGATCACAGACTATGCTCTGGTGTTTCTCCAGAGGGAGAGACCAGCTTCTGCTTGGCGTTTGAGTCCTGCCTAGAACTGGGACATCTCTTGAGCTTATCACGTCCAGCTGGAGCCAACAGTGTCCTTAGGAAAGCACCATGGACCAAGGTGTCAGCATTTGTGAGTCTAACTGCAAAACATACATTTTAAAGACAGATCTCAGCACAAGATTAAGATCTCCAGATCAGTCTTGTACCTTGACCCTGGTAAAAGGTAGGAGGAGTTGAAGGTAGATGGCCAGTTTTTAGGGTTCTCCTTGCCCTTTATTTGTCCAGTCACCTAGCTGAGTGGCTTTGCTGCATCCTTTGCATCCCTAGGGCACTATGGCTGACAGGTTCACATGTACACTAAAGGCAGCCTAAGGTGGACTAGCTTTTGCATTTTTGGATAACACTACATGCATCTGAAGTGCAATATGAGAGAAACTATGCCAACTACATGCTATTAATGTGTGTTTGCTTTCTGCTAGCACTCTACTTGGCAAACACTAAAGCAACCAAGAAGGCAAACACTGAGCTGCACAAACTGCTCATGCATCTGCATACTCTGTTCTGGGAGAGATGCCTCTGCTTTATTTTATCAGGCTGTGCTCCTCTCCTGCTGTGTATTTAGTCCATCATCCAGTGCATTGAGGCTTCTTGTCATGGCAATAATGAATGAAAAGACACCTCACTGAATGAAGGGGATTGCTGGCCTTATGGGAGCTGAGCTGCTGCTTTGTTTTAGGAGTGGATATAGCTGCTTTCTAGAGTGAAACAGCACACTGGGGACCACAGTGCCCACAGATGACACCGCAGGCTGAGCATTGCTTCAGGTATCAAGTGGATGTAAAATAGAGAGAAAATGGGGGAGGAAGAACACGTGTCTGGATCTCCAGTTTCTCACCTCTGGTGAGACAGTGAAGTCCTTCCTCCCGTTCATTCTTGCACATCTGAGCAGATTCCTGTGAGCTTGTTTCACTTGGCCATTGGCTATGAGCCACCGGGCAGACTCCGGGACCCACCTGGTGTGAGAGGACAGGGCTCCTGTTGGTGCTCTGTGTTTTCCACCCCTGGCCAAAGACAGGGGTCTTCTCTAGGAGCCTTCAACCTCAGCTACCAATAGCAACTGTGGTGTAGTAATGGGACACCCTTGTCACACGTGCATGCTGTTCTACCCTTAAACGAGTACAGTCTGCTGTAAATGTTGAAATTGTAGGATATAAAAATACTACTCTGTAGAAAGAATTTAGTGAGCTCTACATTTACTTTGTTCATTGCTAAAACGATTTGGGTTTCACCATTATCAAAGCCTTCTGCACAAGGCAGTCAGCTGGGGTCTAAATCATTGAGGCTGTGGCCCCTGGTGAAGCATCCATGTTAATCACTGAGCGACAGGGGATGCTGTTCTGCTGCAGAGCTGTTCTTGTGGGAATACCCACATTATATATATATATATATATATATATATATATATACCCATATTATTTTGACATGGGACTTTTGTCCAGCCAGGAATTGGAACCACTTTGGATCATTGAATAAACTGATCCAATAAACTTTATGTTAGTCACAGTGCCAGTGGATCAACCCTCTATTCTATCTGTGTTACTACATGAAGAAAAAAAACAGAGGAGGAAAATTAGTTTCTTTGATTAAACGAACCATGTCCCATTTTAAGGCATAAGAGATGTAAAGTATTGCTTAAATAATGCTACAAGAGGGAAGTAGCCCACAGAAAGTAGATGTATTATTTGACCCATCAGGATGGTTCCACAGCTGAGAAAAACCATGGGAAGTGCATGTGACCTAGCTTGCAGATGTCATAGGCTCATATGGAAAAGCTGGTACCAAAGGTGTCCTCCCAGATGAGGTGGGGACAGAGGGTGGATAGATGATCTACCTTGAGTCTACCAGGGATTAAACCCAGGGATCTGACCTGCTCCTGACGGCATTTATTGGGCTCTCTTTTCTTGCTCTAAGCCATGACTGACAGTGCTTACAGCACCAAATCCTGCTCCTTTGTGCTGCAACCAGTCCCCAAATGCCTCAGTCCTGTCTCCTCCTTGTCCCCAGAGCCCGCTCCCATCCCCACTAGCCATTTGGCTGCACTCACCACAGGCAGACAATGCTCAGAAGACAAGGTCCTGTGACAGCTACTAGTAGCCAGTGCCATTCCCGCACCAAGTACGCTACCATGGCCAGCAGCATGTTCCCAATGCTCCAGAAGATGCTAGTCAGGATCCCGGAGAAAGTGCGGTGCTCAATGTCCACCCACTCCATCCCTGCAAGAGGGAGGCAGTGTTCAGCTGGGACACACAGGGCTCCTCCAGGAAGGGGTCTGCAGGGCTTTAAACAAGGGCAATGCAAGGTGACATCCCTGGTGTTCTCCTCCAGGAAAGCTCCACTGGTTGCTGACATTTGACGCATTAAAAACGTTCATCCACGATGCTTAACCTCTGGCAAAGCTGTGAGCAGCTGAAAGCAAGCCTTAGAAGAAGAAATACTGGGCACACAGTAAGGAACAGTGCAAAAAACACATTAGGTGATTTTAAATCCCATTCAATAGTATTTGAATGGTTGTCTTTATCAAAAACCCTTTTCCCCTGTCCACAGTGCACACTTTCCCATTTCTCTGCCCACTCGTTAATCCAGACTAAAGAAATGTATGAGGATGAATTGCTATTCATGTGGAATCCATCTGGAGTGGATACCAATGCATGTGTGAAGCCATACTAGAGAGTGGTCTTTTTGTTGAGAGTGTGAAATAAAAGCCACTTTCCCCCCAAAGTTCTTGACATCTTGCTGCAACCTCTAACAACCAGAAATGTCCCTCCCAAGCTCCGCTTTTTCTTGCAGGCATCAACCTGTACAACAATAATAACCATAGCAACCTTTGTCAGGTCTCCTGTGGGTTTATACAGTATTGGAGCCATTCTGGCTTGGGTTTTGGCTATAGCTGCAAAAAGGCTGGATGTTTTTTTGCTGTCCCTGTAACTTGCTCTTGGGTACAATGAGTCTTGGTTAGGACATCCCAACTCTATCTACAGAATCACCCAGTGCTCTGCTGGGTACCCTGGAGTTTGGAACTTGGTTTTACGGCATAAATACCTCAATTCCTCAGCCTCAGGTTTGCCGAGCTCTGCATGATTTTGTTTTTTTTGGGTGGTTCTTCCCTCACATTCTTTCTAAAAATACGGATTGGGAACTCGGGAGAGCTGTGAGCAAACTGAAGACTGGGGAGGTGGGAATACCCTGCGGATAACACACCATCCTCCTGCTGCAGACATGGCAGTGCTGATGGATTGTCTTAACAACGTGTTTGAGGGGTGAGAACTCGGTGTCAGAGGAAAGGGGCAGATACTTCGGTTTATGTCTGTTATTGTGCTACTAATGATCCTAAACAGGAATGATGGAGCACGGACTGCAATTGTTAACATTGCAGCTTATAAGTGGGTGTTATATTTAGAGAAGACTGTTCAACCATTAATGAGATGAACAGGGCATTGTGATTCCTGGATCCTCCCAGGAGGGATGTTCTTTTGGCTGTCTGTAGTGCTATTGCATACACATAATGATTTTCAGGCTCCTGTACTAGCTCTACCCTGCTGTCTAATAGACAAGTCCCCCCTATGCAACTGGGCATTCACAGACCCCAATGTACTTACCCAGAGGCAACACAATAAGGGAGACGCCACTCAAGGCCACGCCGGTGAGGGTCCGTGTGATGGCCAGCATGCTGTAGGACACGGAGGCAGCGCTCAGCATCCCAAACATGACCGAGCACACAAGTGACAGCTGGAGCATGGCTTTCCGGCCGAACCTGCCACGAGCACAGCCTGGGTTACAGCAGTGAAAACCTGGAGCTCTGCAAAGGGGCTCTGGATACAGCCAGTGCCACTGCAGTGTGACACCATTCAGAAGACCAGCCTGCCCCCAGAGCTCTCCAATGGGAAGAGAAGCACTGATCAAAACAATATATCACCTTCCTCTGTTCAAAGCCATCATCAAAACCAGGTTTGTCAGCTTGAAACCTCATAGAACCATCAACTGGGTTGGAAAAGACCTTTAAGCTCACCAGGTCCAACCATTCCCAGCACTGCCAAGGCCACCACTAACCCATGGCACTGAGGGCCAGGTCTACACAGTTTGTGAACACTTCCAAGGATGGTGATTCCAGCACTGCCCTGGGCAGCCTGTTCCAATGCCTGACTGTCCTTTGGGAAGAAATTGTTCCCAATATCCAGCCTAAACCTGCCCTGGTGCAGCTTGAGGCCATTTCCTCTTGTCCCATCCCTTGTTCCTTGGGAGCAGAGCCCAGCCCTTCCTGGCTCCATCCTCCTGTCAGGCAGTTGTAGAGAGCAGTAAGGTTCCCCCTGAGCCTTCTCTTCTCCAGACTGAACCCCCAGCCCCAGCTCCCTCAGCCATTCCCCATCAAATCTACTGAGGGTGCACTTGATCCAGGTCATCAATGAAGGTGTTCAGTATGACTGGCCATCATGCTGGTGGCACACTGATATCTCCAATGGCTGTCTCTGTGCCTGGCTCAGCAATTCCTTCTCCTGTGGCTCACTCAGGACCAGCCACTGCCACTGCTCTCAAGGAGGAGAGAGAGCCATGACACTTCCACCCCACCTTTGGATGGAAAACAAAGATCCCAAAGGAAAATAAAAAGAATCCCAATGTCAGCCCACATGTGCAAATAGCCCTGATGTCCTGAGGGGTCTGTGAGGAAGTCATTCCCCAAGGGGTTTGGAAACTGTAGCACCTCTTACTCTTGGTGCAAAGCCTTGTGTAGACGGTGTGGAGTAGCACAGAAAATCAAATACACATAAATACACACACAGAGAGAAATGTGTGTGTACGTAATGGAGCACCAGGCATCAACCTTCTGATGAGAATCAGCCCTGCATATGAACAAAGCTGAGGATAGAACTGGAGTAGCACATTAACCCTGTCAGCAGGTAATGTTCAGTCTGAAATCCTGATCCAGTTCTGGCATTAGGGCTCTCTCAGTGGGCACCTGAAAAGGATGGTGGCAAGAACAGTTGCTCCAGGGGCAGAGGTGATGTGCTGGGATATAATGCCACAGTAACATTCCTAAAGGTGATCACAAATGACTTCCTGCAGCAGGTAGCTAATGAATCTACCCAGATACACCCCGGAGCTGGCTCCGGTTTCCAGCAGGGAACTGCCTAAGAAAGAAGATGCTTTTATTAAATGAAGACTTTTCTGGACAATACAGTAAGAAGGATATAAACCCATGAGGTTCCCTGCAGGGTGCTATTTATGGACCCATTACTGGGCTCCCTCAGCTAAAGCACACCACCAGCTGGGGAGAGCAGAGGCAGGATTGAACCGCAGGCTTCCTGTTGCACTAGGAATAATGCTGCTACAATTGTCTTCAAAGGGAGAGGTGGGAAAGCACAACCTCTGAAAGGTTAAATGCGGAAAATGCAACAGAAGGAGCAAACTGCAAAAGCAGAAAATGAATAAAAAAGCTGTTTTCATTAATATCCCAGTCTGGAAGGTGGCCAAAGTGTCATACAGCTGGCTCTGTGCAAGGACAAGGTACAAACGGAGTGTTTGGCAAAGAGCAGGCAACAACAGAAACAACATATATATGTATGTATTTGCATATATATGTTCACAGTTTAGGTTGTTGGAGGATTTACCAGGGTGAAATTTGCCAAGAGATGTTCTTGTATCCAAACGTCTGTGTTGGCTTAGAACAAACCAAACCTGAACTGGAATGGAATTCCAGGAGCAGATGGTTTTCACTGTGGAACCCTGGAGATGACATCCCTGCATTACTGTCAGAACAAACAAGGGGGTCCTTGTCTCTATTAGAGAGAACAGTTGCTAAGGGGGGTCCCCTTATGGGGTCTTAGGGGAGCTGTGTGCCCAGTGCCAGGGAGCTGGGGTGGGCAGTGCAGTCAGCTCTGCTCCAGGCTGATGCCTCTCCAACCCTTGTTATAGGCCATATGAGCAGACCAAAGGGTCCTTTTAGGGTCCTGCTCAAGCCATAACTTGGTCTTCGTTAGTTTCTCCAAGCTTTCTCCGTTTGGAACTGGATGTTCTTAAGATCCTTTCCAACCCTGACCATTCTGTGATTTCTTTTGTAACTTTTGGAGGTGGGGAAGGACAATGAAGGGACCTGCACGCTGTATTTGAGATGGGTCACTGTGTATTTAATGTTACTGCATAGTGATATTCTCTTTCATTTTATATTCCTTTCCTAATAATTCTTACTTTTCCATTTACTTCCCCAGCAGCTACGCATTGCTGGGTAATGGGTTGGAACTTAAACAGGGGAAGTTTAGATTGGATATAAGGAAGAAGTTCTTTACTGTTAGGTTGGTGAGGCACTGGAATGGGTTGCCCAAGGAACTTGTGAATGCCCCATTCCTGGCAGTGTTCAAGGCCAGGATGGACAGAGCCTTGGGTGACATGGTTTAGTGGAAGATGTCCCTGCCCATGGCAGGGGGGTTGGAACTGGATGATCTTCAGGTCCTTTCCAACCCTGACTATTCTGTGATTCTGTTTGTCTCAAGCTGTCTGTCATAGCCCAAAGTCTTGCTCCTGAGCAGCCATTGTCAGCTCAGAGGCCTCCATTTTAAGTGGGAAGTTATAATTGTTTCTCTCTTTTAGATTAATCTATGTGAAACTTTGTCTTCTGCTGCTCCCACCCAGTCGCAGGGCTCTTTGAGCTCCTCCTGCAGGTCTCTCAACAGACTCTCTACTGAGCTGGCCACTCAGCATCACCACCTCACTCACTTGCTCCTTTTCCAGGTAATGAGACCCTTAATGACATGTGTTAGATGTGGTCCTGGGGTAAAGGTGTGATCTTAAAGCTCTTTTCCAACCTATTTGTTTGTATGATTCTATGATAACTTATGAATGTGCTGAAGAGCACACAAGCCCAAGCACCAGTCTCCCTCTGTTGTCACACGTGAACACTTACATCTCCACTCTCCTTCCTGGCTTTTAATCACTTATTTAGTCACACAGAGACCTTTGTTCTTATCCTAGGACAGCTCAGCTTCTTTAGGAACCATCGGGAAGGAAACTTCCTGCAGCCTATGTAGATGGGATCTTCTCTGTTCACATGCTCTGTTCACAGCACATTCAGATCAACCCAGTTTGTTTGTAAGGCAGAGTCTTTTGCAAGCCCCGTACCTCCTCTCTTCTGCCTTATTTTGTCCTGCTCCTGAACTAGTTTCCCCCCAGCTGTGCTATAAAACTGCTGTAGATACAAAGTCAGGACACGCAGTCTGAAGATCAGCCAGGTCTTGGGTCCTTGTAAAAGTATATCAGTGTACCCACATGCAAAGATATGGATGTAAACCCCCCATGTTTAACACTGAGTCTCCAGGTACTTCATACTGTGGAGCTGTTCCCCTTTGCTATGCAGTGATTCTGTAGCCTGATGCACACTAACACTTGTTTGCTCCCAGAGGAAGGAAATCAGGAAGCTTGTTTGCTCCCAAAGGAAACTCAGGCATTGAATAACGAATAGCCTGCAGTACAGAGCACATCCTGACTGTGTGCCTGCACTACACACTCTCTGGTAGGTTTCCTGCTCCTGCTGTATTTGATTTCTTAATTGATGCCCTTCCTAGGTTATTGGTTTTAAGGTTCATATTACCACATGCTGACATTTAGCCAGAGAGAGCAGGTGTGCTCTGGTTTTCCTCATTGCTTCCATTGGGGAATGCCTCCCTGCTTACCAGAGCCTCCTTCACTCTGCTTCTCTAGTTCCAACCCCCACCACAGCCAGGGACACCTTCCACCAGACCAGGTTGCTCCAAGCCCCATCCAACCTGGCCTTTGTGAAACAGAAGCTCTGGAGGAGCAACCTGGAAGGGGTCAAACCTGTCTGAAAGGTATCCGAATATCACGGCCCCTATTGTCACGCCAATGAAGAAGAAGGTTGCAGTCGCCTGGTTCAGTCCACGGTGCTCACACACGAGGTCCCACTGAAACACAAGGCCAGAGTGACAGTTCAGTCTCTGTTGCCTGTTCACATCCCTTCCTCTGGTGGTCAGCCATCGTGCTTTGCAATTTATGTCACCCAAATCTGACTGAGGGGCAGAGCCCTGCACTAAACTGCACAAAGGACAGTGCCAGAGTCCTGGTATACATAAAGCTGCATCTTACAGAACTCAGACACTGTGTCAGCCTCTCCATCAACACTTGTTGGGCATCAGGAAGCTCTCCTGGGTACCACTTATGGAGCTCTTGCAACAGCTGCTCTCCTCCCCCTGGTGCATGTCTCACCCAGTTCCCTCTGTCATGCTTTGGGGGCTGCCCTGGTGAGATGGGCATCTGCAGTGAGCTGCAAGATGAGCTGCAACCTGCGGTGAGAGAATATCCTGTTGATACTCAGTTACTGTTGCCCTGACTGGTTTCATTTGCAGTTGTCCATGCAGGGCAGAGGGTGGGCAGAGGGGGACTCAAACCAAATCCTTGCTCTTGATGCCAACTTACTGGTTTCTTACTAAGCTGCTCTACACATTCTTCCTTAATTAAGTTACTGAGCATCACTCTGCTTTCTTGGGGGTGTGAATGTCGCTAATCATTACTGAACGCTGTGGCCAAGCTGCAGAGTGAGACTTCTCTATGTGCAGACTTGGCAAAACTGGATTTAATCATCAACCTGGCCCCAAGCCTCTCTGCCGAGGCCAGACCTTGAGCAACCTTTCTTGCAGTGAGAGCAGAGGGCCCCACAGAAAGCCCTGTCCTGTTGCTCGTGCACTGTGGGTGCAGCATCACGAGGCTCTGTGCTCAGCATCTGTGTTGCAGGGAACCTCCTCTCCCTTTCCCACCAAGGGTGCTCTGTGCCTTTCTCCCTGAAGCAGTGCAGAAGTGAGGGACAGACCTGGTGCCCCCTCACCTCTGTGCTGCCGAAAGCAGGGGTAGTGGTGGTGGGGAGGTTAAGACTCGGCTCTGCTCTCACTGGGACACCCAGAACTGGCATTTCTAACCCAAGCATGCCCCTTCTGTCTGACCAATTCATCCCCTTCCCTAAGGCCTCCTGTGATTTGGGCCACTTCTCAAGGAAGGTAAAGCATTAACACCCAGAGGAATCACTGTTAGCCCTAGCACAGAAGGGGGGTGGTTAATGTTTGATGGGCAGGGACCTTGGGCAGGCTCAAGGTCATGGCCAGTCAGCATAGAATCATAGAATCATACAGGTTAGAAAAGACCTTTAAGATCATTGAATCCAATTGTATTTATGTACCTATATAACATTTAACTTCATATGGTCCATCTCAGTGGGAGGCCCTTGGGGAGCACACTTGGCTTGACAGCAAGAGGCACTGGCGATAGAAGAGAAGCAGCACTGATTCAGGGAGAAGAGGAGGAAGATGGACATCAGTGAGGGGTGGCCAAGGGAATAGAAGTTACAAAGTGTCTGGAAAATCCAGAAAGCGAGTTGTGGGCTCATGAAATCCTGACAGGGTGCAATCCTGTGTGAATGCCATGTGGCCCAGAGAACTTCCTCTATGTGTTTCCTTCCCTCCTCACCCATCTCTCCATCAAATGAAGATGCTTACAATGAGAAATGTTGGCTACTAACTATTAATCTAAGCAAGATGATAATAACAATGATAATAATGATGATGTTGGATTCTAAGTGCTTCAGAGCTTCCCCATCCCAAGAAACCTTTCCTAACAAGTAACTGGTTAAAATGCAAAGCTTCCCCTTTGATTCTGTGCACCCAGTGATCACCTCTCCATCTGCTCCTCCAAGCACTGAGCTAACATCATTATCAGCTAGATCCCAGGCCTGGTGTTACCTGTGTGGCGATGGTAGAGATGAACTGTGAGTGGTCATAGACCCATCCGTGCTGGCAGTGCTGGATGATGGAGCTGTTTTCTGGCTGCAGAGAGGAGTTGAGCAGCAGCTGAAACTGGGGCTGCGAGAACATCTCACAGGACCTGAAGGTGCCATCGGGATCCCGGGGGATGCTGATGAGCAGAACTTCCTCCGTGGTGAGGTTCTCAAATGCCTCTCGGGGTGGAATTGCACAGTGATGGTGGGGGGTGGCAGCGAGAAAGTTGTGCAGCAGGAAGTGCATGGGAAGGTTAATTCTCGGGAGGCAGAGGATAAACAGAACCAAAATCTGGAATCTGCCAAAGCCGCCGATTTCTAGGAAGAGATCCTCAAATTTCATCTCTTCCATGGAGGTTTCTCATTCAACTCCGTACCAAGGAGCAGCAACATGAGCTTGGAAAGCGGTCTGTGTCCTTGAGCTCAACTTCCCATGGTTTTCATACAGCCTCTTCACTGGACTTTGAGACCTTGCTGAAAGGTTGTCAAAAGTCACAGTGAAACTCTCCATTTGGGGTAGAGCCAAAGAAATGATCCTGTGTGCACACAACATCTGCTTCAAGTGTGCTTACTCTTTATAGAGTCCTTTCCTTCTGTTGGGGTTTCTGAGAGTGAGATCCATGTTAGGAATAGTGCTGTGAAAGCAGGGAGGATACATCTGAGAGGCTGAAAGAGAGGTCATCATTGGTGTGTAACACACAGCTGTACATCACACTGAGGCACATCACACTGCTGTACATCACTGCTGTACATCACTGCTGTACATCACACAGCTGTACATCAGTGCTGTACATCACTGCTCTATATCACACAGCTGTACCTCACACTGCTGTACATCACACTGCTGTACATCACTGCTGTACTTCACACAGCTCTACATCACACAGCTGTACATCACTGCTGAACGTCTCACAGCTGTACATCAGACTGCTCTACATCATGCTGCTGTACCTCACACAGCTCTACATCACACAGCACAGGCTGCCACCCAGATGCAAGGGCACAAAGCATGCTGAGCAAGGCAGCACCATGGGCTCACACTTAGTAGGAAGAGGACACCATGCTGTGACCTGAGGAGATCTTTGCTCTTTTGAGCAGCATTCCTGGTCACCCATGAATAACCAACACTGCAAACCATTTTGGTGTTACCCTGGGACAAGCAAGGGGGAAGCATGCAGGAGTGAAGCAGGGACACCTGACAGCGCTGTGCCTCCAGGGTTACAGTTTAAGCTGAAGTTGAACTAAAGGACAAGTTATTTTTCTTCCCCACTGGTCTTCTAAGAGCAAGGAACAGGAGCTGCCATTGACATCCTGCTGTGGATTTGAACTGCAAAGCAGCTCCAGCCTCCCCATTAGAGATGGGGATACAGGCCAGTGCTCTGCAGCTCCTGGGGCCCCTGTTTAACGTATGCAGCAGCAGGTGGCTGCATTTCTCTAACCCAGTTGTGTTCATTTAACCAGTCGCCAGATGTAGTTAATGCACAGCATGTGTGCAGGTGCTGTGACTGCCTGCTCCCTGCCATGTGGTTAATTAGAGCCAGGACCTGCCTCAAACAGCTGGGGCTTGGTAGGAGGACTCCTCTGCTGCTTCTGTAGAGCTGGAAAGAAGACTTTGCTTCTTCCTTCACATGTGTGTGCTTTTCTTCTGCAGTCTTTCTTTCTTCTCCTTGTGGGGATGCCAAATACTTGTCAAGAGCCCACAGGAAACCTGGAGAGGGGCTTTTGACAAGGGCCTGTAGGGGCAGCACAAGGGGAATGGCTTTAACCTGACAGAGGGGAGATTGAGATGAGACATTAGGAAGGAATTCTTCACTGTGAGGGTGGTGAAGCCCTGGCACAGGGTGTCCAGAGAAGCTGTGGCTGCCCCATCCCTGGCAGTGCTCATGAACTTCCAGAGTGTTCCTCGTGCCCTCACCAGCTCAGTGCCCTCCTGCTCACAAGACACCCCCTTAAGCAGTCACTGCGGTTCCAGAGGGGGTGGCTGAGGAGGGAGGACCATGAGCTGCCTGCACCATGCCCAGCCCATCCAGCTCTTGCTGGGCTCCTCCTATCATCAGCCTTACCTGGGTGGAGAGATGCTCCTTTGGTGCAGGAAGGAGACCGGCGCCATGAGACAGATGGTGAAGGGATTAATGAGTTATAACCCCCAATGGGCTGCTGGTGGCAGTGACCTTCCTGCTGCCTCAGCTGGGGGAGGGGGAGTGATGGGAACATTTCACTCCTCTGTTCCTCCTGCAAGACCCACAACCCTTGAGCAGGCTGACCCATAGCTCTTATCCCTCATTTACAAAGCATAAACACACCAGAATGAAAGTGCCTGCCCCCCCATCTATGATGGCACCAACAGGTAGTGTGAGTACAGAGCAGAGTCAAACTGCCCCAAGTGGTTTGCTCCTGCTCCGCTTCCAGCATGCGAATGCGCAGGTCCAGCTGCAGCCACACCTGGCACACAGCTGGAATGAAACCCAAGCACAACCGTAGCCAAGGTCCCTTGCCAAGTATTCAGGGAGTATTTCTGCTTCACGTGTAGCAACGATAAGAAATGGGAGAAAACACCAATGAAAAGGTAGACAGGCTTTTAATGGCATGATCGAGAATCCCCTGGAAAAAACAAATCTAATGACAGCTGTGTCTGATATGGACAAGAAATGGTGTCATCGTTTATTTGTTTCCAAGACGTGATCCGAAGTGATGACGGATGCCAGTGGGGCTGTCCACAGATGGGGCCTCTGTGATGCATGCCAGATGTGATGGCCAAGAACTTGCCATGCAGTCGAACTGGACTGTGGTTCCTCGGTCGAAGTCGTACATTCTGTCTGCAGTGTGTAAACATTCTCCAGCTGCTTTTAAAGAATGCAAAGAGGATATGTAGAGAGGTTCAGCCCTGGGACCTGGTCACACTTCCAGGCAGGCGGTTCCAAGGAGCAGAAGTCCTGTCCCCAGGCCAAAAGACTTTGTCAGACTGTGCCAGAGGCAAAGAAAAACAACGTTGGTGTGCCAGGTACAATGTCTGAGTGTAGAGTCACATGCTAAAAGGAGATATACAAAATCATCTGCGTTTCCAGCTCCAATTCCCATCCAGAGCAGCAGCAGCAACCCAGGTCCCTTGGCACAGCAGCGTTGCTGACACTGTTTTCACACTCTGTTGGACCTGGACTTCACCTAAAGCCCCATGTCCTGCAGAGCCCATCGCACCCATCACCTGCATGCGACGGGCTGAGACTGCCTGGTGTCTCAACAGCAAACAGCAGCCCCTGCCTCCTCCAGAGACCCTGTGCCAGACCCCCCTGTGCTCGGGGCAGGGCAGAGCAGCTCCTGGCCAGCCCCATGCTGATGCCAGCCCAGCAGTACCCTCACCAAAGAGACATCTCAGCGCTGCAGCCCTCTGCTCTGGGAGCTAAGAGGAGCAGTTCTCACCTTGGTCCTTACCAGGAACCCAGCTCTGGATCTGCCGTGGTAGCTCCCTTTTGGCACCGAGGGCACCAATGCATGCTTTAAACCTGCTGTTCAGACATCTGCAGCTTCGAAATAAAAGGGAACGTTTCAGTTAAGCCAGAAAAACCTCATCTGATACCAAACTCATTGTGTCCACATGGGACTTTCAGTGTGTTTTCAAGATTAAACTACAGTTGATTGATGTGCTGGAAAAGGCCTTTGGTGGGCATGGGAGCACACGGAATACTGGTGGGATCGTGCCATGGGTCAGTACAGAGAAGAAAGAAGAGTGCTAAGGGACCACCGAGATGCTACTGGAGCTGGTCAGGCTATCAACAGATCCTCAGGCATCTTCTTACAGAGGATCTATCCTGAGCAAATACATCTTGTTGGGAAGGAGAACCTTCAAAGCTTTTCTTGCCCCAACACAACTTACTTTGGATTGTAGTTTCACTAGCAAGCAAACCATGCTTGTGTTAACCAAGGGCAGCCACCAGACCCTGGTCCATGGCACACAGATGTGTGGCAGCCCAGCACCTACTGCAGCTCTGATGGCCACCAGGCAAGTGGAGCCTCAAGGCTCACATGGACTTTGGCTGAGTGTTACCCTGTTCATCCACATGCACTGCCCACAGCAGTGAGTCCTGCGCACAGCACAGGTCATGTAGCATCCGGGCACTTCTCTAAAGGTAGCAGGATCCTTTACAACCCTTAGCCACTATCTAGAAAGGGCACTACTTATATTATATTGTTATAATAATATATATATTATAATATTCTTTACTTTGAGGGGCAGTCTCCTGCCCCTCACAGATTCCAAGCACAACTGACTCAGAGCTGTCTGCTGCTCAAACCCCTTTTGCACCAAGACAACCGCAAGCATTTGTGCTGCCTGATGGGTTAAGCATCTCCACTTGCATGTTCAAGCCCCTGCATAGCATTAGTCTGACTGGTGCCATCGGTCCTTCTGCTCTCTCTGCTCATATCATCTGTTGTCACCCTGGCTCAGCACTGGGACCTGTCAGATTCACCATTTGGCATGCCTCCTTCCCTGTATCCTTGTTTCTTTGCAAGCACCTCCTGGCCATACAGCATCCTTTGACTGGTTTTTACCAGCCACCTTCTCAGCTGGCAGGCAACAAAGAGCAGGGACTTCACAGACCCCAGCAAAGCAAAGGCTCTCAGCAGAGCATTAGCTTTATCTCATGGTACCAAGCAGTCCCAAAGACACTTATGGTCCCAACACACATATGCTCTCCTGAATAAGTCCTATCCCCACCACACAAATGCAGGCACAGGGGCAGCCTGCTCCAGGAGTGCCCTCAAAACACACATGGGCACAACCATCTGCAGCTTGCCAGGGTAGACCTTGCAGCAGACACTGATGGGGAACCCAGCGGTGTCAAGCTGTTCCCAGAAGTTCCTGCCAACATGGGGAAGTGCTGCGAATCCTGCTTCTCCTCATGGCTCCAACCTTCTTTATCCTTCCTAACCATTTCCTCTGATTGCTCAGCTACATCTTCTCTTTGATGTCTTTGCAGTGAAGCAAGGAAGGAGCCACACACCAACAACAGATGCTGGGCCAAGGAAAACTAAACTTCCTCTTGAAGAAATACATTCATTGTGCTTTATTGGCCTCTCGTGCTAAGGCAGCTTTGCTAACCCTGTGAATAGTCCTGGGTTTGGCATGTGCATCTAAACCTGTGTGGAGCTCCTGGTAAAGGCTTCACCTCCAAGTCTTGCCCTCTGAGCACTCCAACCTGAACAGTCCCCCAACAATCTAATACAGGTGCAGTACAGTTTATATCTCTGGAAAGAATCTGTCTTTGCATTAATTCTGTTTCTAGGTTCTAAACACAGAGGGCACAATTAGGTGGCAGTTTGACATCCCCCCCCCCAAGTCAAATTCACATAAGTGCCACCAGAAGAAGTGGTCACCCTCTGTCTTCTCCTTGCCCCACTTCTGCTGTGTGACCAAATGCTCCCCATGCTTCTCTGCAAAGGTGAGGGCATATCTGTAGAGCAGAAGCTGTGCTTCTTACCTGAACATCATCAGTGGAAACAGCACTGAGCCAGATGAAATACATTCTTAGCATTGGCAACACTGAGATGGTCATGTAAAGAGGTAATTCCTGTCACCCATTCCTAGACATTTCCCTATTCAGCTGTCCAAGGAGCACCCTGTTCTTCCAGCCACCCTGGCACAGCTCCCTTGCTCCTTTCCTTTCCTGTAGATGTGAACAACTTCAGGATTTGAGTGATGGTCAATGGCCATCAGTGTGGCTGCTGCATTCATGTTCAAAAGAATAGAGACTATAACTGTTCAGGTTCCTCTATCAAGCTTTTTGTCTGCAAACAGTGAATACTTGCAGCTAGTTATAGATGTGGGAATGGGTGCATGGAGCAGCTGTGTTTTTGTTCTGCCTCATGCAGAGCCTATGACAATGGTGTGAAGCCCCAGGTATTTGGGTCTGGAACATCTGCCCCTGTGAGGTGTGTGAAATTGTGTGATTGCTTTAAGATCTCACCATGCATCAGTCCTCCTGGCTTCACTTTCAAGCCTTCCTGATTAGTTTGGGCCTAAAAAGTTGGTTTAGTTCTAGCTGAGTGCTGAGCCTCTGCTCTGATGCTACTGCTTGAGGAGCACAGCCCCTGCTTTTACCCCCACGCTGCCAGTTCTCACATGTGTGGAAGAGCTGAGCATGAGAAAGACACGTCTTCAACTGAACCCTCTGCACTCTCAGGCAGAAAGGCACAAGGTACCCATGTGCTGACAAACCTCTCCTCACAAAGCAGCAGCTCCTGAGTATAGGACAGGACAATCATTTCCCACCCTGCCATGTAAGGGAACTTTCAACCACAGTGCCAAAATCCACAAACACCGAGAGCGTGACAAGAAAGCACAAGGAATTCAGGTGCAAGGGGCACCCAAGCTAAAGGCATCCAGTGACTCTTCACATCTTCAGACGAGAGCTGTGTTTGGTGGGCTACGGGTCTGTGGCACCAACCACATCCAGGTTGAGAAGAACCACCCATGTTGGGAGATGTGGTCTCCACAGATCACAGTCTGGTACTTGAGACAGAAGCGGCTGCAGGGTGCTCCCTTTACATCAGTTAGCAAGTGCTCTTGATTTCCCAGCAAGCTGCCATGACATCCCTACTTCCATTTAAACACCCACCACATGGCATCTGCTGGAACAGCAGCAGTGCCACCGAGCAGCAGTGCCACACAGCTTCCTCTGTGGGACACACCGGAGCGGGTAGGAGCATCCAGCAAGCCCTGCCTATCTCCCATTCCCCCCTGCAGGGGCATCTCTGGCAAAGGAGAGAAGAGCCCCTTGTAGAAGATCTCTGCACACAAGGATGCATCCCTCCCTCCTGGCTAAGCTGGTGACCATCCCTTGCTAACACAGGTGGCAGGATGTGAGCCAACACTCAGGTAGATGGTGGTGGCCAAGGCTGGTGTTTTCCCAGCAAGGAGAGAGGAGGAAGCTGCCTGCAGGATGGGAGCATCCTCTCCAGCAGGCCTTGCTCTCCTCACCACTGCTCCTCTTTCTACAGCCATTGGCACTGGCAGCTGGTATTGCTAACAGGGAGAGGGGCTGCCGGGGGGAAGGAGGGACAGGCACTGGGCAGGCTGCCTGGGTCACTGCTTGGTGCTGTGTGTTAGCAAGCGTGAGCTGCGGGCTGGGGTCTCCCTTGGAGAAGGCTCCGTGGCTCGGAGGCTTGCAGGCCTGTGGGAGCTGATCGCGACGGTGTGGGGTGAGAGTGAGTGAAGCTTTGAAGAACAGCTACTGCTATACACTCGTGGGTCCAGCGTGGAAGGCTGTGCTGCAGCATCTCAAGTGTATACTATATGCAGAAGTTACCCAGTCTGTTGGGCTGGCAGAAGGTCATTATCTGGCAGCTGCCTTGCTTTCCAGGGACACCTGCTTTCCTTTGGTTGCTGGACTCTGAGTCTGGGTTTTTCCTCTCTGTCGTTTTTTGGCCAGGCCAGGAGAGGGCAGGGAATCTCCTGTCGGCCCCAGGGCCTGAGCTGCGGGCTGGGGTCGGGGGGAAGGAGGAACTCGCTGAGGAGCAGCAGTCCCTGGCTTATGCTGCCGGCAGGGAGAAGGGCTTTCCCTCCGAGGGGGCAGCTGGCTTCTGGGGGAAGTGCTGGGGTTCCTGGAAGGAAGGACGGGGCTCCGAGGGGATGCGCAGCTGGACCTCCGTGAGCTGCTCCGTGCGGGAAGAGACGTGGAGCTCGGCGAAGGAGGGAGCCGGCTTTGTATCTGCGCTGCTCGGCACTCGTTGGGGATGCTCCCGGTGGGTCTCTGTGCCTGAAGCCTGCAGGGGAAGAGAAGAGGGAGGATGAAGGGGAGGTCCTGCAAGGGGCTCTGGGCTCCTGGCATATCTGACATGAACCTTGCTGGGCAATTACAAGGAGTCTCTGGCACCAGGATGACAGGAGCTATGCTGTGAGGAAGATGGGACACTGGTTTGAACACCACCCTCTAACTCCTCATGCTGTTAAGTAGTGTTTGCCCTGATCCTGCAGCACCCTCTGGGGTGACGTATAGGCATGGTTTGGCTGATAGTGGATATCTGGGACTCTTAACATGCAGCATGCATGCAGCAGCCTCTTCCAAGACTGGAGATACAATCTGGAAATGAGTTGGCTCAAACCAGCCCACAGGGATTCCTTCATTTCACCTCATGTCTCTGAAAGAGCACAGTGTGCTGGCCGGGTGGCAGGGCCATGGCAGCAGCTCTGCTCCTGGGCTGGACCACCAGCCCCAAGGCCAGGCAGGAAAGCCAAACATGAGTGAATTCAGGTCTGCCACCAGTTACGGCTCTGTGTTTGTCTGATAGAGAGCCAGGTACCTCCAGAAACACTCAAGGCATAGGGATGTAGGGAATTCAGAGCATGTGGTGGTGGCCCATGCTGTGCAGAGCCCACGTGTGTGCATCTCCTACCCAGCTCTTCACACTGTCCATCACCTGAGGCAATCACAAGTGGCCACCCCACAGCCCTTGTAGCTCTAATCACAGAAGCCAGGACAGGTCTCCCTGCAGAGACACAGCTGTACCCAGCACGATGCAAAGCTGCTCAGAGCTGGAGGTGCCTGCTGTTAGCAGGAGCAGACCACATGGAAGAGCCTGAGGGAGAGGAGGTGGCCTCAAAGCCAGAGCAAGTGGAAACGAGCTCAGCCCTTTGGCCAAACTGAGCTGGAGAAGACAGAGGGGTGGGAATTCCACACACCATGGGCTGAAATGACTGCAGGAAACAGGGATGGACCACGCGCTCAAGCCAAGGGAAGGGTAAAGCAGCAGGAGATGAGCAGAGCCCTGGCTGCACCTCCTTAACCAGTCCAACATTCCACATTGCTCAGTGTTTTAGTCTTACCTGTGGGCAACAGCGGCATCCTGCGGGGAGCTGCACAGTGCTGCTGTTGCGGCCGCCATGGAGCTCTCAGCCTTGGCTGCCTCCAGCAGTGCTTTCACCGGGGTGATGGGCCGAGGAATCCTGCTCTTTGTGCTTGTGGGTCTCTCTTCTTTCCCCAGCAGGGCTGCCCTCTCCTTCCCTGCCTTCCTTGGGATGGAGTCATCCGAGTCATGGGTGTCCTCCTCGGAGCCAGTGGCCGAGAGCGTTTCCGATGCCCGGCGCCGCTCGTCGCTGGAGGATGCTGAGGAGGAGGCCCCCGAGGCCAGGCGGAGGAGGCGGCTCTGCCTCTTCTCCATCACTAGGCGAGCCAGGTCAGGTTGCTTTGCTCTCTTATAAAGCCTCTCTTTGGCTGAGAGTGAAGTTGAGAGGTCTGAGCCAGTGTCCTCCTCCGAGAACAAGATGGGTATCCGGCTCCTGTACCTGGAGCCCAGGGGTCTCCGGGGGCCCTGCTGTGGGGTGTCAAGGACGGTCTCTGCTCGCTGAAGGAGCTCTGCCACCGGTGCTGACTTCTCCAGGTCAGGCTCCCTTGTACCTGTCTTGCCAGGCTCTTCCACATCCACTGAGAGCACTGCTTTATCGGAGAGCTCCGGCTTGTCCTCGGGAGGCTTTGCTGCACTGGGAAGAGCCAACTGCTCCCCCACTGTCTCCAAGGTGGCTTCAATGGGGTTAGCGGAGAGCGCACAGCTCTCCGTCTCTGCCCCTTCCAGCCCCGAATGTATGCTCCCGTTCTCTACCAGCACCAGGTTGTCCTCCAGCTCTTCCTCGATGATGACCTCCTCAAACTGGCCTGAAGGGCAGTACTCCTCATGCCTCATCAGCTGGCCGCTGGAAGACATGACGTTTAGGTGGGTCTTCTCGGCAATGTGAACAAACGTGCGCTCTACTTTGGTAAAGGGGGAGGAAGCTGTAGCCACGGCCACGGGAGGCTTTGGTTCCGACTTAAGGACTGAGGACAGGGTCCCCGGCTCGGATACATCCAGCTGGCTCCCCATAGGCTGTGGCCGCTCGCTCTGAGGTGTCAGTGCAGCAAGAGTGCCCAGATCCACTTCTGGAGGCAGGTCTGTGGTCACCGGTGACTTCTTCAGATCACCTGGTGAAAACAGCACTAGTGTTTTTGAGCCCTCCTCCAGCTCCAGGTCCCCGTCAGCAGTGGATGCTCGACCCCTGGATCCCTTCTGGTCATCAGCCAGGAGCGTGGATGGGGCACACTCCTGGCTGCGCTCCGTGCTCTTCTGACTCAGGTCACTGCTGGAACCGCTGTGCATGTCAATCTCATCCCCTTCCTCTTCCACCTCCTCCTCCTCGTCTTCCTCCTCCTCATCCTCTTCTTCCTCGTCTTCCTCTTCCTCCTCTTTTCCATTAATTTCCAGATAAGGTTCCAGAGGTTTGCAAGGAGCAGTCAGGACAACATTTGAGAAATCAACTCTCTTTATCCGCTGGGACACTTTAGGCTTTTGCCAGTAGTTGCACACATCCTTTCTGAAGTCTTGGTAAGGCAAACTTAAAGGCACCGCCTTGGGCAGACCATTCATTTCAAAGGACTTCAGCATAAGGGCCTGCAAGAAGAGAGATGTGACAAAAGGGTCAGTATTCAGACATGACATCGACACAGATGACATCAGGATCAGTGGCAGTGGGAAGCATCAGTGGAAAGCATCAAGTCCATGGAGCTTCCAGGATACAAGCCTGAGCAGTGGTCACTTGATCACTGATTTGTACAAACCTTAGACTCACAGACAGTTACCAATGGAGGCAAAAACATGTGCCTTCTTTGCTAAGCTGCAGCCTTTAACATGGACCTAAAAGAGCTGTTTGCAAGCAGTTCCTTGGGATTTCTTCACACTTCCCAATCTTCTTCAGTATTTATATACTAGTTTCAGTATTTAGCATATTTGTGTTGGAAAGGACCTTAAAAACATTTAGTTCCATGTATATACTCACAGCTTTACTCGTTCCTTACTGCAACCATTCAGCAACCATCTTTTATGCCCAGGCCACAGAGAGCTCAAGGGGCCTCTCTGATTTCCTGATCACTTTCCAGTTACCATCCACCTCTGTGGAATCTTTGTATTGCTCCTGTGTTCCAAGCTGTGCTCTTTCACTCCTGCAGCTCCTAATTCTGCCTCCTACAGGCTCCTGCTTTCACTCAACTGCTCAGCAAGTCATGGAAGCTGACACACAAAGTACCATTATGAGACCCTGGGGTGTCCAAGCATGAAGAGCAACAGAAGGAGAGGACAGCTGGTGGAAGCAGTGCTCCTCGAGCAGCAGGTTGGTGTGGAGAGGCTGCCTGTAAGGCACCAGGAACAGGCTGTGAAATGATGGCAGATAACAGGAGCAGAAAAGCAGCAGCTCACACACACACATGCACACACCTCACCAACCAAGCAAAATGGGCAGAATAAATAGGAAATGGCCATCAATTTTGGCCTAATTAACAAGTGGTTGTAAATGAAAACCACAGCAGCATGGCTCTGCAAAATGGGTGTAAAAAAAGCCTTCTAGGTCACCCTTCCAGCAAGAAGGCTGGAAAGCAAAAGCCTCCCCATGAACTCAACCACTTGATAAAGCATCGCCTTACCCTTGAGAAGTCCTAATCATGAAGAGAAGAGCTCCAAACATCTGCATTTTCAAACAGCATTTGACAGTATCAGAGGGCATTTAGGCTACATGGCTAAACAAGCACTCATTTAACTGTGTGGGCTACAGAGCAGCCATCAGCTAGCACGTCCCTCTGGTGATGGGAACATGTCTTCTTGTCTCTGGGGGGTAAAAAAGCCCTCAACAGCTTTTCAGTCCAATGATATGCCTTCCAATTGTGCTGAGGATCTCCACGTTATCCTGTGCAGAGCAACTGCCCTATTAGTATGCCTAAGAAAGTGCTGTATGCTCATGTATAAAGAGGGACGTTTCAAATAGATGGGTGGGCAGCATCAGGTTGATAGGCATGGGGATAAGTTGTCATCCATTTAGTATTTCTTTTTGTGTCTTATAAATTCAAGTATTCCCCATCCCCAATGACTTCACCCTGTTTTCCAGATGCTGTGGCTGATGGTATGGTTGGAGGATCACTGGTTCCTCTTTGTCTGTGTAAACCTTCAAACCTCCTCTCAGGTCTCAGGAGCCTGTGCCACCTCATCTGCTTTCTGGTCAAGGAGAACTGAATCCAGTCCTGCAGTGTACATCCCAGATAGGCCAGAGATATGGTTTCCATGCCCTGCACTCTATCCCACCAGCAGCTCTGTCTCCAGCAACCACTCTTTCCTTGACAGCTCTTTCCCTTGCAGGACATCACAAGTTTTGCTGAGGTAAGACTGCACTAAGCAGTATGACACCGAGCAGGACAGCATGACATTGTGTAAGAGAAATTATGGTTCTTCTGCTGCTCTGGTCGCCCTTTGCTGTCATTGAATCATAGAATCATAGAATAATTAGGGCTGGAAAGGACCTTAAGATCATCCAGTTCCAACCCCCCTGCCATGGGCAGGGACACCTCACACTAAGCCATCACCCAAGGCTCTGTCCAACCTGGCCTTGAACACCGCCAGGGATGGAGCATTCACAAGTTCCTTGGGCAACCCATTCCAGTGCCTCACCACCCTCACAGTCAGCCTGTAATATCTTCCTAACCTCATGTACTTCCACCTTTGGCTGTACAAATTCATTGTGTTCTTTAGCAAATGGACTGCCTTTCTGCCTGTCATTTCATTTCTCATGTCTTTCCCATTTCCTTTCACGGATGTTGCACCCGAAGCACAACACTGATTGCTTGGCTTCCACCTACCTTTGTGAGACTTGGACTGCTTAACCTGTTGCATGCAGTACCCCAGAGCTGCCAGACACCATTCCTTAAAGCTGTTGTTTTGCCACTGTAAATGCACCATGGAGAAAATCCAAAGAGCACAAATATGCCAAAAATGTGGAACACAGAAGTTACCTCCAAACCCAACAAAAAGGACACAGTTGAAATGTCTCCTGGGCAAGTATTATTTTAACACATAATTTCTTACCTTCATTGCTATCACCACCTGAAGCTGTTAACAAGGAACACTGTCCTAGGGCATCAAAGTCTTCACTGTTAATGTGATGAGCAGCTAGCTGCAGGTGGGCATCCTGCTGGACAAGCTGTTCCCTGTTGGAAGCCCTCACTAGAGAAGCTTGGGTCCTGTCTTGACCACCATCTTTTGTACCACAGCACACCCAGCTGCTTTAGTACTATCCCCCAAAGGCTGGAGAACTTTTCTGCTTGGCTGTACCAATGGGAAGGAATGGGAGATCAGGACTGGGAAGGCTTAGCCTGTACCAAGGTGTAAGGAATTTCTGGAGGTCTCTGCTTAAACCACCCCTCAAAGCAGGACCAACTTAAAGCTGGCTGCTCTGGGCCCTGTCTGGCTGAGTTTTGAGTATCTTCAGGGCTAGAGAAGAATCCTGAGCTTCCATGCGGTTTCCAGGAGATAAAAAGGGACTCATACACTGTAAGACCTGGAAAGTCAGGGACCACAGAGCCAAATCCTTGCTCACCTGCCTGCACAAACTGCTCTCTGCCTTTGAGGAGTTGAAGTCTTGTGCATCTTCTGCAAGGGGGAAAGTTCGCACCAGCCTCTCCACAGGCACCAGAGCCTTTGCATGCACCTCCTGTCTGCAGTTTCCCTCTCAGCCACTTGGAGGAAAGCACTGAATTAGTAATTGTGCACCTCGCACCAAACCAGACATGCTCCATCACCATATTGCATAGAATCACAGAATCCCAGACTGGTTTGGGTTGGAAGGGACCTTAAAGCTCATCCATTTCCAACCCCTGCCACAGGCAGGGACACCTTCCACTAGACCAGGTTGCTCCAAGCCCCGTCCAGCCTGGCCTTGAATACTGCTAGTGGTGGAATGTTTCCTCTTCCACCCTGATCCCAACAGATCAACAGCAATTGGGGTTGAGCCGCATGCTGCTCTGCAGCAGAGACTGCTTTCAAAGCAGGGCACTGATGACAGGTGAGCATGGTTGGATCCCTGAGCAGCTCAGGCAGGACGTGACTTGCAGGACAGCCACAGTTTCACATTGCCTCCCTGGGGCTTGGGGGGTGGAAGGGCTGGAAGTTTACCAGATGCTCCTGGACACCTTGTCGGATGTCCGATGGGAGGCAGCCATCCATCCACCCTGTGCTGCCAGCAGGAAACCAAGAGACAGGTGATGAGCTGTTTGTGCTGTGTCTGTAGGTGTTGGATTGTACCAGCTGACATTGAGGCAGTTTGGATGCTGGCAGCCATCAAGGCAGAGCCATAAAAACTCACCTAAGCTGGATTTAATTGTAATGTGCTGTGACTGGGTTCAGGTCAAACTGGTACTGACCTTAACTGATGTATATTGAACTCCCAGTGTGGCCTTCCCAAAGTACATAGAACACATCTCCACTAGTCCAGGCCTTTGTTTCTATTCCCAGATCAGTCTTAACAGCAAGTTTTCAGCAATCACATCAGTAAACAATAATGAAACCCTCACTGTTCTACCAGAGCTCCTTCATCTCCCTGCCCGGTGCTCCCACATTCCTAAGGATGAGCAGGGAATGCCTCCCAGAGCTGGAAAACAACGGGAACAGAAAAACGAAGCCAGCAAGCAAACAAACAACCCAGCCATCACCAGGGTGCTGCCTTTGATTCTTTAATAAGGTTTTGGTAGTATACAAGCTTTTTGTTTTCTTTCCTTTCTTTTCCGATTGTCTGGATTAACATACATGGATTTAAAAAAGGCACAAAATCCATTGCACAGCTTCTGTTTTGTTTGTTTTTGATGACATTGCCTGTTCCTTGTGGTTTCAAGTGTAGGATTTTACAGTACTCTGCAGCATTTACAGCATGGTCTACATACAGGTAATCAATGCATGCTTTTATACAGGAGACAGAATTCCGATTCTCTCTCAGGATTTCTATATACACAATAATACAGTGGTTTTCTTCTGAAAAAAAGCTTTAAATTGGTCTTGCATGCTCGGTGTGCCAGAAGAATTAGTGCAAGCATATATTACAGTGTTATTGCAGTACAAAAAGGGGTTGACCTTAGGCTCTAAAGGGATTAGATACAGGAAGAATAAAAAGACCCAAGGAAAACAAGCTTTGGATCCCTTTAGTCAACTACGTCCTCCCAAGTGGCTCCCTGCTCAGTACGGCCTTTAAAGCTACAGCATTGCCCTCGTCTCCCTGCTGCCCTCCCCCTGAGACAAACTTCCACAGCTCCTTCAAACCTCCCGTCCCTGGCCATTGATGAGGACTTCTGGCAACTTGAGGAAGCCCTTCTGCTGTGCTCCGAATGCCGGAGACCTGCCCGAAGGGGACTTCCCTGAGATCCACTGCTTCCAGCAAACTCAAGTCCCAGCAGATGAAGGTTCTCAAGCAAACCAGGAAGCACGGCAGGTTACCTACAGCTTTTGTCTCCTCCCAGCAGAAGGGACTACAGAAACCCACAATCATCTCCTACTTTGAATAGCAGTTGGTTCAATAGGGTTTGGACTCTCTCCTGCTTAGCAGCAACAGAAGTCTAGCAAGGTGACACAAGGTAATGCAAAGGAAGGATATGCTGGTCCCTGAGATTCTTGATGGGAGCTGGAAAAGTCAGAGAAGCAGAAATCAAGTTCCCAACATGACGGTAATTGTTCCATTGGGAATGGGAAGAGGCCTTAGTCCTGAGAGATGCAGGTGGCACACAGGCAGCAAGAGCCGTAGTCTGGTCTTCCCTGTAACGGCTTTGATTTGGATACTATCAGGACCTTAGCATATCCTGGAAGTGACATTATCCTCTGCCAACATAGACTAAGCTTGTTTGGGACTGGGAGATCGGGCAGGACTGACAACAGTGAGTGGGAAAAACCCTAGAATCTGAGCTTCTGAAGCAGCTCTTTCTTCAACCCAGCATCAGATGAGGTAAAAGGAGCAGGGGTCTTAGAGCTGCCACGCTTGCTTGCAGGACCTCCGCATTCCAAGAATCAGCACCATAAATGTCAAGAGAGATGTTCTTTCCAGCATCTAATGCTCCACAGCCTTTCTCTTCCTTTATACCAAGGACAGTCCAGTCCCATGCTGCAGAAATGCTCTGCTCCTCCCTATTTGTGCTTTCAGATGTTTAGGTTTGTGCCAGTTTTCCTAGCGTCTCGGATGGAAGCAACAGCTCTGTGAAGGTGGAATACCTGCCCCTTTGCTTCCCACCTCTGCACCCACCAGTGTCTCCAGCAAGAGTCAAAGCAGAGCTCCTGGTCTGAGCAGACACGGGGCCCACCTCATTCTTATCACTCGTAAGAGGCTCAGGAAATGGTGAGCAAAGTGGAAGGAAATGATCATCCAAAAGTTGTCCTAGTCCCTAATTGTAAAGGCAACTTAATAGCAGCAAGAAAGAAGAAGAAGGAAATTCTGAAAGCTAAACATCTTCCTTAGCCATAAAAATAACCAGAAGTCAGCAGTGCTGAGGAAGAACCTGATCTGGCTTTTTTATCTTAGGAAGGACCAAGCTGGAGGGGAAGGAGTCCAATGGAAATCCTCCTCATCACACTTGCTCGGAGGAAGTTTCCCATTACCGCGTTTTGCGTTGCCAGATCAATTAATTGCACTCAGAATGAAACAGAGAAACGTGTTGGAGGAAGCCCTGGGGATCCTTATGAGGCAAGTGCACGAGGTGAGGTAAGCAACTTGAAACACTTTGCATATGGAAAAAGAAAACCTCCAAACACAAAGCAATTCCCTGTTCAAACACCGAGAGACATGCGGGTGACTGTAAAGTGGGGATCACTTCCAACCCCCAGTGTACATGGTTAGCAGCTTGTTTAAAACGTACATTCATTGTGACATCGTTCTCTCAACAGCAGGTTTAATACAAAGGAGTTGCAATACATCAAACAATCCTTAGAAACACTTCCCAGAAAGTAATCCTGGCACTGGCCCCTGGAACTGCAAGAGCAGGTCTGTGTGTTCCAGCCGCCCAAACACAAACCTCATGGTATAACAACGCAATCAAAAGGAAGTTAATACCACAGGGATCAGCCTTTATGCGTTTAATGGTTTAACATTACCCAAAATAGGTGTTTGCATACCAGTACATTACATCCTGAGTGGCAGCACCTGCCACCAGCTGATGGCCAATGGAGGGGTATGTGTGCTACAGGACTCTGCATAAGAAACCGCGCTGGGCCAGGTTGCCAAAACCAGCTCTGCCACAAGCAAAGGAGGCCAGTGTGCCACCTGAACCAGACACCACGGGGATACTGACTGAGATCCATCCTCTGCAACAGCCTTTTGAGCACTTGGATGTGTGCAAAGTGGCCCATGACCGGCATGGGAACGCTTCTGTAAGGCATGACCACATATGGCCATTCACACGCCATGTGTGGGTCATGAACACATAGAAACATACATACAATCAGAAATGGAAGCTGGAGCAAAAAGCATCCCAACACCACCCTGGGGACAAAAGTGAACTCAGGAAGCACATCTGACTTACTCTGGTCAACCTCTCCAGAACCTCTCACTCTGTCAGCTATAGGGGAAGCAGGCCAAGAAGAAAAGCACCCAAAGTGGTCCAATTGACAAATACCTGGGGCAGTTTATTCACTACAAACACTACCAGGAGTTTAGGGATTTGCAAATCATCCATGATTTTCAAGGCTTCTGACCTTGTCTGCTAGGAAATGTAGTTTTGTCCTTTTTTATAGCTCGCCCCTTGAAGCCCAGCTGTTATTGCCAAGAGAGCTCCATGAATACACTGTAGCTATCTCCAAATAGTTCTTTCCCATTTGGGAAAAACAGAAAAGGAAAAATAAAAATAAAAGCTTCCCTTCTAACAGATTGGGATAAAAGAGCCCTTTCTTATTCAATGTGAAATCAGTCTCAGCTCCAGGTTGAGTTCTGAGAGTGGCACGAATAAATCTCCAGTGACAACCAACATTAATAAAATGCATCATTCATCTAACCCAACACTTTACAACTGCAATAAGAATAAAGAAGGTCATTGGCACAGTATTATGTGGCTGTAGTGTGAATGTGACTGGATAGCACAGAGATTCTGTGTGGCTCAAGGAAAAGATTCTAGATCCCCTGAGCAAACACAGTGGGCATCAGCAATCCCTCCAGAGGAGCAGCAGAAAAACCTCTCTATGTTTTCAAGAGCCATCTTGTGCCACTGACAAACACTTTGAGGTTCCACATATACACATCACGGCAGATGGAGGCGTGAGAGGGAATGGCATTAGGAAACAGGGAATGGACTGAACACATTTTTCCATGCTTTCTGATCATCAGTCTCACAGTGCATCCTATTGTTGAGCTATTTTACAATACAGGACTAAAGCAGCAGTGGTTATATTTCCTTGCTTTAATTTTATTTACATAGGATCACAGCACCAGCATCAAATAGTGCACTTTCACAAGAGAGAGCAAGTGAAGCTCCTGGTGATTCGCAGTCAAGGAAATACCTCAATGACATTGGTTATATTTGGTATATAGGTCCCACCCGCAATCCTCACAAGGTCCAGATGATGAAATGACATTCTGCCTCCTGAATTCGCTCTGTGCAATCAAACTCTCACATCTGGCTTCATCCTGAAATGGCTTTATTTGCTGCTGGCTTCCTCAAACAGCAGGGAAGTGACTCACAGGAGAAATAAAGCACTTGGGAAGCTTTTGGATTAAGAGGCCATAGGAAGATATGAGGACTGTGACTGTTAGTACTGTTTCTGAATAAACTCTGGAAAGGCTAAATTGAACAGAGGGTTCCCATCTGACTGCAGGAAGCTTCTACTATAAAACAACTTCTAAGTCTCTCAGAAAAGGCAATAAAACTTGGGGCAGTGTCGTGAGTGATAAAGATGGTACCAAAGCCTGGGGATGCTACTGAAATAAAAGACAAATGAGGTAGTTCAACACTCCAAAGCCTTTTGGAGTTGCTCTGAAAGGAAACCTTTTGGAAGAAATATTTGATGCAGGGAGCAAAGAAACGTCCCAAACAACACCTGTGCTGTTTCTCATCTTGAAAGGCTCACAGCCTAGAGGAGGCAGAAAAGAAGGGGGATGCTAACTGGCTTTGGAGTCACCTTTGGAAAAGAAAAGCAACTCAATGACTGAAGAGCTACTCAACCTCTCCGCCTCATGAGTGGGCAAGAGAAGCTGCTGAGGACACCTTTCCTTATTAGCTGATCAGTTTGAAACAACAGGCCTTTTGCCAGAGGTCCTACATGCAAAAAATAGATCAAAAGTTGATTTTTGTTTCACCTCAAAAAGGCAAAAAATAAAGATCTGTGACTGATTCTCAAAGACGTGCTGCCTTCTCATGTAACACTGCAGAAACAGCTTGGGAGATAGGGTGACAACCGGGATGGCAGAAGAAACATGGAGCTGCCTTAAAGCAACGAGATCCTTTGACAGCCTAATACCAGTGGCACAGGTTAGGTAAGGGAAGAACTGGCATGATATGTGCCAAGTGAATAATACCCATCCTCAAGTTAAAACATCCACTGCTCTGTGATACCTCCAGATAGGACAGGCAATGAGAGGGAACACCAGGGAGTTAAAGCTAGAATATGTGACCGAAGTGTCAGCTCTGTTGCACTTATAATTGCCCTGTCCTGGCTGACTGAAATACTCTATTTCTGGTTTTATTTGGAACTCCTCCCCAGCTCCCAGGCTGCAGAATGGGCACAGACACTTTGGCCAGCTCAGAAGACATCCAGAAGATGAAGAACTTGTACTATTTGCAGCTGGAGTTGAGACATTTTCTCACTTGCAGAGACCAGGCACCAAGTTAAACAGAACTGAAGAGACAAGCTCCCAACAACAGCAATGGTGTTTAACCAGGCATTTACATGGGTTGCAATCAGATGGCAGCTGTGCCTTCAGGGAAAAAGCATTGCCAGCTCTCTAAATTTAGCTCCTCATGTACACAGTCATTCTGGGGAGTTTCTAAGTCCTGAGGATTCCAGGATTTGAAACTCATGAACCTCTCCTGAAAATGGAAGGTTTCTTCCATTATCATCTTTGAAATCAAAGAGCCTTTAAACAACATGGTCACTATTACTCACACAGACTCCATGCAGAGCCAAGATCGCTCAAAATGCCAAATGTGTCATTTTTCACCGTTTCCTCCAAGGAAATCAGAAGGGGGGAAGGCAATAGGTTGACGAAGTGCTACTGGGACTATATGGTGCAACATGAGATATGCAGTATGTAGGAAACTGGTGCAGGAGGCAAGGTTCCCATATTCTTGGGAACAGCAGAGGCAGCAGGTGGTGCAGGTATCCACAGACACGATAAGGATGCAAGGGATGAGATACCATAAATGCCAATGTAAGTCAACAATGGGGCACGTGGATGTGGAGTGGAACATGCGCTGGCAACCAGGCTGGAGTAAGAGTTTTGTCATACAGGGAAAATATGTGATAGGCAAAGGGGAACAAAGAGGCAGCTAGATCTAAGAGAGCTTCTCAAGCAGTGAGGTGAAGGTATGTGAAGCCTACTAACAGCCCAGGGCTGCAGCTGACTGCTGTTCTTGCATTGAAATTCAGATTTAAACATGAGCTAATTGGGTGACAGCTAAGCAGCAGTATCTCTGCTTATAGAGCAATCCATGAGATCCCAGAGGAGAGTGTCAGCAGGTAAATCAGCTGCCTTCTCTCAGTCCAGTCTGGAGGCCAACTGTCCAAGTACAGCTTATTTACCCTGGGCTTGAGAGGTGTCAGCTCCCACCATCCTGCACAGCTCAGGTGATGCCAGCTGCCTCCCAGCACTGGAATGAAGAAGGTATGCTCCAACTTGGAGTACCCTGTAACAGAAAGGCAGTTAGAGCACCTTCCTACACACTCCTCAGAGGTCACTTGGACACAGGACTGCAGAGGTGGATTGATCTGCCTCTGTCCTTGAGGACCCTTAAAGTGTTCCCACCTGAACCACAGGAAAAGGGCTGAAGGTCTCCAAGTCAATGACTGTCACATGGAAAGGAAAGCATCAGTCCAGGTTGGAAGTCTCTAGGAACCACAAAGACACTTAGCCCCACAAATACAGCTTTTGAACCAGTCTGTCCCTTTCAGAGCAACAGCCTTGCAGGAGCCTTGACCACCACAACGTCCAGGTTCAGACCCACAACATACAGAAGGAGTGGAAGAGCAAGAGATGCATTTCATCATGAAGAGGTAGCAAAGGAATGGGATTGTATCACCATATGGCTGTTTTCCAGGGCATTCATATCTTACATTCTGTATTCACTGCAACAAGAGAGACTTTAAACAGTGAAAGAGGTGATGCAACATATCTCTGCCACTTACCTGCCCTTCACTTATTTGGAGCCAGCCCCCTCCCCACTATAGCCTTCTCCATTGAAAGTGAATGTTTGCTGCATAACTGCATTTACCCAACTCATGCTAGCTTAACCCAAGCATTTACAGTAACATCTTCACAGGAATCCTGTCTCCTGTGGGAAGGAGGGTGGGAAGAGAGTTATCAGTTAGAAACATTTCCCATTCTGCATAGAAAGAAAGTGCAAGGAACCAAGATATAAAAAGATGGCTTTTGTATGTATATACAATTGATGTGCATTTGCTCACTGAAGTAGAGCATGAGATCCTAGCAGCAGCTACCTGTCCTTCTGATGCTAATGGACTCTGTATCATAAAGGAGTAGCAAATGCTCATTTCAGCCCTCATTTTGGAATCTGAGGAGAACAAGTACTATGTACAATGGGAAGCAAGAACATCTCCTTCAAGATGCAAAGCCTGTTCTTGGACCCTTCTGATGGACACAATTTGCCTAAGAGTCTGATGCTGGAAGGGATTTTTATTGCACTGGGATTGACTTGCACTGAGATTGATTTGCACTGAGTGACCCCAGATAAACAATTTACGTAGCTTTATCAAACATAAAAGGACACATAACTAGGGCACCTAACTTTTCAGCCCATTAACTCCATCATCACCCCATGAGGACTGACAGCCCTCCATCAGTTGTTTTTTCCCCACTGACCCTGGCTTGCCAGTGCTCTCAGCTGTGCAAATGGACAGTGAACCAAAGCAGGAAATGAACCAAAGCTGAAAACAACTTTCCCTCTGCAGGTCAGTGAGCCCCATGAACACAGGCACTGGCACAGGCTCAAAGGGATGGCTGGGATGGGGTGGGAGCAGAGGGCACCTCTTAGAGAACTGACGCTTCTGTTCCCCCACCTTGACTATGGAAGTGCAGCTTTCAATGGGAAATGGCTGCCTGCCACCTCCCTTGAGTTTTCTAGCTGAGGGTTTTGGGGTTTTTTGTTTTGATTTTGGACATATTTACATTTATAATTGCAGTCATTATGAACGAAAAATAAATGCAATATAAATGTAATCTACGGAGGTTTTTCTTTAAAATGGCACTGTAACTAGTTTTAATATTAATTTATTACATTTGCAGAGATATAAAAAGAGCTATTTTCACATTTCTTCCATTTGCCAACTGTTCCTCAACAATGTGTGGATTCCATAGTAATTACAGCATTAGATGAAGATGTTAAAAAAATCTGCAAATTGACTATTTTTAATACTCTTTGCATACTACTGTAACATCAGGATTCCAGCCATTAGCACCAATTAATTTGTTCAGAATTAAACTGTAAAAGACATATTGAGCATGAAAAACTTCCCATAAAACCCAGGCAACAGCAGCATGTCCAGTTATTCTGGTATAGAGCCCAAATTTGATGGTTTAACAGGATTGGTTTAAAGATCAATATCCCACCTTACAGAATCAGAACAGCAAAGAATTCAGTGTCTTGTAATAACATATTTCAGAGGTTTACCACCCACCTATGACTTTAGAATGAGCATCTTACTTCTAGTTTGACCTCTGTTACTTTATCTGCCAGCACCCAGACCTGTATATTTGCCTGGCAGACAAAAACCCATCCTGCTCTCTTCAAACAGGTGCTCCTAACAGCAATCACATCACTTATCTTATTAAGCCACCCATCTTCCTGTCACTGTCAGCTGTCTTCCTCAGTGATTTCTTTCCCTTCTGGACAGCCACTAAAGGCATGGCATAGTGCTGAGCTAAGGGCAGGAGATCAGGAGTCCTAAGGAGAACCATCTCCTTGTATAAGAGATACCAACAGATAACCATGCTTTGTTTGGTTAGGTGGTTTTCAACTTAGTAATAATTTTATCTAGAAGATAATCTCATAAAAAGTCTGTATAAAACAACCATCTTTATCAACCACACTTTTGAACTTGGCAGAATACCAGTACCAAGCTTACTTGGCAAGAACAGATCTATATATAACCATGATGAGTGGTGGTAGATTACTGCCCTTTAAAATTGATGTATGGAGCTACTCATCAGCTTATCATTGGTTTTGTCTGAAAGGGGCAGGTCAGAGTTTGCCAAGACCCTGGTATCCCATTGTTCCCTTTCCTCACTAAGGAAACTATGTTCTTATTTAATAGAACAAAGGAAATTTTCATTCCTAAAACTGACCTTGAAAAGTGACCATCGGCATTCTGGAGGGGAGGAGCTACAAATTATCAGGAGCCATTGTCTTAAATCGACTTCTTTCCCAAATTCCATTTTCTCTGCAATGGTAAAGTCTCTACTGAACATACTAAAAATAACACCAGAGCAGAGTCTAACAAAGGGAATAATTCACTTCTCATGTCGCTCTAGCAAAAGCAAAGCATTGCCCTCTCTGGTTTCTGTGCCTGACAACAGAAGAACTGGAAACAGGATTAGGCAACTGGTCAATCCAGTCCATGTGTTTCTGGCAAAAACAAAACTGACCAAAAACCTGCAGATACACATTTTGGCTGGGTAGAGAAGTGCCCTGTTCACTGATGTTCTTGGGGAAAATCAATAGAAATTGATGTCACTGATTCAAGAAGGACTGTGGGAAGAGACTGGTCATGCCCATGCTGCATTTTCGCATGGAGGGTGTGTTGCCCCCTCCACCTCCATCCCACCAGGATGCTCTGTGGGCAGGCAGCACACACCCAGCCTGCCTGAGCATGTCCTGCAGCATGCAGACCCACTGGGACAGGTCCTGTAAGCTTCAGGAAGGACCATAGGTGGCTTATAGAAAAGTGAATGATGTTAAGGGAGCCTCAAGGCAGGGCAGATACACCTACAAAAATATGTATTTGGAAGGAAGCATTCATTGTAGCTCCACTGGGAGCACCCTACCTATGCAGCAATACCTTCAGTGTCACAACTTTCTTCCAACGCCCATTTTCACATAAAAATCCCAGACTGGTTTGGGTTGGAAGGGACCTTAAAGCTCATCCAGTTCCAACCCCTGCCACAGGCAGGGACACCTTCCACTAGACCAGGTTGCTCCAAGCCCCTGTGTCCAACCTGGCCTTGAACACTGCCAGGGATGGGGCAGCCACAGCTTCTCTGGGCACCCTGTGCCAGGGCCTCAGCACCCTCACAGGGAAGAATTTCTAATGTCTGACCTAAATATCCCATCAGTTTAAACCCACATCTGTCTGAGCTCTCTGTATATGCTTTCCTTATCAGTATCCTGTGTTTATATACATTCTGCAGAGTATATTACTTCAGACTTCCACTTTCCTAAAGCACTGAGCACCAGCAATGACCCTTTCATCATTAACCTTAACATCCATACTGTCTCTCCTCCCAGAGGACCAGACCCAAGGCTCATTTCGACAGAAGACAGTTACCACATTCACTTTACACAATGGCTTTGTGCAGTCTGGTGTTCCGCACTGCAGCTATACTGAAAGGACAATATATCCCTGCAAACTCAGGAAATAAGGATACTTATGACAATTTAACTTTGATCCCCCCCCACCTTTTCTTCCAAGGTTCAAGTCAGGTTTAGACAAGGGCTTCAGGGGCTCTGCATAACAAGTGCTGAGGCCGGTTTATTTCTTGAGTGAGATCTGTTCCACAGGCATTTCAAAGCAAGGCCAAGAGGCAGGACTGCTCTGCCACTGAAAAGCTGCAGGTGCCTGAAAGTTCCGGGATTTAGAAAAAGTGGAATATGCAGCTGGATCAGCAAGGAAATCCTTGCTGTCCAACTCTTGACAGTCAGCGCCTCTGGGGGAAGGCAGGTAGATTTGGAGCAGCTTAGGAGTGGAGAGCAGACAAATGGGTCCACTGTCATGGAACAGAGGCAAAGTCAAAGGGACGGAAATAGATGGTCACTGTATGGAAACCAAACTGCAACAAAAGCAAAGAAACAAAGAGATATGTAACCCTAAGCCCACAAGAGGGGCAGATCCTGAGGTCCTGCCTCAGATGAGCTTCCAGCGGGAGTCTGCCTGTATCTAAATGGAATAAAACCACCTCTAGGTTTGGCCTAGTGTAAGACACCAACAAAGATGCTTGAACCAACTCGCCCCGGGGAAGACAACGCTTGCCAATACCTCCACAGTCTCTCCCCTCCAGTCACAATTAGGCATCGCTTGCCCATGTTCAGTGAGGCAGCCCTGCACTTCCTACCCCAAGGCTGCAGGACGCGCGAGGGAGTCTCTGAGATGAGCCCTGGCATCCACCTCTTTCACACATCACACGTTCCCCTTCTGCGTGCTCCTCTTCGGCCATGCTGCCACCCCTCGCCCAGGGTGCTGGGAGGCTTAGAAAGGCAGATGTTTTCAGTCTCGGTGGGGTCTGGTTGCAGGGGCTTTGGAAGTTACAGGTACCTCAGTCCAGTGTTGTCTGGGATTCAATATTGCATTAAGTGGTGACACATTGTGGGCAGGTGGGATCTATTATTGCATTATGGAGGCTGCTGCTTCCCTGACCAGGCTATGTTTTGTGTGTGAAGCGGGCCCACACCTGCTGGAGCTGGGACCTGGAAATGCGGAGGACGGAAGGCATGAGTCTGTGGTTTCCTGCCGTGAGGGGCATGTGCCTGCGGTGGGGCATGCGCACGGGGCTGCTCTCCGCCGAACGGCTGCGCTGTATGAAAGTGCCACCAACGTGAGGGTAGTGTTCTGTCTCCAGGGTTGAGGAGGAGAAAACGGAGGACGCCAGTCTTCTCAGGGGGCTGTACCTCGGGAGGGAGTGCTGAGAAGGCCTGTCCTCCTCCAACTGAAAAAGACCAAGAAGAGTGGAGGAAAAGGTGTCAGGCAAAGACTTGACTCGCCCCTGGTTTGTGATGCGCATGCTGCGGACATCTTCGCTGGCGGATGAAAAATGCCTTTTTTTTGCCCTATGTGGGGCTCTACTTACTGCTCTGTGCCTAACACCTTCCCAGGGATCTGCCTCTGCAAGGGGCCTGCCTTGCTCTCCCCAGCCACGCGCAGACGCAAGTGACACCAGCGGTGTCAGCCTCTGCTAAGTCAGTCCCCTCCTCTGGCTCTTCAGGCCACATGCCTCACCTCTCTGTTCCTCTGGCATCACTCCGCTTGTCATTAGGCTACTCATACACTTGCACATAGGCAGCAAACCCACTCGGAAACCACGTGTACGAGAAAAGGTGAAACACCCCAGTGCTAATATGATTCTATCTATTTAAAAGTGAGGGATTCTCAGGGGCTCTTTCAATGGCTCTTATTAAAACTCGCTCCAGGGATTTGCAAAGGCAACTCTGGGGGCTCTTTGTTAGTGGACTTTCCTTTTCTCACGCTGCTGGCCTCCCGATACACTTTTACATCGAGTCCCTGCAGGGGGAGTGTTAACGCTTCCAGTCTGGAGGACAGGCAGCGGCTGGAAAGGCAGGCAGAGTATAGTTCTCCTTACAGTGAGAAATTCAAACCACAGGAGGAAATGAGGAGAAGATGCACTCTTAGGTCCCTTCTCAGCTTCTGTGATCCTGGGATGGCCAGGAGAGGGAGGAAAGTATACTTACAGAGGACAGCTTGTGCCAGGATGAGATCCCAGTCCCTACCTTCCCCTTACACACTGAATGGAAGAGAGAGGCATTACAGGAATGGCTTCAGATTGTTCACCCTGAAAACACTAAGCCCTTCCTCTGCTTTCTACCTCTGCTGTGAAACGAGGGCTTTCACAGCTGCCAACAACCTCAGCTTCCAAAACCAGGTCATTTTTCCTGGAATTACATTTTCCCTTTCAAATTCATTCCCTTCCTTGTACTGCTTTACTTTTCAGGAAGTCTCTGCAGGTTTCACAATGTAAGTGGCAGGTGTGAAAAGGCAGTATCGTATTTTCTTATGCCAGCACTGCTCTCCTTACCTTACTAGAGATGCTGCCCTTGCAAACGATACAAGAAAAAGACCTAAACCTCTTCCAGTCTCATCTCCTTCCTGTCACCTTCAATATCTCTGCAGTGCTTTGAGGAAGGTATCTTCATAAGCATCTGAGAACTACTTAGCTTGTGGTGGGCATTAGATGTGAAAAGGAATTATTCAGAGTCCTAAATGTGCTGCGTGTCACTGCACGGATCAGACTTTCAGATAATAATAATAATAATATAATGCTGTCACACAGAGTATTTGGGAGAGAAAAAGAGATTCTAGTCAGCAGCTCTGATTTCTCATAAAGACAACCATCTCTTCTTTGTGTAGACAGTGCTGACATTCACTCCTGGGTGTACTGGTTGGAGGCTGCTCAACTAAGCACACTGGGATTCTTATTATTACTTTTTCCTCCATGTTTGGGCTCAGCATGTTGTATGATTTCCGATGAATACATCATTCTTACATGGTAGAGATTTCTCAGATCAAAAAGGATCACTCCAACTACCCAGATGAACCTCCTTTACAGCACAGGACCAAGCACATTGCACCCCAGCAGCAAGCACACTTTGGTATTGCTGCCTCCTGGCTAAAGCTGAGGTTACAGACATACCACTTATCTTCACTGATGCTCTAATGCTTAAATTACACAGTCAGCACTGGAGATGCTGCCCCTTTATCCCCGTGCCATTGGCAGCAATCAGACTGGACCACCTTCCATCAGGTCTATTCTGTTCTGTTTGGACAGGACACTGCTCACGTGAAGGCCCAGAAAAATGTGATGTTGATAAAGCTCAATACATTTGAAAGTTATAAAATGTAATTAGGAATTTCTACTGAGCTTAAGGTTTTGATAGTTACGACCTATGTGTGTATACATGAACATATAAAATTAACAGACCTGATGAGACTTTTAAAATAGCACCTTTTTCCTGATCCTTTTTCCCCAACACAGGGATGGCCAGGGACTTTGAATCTGAAGAACATATGGCAGAGAGGCCACTCTACATACACCTTTCTCCATCATCTGGCAAGCTCTTCTCACACGGGGGGAAGCCAGAGGAGCTGAATGTCAAAGAATCACATCATCTACAACAGGTACCATGTAGAGCTCAAAGGGAATTACACCGAGTGAGGGGCAATGAGCCTGCCCCTCTTCTGCAAATGGAAATGCCCACCGAGAAATGGTCCCTCAGAACAGCTCACAGACGATGCTGTAGGAGGGAAAGGAAACCAAGACACACAGCACCTTTTTATACTTCACCTTTCCTGCTGCCTTCTTTTCTCAGCCCACCTCTTCTCTCAGGTTTATAGTCCTGGGGTTATAAACCTGAGAGCCTTCTGTGCTTTGCTTCTACCCACTGCTTGATGATTTCAGCACAGCTTTCCCTCCATCTGCCTCAGAGCCAGAGAAGATGTAGCTCCTGTCCTACCTCCTTGCTGTCTATAGGCACTCCAGCACTGACAAGGATTTCCCTCATCACTACTCCAGGGTTCAAACTATAACCTAGAGCAAGCCCTGCTCAGCTTTCAGTCCTCAGTCCAAATCCCACTTAGTTCCTGCAGGTAACAGGCCCAGGGCAACCCAGGTGTCTGCTCCATATCAATCAGAGAGGCAGAACAGATCATGCACAGAGCACTATAGCCCTGTCCTTGTCGTGGGGCAATCCTCTCCTGTGTCTCTTCCAAAGGAATAATCATCACCAATTCAAATCAACGGAGGAAGTGAACAGCATACGGGGGTCTCTGAAGTTGTCATTCCCTGACCTGAATCTAAATTTGAGCTTTAGAAATGACTGTATTTAGTTGAGCTGTACTGCTCCCAAAGGTAGCAGGCATTGTCACGACTATAGCATCCCTCAGGTGAGACAATAATGAGGTTCAGAGCACATGGGCACCCATGGGCTCAGCACCAGAACAGGGAATGTTTTCTTGGCTCAGTGAGGGTCTAAGCACAGTTTTCACAGAAACCAGTGATTCTGGGTAAAGCTGGCTCACAGGTGAAGCTCACCCAGGCAGCCTGTGCAATGGGCTGCTGCCTGTCTCTTGTCTTACCCACGGGGGTATTACCAACACAGGCCTTCCCACCAAGCATCCTTGTGTGATCTCTCAGCAAAGACACCCATGGTGGGGATGGGTCCCACCTGCTCCCTCTCAGGGTCAAGACATGGAGAATTAGAACAGTGAGTCCATTTGTAGCATTCCCTGGCTGTGGGGGGAAACAGGCTAACGCAGCACCAAGGGAGATTTTATAGAGTGAATCTAACTACCCAGCTAAGTTGGTAAGGAAATACATCAGTGCCTCTTCCTGCTGGAACCTCTACTAAAAGATGAATTCTTGGCTTTGGTAGACAGGACTGTAAGATGCTCTGAAACAGTGCAGAATATATCCAAGAATAGGTAAGGAAGAGTTAATATCATCTCCCACTACAACTTGTGGTTTTTATTGTGGTCAGGCATGTTTTAGGCAGGCAAGCCTCAAACCCTTTTGTACAGTGCCAACTGTGCTAGCAACAAGGGAGATCCTGAGTCAAGAAATACCTATGAGCACAGACCTACCGTCAGAAGTAATTGCTAAAATTCATCAATGTATGATGATTTATATTTCTTTCCAACAGAGAAGACAGCAGCAAGTTGCCATTCCTGCCAAGTGTCAGTGAATTTACTTAATGTCTTTAAGAACATGAACAGACTTAAATGATATTGCTATAAATTACCTCCATCAATAACAGCAATCCTATGTCATGATGAATATGTAAACAGAAGTGCAGGTTCAGTTGCTTTTTTCTCCTCGGTTTTAGCTATTCCTATAGCTCTATCTGCACATGAATGCATAAAGGCAAGCAGAGATTTATTAGTACATTCCTGACATACACACATCAAAGTGAACCCCAAGAGCTTTCTGAACAGCTTGCTGGGTGCACAGACAGAAGGGCTTGAACAGGATACAGTTTCATGACAGATCTATTCTCCTGTATCAGGGCTTCCCTTGGGGTCTGTGCTCCAACAGAGCTGCCTTCTTGTCAGCTTAAACTGGGAAATAACTAAGATGTAAGAAACTTTGGGTCAGAAATGTCCCCAGGCTATTCACTTCACTTGCCCACAGCATCATCTGATCATACTGTGCTCCCTCCTACACCCACAGTTTCAAGAGGACATGACCATCCCTCACACATGCACTACAATATATTTCTTCCAACAGGTTGAACAAACGTGAGCTCTACATGAGGATAACTTGGGGAGCTACAGGTTGTGCAGGCTAGAAAGGCCATGGAGCAAATCCTCTTGGAAACCATTTCCAAACATATGAAAGAGAAGGTGACTGACAGCAGTCAGCATGGAAATATGAAGACATGTCTATGGAGCCAGGCTGAGAGAGCTGGGCTTGTTCAGCCTGGAGAAGAGAAAGCTCTTTGAGCAGCTCCCAGTGCCTAAAGGGGCCAACAAGAAATCTTGTTGGAGAGGGGCTTTAGACAAGGGCCCATAGGGACAGGAAGGGCTTTAAGGGGAACAGCTTAAATTGAAGAGGGGAGATTTAGATGAGATCTTAGGAAGGAATTATTTACTACAAGGGAGGTGAGGCCCTGGCACAGGGTGCCCAGAGAAGCAGAAAGGCTGGAACCAGATGATCTTAAGGTCCTTTCCAACCCTAACCACTCTGCGATTCTATGAACTTACTGATGTCCCATCCAACTGTCCTTCCATCTCTGCTGTACCCAAGACTTCTGCTTTTCCTGTAGGCACCAAGTCCCTTTTCCTTTGAGAGTCAGCGACCAGTCATGTGGCAGCAAATGGAAAAACATGAATGTCACTGCAAAGCTGTGTACACAGAGGCAACTGAAGGATCCCGACATCAACAGAAGCACAACTAAATCCCAGCCAGCCAAAAAAGTCCACTGCTGGTAGTATGTACAAAGCTAGAAAGGAGAAACTAGAAGGTATTTCAGAACACAGCAGTTACAAAATGCACATCTGCTGGAGAACCAAGGCTGTCTAATGTATTAGCAGTGAGCCCCACAATCCCACTCATTCCCCTTTTTCTGCTTGATTTGTAAATATCCCTGTGCAGTGATAAGCAGCCTTCCTACTGCATCATACCCAACTCCCCCAGTCAGTTCACACAGCAGTGTTAGGTGCCATGGCTAAGAAGGCACCTCCAGCCTACTTCAGCTACACTAAATATGTCAGTGAAGTGGCTCTGCTGGTTCTTGCCACGTTCACTGCATCTTGCAGATCATCTTGCACTGACCAGCACTGTAAGTGTCCAGAGCAAATTCATACACACCCCCTCCCAAATCTCTGATCTTGCCTATGCAATCTCTAGATATCTGGATTATCCAGCATACTGACTTTATACAGCAAACACTTCCACCTAGGAACCTTGCCACTGGATGCAGTCTCCATGAGAAGTATGTACTCCTACTATTTCGTGCTTAGCAGGCCAGTCCCACTAGTGCTGCTGTCAGTATTTTTACCCTTCCTGTAAATGCTGCAGCCTCATACACACTAGCAAGCACAACAGGGAATGGGGGATGGAGTTACCCATCTTCCAGACTGCACAAACGCCTGCTGTAGATGGGTATCACTGTGTACATGACCTAAGACTCGCCTGCTCCTTGCTTCACTTGTGGATTCCATGTGCATGAGAGATCTTCTTTAACATACAAATACAAAAAGCCCTCAGGAGAACAATTTTGTTGTCTCTTGCAGTGGACACTCTGTGACAGCCTCCTTTTGAATGTCTGAGAAGTGACGATTAGATATGATAGAGGAACTCTGAACCTAAAAGTATACCGTGTTTTTAAACTACCTCCCACTAAAAACTGAACTTCTTTGTACCACAGATGACCACAAGAGAAAAATAAAAGGCAAAGCTGGAAGAAACAAAAAGCCCTCTACAACTATCTGGAAAAAAGACAGCAGGTCAAGACCATTTCTGTGAGTAAATACCTGGTAATGGCAATGCCAGTCACTGAAGTAAGGTTGATGGGATGTGTGTGCTGGTTAATCTGAGCTTTATTAGGTATTTAGAAGAAAGTTTCATTTCAGGGAGTTCTTGTGTTATCTGTGTTGCTGCAGGCCTGCCCAGTGCTGATGGACAATTAGATTAGAGGGCATTCTCTTGCCACACACTGCTGTTGCTGATGAGAAACTATGTGGAGATTTACTAGCAATACCTCCATAGAACTAAACAGTTATTAGCACTGTGGGAGAGCAATAAGAGAACTGATTAAAGATACCCACAACCACAACAGTGCTCTCCTCTTGTCCCTGTGCCAGAATGGCTTAAAGATCTTGGTAACAGCGTGTCCTCAGTAGGGGACAACGGTACTAGCTATAGGGAGCACTTCTAAGGTGTTCACAACATTTTCAAGCACTGTCAGAAAGAGTTTCACAGGAGCATCCATGCTTGGAATCACAAACTTCTCCAGCACAGCTGAGGTCTCCTAAGATGACAATATGCTAGGCAACAAGATACAGACCCAGGGATCTTACCTGTCTCTGAGGACCAGTAGGTTCAGATTCTCGTCTCCTTTGTCGGATAGCTGGTGCTGAATGTAGGGGGGAGTGGGCTGGGCTTCCTGTCTGCTGTTCGTGTTTACTGTCAGATACTGTTTGAGAAGGTCCTTCATGTCTGTGGGAACTGTCCTCCTCAGTCACAGGCTGCATACCCCGACTTCGCCCATCGTGCGTCTTCGGCCTGACAGCAGCATCTGCCCCCAGGCGCCTTCTCTCCTCACCATCTTCAATTGGTCTTAGTTCCTCAGGCTCCTCATCTGTGGTCCCAGAGGTGCTTGGCTCAGCACCCGGGTGGAAGTCCTTCAGCTCTGTCTCCTTATCAATGATAACCCACTCCTTGCTGTCAAAGTCCTCCTCCTCTGCAAGTGGCACTGAGCGGAAAGCATTGCTGAGGGCTTCATGTTCCACCGAAGCAGACACATCCATCCGACCACTTGCCTGCCGGTCAGCCTGCCCAGTATCAATGGACAGCATTTGGGCTGGCTGGGAGGAGCACACGAGCCGTGATGGAGAGCCAGGTAAATCCATTCGAGATCTAAAGACAGAACATGAAGCCATTAAAAATACATTGGGTTTGTGTTAAAGTTAGGGATCATAAGAGCTGTATAGTCCTTCTCACACATTTCTTGGTATGCTTCAAAAATATAAGCTTAAGTGAAAGTATTTCTTTAGAACCTACGATGCATAAGGGTATTTGCCCTAAAGTGCTTCCCTATGACAGCCAGTTTGGAATCTCCCTTCCTTGTAGATGACAGAAGCTGCGGCTGCCCCATCCCTGGTAGTGTTCAAGGTCAGGTTGGACGGAGCTTGAAGCAACCTGCTCTAGTGGAAGGTGTCCCTGCCCGTGGCAGGGGTTGGAACTGGATGAGCTTTAAGATCCCTTCCACCCCAACCATTCTATGATTCTATATACTAAATCTACTGTCTGACTTAACAGTGTCTCTGTTGACCTGCTATGACCTCTTCAACTGCACCATGTTGTCTCTGTAGTGGCCACTGAGGCACTTGTCTTTCTGCTCTACAGTGTTATGATCCGTGCTTCCCATTTGGCCTGCACCTGCTTTACTTCCCTATCCCAGAGGCCAGCAGCTTGCTGCACAAACCAGTGTCTGCTGTCCAGCAAAAGACAGCTGCAGTGTGCTTTATGAAAGGATTTCAACAAGGACCATGCAGGAGCCTTGCGGACTCTTCTGGCAAAAATATTCCATGTGTGAGAAAGCATGAGGAGCAACAGGAAAGTGAGGGACCATTGGGTGAGGGTTGCTAAGCAAAGCTGGCATCTTTAACAATGTGGAAGGCCAGAGCCAAGACAGAAAGAATGACAAGAAATATGGGAATATTTGTTATAAAGAAAGAGGAATTAGACAAGGAGGTGAACCAAAGGGTGATACAGAGGAAGCTGTAAGTAAAAACAAAGCCATCTGATGGGTCTGAAAGAAGTGGGGCTGCATTTGTCGAAGTCTTACAAATATATCATTGTGAATAGGGAACACTACATATGCAAAGAACGCAAAATGACCTATTCTGTGTGTGTGAAGAACGGGATTTTAAAGAGCTGTTGCTAAAAGAAATGAATAAACTCTGGATTCAGCCAATGTCTTCATCTGTTCTGCAGCAGAAGAGAGGCTCCTGGAGTGGAAGAATGTCCCAGTGCTGGGATTCAGGTCTGTGTTGTGAAAAGGCACAACCACAATAAAGGGAAGCCTGTGTGGCAGAGGGAGGCTGTATTTGCATCATGCTTGGTGCAGGCTACTTGGAAGATGAAAACGTATTTTGATTTTAAAAACAGGAGCTAAAGGAAGAAAACAGGAGAGAAGGACGTGTTTTGGAGAGCACACATTTTCTATATTAAGCTAGCATGATGCTGAGTAGACAAGGAAGAGTGGGAGAAATAAAGGAAGGACTTAAAAGCTATTCATATATATATATATATATATATATATATATATATATTCAGTCAATATACAGGACTAGCGTCACTGACTATTATAAATGGCTTTCTTCCCTTCCTATTTTAAATGGCCTTTCTTCTGAGCAAGAAAAGGAAGAGGTAGCAAGACCCAAGACTTATTATTTAAACCCTGAATTATTAATAGCAACACAATCAATCTTTCCTGACTTACAGAGAAGCATTACAGCTTCCCACAGCCACCCAGGATAAACCACTATGTAACAGACTAGGGTAGTGCTAGAGGCACATCTTCTCTCTAGTTCTTTTTGATCCTCCTTCATTGCCAGCTACTGTCTCCTTGGGGCTTTTTCTCTTGTCTGAAGTGACAGCCTGTCTCTGAGAAGAAGACCTGTCTCTCCTCTATCTTTTCTACAGGGGCCATTTTACCAGTACATCCTGCAACCACAGCCCATGCCCTGGACTTCCAATGGGAGGAGGGAGACAGAGTAACAAAGGGCGTAAAGGGAGTTACCAGCACCAAGTGCTTTTATCTTGTAACACATCTCCAGCACACAGTACTTTAAAAGCTTCTTTCGCTAAGCTTGTTTCTTTGTTTCTTTGCTGTGGATCTGAGAGAAGGTATTCCCATGGCCCTCAAAACCTGGGTGTACTGTGTACTTTTCACATGCAGGTAAGTACAATGCTACATGCTGAAGAATGAATACTATTAACACTGTTACTGGAAAATAATGAAACCCACCAGATCAGGATCTGCCAGCTAGCTCCCAGAATACGTGTGTCCCTGTACATACCCTAACAAGATCTGGTTTTCCCTCCAATCTCAGGCCACCCAAAAGCTTTGTGACTATTTACATTATGTCTGATCTGATGCTTTGCCTTCCCTTTGACAAGTGTCACCCCCTCCATCTCTGGAGTTCTTCCCATCCAGGGACAGATTAAGAATCATTCCCATTACCTCTCCTTATTAAGAGACATGAGTGTCTCATCAGAAAGATCATGAAGCTCATGAACACCTCCCACAAGAAATTAACTTCCAATGCCTGGATCTAATGGTTGGGTTGGTCTCAACAGTCATTCCTCAAAACACTGCTAAAAGCCACGAGGCTACAGAGGGTGAGCAAACCTTCTTTCATGTGGATCTCCTTTGCCGTCAGCAGTGGAGAGGCGTTCTGACTCCGGGCTGTTCACACGGCGGTACCGCAGGGAGCGCGCTTGGGCTGTGGGGGACTCCGGAGGCACTCGGACAGGGGAGCTGGGGCAGACACCGTTTCTCTGCTCCTCTTCCACCATGCACTGAGTCTGGAGGGGGTAAACACAGACAACCTCAAACTCTGACCAAGGACATTTACTTCCCAGCCTTCACTGTTGCTCTGTGCTTTCTTCTAGGATATAGTTCCAGCTGCATTTTCACAGTCTACACTGAAGGAATGCAACGGCCCATACGCCCTGGCAATTATCCACTATTAAACAAGGTATGGATTTTAAATCCATTCAAATATTTAAACATCTTTATAAAGTAGCCTTTGCATTGCAGTTATGCTGAATAGCCAATCCAAAGTGCTCTCATGGGCTTACCTACTTCACACACAAACCCTGGTTATCCCAGATGCCTAAGAGCCCAGGTTTGTCAATATATCTCTGTGTTATATTGCAATGCACATACTTTCACTTTTGCTTAACTTGATATGACTCAGGCACCTCTTAATTCCCAGGGTGACTTGGGATTTTCGTGATTTTGTTTCTTGTTTTAACCTTGGTCCTCTAAACAAAGTCCTCCCAGACATACACTCAACCATAAGGTCTGTAAGAGCTTTCCACAGACCCAAGGTCATGCAGGGACCTGAACACGCTCGAGGTCACTTGTGAGCATTGTGTGTTCATACTCTACTAGTACATATTTTCTGTTTTCATATGGCCTTAGGGAATTTGATAGGTTAAGGAGCAAAAGTAGGTGACTAACACAGCTGCCTTCTGCCTTCCACTGTGCTGCTTCTCCTTAGAAGAGGAGACCTGCTTAAGCATAAGCATAGAGGCAGAATGGTCCATGGGCTGCATGAACTTACATTCAGCCGTGCTGTGCTGCCTGAACATGACAGCCACACACTGCCTCTGGGTGGGGATGTGCCAGTGCAAGTTCCTAGTGTGGAGAGTGTTTACCCTTTTCTGCAGCATGCCCTACATTCACTTGTCCTTTGTTAATGCCACAGGCTCTGAATGTAAGCAGGCTTCTCAGAAAAATGCTGCTGCTAAGACAAGTTGCCTTTGTACATGTACTGTGTATATGGCAAGTCAGTCAGTGTCCATAAACAAGCAGATTGAAACCATCCAGGCTGGGTTTGGAATGCATAACTAAAAAGCCTTTGCAGGTAGGGAAGGTGGAGGACTTTCAGGCATTGTAGAAAAAGCAGAAGAGATGCCAATGATTTAATCTGTAACCTATTTAGGTCAGGAGAAGGTTAATGAAGGTCAAAGGTATTAGTGAGAGGAGCAATGTGCTGATGTAACTGTAGAGTAACAGGCAACTTGGTAATATCCAAGAGCTGGGGAAAGGTGTGGGAGGGAAAGAAGAGGCTTCTGAGAAACATAGAATGAGAACTTTGGTCCACTGGAGGAAGGAGAACCAGAAGGAGGACTTAAGAGAGGTGACAGTAAGCAAGGAAGAACTGTCCTTAGCACAGAAATGGGAGAAGTGGGATAGGAAGACACCGGAACTGTGTGAAAGAGACATGAGGATGACCTTGGAGAGGTAGTGGGCAGAAAAAAAACATAGCAAGATCTATTCCTCACCTAAATACAAAGAGCAAGACAGGGAGAGACAAAGTTACTTCTAGTGCTACAAGACAGAAGAGGAAGGATGATTAAGCTGTAAATAGCAGAAGGGTGCTTTACACACCAGCTGCCTTTGCAGTCCTGAAAGACACAAGGGATGCCTGAGATCACAAGCAGAGGTGGGGCTCTGCCCTTACAGATAAAATCTGCAGCCTCCTTCTTTTCCTCCATGTGGTGACTGTGAATAAAAAGTAAAACCTGATCCTCTCTCAGAGAACAGTCACACTAAAGATAACCCTCACACAGAGAAAGGACAGACATCTTCAGCTTTGGAGAGCATGATGCCCTGGGCTCTATTTCACAGACTGCTGCGTGGCTACAGAACTGAAGTGCTCATTGCCACGCTGACTAACTCCCTAAGCTTCTTTACCAGTACACCAACAAGAAATAGCATATCTCTTGGCAGAAGAATCACCTGGTCATGCCGTGGATCTTGTAAAAACCTCTCTTGTCTCCAGCTGTTGTTATGACAGGGCTTGTGAATGACAGCACATGGTACCTAAGCCATGATGTATGACTAGCATGCAGAAAGGACATTTGGAACTCCCTCATCAATGCCTCAGCTGGACTGAAGAGCATCAAGGCAGCTGGTGGTTCAAAAGAACAGGAAAACACATAGGAGTTACTAGGACTCCCCTGTAATACTATTTTTTGGGGGGGCATGTTGGGGAAACAGAACTGTTCCATTCTGCCAGACTGTTCTTATCATATGTGCCTTCAAATGAGAACTTTTGGGCATGCACAGAGTTCCCGTGATAGAGATGAAGAACTGGGGGGATGCCACTGGTAACGTTCCATGCAGATAACATCTTGATCCAAGTGATTTGCATTGGAGAATTTTAGGCAAGTTAGATGAGATTATTTCTTGTCCAAGAATAATGTTTTCTAGAAAGACTAAGGATAGCGGAGATACCTAAATGGCTGAAAGGACAAACTTTGTGCCAGTAGAGACCAAAGTAAATTCCTATCAGACACAGAAGTCTGGTAGATTTAACATGCTAGCCCATTAAAGTCAGGTTTGTGAAGTGTATCTGATACACCTTGATAACATTTTAAGTCTGTTTGGTGAGATTTCTCTGTTAACAGACTCTGCTTCTACCTCATATCATGCCATGTGACATTCTGATTTTTAAACCAGAATTAGGATCAACACAACAAATACTAACTTACTTACAATATGTAAGATGATCTCATAAATAAACTAACTGGCAGATTCGCACACTTAACATTTAGTAAGAAATCGTCATTCAGTGGGGATGCCCCCAAGAAACTAGGTAACGCTTACAAGAAATGACTGAGAAACAGCATAGGGATTGCAAGGAAACCCAACTGAAGTATATATACTTCCTGCAAGCTCAAAAGTGTAATATTTTCCCCATTCCAGGATCATATTAAGAGATAGTTTCCCTGGCTCTTCACAGGGGTGAAAACACCATCAGATGCTCTTTATAAATTGTGCTAACCTTAGAATAGACAGTTAAAAATTGGAAGAGAAAAATTAGTGATGATTCATGATGTAGAAAAACATGGCTTATGAAAACATCTCTGATGAAATGCATTTAACCAGGAGCTCAGGACACAGGAAAATCCTGGTTTATAATTTCCAAACCTGGGACATTTCTGATATTGCATTAGCTATGCAAGGACTGGAATTTGGCCGCTTGAGTTAGCAAGACCCTAGATATTGACATAATGATTGTACAAACTATTGGCTCCAGCATTATTGGCTCCCAAAATGTAATTTCCATGAAGATCCAAATTAATCCCAATGGCTTTGTGGAAAAATTGTTTGTAATTCCCAGTTTCCATAAGGATATTCTACAGCGCTTTTTGGGCTGCACTACACTGGATGCAGTGGATCCGAGCAGCTTCTAGCTGTGTATGAATCCACTTCCCTAAATCCAACAGCCACCGGAGGCAAAGAAATGTTCTTTACTTTGCTGATGCTGATCCTGAGTTTGTTCCGATTCACATCTGTCTCTTCCCAAACTTCCCCCTCATTGAACGCAGTGTTTGGAGCCTGACCAAGAGCTTCTGCTGGCCGGCCTGACAGGATGGGAGGAGCATTCTCTTGATCACTCAGATGTTCACCCTGCAGGACATCCTCAGTGTTCTCACGCAGCAAGTCCCCAGGCACCGGAGTGACATTAACCACCCTGTGGAAGAGATAAGAAGTAAGATTATTTGTATTCAATGAAGGAAGCCCACTGCTCTGCCCACAGAAATTCCTCAGCAGCTTTTTAGGGTTGAAATAACACAGGCAGGGCAGCATTATTGCAGAAACGACAACCTGAAACAGAAGGATTCCATCTAACATACTTACAGTGGGATGGATCATTGAAAGCATCTTGAGACCCTTTATATGCAGGCTAAAAATTTCATAAAAGCCAATTACACAGGATTTAGTTCAGAAGAAGCTTCCCCTCCTTGCATGAGTAAATGAGGCTTAAAAGGCTTTATGGCTTTTATTTTCTAAAATATTAAGCTTTTATCTTCAATAATATTACTAAGGATTATCATTATTCCTTAATGTCAGCCCCCTCAAAAAGCACCAAGACAGATCAGTGAACTATGCCTTATCAACTTTTGTTTGGACTCATCTCCATCTCTGAGCACCAGCCTCTGTGTACCTTTGCAGCAGCACATGAAACACCCTGTAAAAGTCAATGAGCTGTGCCAAGGTGTGACGAGTGCATGCATTCTGCAGGATTCAGCTGACTATCTGTCATACACCCACCCCACAGCAAGGCAACAACTGCCTCACAGTGAGTGCTCTCACAGGAGCTCCAGCCACGCATTCCATATAACATGCAAAATCTACAAGCATATGGGCTCCATCAATCTGGCCAAAGATCTCCAGACATCCCTTAATGTGACTCCAACCCACACACTCATCCCCACTAGAAAATGTGTTTTCAGGACAGTAAGGGTCTGAAACTGGGTTCCACCACTTCAGATACATGTCAGTATACATGAAGTCAAATCAAGTAGTGGCAGCCACACAGCTCCAACTTCCCAGGATCATACAGGCCTTGAAACATCTCAAAAAACCAAGCGGATACTGAGCTTATCACTGAGGATGTCAATAGTCTGACTTGTGCAACTGCAACACTCACCCAAACATAGCTGCTGTTTGCCTGGTGTTTTGCTGTGGTGGAGTAGAGGTGCTAGTGGACAACAAGACATCTGTACCAGCCTTCTCCCAATCAAAGGCTTCATTTTCAGTGATACCTCTTTCTTTCATGCTGTTCTCGAAAACGGACATGATTAGCTGGAATAAATTTACAAAAAAAGACAATTTATGTGAAGTAGTTGAGGGTGGCTTTCAAAAAATCTGAAATATGAGCATGAGGACCAGGCACAGCTTATAATCTCCATCTTGCCTATGAAAGGTACCAAGAAATGAAAGCAAATGTCATCAGGTGAGTGGAGGGCCATGAAGATGCTCTGAGAGCTGGAGCAGTTCTGCTTTGGAGACAGGCTGAGAGAGCTGGGCTGGTTCAGCCTGGAGAAGAGAAGGCTCCAGGAACATCTTGAACACTGCTCCGTGAAGAACTTAGAGCAGCTTCCACTGCCTAAAGGGGCAAACAAGAAAACCTGGACAGGGGTTTTTGACAAGGGCCTGCAGGGACAGAACAAAGGGGAATGGCTTTAACCTGAGAGAAGGGAGACTGAGATGAGACATTAGGAAGAAATTCTTCCCTGTGAGGGTGCTGAGGCCCTGGCACAGGGTGCCCAGAGAAGCTGTGGCTGCCCCATCCCTGGCAGTGTTCAAGGCCAGGTTGAATGGGGCTTGGAGCAAGCTGATCTAATGGAAGGTGTCCCTGTCTGTAGCAGGGGGCTGGAACTGGATGAGCTTTATGGCCCCTTCCAACTCAAACCAGTCTGGGATTCAGCGAGTTTATGACTGTTGAGCTGGTGGCACAGGCTCTTTGCATTTGGCAAGCTCTGCTAAAATTCTGTTACATTTAGTATCTCAAGACTTCTGTGTTTTAATGAAAGCCAAAAGTACTCTGATGCTTTCTGATCTGGAGTATGGGATTGCTCTGGACAGGTTGGTGGAAAGAGAAGACAAAACTTTTAAGCTGTTGAGGAGCTGTACAGTCCAATCTTTTTCTCCTGGTCCTAGGAAAGGTATTCCTCAGTCAGATATGAACATGTGCACAGAAATGTTAGAAAATCCAAATACCAATCCAACAGTGCCATCTATCACACTGGTAACAAAGAAAAGTTCGTACCTGATAGTCTGGCTTGGTGAAGTAGTCTAGGCTTGCAATGTGATCCAGAAAAAGGTGGAACTCTGAAGGCATGTGTTTTAGCAGCATTCGGTGTTCATACTTTTCTTTTATCATGCCAACCTGCTCCTGGAAAAAAGAAAATATCTCAGAGCCAAAATCTCTTCTATTGCTTCATATTCATACAGTCTTATCATTCCTGGAACACTGCCTCTTCTTAGACTGAGCACTGTGTCTACACTCCTCTCCTGCTTACTTGTCAGCCTTTCCACTTTTATTGTTTGCTTTCCAAGAAGAGTCGAAGTTACCTGATCAAATGTGATTAACAACATGCATAAGAAAGTGTCTAGCAACCCCAAGTAAGACAAGCTCTACACCATTCATCAGAACACACAGAAGCAGGTTAGCATCCTGCAGCAGTATCTGATGAAAAGCAGGCTCTGGCTTTCCTTTAGCAAAAAGCTGCACTTAGCTGCAAGAGGAATGATAAAAAGTCACAGCCATAAACATGCAGCTGCCTATTGTATGCATAGAGGTGAGATTTCCTACCTTATCTTTGATCTTCCTCCATGGAAGCTGACCAACCGCGAACTCCACCAACATGTAAAAGAGGGACCACAGATCATCATGTCTACCCATCTCCTGGAGAAGAGAGAGATGAAGACTGAGGAGCAAAGTTCCCTGCTGCTCAGGAGTCCAGTTGTGCTTGCCAGATGAGCTACCTCATTTCAGAAAGCAGGAAGAGAAGTCATACTTCCCATTCAGTGATTAAAAAAGGCAGATTAAAGACTAAAGATGCTAACCCAAGCATTTATTAAACTTGGCAATGTCAATACAGTCACCTGAATAACCTCACTTGTTTGTTGTGAAAAGTGTTTTATCTATACAGCAAAGCCCAAGTTTTCCATAGGACTCTCCCTCACCGAGTGTACAAGAGGAAATATTAATGGGATGTGAAATAACCCAGATTAAGGAAAAAAAAAACCAAACCAACAAAACTCCAAACTGTGTAGAAAGTCTTCAGCAAATGGGAAATTGAAACACAGGGATTAAGGCTGAACTCGTCAAAGCACATGAAGTAATTTTTGGTGCTCAACATCCAATGTCTAGAATGTGATTTCTCAGAATAGCATGCATTATACAGCCATATTTGTGCCTAAATATACCTTCAGCTGATGCCAGCTACAGCTGGCACTATTCAGCTCCTCCAAAAATGGTACCTCAAGTTTCTCAGTGTCTCTCAGGAAATGAAATGAATTCATGATGGTGTTCAACTGCCCTCTGCACATCACACTTTCTATGTTCTGCAGCCAAGAACATCTTTCCCTGAAAAAACTTGAAACCTCCTCAAGTGTCACAGGTCATCCTATAGAGTCACCCCAATTGAGGCTGAAAACCTGGAGGTAAGTCAGGAAGCCTGAGTTTCTATCTTGCAAGCTACAGAATCAGAGAACTTCCTGTTTACTGTCTACACAGAAACATAAACTGAGCAAATAGGATGAACAAGTGTTTTGAGAAGAATGTTGAACGAGACTTCTGGAAGTGTTTAGAATTAAACAGGCCAGATACTGGGTAAATAATGGATATTTTCAGGGAAATATAAACCTAGCTTTCACTATGTGGCTCTTCAGCTGATGGCATGATGTTAATGTTACATATTCCAGGTGGAGAATGGATCTGGGGACCTGGCACCTGGTAATTCACAGCCAAGTTCTGCTAGAAACTAGCAGAAAGCAGCCAGGCACTTAACCTGGTTTCTGCTTTAGTGTGGTTTGGGTTTTTTCCCCTTAAAGTGTCTGATAATGCAATTATTAAGGCTGCTATCTAGAGAGGATCCAATAACTGAATCGTAAATTTGATTTTATAGCCAACAGCCTTGACCACCTCATGGAAGTCATCTGATAGACTAACTTCTGTAAAAGGACCAAACCAGAGCTCACGCCTCTCACTCCTCTGCTCCTGAAAACAGGTTTCCGAGGAGAAACAACTTTGCTGTTAGCTCCTTATAACCCCAAATACTCACTCTGTTCTTGTGTGCGTTCACCGAGGCGTAGCGGACCGTTCCTCGAAAACCAGCAACGTTGCGGGGCTGAAGGAGACAAGAAACATCTCAGTGACAGAGCAGATTACTAAACCCCCGGTGCAGCTAATTCCTGAGAACTCCTCCTCTATACTGCTATTTCATATGCACCCAAGGCATAAAAAGCTCCTGCTTGCCTCCATCTGCTCTAGCAGCCAGCATTCTCCAATTGTGCATTTCTAGAAAGGCTGATTTTACAGAGAGGGCAAGGTGGTGACAGTGATAGATTAGAGTAGTAAGAGTCTAGGCACAGAGCTAAGAACATTATCCAAGATCGTATTTTCCTTTTTAAATTCCAGGTCAACAGACAAGCTGAAAACAAATTGCAAGTGCAAAACAGAGTTGTGAATAACATGAGCTGAGCACAGTCTGAGGGCAGCCTGGCTGGGACAGGAACAGGGATCCCTACTCTGACACTGAGCCATAGGCATTTGCTGGCACTGTTGTCAACATCTTCTGTGACACTCAAATCAAGAACCTCCAACTTTCGGAACTCTTGTTTTTTTCCTAATTCTTCCCTGTATATTCTAAACCAGGCATCTATTTTTGCTTTGTCTGACTCTCCTGTTCCTTCCATCCTCAGCTTGATATAGCAGCCTTGGGAAGAAGGCAGCGCTTCTGCAACTGTGCCTCTGTGCTGGAGGCTTTCTCTGTTCTGGGGGCTGAGCAACACTTCCAACTCTTTCCATTGCTGCTTCCACAAGAACATCATACCATATGAGTTCCTTTACTGAAGATGTCATTGTTCTGAAAAAAAAATATGCTTTTTAAATAAAGACACCCACAAAATCCTTCTAGTTTAGCTAAGAAGCACCTGCATTAACAGCAGTGCTTTCAAAATTCATGTGGTAAAACTGGGTTCAAGCTCAGCCACCACTGGGCTAAGCATGGGCAAAGAACTAAATGGACTCATAGTAAAGATCCTACTCTAGCAAGACCCTGAGCATATTAGTAACAACTCTAATTAGGTAACTTGTCCAGCTTTGGTCAATTGATGCATGTCTGCTCTTTTATCTGTGCCTGTGCTTCCAGAACTAAGTCTAAAGCTCTGCACTTTTATTCTAGGGCACCCTTCTATCAGTTTAAATACATACAATTCAGTTGCTTCAGCTGCATACAGAGAAGTTGCTCTGAGTTTCAGTACTCTCAGAACAGAGAAGATAGTTTTAAGCAAGGTCACCATACCATGCTACTAACACACTCCTGAACGGTGCATAATGCAGCTCTCTATAGTAACTCCAAGCAAAAAGAGTTGCATCTGTCTTACAGCTTCTTTATGCTAACCAAATACTCCATGAGGAGAACCTATATGCATACCCCATGCACTTAATGCAGCCTTTAATCTTGCAGTACTCCAGTTTGAACTATAAGCTACTTATTCAGCAGCAGGTAATAGTCAAGATATTCTATTCATGATCCATGAACCTCATCCCTCCTGGAGCACACATTTAGGATTCCTGCTGACAAATGACTTCAAAATGGTTTCTGTGATTTCACTGATGTGAGTTCCTGAAAAGCAGAATACTGGCCAGTGGAGTACATCTGTTGGAGTCAGCCATCACTGTAAATGTCCTCTACATATTCAAAAGCAAGAGGACATTCCTCTTTTCCATTAAATGTGGAAGACAGTGTGTTTGGATACTTTCCATGGGCCATGAGTGTATTATGAGCAATTCTAACATGGAACCCCTGACGCTTTCAGAACAAACATTGTTCAGTGTTTGCAGTCCATGGGAGTTTGTCTTTCATGTTCTTTCCCTACTTCAGGGTCTTCAGTTATCAGCTGTGTAAATCCTGAGGCAAGTACCACATGTGCTGGTTTCAGCACGGTTGGCAATGTCTCTGAAAACCTTTTTAGATCAATACTCCCTATTTCTGGCAGACAGGCTAGCGCTGCAGTCTTTAATTAGATCTATTCTGAAACCAACTCTAGGCAGCTTGCAAATGTATTCCCCTCCTCTTTCAGAAGCAAGCCAGAAGCTCAGCCATCTTTTCACTGAGCATGTCCCACAGCCAACACAGGACACTTCACCAAGCCAGTCCTGCAGCTGAGGATAAAGGGTTCTCTCCAGTCTTCTCCTGTAGGATACCTCACTGCAACTGAGCAAGGCTATGCAATTTATTTGACAGGATGTTTAGAGCTTCCAATAAACCAGGCACATGTTGTGTGAACAGCATCTTCTCATAAAGGTTTCACCTCTTTTAACCACATCTGACTGCCCAGGCAGTCACAAGGCAGTCAGTCATGCTTTCTGACTGTGTCACTGATCACTGCAATCAAACACTTCCATGGCTATGGAGATACTTTGTTTTCCATCCAAACAAACAGCTCCTGTCTGAGCTTCTATTGTAGCACATGATGCCTATCCAACTGTTATTGACTTCTTTTCTGAACTCATCAACATTAATTTTCCAGATGACTTCTTTACATGCTTCATTTCTTCCAGTTAATACATTTCATGCCACCACTGCATTGTCCAGCCATGGAAGAAGAGCCTAGATAAAGCACCTTGCTGCCCAGATCAGTCCACATTTGACCCAGAACTGAAAGTGTACAGGTTAGGAACTTCAGACTACGGAATAATATTTAACCCCACCTATTTGAATCCCCCAGATTGTAAGAAAGTAATAAACTGAAATACAATTTAAAACCATACAGGACTTTTTCTTTCATTTTTCAATATCAGCATTACCATCAAAAATGTTATTCGGGGTAAAGTGCATCTAATCCTGCATTCAGATTGTGTCCAGCACAAAGCTAAAGTAATTTATTATACAGTGCTGTCAGGAAGATGATCAAGATATGAAGTATATTGCACTGTTAGAAGCTTGGTTTAAAATGAGTTTTAGCTTGGGAGAATGCGTTAGATCACTACCACAGAGCAAAAGTTACACTCTGTGTTTCTTTTAGTACATTAGTAATAAACACTACCTCACAGACAAAGACAGAATTAGGTAATAAACTCCCATAGGAAGTAGCTGCATTGTTCCAAACTGTGCCCTTTGGCACCCATCAGCTTTTCATCATTCTCCAGCTCAAACACTCACGAGCATCTGTATTTTAAGTGCCAACCCTTACAATTCATGGGGAATCTGTCTTTCCTAGATATGCTCCCTTTATGCCAGGAACACTCATATTTCCTCATTAATCTGAATCTTTCCTCATGTCTCAGTGGTTCCTAGATTGGTATTTTGGATGTCCCAGTTTCCAGCTTCCTTCCTAAAAACCTGTGTTTGGATGTCAGTATTTTCCTCCTGCTGTTTCTTATGCCTGGGGTATTTATTCTCATGGAACGTATCTGCTGGTTCTCCCCCAGTGTCTGGAAGCCTGAGGTACAAACACCCTGTGAGATCCATCACCTTTGCCACTGGCAGGCCTGCTGTCGACTAAGATTACTGACCCACCTCTCTGGGAAACAGGGAAAGGATTTCCAGCAGTAAGAAAATGAGAAGAGAGTGCAGATCAAAGAGAAGGTGGTAACGGGAGAGAGGAAATGCCACAGATCATGGAAAGCATTTGGAGATACATCTTGGATTGCAATGACCCATAGGAAAAACTGTGATACGAAGGAAAAGTGAAAGGAAGCTTCAACTGCACTAAAAGGAAGTATCTCTGTGACTTCTAGCAATCTTCTGCTTCCACCAGTTAGGCTCACGGAGGAGATGCAGGGATATGCATTTCCATCTCTTCTGTGGAGGCAAATTCTGCACCTCTTAAATGTGTTTTACACGTATTTAAACAGCAGCACTTTTAGTATTTTATCCCAATGGGGAGTCAGAAATGACTTAGAGGAAGCTGGAGCCAAAAATGTAAGAGGACAGAACTCCCCTCCCCTGGCCTCTGCAACAACAGAAGTGACAAAACCACAGCCCCTGGTACCACCCAAATGCCTGCCAGCCCCTCAGGCAGCATCCCAAGTGTTCTAGGCCTCTGCAGCACATTTAGGTGGCTGTCACGATCCTGCTGAAAGACAAACATATTATGAGGGGAAGGAAGAAAACCAGGTGTCATTCGGACTTTGGTATATAACAAAAGCACAAAACAAAATGAAAACCCAGAAGCATGGTGATGGCTCACTCACAACTCATAGCAGAGATGGTTACGAGCAGCGGATGGGAAGCCAACGCATCAAACACAGCCTCAAAAGAAGAGCCCAAAAGAACTGTAAAACAGAGAGAAACCCAAAGAAAAACATGATAAAAAACAACAAAATGAGAAAAAAATTAAACAGAAATGAATTAAAAAACAATTCAGTATTGTATCCCTCCAGAAACCTGGGTCTCCTGTGTAGCTGTTGCCATCTCCCAGCATCCTCCCCAGGGCTGTTGGTCCTTGCTGAGTGTAGTTTCAACTAGATCCCAGGCTTTGGGTGAGCCTGTGGTGTGTGAGTGTTGTCAAGTGGTGAAAGGGGTCCCTCTAGAGACCGATTTTCCCCCTGCTCACAGATCACACCTAACAGTATAAAAAACCCCAAGCTGAGAGGAGATGCATATATCCTAACCACGTACCAGTTGTATGATTCTACTGTGATTTCCCTTCATAAAGTTATCTGGGGCCAACAAGAAACCTGAGAGGGGCTTTTGACAAGGGCCTGTAGGGACAGGACAAGGGGGAATGGCTTTAACCTGACAGAGGGGAGACTGAGATGAGACATTAGGAAGAAATTCTTCCCTGTGAGGGTGCTGAGGCCCTGGCACAGGGTGCCCAGAGAAGCTGTGGCTGCCCCATCCCTGGCAGTGTTCAAGGCCAGGTTGGACACAGGGGCTTGAAGCAACCTGGTCTAGTGGAAGGTGTCCCTGCTCACGGCAGGGGGCTGGAACTGGGTGAGCTTTATGGTCCCTTCCAACCCAAAACAATCTGGAGTTCTGTGATTATATGGTGGTTTGAAAGAGAGCAGAATGAAAGTCAGTGCTTCTTTTAGGTCACATGAGCAGTCACTGTATCTTAGGATGTGAACTGCACAGTGTGAAAACATGAGGGCCACAATGATCAGAGGCAAGAGCTAGTATTATGTATTATACAACCTTAAAACTCAATTCATTAAACTGAGGAAAGCTCTCAGCTGGGAGACATTGATTCCAACAGAAACCAACCAATCCAGAGCAATCAACTCAGTGGTGCTTCTTCTGAGTCTTACTATTCCTCTTCCCTAAAAATGTGCAAGCTCCAGGAGCTCTGTAGGTTTTGCAATGACTTCAGTTTTGAGACAGTCTCCTACTATTCTTTTCAAAGCAAAAGACCTGAAGGAGACGAGTTAAAATGACACCTTCCCTTCTTTACTTCAGGAGAATTCAAAATCACCAATGGATTTTACCATCACAAGAGACCAAGGTAATAATATCGTGTTTCCTCATCATGCAATGCCTGCCCCAGACTCTGCGCTGGAGATGAGGATGCCTTTCTCACATTAGAAACACTGCTAATAATGAGCTTTTTTTTCACTCAAAGGCTTATTCCAGCTATAATCCTATTATTCAATTATTATCCAATCTTTAACAAGAGAATTTTGGTCACAGAGCTGCACTTGTTTCTTACAGGCATGGTCCCACTGGGGAACATGCAGTACTGAGCGAATGCTGAATAAGGAAGAGAAGTTCTTCATGAGCTGTACCACAGAGCTGAGGGACCACCGAAATTGAAGTATTTTAGAGAGTGTTGCAAAGTGTTAATCTCATTTCCTTTGGGATTTACAGCTCATAATGTTGTCCTGGAGTCAGGTGGAGAAGACGACCCTTTTCTACTAACAGGACGACAAGAGAGAGTTGTGGCAAACACTGGGATGCAGCAGAGCTAAGTTCAAACCTCTCCACCCCTCAGACAGAAATGGAAACCACACCACCCTCCTTGCAGAGCACACCCTCACCCCTACACCACAGGGTGCTTTGAGATGCAAGTCTTAGAGCATCCCTGTTGCAACAGACCCCCTTTAGCACAGAATAATTGAGTATTTATTAAAAAGAGAAACACAGGCACTCTGCAACCTGTCAGCAAATACACTTACCTGACTGAGGGGAGACTTAACCTGTAATCCAGTTCAACATTCACTTGCCCAGTGGGTGAAGCCCCTGTTCCCTTACCAGCAGACATAATAACAATTTCCTTTTCTTTTGTCTGCAGTCCCATGGGAAAAATAATCAAAGCTTCAAGTGGAACAGCACTGACCAGAAGGAATGATACATCCAGATATATCCCCCCTGCAGCTTGGCAGCAAAGGCACTTGGAAATGGAAAATGGGATCGCAGTTCCCTGCAGGTATAGATAGGATTTGAGTCTGAGATGTCCTTCTGTTTCCCTCACTCCTACAGCACCAGAGCTCTAACCAGAGAGCTGCTACATAAAATCAAACCACCACCAACCTGATGTAGATGATCTGAGGTCACCCTCACTGAACCAGGGGAGGAAAGTAGAGAAACAACTAGTTCTAACAAGATACAAGAGTCCCTGCTTGCTAATACATTTCAAAAGCCATCAGCTAGCCTGCTTTTCATACATTTCATTTCAACTGCACTGGCTTTCTGTAGTTGCAGTGTTTTAAACTGGAACATGAACTCCCTCCTCAAGTCCAAATTTGCTGCACCAACAATAAAAGTAACAGCAAGAACCTTTATGTAATTTTCACAATCTGTTTTATAACTGACCCATTCCCACAGAAATGGCATTTCTGTAAATATATTAAATGTGAGGTATTTTTAAAGACAAAGGTCCATTTTGTTCCCTTTCCCCATCTCTGCTAAACCTACGTGATTGCTGTGCTTTCAGCCTTTTCTTCGATCACCTTTTAACCATATGAAGCCCAAGACAAAAACGATCTCTTCTTAAGCAGAGTACTAAAGCTCCACAAATCTGTTTATTTGACTGCAAAATGCTCATCTCCAGCATAACATTACAGCTTTACATATATTTCAAGTACTAAACAAATGTAAAGGCTACTGGGCTTCTATGTTAGAACATTTGGGTTCTTACGATACAGGAGTTCATATCCTTTGTTATTTTACAGCCCATTTTCCAGTGGGGGGGAAACTACTTCGTAGAAAAACGTATTACATATCACACTCTCCTAGTACCTTGTTCACTGCAGCAAGGTTTATTTTTAACACTAGGCAGATATTGTGGAAAAGAAATACCTTTTTCTCAGTTAGCTGACACATTTCTGCAGCCTTCATCACGCTCGTCTGAACAGGCTATGCCCTGTCCTGCCTACGGCATCTTCCTTCTGCTCCCTGACTCACAGAGCCGCCCTCACAGCTGAGTGGTGCCTTCAGCACAGCGCTGCAAAGTGCTGCACTGCAGTTGGAGCCACGAGGAGATCAAGAGCTGATCAATGGGCTGCAGCTGACTAAGCGAAAAAGATGCTTGCTGAGCAGAACAGCCCAGTGTCAGCTCCCGCAACAGGAGAGAGGCTCCAGCAAAAACATGGCTTCGCCTCTGTTTCCAAATAAATAATCAAGACCAAGCTGCTAAATGCTGGACCATTTTCAATTGCTATTTGTGGAGCCACAGGGAACATGTCTCTGAAAGCAGGGTGTCGCAGGCAGAGGGAGAGAATAAAGCCGTCTGTACTGCATGTTCAGGACACAAGTGGCAGATCTGAATAAAGAACAGTAATGATCAAGGAGTTATGGTCCAAAACCTGCCCTACATTATCATGGACCAAGTGTCCCTGCCTATAGCAGGGGACTGGAATTGGATGAGCTTTAAGGTCCCTTCCAACCCAAACCAGTCTGGGATTCTATGGTTCCTTGTGGATAAAGAAACTGAAAGAGAATGGAGACCTAAGACTGCCTACTGGCTTGAAATACTCTTTGGTGAAATAAATGATACAGTTCCTTAAAAAAATAATTAAAAACAAAAAAAAAAGAAAAAAGGAAACAAATATACTCCTCATCCCTACATAAAAATCTCATTTCATACTGCCCTTCACCCCCATCTCCTTCCTAATCCTCAGCACATCCCTTGGGCAGCAATTCACAATGCTCCTCCAGGCAAACAGTCTGGTAAGCTGGACTCATCCGTGGGGTCAGGCAGCAGGGACACTCAAAGATCAAACATCCCAGTGACTAAAATGTAATGTTAAAAGGAACTGAAGTCAGTATTTCTTGATTATGTGTTGATTATGTGTTACTAGCTCTTCCACAAGACCCATCTGTGGCAAGCAAGCAACCAGCATTAAGACCAACCTTCTCAGAGCCTTGCATCCTAACCAAACCCCACCTCACCCACACCAGTTCAGGCAGGACACAGCCTGAAATATACACGGAAGTCTTCTGCCCTGAAATACATCAAGGCTGGATGGGGTGCTGTTTCCAAAACCAGGGCCTGGGAGTATTGTCTAAGGATGAAGCAAAATAAAAGCAAAGTAATTCTACTGGGAGAAAAGAAGAAAAAAAAGAGGATCCAAAAGAAGAGACATCTGTAACAACTGGCTTCTTTAATTGCAAAGACAAAACACTGTTCAAACAACAGGACTTGAAATACACACGTATTCATGACTTCACTGAAGCAATGGAGAGATTTTGCAGAAACGCTGTTTCACCCCATAGTGGGCTAGAATTCTAACTGCAGAAAGAGGAAGGGAGTGGGGCTGCATTTTGCAAAGGGCAGTATGGAGGAGGGTTATCCTTAAACTCAACAGCATGAACAAGGAAGACCAGTAGTACATAGCGTGTGTCTTCTTAAGAATAAGACGTAAACACAAGCTTTGGAGCTGCTTCCATCTACAGCTATAAAGAAAAGGCTTTTAATGTCCAGCTGAAGAGACCAGGTGGGGGGGAAGATAATAATTAAAAAGACACAGAATCTGTTCACTGATCTTTGCTTTCTTCCCACTCCCCAACCACATCCTGTACTGCAGAATCTCTGAATTTAGCTCTCATATTGTCCACGTTTTCCAGAACAACAGTTATCTTGCAGATGGAAAAGATGTGCTGACCCCAAAGGTACAGGCTTAGGATGATAAACACAGAGATTGTCTTGAGCCCTCCCTGCTCAAGCTGCATTCCAAAATAAGCCTGGGAATGCTCTAAATGACACCTAGAGCACCTGAAGCTTAATGTATCCTTATGGGTGACCCCACATAACACAGTGCTGATAAAGGTAACACCACATGTTATCTAGTGCAATTATGCCCTCTGCCCTTACCTCCCCTCCAAGCAGGCACACTAAAATCCACCTGCCAAGAAATCTTGTCAGGGAGCAATGTACACAAAACCAAAGCCAGGCAAGGCTGGAACAGCATTACAGGTTGCAGTTCACAGTGAGCTCAGCCTTGGAGATCAAATCAGCCTCTAACTTCCAGCATTTTAACTTTTTGTCATCAAAAGCTTTAAGGACACACCAACCTTGTTCCCCAGATCACAAAGGACTGAACTAGACCCGTCCTCTGGGACTACAGAAGTTACACAGCCAGCACTGAGCTCACCCTCTTTGCTTGGCCATTACATACTCAGGAAGTATTGCAAGCCTGTGGAAAACATTATCTTCTAGGAAAAGAAAAAACCAAAGCCAAAAACCTTGTAAGACAACACCAAGCATCCCTTCTTAGATTCTCAACTCAGTTGAAGCTACCTGCTGCATCTCAGCTTGCAGAAAATGAATCAAAGATAATGACTGAACAGAACCACCACAAACCAAACAAAACCCCAAAGCTTTCCACACCTAAGCAGTTGCAAGTGGGAAAAAATGACTTCAAATGTACTTACTGGCCGGACTTCACCGGTGGTGTTGGTATACTGACGGGCCAGACCAAAGTCTAACATATAGCACTTCCTGTACGTTGAAGGCAAGCGGCCCATGGCAAAATTGGACTAGATAAAGAAAGAAAACCAGATCAGTTTGATACCAGAAACTCAGGTAAGAGTAACCATTTAATAACAAAGCTTTGTCACATAGCCCCACATGCCTCTGGTGGAAACATAAGTCAAAGAGAAGAATTTGAAGATGCATCTTAAACCCCTGATTAGTCAATCGCTGCCATGTTAAGAGGTTAACTTTGCAGATAAAAGACTGTGGAGTTTCAAAGTAACTAAATTTCACATTAGCTTAACTAAATTTCAGCTGCTACAAGAAAAAGTGAGAGCTCCATCACATACATACCAGGCTGGAGTTACAGCAGACAAATGCTTCTGATTATTCAGCTGCCAGCACGCTTTATGCTGCCCTAACCCCCAGAGTCTCCATCCACTATACTGCATTACCTTAATTGATCTAAGCATTCAGACAACTAAAAAATCACTTGGTTTGGTTCTTAGTAAATAAACTAACAAGCAAATAGAACAGCTCTTTTTTAACTCCCCATCTTAAACATATCTTTTACCATAAAGGATTTGTGGCCAGTTACACTAGTGACTGATCTTCACCTGAATCTGATCAGCCAAACCCAGCTGATTTTAAAAGCAGCAAATGATTTTGCTGGAAGGAGGATGGTCTTAGAGACCAACAAGTGTTGAGGTCAAATAGTGAGGAGCTGGAAGAAGACTGGCTCCTACAATGCGTGTTGCAATGACTGTGCCTCACCAAGGCAGATGACCATCATCGTGACTGTATTTTTGACACTGGAACCTCTGCTCCAGTTTTCTTGGCAATTGCTCAGAAAAGATTAAGAGGATTATTTAGCTAAGTCAAATACACAAAACAGCATTTATTCAAGTGATGGGTCACAGAGCAAGACATCCTTTCTGAACCCCTTTTATAGGGTCGGACTCCAAATGATTGTTTGAAATCAGATTGCTTTGTTATGTGATCTTAACTGGTACAAGTATGACTGACAGCTAGTAAGCCACCATGGCACAGCCTCTGCCTATACTAACTAGTTTTCTATGCACTTAAAGGAATGACAACACTATATTACTAGTCTGTACTTGGAGAAAGTAGCCAATGTGTCAGACAAGTGTGAATGTGCAAGAACTAAGCACCTCCACTGAGATCTACCCGTACTCGGACTGTCTTTGATTCAAGCAGAACAGACAGACACAACCAAAACCAAATTTCCAAAACAACATACAGGCTTGATGTCTCGATGCAGGAATCCCACAGAGTGAATGGCTTCTATTGATTCCAGAATCTGTTTGCCTAATCGCAGTGTGGTGCTCAGCGTGAAAGTCCCTCGAGGTTGACTCCTCCTGAGATCTGCCAGATTCCGGCCCTGAAACAATCAATAAAACACTCAAACCATCACACACAGCATTTCACAGCTGCAAGTTCTAACGTGCGTCCCCCCAAAAGCAGAAATGCTCCTCAGACAGGTGCTCACTTTATGTCTGCTTTATCTCTTGTACAAGATCTGCCAATACTTCGTTTTAACTTTCAAATGCTGTGTTGACTCAGAAGAAGACACCAGACCATTACACTGGGAAATCAGCTGATGTACTGTTTAGGAAACAGGCACGGCATGGACAGCACTGCCTCAATCTGTGTGATGTGAAATATCTTAGCACATCCTGACAAGTGGAGTTATCCCAAGGGAGGGTATCACAGCAACACCCCATCCCCCCCACCGGTCTCACTGTCTCCCATTCCACCCACTTTCTCTGTACAACAAAGTCTCTACAAGTGCTGTCACTGTGACTCCCTCCCTGTGATGCTGTCTCTGTAGGACGGGGGCTGAGGGGAAGCCCAGAACTCACCTGAAGCTGCATGACCACGTAATTGAATTTTTCATTCCTTCCACAGCCAATAAATCTGCAAACATGATCTTTCCCTGAAAAGAAACAGCAACACACAAAATGGAACACGGCAACACTGTGGTCATGATTGTTGGAAAGATGGTTTCTGATCAAGGGCTTGCAACTGCCAGAGGCATCAGGCAGGGAGTTCTGCAGAACAGACTGATTTTGTTTCTACTTCCCTGTCTCATAGCTCAGGAAAGCACTGCCATTCATCAAGAAAACTGCCTGTGAAATAGCCAGGAGTGGAAATCTGTGTCAGGGATTCTCAAATCCTCAAACTGACAGAGGACACAAGCGAGAGTGTGATGAAGTGCAGTTTATACCACCACCACATGCAGGCAACACTGCCACAGCCACCACCATCCCTGAACTACTTGTGGTAGCACTACTACATTTGCCTGTCAGTACTGCACGCCCTGGAACAACTAAACTAAGCCTGTATCAACATGGACAAACCCTGATTTTAATAGTCAGACACATCTGGAAAACGAAGATGCTTATAGAAAAAAAAATGCCCATGAAAGCAATTTCATAACAAAGGAAGGAAACAAACCTGGGCAGTTTCATGTTGAGTTCTGGCATGGGGCTAGAGCTATGAACTACATCCATTCAGGCAAAATCAAAACCAACCAGCCACCCCACAACACTCAGCTGTCCTCTATGGTCATTCTCTGTGTTACAAAATGCAGAGGGAACAGAGGCTGTGGTTTCAGATCCTGACCTGTAATGGGGTTGTGCTGGTGTGGTTTCTGTGTGACGCACGAGTTCCTCTAACAGCGACTGTTGATAACAGAGTAAAGGTTCATACACACCATAGTGGTGAACATTGTGGTTCCTGGTAGGGTTTCTAAGCAGGAAAGGGGGTGAGTACCATTGTAGAGCTTTGCCCTGTATGTCTTTGCAGCACTTGAGCAGTGGTAATTTAAATTAGTTTTCCAACCAAAGCTATTGTTTGATACTTCCCAGTTTTACAATTAAAAAAGGAGGAACACAAAGATATACAGTAATCAGTAATAGCACTGCCCATAACAACCTGATCTATTCCTCGGAGCAGGAGGTTGTACTAGAGACATCCAGAGGTGCCACTCCCAGCCCAAATCATCCTCTCAATCCATCCATGCCAGGCATTCATTTTCTTCAAGGCCTGCCTCTCACATCAGCAGTGGCCTCTGACCCCTCTAAACACAAACTCAGCTTAATTCTAGAATCATCAGTCAAGTTTCTTTCTATTCAGTTAATACAGGAAGTATCAAAACCAACAGAATACTGGTGGTCAAAACACCCCAGCATGGCACAGCCACCCAGCAGCTCAACCCTGAAGAACGCTGCATAGGAAAAGCCCAAGTCCTTAATGACAGAACCTACTTGAGCACTTGGCATTGCCAGGGTCTCTGTAGGATGCACAGTTGTGGACATCCAGCTACACAACTGCTTTTAGCAACATTTGGGAAGCTGCAGCTATTTTTCATGCTCCTACATTAGAGATGCAATGTACATTATACAGCTATCCTCTTGCCTGTCCACATCAGAATCAGATTTATCAGCTTATCACAGATACTAGGATTCACTTCTGTAAAAACGATCTAAAGAAACAGACGATCCATCAGGACTAGAAAATGAGATGAGAGTTATTTTCATCATTATCTAACTTGCTTGGAAACAGTGTCTGTAGCTTGGCAAAGCTGACCTGCATACAGTTTTCTTTCCTTTGCAGTTAGTTTTACCTCTGGCCAGACAAACTAGCTGACATCAGGGACTTGTCAAGCCAGCTGGAGACAAGGAGTTTTGAACACGAAAGCAAACAAATTCTACACTGGAAGGCTTAAATAATGACATTATTGAATAGTAGTCAACTAGTGTTTAATCAACTGTGTTAGCCTTGCTAGTGCTTCTGTAATGAATGGATCGACTAAATAAATTAATGAACTAATGGATATAACAACAAAAGACTGGTTGTCACCTTCTAATCAAACAGTAGAAGGTAAAGCTGCTTGGCCTTGCATGGCATGGTTCCTCATCTGCTTTCCCAAGCCCACTAAAATATTTAAGATGAGCAGCAGATAATAGATCCCACATAGGGCAAGGCAGAATATTGAAGGAGCAAAAATTCAACCCAGCCTCGAAGAAAAGTGTGTTTTAAATCCTCACCCTTCCCTTGACATCACAGTTGATGCAGAAAACCTGTGGCCCAAATGACAGTTCATTTGACTCTTCCGCATGGAAAAATGCAGTGCTAGGCAGAGCTGCATCAAGTTTCTGAAGCTGCCATTCTGTGACAGCCTAAAAACCTGCCAAGGGTAAAGTACTCTGCTTTCCAGATAGTTACATCAAGCTAGCAAAATACAAGAGACACATAAAACACATATACAGAAGTAATAAATTGAACCATAGAGAGTTAAGGCACCACTTGAACATGAAAAACTCATATATGCAAAAAGAAGAGACTAGGACTTGCAAATGAGGAAAAAAAACCCCAAGCAAGATCCCTTTTCTTCTCTTATTTTGACAGGAAACCCTTACCTTTCCAACCCCTGGCAGTAACGGGGACCAAGCAACCCAGCCCTACTTCCCTATCTGCTGTAATAACATCAGGTACTCCAACCCCACAGTGACTGTGACCAGGCTGCATCTTGCACAGCTACTCAATATGCAGAAGATCTCTGCACTGCAGAATGAAATTAATCAGAGTCCTACGCAATGAGATTGGTTCCGCTGAAAAGCTGCCTCGACAGAGCGACTGACACACTATGGAGAGCTGAGGAGCATCTGGCTGTGAGTGAGGTCAAAGGCAGGCACATGGGGCCTCACACCAGGGCAAAACTGCCACCACAGTGACACAGAGCAGTGCCCAGCACCAAACTAACCTGCCCATTTCAGCTGACCACCTGACTGTTGCAAGGAGAATCCCATCCAAGGAAACTGAATGCTGTGGCCACATCTGTATTCTGGGGAGCCTGTGGACCAGAAGGCATCTGGACTGTATGCCTCACATGAGAGCTTTTTGCACTATGTAGGTCTCATAAGCCTTCAGAATGCTCTGAGAGAGAACTCTCAAGGAGTGCATAAGGACAGGGAAAATATTTCTCAATTCAAGCATCTGCTGCTGGGCCTCACACAGGCCCAGGTGAGCATCTAGAGCAGACACAGTACCTGGTTTTGCATGTGCAGATGGTTTCCACATCCCTCTCTGCAGCAGCCCAAAAGGTGGAGCAAATAATCCACGGGATTGAATCAGGGATACTGGATTACTGTTTTTGCAACTAAGGCTGCCACTGGAAAGGCAAACTGACACTGAGATAGCCCATGCCAAGTAACTCAGAAGCTGTGCCAGAGCTGTTCGAACAGAGCCACTGTGTTTTGATTAAACTCAAAGACCTCAGGAGTGGGAAACAGTGTCTGGACAGTATTTCACAGGTGCTCCTTTGCCTCCTGAACATTCCTCCACAGCAAATCCAAGGTAGGGGACAAAAAAGTCACAGAGAGCAGGCAGGTTTCCATCTGTCTGTGTTCCAAAGGGTTAGACAAGCATTGAAGATAAACATCCCTGCTTCTAGAGGTGACGGGACTCTTCCATGCGTTCAGTGAGAACAAACAATCCCATTCTTTTCTCCCCATGATTCCAAAGAATGGGAGTCTCAGACTCCTGGTTTATAATGGCAATAAGTTTTTAAAGCAAGCCTCCATACTGGTGTACATCACTGCAATTACCACGCGCTGTTCACTGAGTGCCTTTGGGTCATGTCAACTTTCCTCAGCAAACAGACCCAGGAGCTCCCTTCCAGGTACACACCAAATAGTCCCCAAATCCTAAAGGAGACAGTCCAAATCAGCAACTGGCCCCTCAGACAAGGGAAACCAGATTAAAGCTAACCCAAAGCAAAATCCCCCAAACACATGTTGTTTATAGTGTAAAATCCCCAAGCTATATATGCTAGAGATGTGCTGGTCCAAGCAACTGCTTCTATCCACTAATCTGCTGGTACTACACTGCTCAGTAATGTAGACAGAGCTTAAAAGGGTCAAACAGATAAAACCTTGCAAAGGCCCTTCTTGCTCCCTGGATAAGTTGCTAATTCACTTAGCCATGCAGATCTTATTTCCACTTGCTCTTTAACACATGTGGCCAAAAGGCTTGTCTACACAGCAAAACACTTGCAGATACAGCTAAAGCAGCCACCTTCTCTGCTGGATCCCTGCTGTATCTGCAAGAAGTATTTTGCCAATGCAGCTTAGCTTGGTTTCAAAATGCCTGCTGCAAAGTAGAAAAGCCCAGTAGGTTAAAATGATGTGCAAATGGTACAATCACATACAATTATCTCACTTCGAGATAATTTTACAGTAGTGATTAAGGTAATAAAGTGAGGGCTTGGCACTAGTATTCTTCTGACAGAGGAGCTGTATACATGCAGAATTTCCCTGGGCAGATGTGCCAAACTATCCCTGAAATGCTTTCTGAATTTGTTATTTGTCCCTAGTAGGGTAATTTTCTATTAGCTTTCTATATGGTAATGTTTCTTACCATCTTTTTTTATAGTATTACATAGATTTATTATCCTGATAGCTGCCAACTACATACACACATTTCTTCTTGCTGTACACTATGAATTTTTCATTCATTTTTCATTCATCATTTCCATATTACTTGTTACTTATGGAAAATTTTAGAGATAAATATATATTACTATATATTATTGCAGCATTCTACTCTCTGATGTGGTTCCTTGGACTCTCCATGACACCCAGCAGCTCAGAACTGCACAGCAGCCTTCTTCAAGGAAGGGAAGGTTCCTGATACTGCAGGTAAGGTTAGTCCTGCTTACTCTTTCATCCATGGAAGGGACAGATAAGCCAGAGATGACCAAGCCTGAAAGAAGCGGTGAATGACTCCAGTAGTCAGGCCAAAAGAGCTACTCAGGCTGGCATTGATAAATAGCAGAGAACTTCACCCTTAGCTGACAGTGGGTAAACCCATGGTGGGATCTGAAGTAAAAGAGAGTTCTAAGGTCATAATCTATAGTGGCCACTGGATGCCTGCATGCACCACAGGGTGAGGATTTGGAAAGACAGACTTGCTTTCAAATGGTGACTCCATGTGGAAGAGACCTGGCATCATGGAGGACCCCATCTACACTGATGACATGGGTAAAACCAGGCACTAGTGAGGGTGCAGGCCTCCTGACCATCAAAAACAGTAATACACAATGTGACAATGAGGTCAGTATTCCTAATGGTACCAAAAAGAAATGTGATTTCCCTGTTCCCCAAGCAAGATAACCAATGAACACTGAGAAAATGGCTTTGGTTCAACAGTGCCAAGGACTAAAATAGTCCATAGAGGCAAAAAAAAGGACAAAAAGCTGGTAGAAACTTTTTAGGTAGGTGTGTAACAACAGGCAGACCAAGAGCTTCAGCTCGTCACCTGCTTGGGCAAGAAACTCTAAACTGACTTTTCAATCATGTTTCACCCAAAGCCTAAAAGGGCACCATTGCTGGTGTTTGCCAGCCCCAGGACAGTATAAAGATTTGGAAGGTTGTTCAGAAGATGATCTACGATCCTTTGAAGTAACAATACAAGTCATAAAGAGCTTTGCCTTTGGCAAAGACATTAATATCCAAACAAAGGAAAAGCACTATGCAGCTAAAACAATCAAACCAAGTAAGAGCAGAACAGAACAACTCTGCAGGGCAGCTGAGGGACACTGAAGTGGCAGTGATCTCACACAGACCAAGCACAAATATCACAGAACCATTAATGTCGAAAGGGACCTCTTGAGATCATCTAGTCCACACACCCCCACTTCAAGCAGAGACAGTACAGCAGGTTTTCCAGGTCGGCATCCTGTTGGGTTTTGAAGCTCTCCAAGGATGGAGACTACCCAACCTCTCTTAGCAACTTGTGCCAGTATTGGACCACCCTCACAGTGGAAAACTCCACACAGTGTTTATTAGAAGGTACAGAGAATCTCTAGAACAGTCATTAACTGATTAGTTCCCCAGTTGTTCTGCATGGATTCCATCTGGTATTCTATGATTCTGTGACGGCCAGCTCAGAAAGGACACTGTGAGAGACTTGCAGCTGTGTTCATTATGTGACTATTCCAGGAAGTGTCCCAGAAAGTCCCACTGTTGGCAACAGCCTGCAGTCCAAACCAATAAAGAGCTACTGCACTGAGAGATCAGGCTGCACCCAAATCAGGTCCTGATGCAGGTCTGCAGTATGGGCTAATGGTGAGCCTGCTTTATCTCAAACTGTGAAGCTCTAGCAACTTGCAGGATCCTGATCACAAGCTCTGAGAAGAGAAGCAGTAGCTTCTAGGATTCAATCCTTTAATGTTGGTGTGATACCTAAACAGAAAACAATTCAGCTGTACTGTTTAAGGGGACTGCAATGTTCAATGCAAACACAAAAGTAGGGGGAATTTTAGACAACACTGTGCCATTGTTTTTCACCAGGAAAACATGAACCGAACACATTACCTATGGTAACACCAACCTCTTCCATCCAGTCATTGTAAAGGTAGTCTCTCCCTTTCTGGAATGTTTTTTACCTCTTTGCAACAGCTCACCGTGAAAACATACACAATACATGATTCCCAACTCTCTTAACCTAATTTCTTATTTTAACTCCAGCGTTTATTTCAGGAAGGCATTTGGGAATTCACCTTGAACCAAAAAAAACCTGAATTCTTCACAGAACAGCTCGATTTGTAAAAACATGGCTGAAGTAATCTGTTGTTCTCAGATCCAGTACAGCTGATGCAGAGCCAATTCTGCTGCTTCTATCTTTCCTGTCCCTTAATATTTGCTAACTGCTTTGCCAAGGGACTTCACTATTGCCACACGCCACCGCTCCCTCTCCCCAGTGCCCAGGATCACACAGTGTACACTGGTGGGTGTTTTCTCAAGCATCTGATATTCTCAGTTTTCCAGACATAAACACTGATGGCAAAACATGAGTAATAGTCAACTCATTGCACATTTTCTTATGCTAGTTCATAGAATCCCAGACTAGTTTGGGTTAGAAGGGATCCTGAAGCTCATTCAGTTCCAACCCCCTGCCATGGGCCGGGACACCTTCCCCTACACCAGGTTGCTCCAAGCCCCATCCAGCCTGGCCTTGAACACTGCCAAGGATAGGGCATCGTAGTTCTGATTTGGTGACATGCTGTTCAAGCATTTCCTGCTGCAGATGTACCACACACCAACACTAGCCAGCATCAACTCTTGGTACTCTAATGATCTGCTGTTTTACCCAGTCACACCCTCACTCAATTCAGGGCATTTCCAAGTGTACAACCAAATGCAAAAATCAAAATCTCTGCCTTGCCACCTTCTCTGCTGTTCTGAGAGCTGTGTCTCCAGGCCTGTCACAGGTTAAGAACAAGCTGCCTCCTAATGATATGGGTTGATTTCTCCTTTGTTTCAATTCTCTTTACCAGCTCAGCTGCATTTATTACAATCCAGTGTATTCAAAAAGGCCTTATCAGTCCTCCTCTTAGCAGGGCTGAGCTGTGGGAAGTCATTTGACCTTCAAGAATAATTCACTGACTCTTAGCTAGAGGCAATCTGCCACAACCATGGAGTAACCTGTTTCACAAGACCTGAAACAATCTCACCCTCTAATTCAACCAGATCCCTGGGGTTTCATACAAGGGCAGAATCATAAAAACGGACACAGGTCCATAGCACTATCTCTGAAGGTTAAGACTTGGTGATAAGGATGCTAATGCATGGGAAGGTGTTTCTTCATCCAAAAAGGGAAGCCTGCAAAAAGGAACATCCCTTAGAAGGCATATACTAGAATATGTAAACTTTACCTGTCAAGAGCTGCCCTTGCTTTCACAAGGAAATCCATGCCCAATGCGCTTTAGCAAACAGCAGTTCTCTGTTCCTCAAAGATGGATTTGGGAATTCCTGGTTTACATCTTCCTCTAGCAATCAGTTTTTAGTAAAAGCCCCCTCAATGTTCCTTCAGCCAGGAACTGCAGCAAGACTTGCTGTACCCTTTGGCATTAAACTGTAGCTCATGAGCATTGCAAATGCCTTAGGGATAGTGGCTGACTTCCTTCACACTGCTCTATCAGCTTGCTGAAAGTAACTGCGACTGTGAAGACTTTAAAGGTCTGCATAGGAAGTTTCAACTTTTAGCCTTATTTATGCTTTCATCTGAGCTAACAGCATCTGGCATAAAGCAAGTCTCCCTTCAGTGTGACTGCTGAAGTGGAAGCCGGGTTGGACACAAGTCAAGGCAGGCTCCCATTTTGCTGCTTCCCAGTCAGTTTACCTGCTTATAAGCTTTTCCAGGTTCAGCTATAGAAATTGATGGGCAGACTTCCACATCTAAGCTGATAGAAGGCTGTGTTAGGGAAACTTAAGAATAATCATATGATTTAAATTAACATAATTCAACCCCCCCACTCCCAAAACTAAAAGACCTAAAATGACTTCACATCCTCCTTCAGGAGTCAGGTACACGAAAAATCAACTAAAAACTTCCTTATACTTCATGTTATCCACTTCTTGCACTCCTCTGCTAAGCAGTCAACCATTCTACTTGGACACTGTCATTCTCCCAGTGCTACAGCCACAAACACTGTCTTAGTGCCCTGGGAGGTAATCAGCTACTCTCATTTTTCCAGACATTGCTTCCTCTAGTCCTTACTACCTAATTAGTGTCACTAGACTACACAGACCAGCATACCACTAGTGCAGTTTGAGTCTCCTCATTGTTCCTATAGCCTGGCAGACAAAAATACTCCCTGTAGTTAGATCTCACTACAGAGAGTACTTGTACGCTCTGCGGAATGTAGTAACTTTCTGAGCTGAAGGTCTTAATGTAACATAACATATAGCTGGAAGCTGAAGAGAAAAATCATTAACATCTGCAACTTCTGATTCTAATTGTCAACATGCACAGAGACCTTTAGCACTTCTGAGGAGTTTTCTCCTTTACCTTGCAGCTTTTTCAGGACAGCCACTTCCATCTTGAGAACTTGCTTGGGCTGCTGGGCTGATTCCACCTTCAAGGCCACATTCTCACGGGTCAGCAGATCCATCGCCTCATAGATCTCCCCAAAGCCACCGCCACCAATCTTCTTCAGCTAGAAAAGGACAAAGAGGTTTACTACCATGTACATGAGAGACATCATACTGGCTCTCACAGAGCCAGCCACTAGCTTTGTTACTGCACGGGGAGAACAAACTCAGCTCCCAATCTGTGCTGTGCCTGAATCCCTTCACCGCAAACCTAGGCAAAATTCCAGCTACCCACTTGACTGTGCTATGTATAAATTCTTTGCTGTAACAACAAAGAATAAGCCTAGCAAGTGATGACATGTGATACGTTTTATAAGCAAATGATAATACCCCAATAATGTTCTTGCCAAAATTCAAGGCAAGACCCTTCAAGGAGATGGTAACACCCCTATGCAGACCCTGGCAGATAAAAACTGTCATTCCTTCTCAGCAAACACATCTCTGCAGTAGAACACAACCACGGTGCTGGAACTAATGCTTTCAAGAAATAAGTTAAATGCAGTTTACATCTCATTCACAGGATTTTAAATATAGAAACAAACATCCACTGGGATATTTGACAAGATGCTTGACCTGCTCTGTTATTGAGAGTATTTCACTGCCACATTCCAGAAAAATACAAACTACCCAATGCACTACCTCAAAACAGTCATGTATAAGCCACAAATACATCTCCATTGTTTCTCATTCTCTTTTCCTCTTCTTAAAAACCCTAAACTGCAGCAAATGATGCCCTTTATGTCTCTGAGCTGATTTAAAGACTGTTTCACAATGGGAGGGTATCACTACATAGAAATCAAAACCATTTCAACTGACGAGCTCAAAGCTAAAGATGTCCAAGTCCCAACATATTTGATAGGCACCTACTAGAGGTAGGTCCTCTGCCTGTTCTAGAGCAGCCACCCAGCCAGAGAGCAAGCTGGGATCTGCTGCCTTTCCTGGAAGGTGATTCCTTGATCCTCTTTTTGCAGAGACTTGACAGCACATGCACATATAGTTCCACATATGGATGTATAAGGCAGACTCCCAACATGCTGCAAGTGTCAATGTCTACGCCAGGAAAAGCATTTTATATTTGTTTGTCTTGGATATATTTAAAGCATACTATGCTGCTCAGGAACAAATTCAGGTTTACAGCAGAGCTAGATCAGGGCTCCTTTGATCTGATTAGCACTTTGTCACTGAACATAGCTGCACCCCTTGCTTTCAGCATGTCATGTTCCCTCTGTTAACAACTGCTCAGGAAGCCCTAAGCACTGCTCCTTCCCAAAACAGCAATAACACCTGAAGAAGAAGTTAAAATCAGGCAGATAGTCAAACATGTATCTTTGACAACATTTAATGAGGTTTAGATGATATTTTAGAGTCTTTGGTACTGCAGAAGGCTTGCTGTGCACATCTGCTCTGCCTGTTGAACAAAGGGCCCTACCTTTCAAGTGCAGGGTTTTTTCCTTTTTAAGGTGACCAAAGCCAGTTGTGTTTCAGGCTCCCAGGTCAAGAAGATCAGCTCTGCATGAAGCAGGCATGAACAACCTGACTATCATCTCTAAAGCTATTTCTCAATAACCCTTTGAAAGGTGCTGTCCAGGGTCATCCTTCTCCTTTAGCTTGTTTTCTTCCTCACAACCTTGCAGTAGGCTACACAGGAATATTCATGCAGTAAACAGTCCAATAACTAGGTCACCACATATTATTCATAAGTCATTACAGTGCAGCCCTACTTCTATTTGGAAATTTACACTGAAATGGCTATTACAAATCTTCCTAGCAAAACAATGCTGCATTCAGCATAGCAACAACATGCCAGCTAATACCTCAGCACTCAATACACAAGATCTTCTGTTGCCAGAGGTATGAGTGACACAGAAGGGAAAAGGACACACAAAGCTGCAGAAGGCAGAATAGCTGGGATCTAGAAGAACTTTGAGGAAGATTAAAAAAAGTCTCAGTGGGAAAATGGTAACAGATCAAGGAGAAGTCAATAGTAATAAATGTAAGACGGCAGAGCTGGGATGGAAAAGAAAGAGGCTACCCAAACATCTTGCTGGGTTGCTAATAAGACCAAGATCAGAGCTTCTGCTGAATACACACATTCCAGCCAATGGATGCACCTCACTGCCCAAGAGCCCTCCAGCTGCCTCTCCTTCCTCACATCCTTTCACACTCTCTTATGGAAATTACTCTCTGGCATACTTTTCCCAGCACACCAGATGGTCCTATTCATCATTACCACCAGCAATGCCATTCTCCTTGAATTTTCAGCAACGTCAAAAGCCTTTTCTTCATTGCAGAGCAAGATATCTTGCAACTCCAGGTCGTGGCTGAGGTCAGGGGCTTACTATTGCTCAGGTACTCTGGGAGTTCACTGTCTAAGGTCAACTCAGCACAGCCTTCTGCTGGGCACACAAAGGAGAGATGGGCATATACCACCCAAGGAAGTAAATGAATAATGAAACCCTTAAACACAAAGTCAAGAAAGAGAAGGAAACATCTAACAAGAATCATCTAACTGGTAATAATAGTGAGCCAGTAGCCTCACTTCTCCAGGAATATTCTGTTCTCACACAGCTTCCTACCTTCCACCAGTTAATTTAGTGTTAAGACCAGGATACAGGCTGACAACACCAGCAGGATTCATTCTACTTAACTGCATGAGCCTGCACATCAGCTGAGTGTCCAGGTTTCCATCAGAGCCTGTGGAGCCAAGTGAAACATTCATCTGATAAAACACAGGGCTCACACGCAGACAACTAAAAGCAAGTAACCTGCATCTCAGATACAAGAGCTCTTTCAGCATCCCACATGACCACACAGCTCCTTGCAGTGCTTCTCCCATATGTTAAGAGGTTTCATGCCACGCTCGACCTCTCAAGTGTGGCAGTCTCCAACTAGGGGCTTCCAGGAATCCAACACAATGGACTATCTCCCAGGACTACTGATACAAAGCCAGCCATGGCCTGATGAGGAAAGCCATTCCCCAAAGGCCCCTGGATGTATCAGTAGTTACAGAGGACACAGATGGCTCCCTTCAAAGTCTCCTTTAAGTATCCTGAAATATTTGGATTTATCCTCAAAAGACTTTGCAGCCTGATCCTCCAGAGTGTATTAAAACCCAAACCAACAGAACCCCAACACGCAGCCTTCCCACTGAGCAGAAATCAGTATCTCAGAGGGACAGTTCAGAAAACCAAGGCAACACCCCCCACTTCAAGCAACCAAAAATAGACTTGAATTCCAAATTTAATCTTTTACTCAGCAAGCATGTAAGGCACTAGCCTAAGTCTGCCTTCCAGGAACATTAACTCTAAACCTTTCCAGGAAAACACTCCAGGACCCAGGCACGAGGTGAACTGAGCCAGGGTCACAGGGCTGTCACCCACAAACTTCAAACACTGACCAGGTCAAACAGTGGCCTTTTAGGAGCACTTGTATAGTCACTGCAATTCCCACAGCCCAACTCCATGGGTGACTTGATCCAGAAATCATAGGAAACTTGATCAAGGCCTCACCTCACTTTACAAGAGGTGAAGAAGAACAGACCTACATTCACCAAACTCTCCATTGTCCACCCAACTTGCTTAGGAGGACTGGAGTTACACTGATCCCAAGGGAAAGCTAACTTACATACAACAGGCATGAGCTGAGAAGTCAATCAGCCACATTCTAAATCATCTGAAGACCTGCCAAAGACCACTTCAAGCAGTTCTTCACAGAGTGAGACCAAACCAGGCCCCGAGACTGACAAAACACTTTCCTTGTCACAAGTGCCCTCTTGGAACCATAAGTGGTCTCTGCGACCAAGGTAAGGTGAAGAGTCCAAAAAGGTTTGTGGGGCTTCTAGCAAGGTTTTTGAAACAAAGAGGAGAAGGACAAGTGTAGCTAAACATTTAGCTCAAGAACCTCAGCAACCTGGAAGAACCCAAAGGATGGTCTGGCACCTGACAACAGAGCATACATGTGTACAAGGGTCGCCAGTTGGATTTCAAAGTTCAGTGCAGGAGCTGCCAACTCTGTCTTACTAATAAATCTCAGTTGTGTGTTCCCAGTGCAAAGCATTTAGGTGAAAGATGGAGATACATCCCCTTCAGCCTTGGCATCTATACCTAGTTCAAAGGAAGCACAAGTGAAGTTTGACATTGTTCCCTCTCCTGAATAAAGCAGTTTACATCATTCAGAGCATCATTTCCTCTCCTGAACAAAGCAGTTTACATCATTCAGAGCATTTACATCATTCGGCATTCAGCGTGGATCAATTCACCTTCTAGGGTCTCAACAAAAGCCACATGGTTCCAAGACTGTCCAAATTTCATCCAATCAAAGCATCAAATATATTTGTAAGTAAAGAATGATGATTCAAAACAATACGTCAGGTCCAATAAAAGAATAAGCATTTCCCATCCATGTCTTTCTCCAAAAACAAGGACAAAACTATCATTGCTGTCAGACAGCCAAACTTTACTGACTTGGAGTGGCAGGAAAATGAACTACAAACAGGCTAACTGCAGAGAACTACCATCTTCATTTGTCAAAGCTTTGTCAGGCAGCATCTAGGAGAAGAGGAGGAAAGGAATTCAAGGAATACATTACATCAATCTAACGTTAGAAATTGGCTCAATACTGGAAGCATGCCAGCACTAAAAAGTACAAGGTCCAAGCAGATGCCCAGCCAGAGACAGTCACAATAGGAAGACAAATTACACAAGAAACCTGCTGGCAGCTGAATCCCAGCATCACGTAACTGCCACACACCTGCTTGATCAGGAGCCATCACTCACAGCAAAGTTTGTACTGTCCAGCTTGCATGCTATGGATTAGATTCAGAAAGGTCTATGATAAAGTGCAAGTGCCTTTTGATAAATTCTATGTGCTTGCAGCAGAAACCAACCGTGTCCTGAGCTGCATCCCCAGAGTGTGACCAGCAGATCAAGGGAGGGGATTCTCCCCCTCTGCTCTGCTCCGGCAAGACCCCCCCATGCAGTCTTGTGTCCAGCTGTGGGGCAACAATGTACGAGAGACATGGAGCTGTTGGAGTGAGTCCAGAGGAGGCCATGGAGATGCTCTGAGGGCTGGAGCACCTCTGCTATGGAGATGGCTGAGAGAGCTGGGCTGGGTCAGCCTGGAGAAGAGAAGGCTTCAGGGACACTTTAGAGCAGCTTATAGTGCTTAAAGGGGTGACAAGAAATCTGGAGAGGGGCTTTCAACAAGGGCCTGTAGGGACAGGACAAGGGGGAATGGCTTTAGCCTGACAGAGGGGAGACTGAGATGAGACATTAGGAAGAAATTCTTCCCTGTGAGGGGATTTCTGCAGTTAGAGGTAGCTGGTTTTGACAATACACCTGCACACTTCTGTATTTTCTAAGGCAGAATCAGTGCATACAGCTTCTAGCAATCCCCAGTCACAGGTATATGCAGCAGTGAAGTCACCAAATCCCACAGTTAGTGCCTCTACCAAACAAAAGTAGTCTGAAATGTTCCCTTATGACCATAACTGAGCCTATTTTAGGCTTCATTTTGAGGTTTTGGTGCTTTTAAGAGTTCTGTGGTTTCCAAAAAACAAAGAAGAGAGGGAGGCAATGGGGGATAACAGGAACAGAGCCGGGTGGAAGTGTCCAGGGCACCAAAGAGATACAGGCTCAAGGCAAGTCTAACAAAAGGATAATAAGTTGTTTGAAGTGGGCTGTTGAAAATAACACCCACAGCCTGGAAGTGAAGCGGGTTCAAAAGCCTGAGTATCTCCAGTCCTCTGCTCTTCACAGCCCACTGCAGAGCTGCACCACAGCTAGTTAGCACAAAGAAATGTCTTAGTGCTACTACTACAAATCACTTAGTCAAAACCAGCAAGGTGTCTGCTGAGAGTTTAATGATTCAGACACTGCTGGTAACCCAAGCTAAAAATGGACACGATGGCACACACGGGACTTACAGTGTTTTCAGCTTTTTAAAAGCAAAGATTTTAAAGCCAGAAGACAAAAAAAGTCACAAAACACATGCACAATGTAAAGAAGCGTAAAGGTAAATGATTCTTTCACGTGTGATATTCCAGTTTCTTTAACTGAGGTGATAATATAACGCTACTTCCCCTCCATTCCAGAGACCTCACTTTAAGACTAAAGAGAAAGCCTTATGCATAAGAGGCACTGCATCCTCTAAACAAATCCGGTGGCAATGAAACATGGCCAGAGAATGAGATGCTTCCCATGTCTCTTCCACAGCATTCTTGCATGACTCTGGTCAAGCCATCATTAATCACATACTCATCTGCTGGGTGCCTAAAGCAAGACAGCCAGGTGCAATCTATAGGAGTGATGAGCATGGTGCTTAGATGCTCATGATGTCTAGTGTGATCTGCTTTGGTCATAAATATTAAGCAGTCTGTAAGAAATAATAAAAATCAAGATCTAACTCAATTTGAAATCCTAGCCGTAAAAGCAAGCTAATAGTTCTCTCTTGTGTCACCTGGTACAAGCATGAATAAAACCCTCTCATATATATGCGTCCAACACATACTACAGCAGTAAGAAACACAGCTGAGTTTAAATGGCAAACTCACATCATGAATTTAAGTGGATTGTGTGATCTGGAGCCATACAATAAATACATAAAAGATTAAATGGCTGCTAATTCAGTGTACCCCATCTAGCTTGCACAGCAGATAAGACAGCTCTTCCATGAAGAGCTAAGACTGTTAACATGTGGTGATGATCTTCTAAAAAGTGGCCTAATAAATTGACACAGAAGTTGTACCAACAATCTAATCATGGAATTTCTGACTTTTGAAGCAGGTGACATTCCAACCTTAAACATTTGCTTTTCAATTATTTTATTGTAATGCAACTTACCTATAGGCATGCCTGTAGTATTCTTTGCCACAGTAACTCAAAAATCAAAGTTTCTTAATCAAAGATGACTCAGCCTGCTGTGAGAGCTCAATCCCACCTAAAAATCCTCAGCAGGTTTAGACTTCTTAAAATACCAGTCTAAAAAGCACTAGAGCAATATTAACCATCTTCTTGAACACCATACCCCTCCTCCCTCACTTCCCGAAGACCAGCATTAACTAGACAATTTCCTACCCTACTACAGTAGGAGATCTGTTAGGGCCACCAAAGGAAGCATGAAGCTGGAGCTACTCACCACTTTCCAGCGATCTTTGACCACGTAATTGGCCGGAAGAATGTCGACCTGTTCTCCTCCTCCACTCATGTTTGGTTCGTCCTTGATGACTGCTGCTAGGCACTGCATTTGCCAGCCAGAGAGTATTTTAGTAGCTCCCAATTTAAATGAGCCATTTATCTGGAGGAAGAAAGGGGCAGAGGGAATGAATGACAACATTAGTATAGGTCACGGCAGAAGCACATGCTATACTTCCACACGTTTTGCTCATGATCAGATCCAGCCTTTTAGAAAAGAAGGCAAACTCACCTTGCAAACACCTGAGCTCACTCCATGCATAAACTGGGCAGACACAACCATGCTTCAAGTCAGCAGCACAAACTAAAAGGGTGACAATTACCGACCATACCATGCAGGACTCCAGTGCTATTGGGCCTGACAGCCAACAAGTCAGAGAGAATCTAATGCCAAATGCTGCAAGAGCTGTTATTGTTACCAGGCAAAAAGGTCTTGCTTCACAGAGCAGCTGCTGCATAGGCACTTTTTATGGTTACCACTGGACGACATCCAACACAAATCAGAAAGGTTTGCCAGGTATTACATTCAATAAGCCTAAAAGCATCTGAACAGGATAGAAGGGCCTTTACAGAGCAAGGATTACAGACAGTCTCACTGTGATGAAGAGCCAAGCAAAGAAGACAGGGATGGTTAGAAAGGGCTTCAGCCATGTATGAATTAGTCTTCCTTAGAGCATACACACAATGCTAAAAAGGATCAAGTTAAAATACAGAGATACATCTTGTTCCTATGGGTTTCTGTTCTACCTCACACCCCTTCTGCCTGCTTTTAGAGGGAGCTCCAGACAGCTTATGCTGCAAATTAATTTTGTTTTGAGGGCTTTTTGGTTATAATTCTACAAAAATTACTTTCAGCTACATGCTAGCTCCACTTTCCTGGAAGAGAATGAATTGAAACAGGACTAATAAGATCTTCCTAATGCATTTCATCTCTTACTGTAAGGTATTCTTCTGACTTTAGAAGCAGGCCATATCTTTTAAGCACGGACCCTTTATAAAGCTTTCCTGGCAGTTCTGTTGTCTTCCCCCCCCCAGATATGAAATATTTTCCTTCCTAAAAATGCATATTACTGTAGCACTGACTGCAGACTTAAATCAGATTCACAACATAAATGCCAAATTAGACAAAAAGGAAGATTAGAGATGGTCATTCAACTACTACACTTCTTCAGGCCCCAAAAAAAGGAACAATTCACCAGTGAATTAGGAGCTCAAAGAAAGTGCTCATTCCCTAGCAATAAAAGGGCTGAGAGAGAAGGATAGAAAGTGACCAGCATATAGTGTGCACAAGGAAGCAGCAGACAGAAGTACGTCAGAAGCGCAAGGCGGAGGATGATCAAACGTCGTCTCAGAGAGATCTTCTCAAAAGATGTTCACAAAAGATGATTTCATTCTAGATATAGAATGTAGCTACATGGAATAAAGGAGCAGCAGACTAATGCAGTAAGAGGGCTGCTGAGAAATGTTCAAATAATCTGACATCTGCTAAAGGACAATCAAAATGATAGAAGAGAAAGAAGAAAAGAAATAGTAAAGAAATTCAGAAGAACAGTGCGGCAAAACACTCTCAATTCTCATAAAGAGTTCTGCACCTGTAGCAGCCCTTTCAGTCTCCAGGTACTGAAGGAATAAACTGCAAAGCTGCCCAATGAGCAAGTACCTGCTGTGTCTGGCAGCAATGTTGGTGCTTCTTCCTGCTAATGAGCAAGCCTAATGCTATGCCCAGGCTACTTTATGCTCACCAAAATACCTGAATTGAGCATCCCTAAGCTACCGGTGAGTTTTGCGTATGCTGTGCAGCTCTCTGCAGACTGCACAGGAGAGAGAACCCCTGCCAAAATCTCTTTTAAGGATAGCTTGTTTTTCTGTTACTTAAAGAAAAGTCATTTACAGCCTGTCCCAAGCCCTCAATGTTAACACGCTGGTACAGAGGCATGTATTGCATCCCTATTCTTCCAAGTCTTTTGGCATCACTTCAGGCTCTGGACTGCAAAGGATACAAAGCAGCTCAAGATCCAGGATGTGGAGTGGTAGCAGCAGCAAAGAGAGATACAAGGAAGTCTGTGAGTTTTCCAGAAGAAATCTGCCATGATTTTTACATTTTGAAGCAGAACACCCAAAAGTATGTATGATGCACAATGTACATATTAGTGATTCTCTTCATCAGGGACTTCAGCAATATGACAAGGGGCAATGGGTTTAAAGTTAAACAGGGTAAGTTCAGGTTAGATACAAGGAAGAAGTTCTTTACTGAGTGTGGTGAGGCACTGGAATGGGTTGCCCAGAGAAGCTGTGAATGCTCCATCCCTGGCAGTGTTCAAGGCCAGGCTGGACAGAACCTTGGGTGACACGATCCGGTGGGAGATGTCCCTGTCCATGGATGGGAGATGGAACTGGATGATCTTAGGTCCTTTCCAATCCTAACTATTCTGATTCTATGATTTCAGTCTAGTGACTGCTGGTGGAACTAAGGAGTCACTTCAGAGGAGAAACACAGCATGAAAGTCTGTGAGCACTATCCAAACCAGAGCTGCTTTCCTTGGTGCACTATTCCATGTTCCTTTATCAGTGTTACAATACATGTGTGCAAAGTAGAGAATGGGTTTGTTATTTAAAGGAGTCACATTTTCACTGGCTTTGGAACAGATCAAAATCCTCCTTGGCACTCCCATTAACTGCAGCCATTTGGCAATAGGGAATTACAGACGTAAGCTCATGGATACGCTCTGGTATAGCCAGAGTGAAAACAAACGAGCCATACCAAAAGGCATTTGAATTACAGCTTGAGACAAATTTCAAGCTGTTTTAGATCACAGTAGCAGCACAAAGTAGTGTTAACATATCAAAAGTCTATTCCTGAGGGCAAAAGGGATGAAATTACCTTTGTGCAGAATAAATAGCACATTTAAATTATGCTTTTAACTTATGCATTACTGTAATACTTTCTAAATCAATAAAATACAGTGTCAATATCGTTTGATTAACATCAAAGCCTGCAGCCAGCCCCCTGCTAGAGCTGGATTGGCTAATGTAGCTACAGAAGGAAGGTGGGGAAGAATGGTCAGTGTGGGAAAAGTGAAGCACTACCACCTCCTCCCCAACACACAGCAGAGAACACAATGTATGCATGTTAAATATTAACTGATGTTAAAGGTAACTGGAGGAGAGATGGAAGGATTCTACCTCTCCAACTCAGTAAAGCTGCTCCTGATTCAAAAGCTGACCAAGCATATGAGCTTTCATGTATCTGCATCACTCTTGGCTATAAAATGTACAGACCATAAACATGTAAAGATGCATCATTTTGAAGATAGTGACTGAGAACTTTCAGGCTATCTTTTCCTGTAGGAAATGTACAGGTTGTCAAGAAATGACTGTACCATGAAAACAGACAAGAGAGCTGAGCAACCCTAAGAGACTAAAACTGACTTCCTAGAAATAGGAATTGAAGCAGAAATGAAAGCAGCTGTGAGAAAGAAAGTGACAAGAGGAGCAAATCCCATCTCTTGGCCAACCTCAGCATGAAGAAGTGTGAAATGAGCTTTCGCATACTGCCATCTCTTCCAGCCCATACTGGAGAATCTTTAGTTTTATACATTTAGTCTTGACCTTGAAAAAGAAATCTAACCCCCCGCCCGCATGCTTAAACAGGTTAATAATCCCTACTACGAACTCCGATATGTTGGCCTACTAGCTCTTCCTCCTCTGTGGCATCAAGGTAGCTCCAGTCAATAGCACCCACAGGTAAATGGTCTCCTTATTTTTAAGGCACCTTACAAAAACCTGATGCACCATAGCCTGGAGAAAGCTCTGGGAAGACCATATCACAGTCTTCTAATACCTATAGGAGCCTAGAAGAAACTCTGAGAGGGGCTTTTGACAAGGGCCTGTATGGACAGGACAAGGGGGAATGGCTTTAACCTGACAGAGGGGAGATTGAGATGAGACATTAGGAAGAAATTCTTCCCTGTGAGGGTGCTGAGGCCCTGGCACAGGGTGCCCAGAGAAGCTGTGGCTGCCCCATCCCTGGCAGTGTTCAAGGCCAGGTTGGACACAGGGGCTTGGAGCAACCTGCTCTAGTGGAAGGTGTCCCTGCCTGCGGCAGGGGTTGGAACTGGATGAGCTTTGAGGTCCCTTCCAACCCAAACCACTCTGGGATTCTGCGATTTAGCCAACACAAAAATCAAGGCTGTGCAGAGAAGCATGACCTGGATAGGCAACCGTAACAAACTTAAGAGGAAAGCCTGCAGGAATTTCAGTGCAAGGCCTGAGGTTGTAGTTAGTGTGACAGGTTCTTACATCAAACGGCTTGTTCACGCGTGTGTTCATCAGGAGACAAACCAGACCAAGCAAAAGTAACTTCATATAAGTTGTTAAGCTGAAGAATTCTTCACTGCAGATGCTAAAAGCTTATATAGATTCAAAAAGTGACTTCACAAATTCACTAAAAATAATAATAGAAAAATCCATTAACATACATACAAATATTCCATCTTTAGCTTAGGAAGCTTCAAATCACAAATAACTGAAGGTGGCAAAAGCATTCTGCAGAGTCATTTTATGTGCTTTCCCTACTCTTATTCTCTACCCTAGATACCCACTCTTGGCCAACTTAGGACAGGCCTGTGATATGACTCAATATTGCCAGACTTGTGTTTTTAATGAGTTACTTTCAGAGGAATGTGTATATAATGGATATGTCTCTTTTATCCCTTCAAGGAGGTCAGAGATCAAAAAAACAATCAATCAATCAAGAAGTCTCACATACACAACCCAGTTTCCTATGCTATGATGCTCTCCTTCATGCAAGCAACATTTTAAACAGCTTTATTGGAAAATATTATTTCCTAATTTAACAGGATCAGAGCACTCTTAAAATGAAAACTGGAAAAAAGTGGAGCATTCCCTGTGGAAATTCCTAACATCTATATGAGATCTTTCCTATGTCAGCTTACTTCAGCCCCAAGAGACGGTGGTGGCAGTGCTCAAAAAACAGCCAAACAAACATCAAGTTGAAAACTCAGAGGCAGGATGGTTATTAAACAACAGAACAAGGCTATGAAGGTCTGTCTCACCATCTTACTAAAGGTCCTGGATTATCTTAAGTGTCTTAATCTCATTGTGGAGGAACTGCAATATCCCACTTTATTTCAGGACACATCCTCACCTCTGGAAGCCTACAAATTAGAACAATTAGAACAAGTGACATTTACTTAGACTGCTGTAGCCCATGACTTTCTTTACCTGATCAAATTCCCCTCCATGAACACAGGATCCACCTTAAGAGCAGATCCCAGTGGTGTTTTAGAAAGCTGATGTAAACTACAAAGCTGGACATCTGCAAATACAAAAGAAGTAGCCCCAGTAAAGTGCAGTCTAGAAATGAGATCCATCCCCCTGCCCAATACATGCATGGGAGGAACAAACAACAAACCACTTGTAAATAGAATTTAAGCATAACTTAGCTGTTCCCAACATGAACTTTTCTGGCATTTAGGCAAAATGAAATAGATGGGGTGGTGAATAAGAGGAGACTATAGCAAGTAGGATTGAGAGTTTTTCAAAGGAAGAAAGAAAACCAGTGGAGTTTCCAAGTGCAACTGAGCATCAGCAGAACTGGGGCTCAGCTAATGGCAGCATTAACTGCACACACTCAGTGTCCCTTGCTGTTTTACAAATGTCATTTGCTTCCAACACACACCACCAATTATGAATATGAAATCTCTCACATTAAAAGAATCAAAAAACACCCCTTCAATCTTTGTATAAAGAAGTTGTACCATGCATTAGCATTCTGTTATTAGGGTAAAAATGCATATGATAGTACAGCAAACAAGTTGGTTATTAAAAAATACAGTGCAATGGACTAAACCAGCCCCTCAGCCCTGGAATACACCATACCTCCTGCTGAACTTGAAACAGCAATGAAAAACAAGTCATAGACTCTTAGTGCAGGTCTGACAGCAGGAGCTTGCAAGGTTCTGAATCGTTCCTTGAAGACACATCTCCTCCTTCATTGCCTGCCTCTGCTGTAGCCAGCCCTGCTTAGGGAGCAGGCTCAGCTCCTAGCAGCTGCAGTTTAAAGTCTCCTCTAGGAGATATTCTTCTCATAGGCATGCAAGGGCATCATCAGCCTGAGAAATTCTGGATTTGCTATTCACAGCCTTTCATTTCTGTAAAAAACAAAACATCTAAAGGTGAGGTTGCAATGTATTGGGTCTGGTTTTCACCTTTGCAAGGTTTGTGACCATTAAGGAGTGATGTAGCCATGACCGGGAAGAACAACAAAACCGAACCAAACAAACACCCTCAAAAGAAGCTGCAAGCCAGACAGACAGGTCCAGATTCTCTGCTAACACAGAACATCCACAAAATATCTTAAATATGGTAACAGATGCACTCTGAAAGGGCTATTATGGCTACCAGGTTGCACAGCCAACTGAATGCCTGCACAGTGACATACAAGTAACAGCATAGGACTTAAACAAAACAAGCCAACCCCCCCAAACACAATTTCATCACTCCTGAGAGTTTGTGTGATCCTAATCTTCTCCAACTACATCTCAGCTTCAAAGCTAAGGGAACAGGGAGGAGAGGTTGAGAGCAAAGTCTATTACCTTCCACCTGTCTCGCTGGCTGAGTTGATCCAAGTTTTGATCTAAGCAGAAAATCCAACACCAGGAAATCCCTCTAATGTCATGTCCAGCTTAACCTCTACTAATTTAACAATGATAAAAAAACCAACCCCCAAAGTCACATTTTTGGGTGCCTGGACACTAATGAATTGAAGCTGAGAATCAGTGGGAGCACTATTACATCACATTACCTGTATCCCCTCCTCCATAAAGCCTACATAAAATTGATCCTCAATCCACAGCTCCTGATGCCTGGTTAGCCAACATAAAACCCTACCTTCAACAAAGAGCAACAGTTCCCCTCTCTCCTGCAAGCCCTGAACTTCTGCAGGCAGGATTCTACCACAAGGCAGTTCAGTGACTTGTACCAGTGGAAAAAAAACATTCCTCTTCCTAATAAATAAGGTTATTTCCTTGGCTTAGAGCCCCTTCAACTGGTTCATCATAGGGTCAAACACAAGTGCCAGGACAGTGAAGGAGCAGTACTTCAGATCCATTTCAGCTGCTGGCTCACGTTGAGGCCAGCTGAATACAAGCCATATTGTGCCCCAGTAGCCAAAAAGGCGAACAGCTTCTGGCCTGTATCAGCACCAGTGTAGCCAGCAGGGTCAGGGCAGTGACTGTGCCCCTGCACTGGGCACTGATGAGGCTGCACTTCGAATCCTGGGATCTGTTCTTAGCCCCTCACAACAAGAGAGGCAACGGAGCTGGTGCAGGGCCTGGAGCACAAGTGTGATGAGAACCAGCTGAGGGACCTGGGCCTGGCAGGGCTAGCCTGGAGAAGAGAAGGCTCAGGGGGGATGTTATTGCTCTCTACACCTGCCTGACAGGAGGATGGAGCCAGGAGGGGCTGGGCTCTGCTCCCAAGGAACAAGGGATGGGACAAGAGGAAATGGCCTCAAGCTGCACCAGGGGAGGTTTAGGCTGGATATTGGGAACAATTCCTTCCCCAAAGGGCAGTCAGGCATTGGAACAGGCTGCCCAGGGCAGTGCTGGAGTCACTGGCCCTGGAAGTGTTCACAAACTGTGTAGATGAGGCCCTCAGTGCCATGGGTTAGTGGTGGCCTTGGCAGCACTGGGGAACGGTTGGACTGGATGAGCTTGAGGGTCTTTTCCAACATAGATGATTTTGTGACTCCCTAAAACTAGTAACTGGCTGTAAGAGAGGAAAACACACAAGAATGCACAGCTACATTTCACAACAGAGCGCTGTCATCAGTGGGGTAACACACCTTATGCACATACAAGATTATTCAGGATAACAAATAAAGACACTGACAAACCACAGACTGCAACACCAAGAAAGGTGTAACTCGAGCAAGCATGTTTTACGTGTCCTCTGGGCCTTTCCTTCAGCATCATCTCTTGGTCACTGGGAGAAAAGGACCAGAGCAATACAGGCCTTAGGCATGAGCAGTTTGTTTTATAATCCTATCATCAAACCTTTTCCACTAGACATCAATGTCTCTTTATCTCTTTTGCAATCTTTTTATAACCAACTGGTAACGCATCACATTTTCTACAATACAGCCTCCAGGATGACCATGAGCCTCCCAACATTTACTGTCACACAGGCAGCAAGGAATCTGCTTCCATCTGTCACAGCTGACACTGGATCTCTTTCTTGAGGCTGGACTGCCCCATTTCATCAGAGAAGAGGCAATCAGCACCCACTGGCATTATCTTTGCTTCCCATTGTGCCTCTACAGCTAGAGCCAGCCCAAAAGCTGCAGTTTGTCCCTTTCATATTGTTCACCAGATTAAAGATGACATAGTTTGACACCCAAAGGAAAGGTTTTCTAAGTACATCGGATCTCATTACCTCTACAGTCCATCATACTGTCAACGTCTTCCTTCTCAATTACTAAAAAAGACCATTTCCCATGTGAACAGCTCCTGAGTAGTAAAGAAGACTTAATGGAAAAGAGTGTGGAGGTGGGTAAGACCAAAAGGGATTTTGAGTAATGAATAAAGCTACTGTGGCATTTTTTTCTTCCCCACATCAGGTCTAATACACTGATGTATCTGCCAGTCTCCAAGAAACAGAAGAGTCCATGTGAATAAAAGCCACTTGAAACACTGAGCTCCAAGTCACACTGTTACGGCTGAATTGTTTCCTTTCTTTTGGGGGATGACTGTCGTGGGTCTCAACAGTGTTAGACACAGGCTGTGAGTTGGCACTGTGGTAGAGAAGACCAAGAGCTGTTCCTGCATGTCACTGAGGACTGTCACTGCCTGGTTTCTTGCTGGTGAGGCTCTTACAGGTGAGGGAGTCACAGTCTGGGTTCAAATGTACAGTGCAAAACCCCCATCATGTTCCTCGCCTCCCACCTCTCCTTCCTAATGCTCCAGTAAATGTCCAAGAGATTCTCCCATTCTTCCTCTGCTGAAGGCCTCATAGCTGGTGGACTTCCTTATTCTTCTCTCCCAAAGCAATCTTAACCTTTACCCCACTCAGACAGCATCTCATAAGGACATTAAAGGGGATTTCAGGATGTTTCAGAAGAATACCCAGTTTTTAGTTATTTTTGATGCAAGAAGGGGTCAGAAGCACTTGTTGTGCCTATTCTATATCTTACTCCTTTTCGCAAATGCTTCCACAGCCACTCCAGCAAACATTGGGCTGTGCCATCCAATGTTCAAAGATACCAACAAAGCCAATGATCCTTTAAAAAAGAGGGAACAGTTTGCAAAACCCTTGATGACTTTATAGCAACCTCTAGGGGGTCCTATATGCTGTCTTCTGCTCTGTTTTCAAAGTGAACCAATGTTACTGGAAGGTCATGATGGAGCACTGGTAAATGAATCTAACCTAGGACCTTCTGAGCATGTGGAACCATTCCTGCAGAGTTCACCTGGACCCTGCACATGGAGACATATATAAAACTAAGGCAGAAAACAGACAGGACACAACTGAAGAACAAGATCCACAAGAGAGCAGTGGGCTACCTAACAAACTCTAAGGTGATGCGGCAGTCTGATCTGTCTCATCACTTCTGCTTCAGAAAGAGCATCAGCTTCATCACAGCAGAGATCCATGCTGCCTGTTGCACTGTATAGATACGCTTGCCTTTGCCACCAAATGCTGGGGTTGAGATGGAGAGGTATGGAGAAGGAAATCCACACGTGAATGTCACTTCATTAGCATCAACCCTGGGGAGCAGGTGAAACAGATTCCCTAACCCCAGAGGCCTACAAGGGAATGGTAATTACAGTGGTTTTCTTTGCCAGTTGGAGACGAGGAACTCTGCTCATTCCTGGAAGAATGAGGTTAGAATAGAGCACGCCAAATCACACAGAACACAAAAGTCACAGCAGCGGACACCACTTACATCACTCCTGAGCATCACAGCTCAAGCTTCTGATCACACATAGATTGCCATAAGAATGTTGTGAGCTGGATGACCACTGGCACACAAAGGGAAAAAAGCCCCCAGAGTAACACCGAATTCCTCACCTACACCTCTTACACCAGGAGGTTCACTGAAATGTGGTGAGCAGCTACAGGTGAGGCAGTACTGACACACACTGCATCAGTCAGAGCACCTGAATACAGCACCTGTAACAGTGTGGGGAAGCATCTGCACACCGTGCCTCACATACAACATGGGGTGAAATTTCCCTCATACAAAGAAGTTCTGAGGCTGAACACATCTATTGTGACTCACTGAGAAGTTTGTTGCTAAAAAGCAGCATTTTCAGTGGCAGTATAGGAACATAAAGAAATCCATGTGCACTGGTAAGTTAGGAAGCCTTTCCTTCTATCAAACTGTCTACACTTCCTCCTTGCAAGCCTAAGGAAATTCAACAACATAAAAGACAGATTTTACTATACAGCTGGTCTGGACTGCTCAGAAACATGATACAAACAGCTACTGAAATCTCCACACCTCAGAACACACACAGGGGGTCTTGAACTTGGCATGCAAGGAGTTCAGCAACACTGACAGAGTGGCAATGTCACTCCACCGCTTCACACAGCACACTGGTTCCTCGGTAAATACAAGATGCACTTCAAGGTCACCGTGTTCATCTTGAAAGCTCTCAGTGGGTCAGACCCAGGTTACTGGATACCTCCTCTCCTGGTGTGCAGGGAAAGCAGAACGACTACAGTCACATTCCCCAGTGCAAACTTAGGACACCGTGAGCAATAAAGACACAATGGCAGGAGACCTGCAGCAGCCTCCCCAACACACACCGGAGTAAAACCTCCCACCCGTGAAAGCTCAACAAGGAGAGACTTCCAGCCCTTTAAAACATAAGCACTGAGGAGCGATCCCAAAATAACACAATGGAAACGTTCCCACCACAAAAGCCCCATGAAGTTTTGCGGTATCCGGTTAACTCGGTAACACCCGGAGGGATGCTCGTCCCATCACCCCGGCCGCAGCCTGCCCTCACCCTCCAGGGCTTCACCTCACCTGTACCCGCAGGCCCCTGCCGGCAGCAGGGCCGCCGGTTGCCTTCGCACCTCAGCCCGCACCCTGACACCGGGGAACCACCCGGCGGGGCCATTCCCACCTCGGTGGGGCCTCTCAAGGCGTGAAGGACCGGGACACCTCCGCTCAGCCCCCGCAGCAACACACGGCGATGCCGCCGCCTGCACCCCTGCGAGGACACCGCCCGCCCCGCCCCCGGCGGGCACCCCCCGAGCCTCGCCCTGAGCCGCGGCAGCCGCCGGCCCGCAGCAACCCCGGGCAGGAGGCGGAGGGCACGGGGAGGAAGGAGAGGAACGGGAGGGAAGCCGCCGCCACCCCGGGTCCCCCGGCATCCTGCCCCTCACCTCCGGCCGCCCCGCCTCCCCCCGCCGAGGAGGTGGCCGCGTCCGCCCCTGCACTGCAGCTGCCGGCACGCCGCCCCCCCACCGCCCCTCTCGGCAGATGGTTCGCCCCACCCCGTCCCGCTTTCTTATTGGCGGAGCTCGCTCGTCACTCCGCTTCGAGCCCGCCCAGCCCCGGAGGCATGCTGGGAACCCGAGTCCTCCGCTAGGGACACTGCTCCTTGCGCAGCCGGCAGCGGGCGCAGCGGCGAACTACATCTCCCACAGTGCCCCGAGCGCAGACCCGCAGCGGCGCGGCCCGGCCCGGCCCGGTGCGGCCCGCGGCCCCTCAGCTCCCAAGCAGCCTCCGGGACTGCCCCCCCCGGCGGCAATGACCGCAGCGGCCTCCGCGGCCCGACCCGGCTCACCTGGCCCCGCCGCCGCCGCCGGCGCCTCCCGCTGCGGCCGGCGTGGGCAGCGCATGCCCCGCGCCCCTCAGTGCGGCTCGCCGGGCTCGGTGCCGCCGGCCCGGCGCGCTGCGGCTGCGGCTGTGGGGCGGGACGACCCCGGGTGCATCCTCCCACTTGGAGCCGCGGCGGGATTTGCCCACAATGCACCGCGCGCCGCACCGACAGCATCAGCCTGACATCACCCGCGGCCGCCCCCGCCCAACGGGACCGCCCCGGGACCGCCCCGCAGCCACCGGCAGCCGCCACCGGGCACCGCACACGGGGCTGGGAGCTGCAGCTGCCGGGACACGGGATGCTGAGCACCTCCCTGGCACCGGGACTGGAACCGGCAGCACTGCCAGTACGGGGACTGGTGCAAGGCTCGTCTCTGAGCAGTCGGGACCTGCACAGGCATCACCAGTTTGCGGTTGGGCACAGCACGGTCTGAGGACTGGGACCAGTGCTTTTGGCTGGGAGCAGCACTCCCTTGTCTTGGGACTGTCTCACCAGGACTGTTCCACAGAGCCTGCGACTGTCACAGTGTGGAGCTGGGCACTGCACTGATGGGACCAGCGCCAGAGTCAGCACATGAGCCTGGGACTGAGCATTGCATGGCACTGGGACTGGCAGCAGAGTTACCCCCAGAACTGCTGGCCTGCGGTTTTGTGTTCTAGTGCTCTGGGGCCAGGACCAGCTCCAGCACCACCAGCAAGGGTCTAGTGGCGTACACTGTGAGTGCCAGCACCAGCATAGTCTGAGCTGGACGTTGCACTGGGACCACCAGCACTGGGCCAGACACTGCACTGACAAGACCAGCACAGTCTCCATCCTGCCCTGCCAGGGTTGGGAACAGGCACAGCAGCTGGGCACTGCTCCAGCACTACCAAACTGCACCACATGCAGAAATGGCTCATGTAAGTGAGTTGTAGAATCATGATTCACACACTGGTTTGGGCTGGAAGGGACCTGAAAGCTCATCTAATTGCAACCCCTGCCACAGGCAGGGACACCTTCCACTAGACCAGGTTGCTCCAAGCCCCTGTGTCCAACCTGGCCTTGAACACTGCCAGGGATGGGGCAGCCACAGCTTCTCTGGACACCCTGTGCCAGGGCCTCAGCACCCTCACAGGGAAGAATTTCTTCCTAATGTCTCATCTCAATCTCCCCTCTGTCAGGTTAAAGCCATTCCCCCTTGTCCTGTTCCGACAGGCCCTTGTCAAAAGCCCCTCTCCAGATTTCTTGTCACCCCCTTCAGGCACTGGAAGCTGCTCTGAGGTCTCCCCTTAAGGAGCCTTCTCTTCTCCAGGCTGAACCAGCCCAGCTCTCTCAGCCTGGCTCCATAGCAGAGCTGCTCCAGCCCTCGCAGCATCTCTGTGGACTCTGGACTCACTCCAACAGCTCCACATCCCTGTGATTCTGTGATACCAAAGCCAGCAGCTCCACGTTGTGGTAATGAGGATGCTCGCAGGGCTGCCAAGCAATACGTACATGTGTGTCCACTTAGACTTGCCCCTTTTGGAGCAGAGAGGGTACAGGGGTATGATGTGGCAGTGCATGGGGGCACAATATGCTTGCCACATACCCAGGTGCACAACCGCTATCTGTGCACGAGGGTTGGGTATGTTTGAGGTCCATGCTGCTGCTGTGCTGACTCCGGTGTCAGCGTCCTAGCACATGTCCAGGGCTGTGTGTACACAGGGCTGGCTGCCTTTGGGTAGGTGTCTCTGGGGTTGGAGTGTACCTGCGTGAGTGTTGCTGCAGTGCCCGGACAGTGAAGGTGCAGGCATCTCTCTTGGGATGCAGGGTGCTCCCAGGATCCTGTCAGTGCAGGGGTGTCCTTGCGTATAGAATGTTCCTAGGGATGCCACTGGGTGTGGGGTGCTCCAGGAGCCACACGTGTTTAGGGTTGTCTCTGAGTGCAGGGTGCACCCAGGGCTGTCTCTTGGTGTGGGATGCACCCGGGGTTGCGGGATGCTCCTAGGGCTGTCTCTGGGTGTGGGATGCACCCGGGGGTGGGGGATGCTCTCAGGGCTGTCTCTTGTGCTCCCGTGCTGGTTCGGGGCTGTCTCGGGTCCGTGAATGGGTGGGAGCTCCCGGAGCCGCCCCGCCGGTGCAGCCCCTCCCCGCGGGCGGTCCGTGCCGGGGCGGTGCCGGGGCCGCGGTCAGGGCCGTGCCCATGGCGCTGGCGGCAGCCCGAGTGCGGGTGCTGCGCGCCCTCCGCCGCCCGGTCCCACCGGTCCCGGTCGGCCCCCGGCGCTGCTGTAGCGATGACAGCGGCGGTGCCGGGGCGCTGCCGTCGGGCAGGTACCGGCTCTGGCAGGAGCGGGCGGCCCGGGACCCCGCCGCGTTCTGGTCGGAGGTAGCACGGGACGCGCTGCGCTGGGACCGCCCGTTCCACACGGCCCGCGATGCTGGACCCCCCGCGGCCGTGCGCTGGTTCCTCGGCGGACGCCTCAACGTCTCCGGTAAGGCCCCTGCTGGGGGCTCCGGGGGTCAGCGCCGCCGGGGACGGGGATGTCCCAGCACGAACGCGGCTGGGTGGGGAGTGGATGGAGCAGCCCTGAGAAGGGCTTAGGCGGGGAGCTGTGGCTGCCCCATCCCTGGCAGTGTTCAAGGCCAGGTTGGATGGGGCTTGGAGCAACCTGGTCTAGTGGAAGGTGTCCCTGCCTATGGCAGGGGGTTAGAACTGGAGGGGCTTTGTATTAACGTGGCTTAAGAAATAGCTTTATCTCCTTTATTTTTATAGTATTGCTGCTGAAAAAAATGAGGACTTCCATCAGCTGAAGTGAGCTTTTCACATTGTTGAGCTTGACAGTTGTTCCTATAATGGAATAAATTGAATTCTGAGGGACTTCTTACTCTGTGCACCTTTAGGAGCTCACTCACACTCTTTGTGTGGTTACGTAAATCAGCTGTGACCACAGACCAGCCTCAGCTGACTTCCAAGCTGCAGGTTACTTAAACTCAGGCAGGTTTTATTGCACTTTATCTGGGGAAAAACAACAAAATCCTTCTCTTTCAGTATTACATTTCCGGGAAATAGAATCTGAAACTCAACACTTGTTGTTAAGGGCTTTTTCTTTGAGTTATGTAGCCACATGCATGACTGGTTTTCAGCAGTTGTCTATTGAAACAGAATAACTTGGAAGAACATAAGGAGTGAGCATGGTTTGGGCTTGGAGTTAAGACTTTAATCTCTAACCTTCGGGCAGGTTGCTGCTGGACATGCAGGCAGGTTTTTGCTGTCTCCCTAAGTCCACTCGAGCTTCTCTTACCCTCAAAAGGTGATTTTATAGCTTGAAGTTTTAGGAGGTGTAGGACACAGCTGGAGCCATGTTCACTTTTCCCGAGTGCCTGGTAAAGTGTAGATGTCTGTGATCCTACCCTAGATCCTAAAGGTTTCTATATTTTCAGCTCTTCTGTTATATCCTGGAATTAGAATGTTTCACCTGCGCTTTAATTAGAAAATTCCAATGAGATGAGCAGAAGAGGAGAGCCTGTCGGATTGAGTGAGTGCAGAGCAGCTCTGGGGAGCACAAACCATCAAGAATGTCTTGTCTTTGTGCTGCTGAGAGCAGTGGAGAGGTTTGGGCTGGTTTCAGCTTAAGCAGTGGAACTAAGCTGAGCTGGATCAGCTGAGGCTTCTCATCAGGAGGCCATCCCTAGGACAGCTGAACACCAATTTAGTATTGGCATACTACAGGTATGGCAAAGGAAAGCTTTACCAGTGCTCCAAATGCTATCACTTCCATAACTGAGTGTGTAGTTAGCTAGCTAGCAGGTGATGTTTCATCTTAGGCTAGCTTGCTGTTAGGCTTGACCAAGCTAAGTTTACAGAGCACCTTGCATATGACCAGGCTTTGTTTAAACCTCTGTTTTCTTACAGTAAATTGCTTGGATCAACATGTCGAAAAGTCCCCCAACAGAGTAGCTTTGATCTGGGAGAGAGATGAGCCTGGCACTGCAGTGCATGTCACCTACAGGTATGGCACCTTCTCATGGGGCTTCATGATGCTTGGTGGGGTGGGGAGAAGAGACCTGGGTCAAACTCTGCTTTCTTCCAAGATACAGCATTGGACATGCAGCCCCAGTGCTGTGGCTCAGATTGAGATCTGGCATCATCTTGTTCCTCTTCCCCATCCTCAGTGCAGTTTGGAGCAACCTTGAGGCTGCTCTGCATGATGCTGACTTGTAATTGCTGCTATAGGTTGTAGGATTTGTTAGAATATGACAGTTTTCAAGGATATTTCTCTTCTCCCTGCTATGTGCCCTCCCTCAGGAGACAGGCATGCCTGCCAAAATGCAATTTACATCATCTGTTTCTGTAGTCAAAGGTTTTCCATACTTGTACATTCATCAGTTTGTGTTTTAGGGAGCCAAATGTTTGATCTTCTGGATTAGAAAGCAGAGGAGCCACAGGAAGTCTTGGTATCTAACTCTTTAGAGGACCCAAACTCTGGTATCTGGCACAGATGTGCCCCTTCCTTAGAATCTGTATGTGTGGTTAATGGGACAACAGCTTTGAAGTCAAGTGCTAAGAAGGTAAAGACCTTCTTTTGGCCACTGCCTTATGGACCTGGGCTCGGAGGTGTCCAGGGTTTATGTTCAGAGAGGTACAAGGGACTGTTGTTTTGCATTATCTCCTTTGCAAAGCTTGCTGCTGTGAGCTGTTTGTCCCTATAGATAAGGCCTGGGTGGCACAAGGAGGGACCTGGCTGCTGGCATGGGCCCTCCCCCTTCTCCTCTGGGGAGAAAACAGCTGAGTGCTGGCCCCATTCCCATCACTGCAGAGGAAGCGGGTGGCTGTGCAGGAAAAGGGCTGGAACAGGCATCCTCCTCCCTGAGGAAGGAGAAAGCTTCCATCAGTGGGACCTCCTCTACGCACTGGTAAGACAGTGCCATTGGAAAGTGCTGTCCCAGCTTGCTCATCCGTGGGAGAAATAAGAGCTCCCATTTGCCTCTGCTGCTCCACACTAACTGCCTGCTCACAGTGGGTGAAGGGCTGGTGGGGCTGTGCCATTGATCAGCCTACATCCCTATACCTGCTTGTCTGCAAGGTAGGTTGTGTTAATGCAGCTGGGTTCAAGTGCTCTGTTCTAGGAGAGCATTCTGAACATCTCCTTACTGGCAAGGGTACACAAAGCCATGAGTGAAACATTTCAGTTTTGCTTGAGTGGTGATTGCTGCATCACAATCTCAGTCGTGATCATCTTTTTCACTGCTGAGTTTCCTCCTGTCTCTCCAGCTGATGCAACTCAGCCTTTGGGGGGAAGAAAGCTCCATTTGTGTTTACTCTGCCTCTGGGTTTTGTTTTTATCAAGTAGAAATTCAGCTAAGCTTGGAAGTACATCCACTTTTGAATGGGAAGGCAGGAGACTTGTTTTTTATATTGCTTCTGTGAAAACAGAGCTTGCAGCTCTCCTGCGACTTAGTGGCTACAGTCAGCAAGTAGGGATGGATCATGTCAATCTGTTATCAAGAGGTCTGGCTTTCCAGAGCCTAAACCACCATGAACTCATTGGTAGGCAGTGGTGAAGCAGCAGTTAAGCCCCAGGAGTGTGCTGCAGTGAACAGCCAGCTGGATTTATTGGCAGAAGGATCCAACCCCGCTGGGAGTGCTTTGTCCTGCTCTGTGGGTGTTGTCAGGGCCCAGGAGCTTTGAAATCTTCCAGAGGAATTCCCTGAAGCCTTGCTGAGCCTGGGTTTAAAGGGAGCTGTATTATCGAGTGCCCTGCACAAACAGGAGGAGTTGGTGGCTGGATGTGCTGGGTTGCAGCCTCTGTAAGCTCAGCAGCAAGGAATGTTAAAGACAGCAGCTCAAGCTATGCCAGACCTCCCCCTGTGTAACGTGGGGCTGTTTATTCTCTCTGGTATTCCCTTGTTTAGCATGGTTTCTACAAATTAACTACCTGTGAGGGAGTGTTTCCGAGCACTGCAGGATCCTATGGATACTGCCAAAGGGAGCTGTGCGGAGAAGTGGGCAGCAGAACACGTTAGCTAACCCCTTTTGGAAAGGGTTGCAGGCTGGGTCTCAGTGCTTCAATTTAAGAAGGATCTCCCTCCGATGCCAAAACTGTTGCAGGCAGAGGGAATGTTCAAAATGCAAAGCACAAAGAGAAAAGCAGAAGCTGAAGGGCGAGAAATGAGGGTCCTAAGTAGCTTTCCACAGGGCTCTTAAGTGGATGGGAGAGAAGTGGTTGGACATCTTCGTTAGCCACATCACAGCTATGCCTCTGACAAGCCAAGGAGTGGTGGTTCCTCAGCCTGAGAGGAAGTAATTGAAACTGTGTTAGAGATCACAGTGAAGACCTCATCCAGGAGCCTTGTGGGTTCTTACCAGGCTGTGCAATGTGGAAGGTGTTTCTCATTGGCAGCAAACTCTTTTTCCTCTTCCCTATGTTTGCTTCCTAAGCTGAAGTTGCAACTAAATCTTGCCCAAGCTTTCAGTTTTCCCCATCCAAGGCAGCTCATGGACTTCTCACCATCTCACCTGAAAAAGGGCACAAAGGGTTTTCCTTGTGTCAGGTTTAGGATGTCTGCAGGAAGCCTGGATGACCTTCAACCAAAAACCCTCATGTAGAGCTTTATATTTTTCAGCTATTCTCAATCAGACATCTCAAAGGCAGCGCCCATAACTCTGTGACCACAAGGTGCAGAGGCTGCCTTTGAACTCTGCTACTCACAGTAATTCACGTAGAGCAACAGCTAGTAGGTGAGATGGGAGGATGTTGGGCTGAGAGAGGCCCAAATCTGTTTGGTTTGGGTTTTTTTTTTCTGTTGTGTTGTTTTTTTCCTCCCCTGACCTGTTTGGGACATTTGACCTGAATTTTCAAATCATTTCAGCCTCATCCAAATGATGGTTCCAGGAAATAACTGGTCACTGCCAGAAATACCCAATCCATCAGAAACATCAGAGACCTTGGCTTGTGCTGAGCCTCCTAAGCAGGCGCTGCCAGAGCTCATATATAACATTGAAGGGATTAGGAAACAGTCTAGAAACACTTTGCAATAGGCTGCTTTCTGATGTTGTTTGATGTACAAGCAACTGGCTTCCTGTGTTTAGAAAGCTGCAGGCTGTCTCGCTGTGGGAAAAGATTAGCATCAGGCTTCTAGGGACAATGTTCCTGCCAGGCATCCCAGACGTACATCAGAGAGATGCTGTGTGTTGGTGATGGGGTTTACAGTTGTTGTTCCAGTCCATGTCCTGGGCTGCATCCCCAGAGCATCCCCTACTCTGCTCTGGTGAGACCCCCCCTGCAGTCCTGTGTCCAGCTCTGGGGGCAACAACACAAGAGGGATGTGCTGAGGCGCTGGCACAGGTTGCACAGAGAAGCTGTGGCTGCCCCATCCCTGGCAGTGCTCAAGGCCAGGTTGGATGGGGCTTGCTTTACTTGCACTACTTGCTCTAGTGGTAGATGTCCCTGCCTGTGGCAAGCGTTGGAACTGGGTCAGCTTTAAGGTCCCTTCCAACCCAAACCAGTCTGTGAAATGTGTTTTTTACCCTTGTGCTTTAAAAAGAAGCTAGCAGTTGTAAAACACTTCCATAAACATAAACAGTGCTGGGAGTTGTGGGACAATGCTTCCATTTAATCTTGTTTTTATCCCACAGGAGTTTCCAGTAACTTTTGACTCACCCTTATAGGTGAAAAAGTCAGCAAGGATGGCTAAATGGACTAACCTGACTCCTGGAGGCAGCAGGACAGCCACTGACTTGCTGGCTGCTTTACCCACACCAGAGCCTGGCTGGTCCTTCTGCAGCCAGTGTGGCTCTCTGCTCCCCTTTTCTTCTCTCCCTGATGGCAGAGGCAGCTTCTTTAAGATGCCAAAGCTAACGTGCCCTATACTGCTGAAATTACAGGATCCAGAGGGGGTTGTGACCCTCACTCAGTTCAAGTTCATCCTTTTTTTGCTCCCTGGCGTGAATCAGGTTGTGCATTAACATGACAGCATTGTCTCCATGCCACAGGGAACTCCTGGATCTGACCTGCCGTCTTGCCAACACCCTGAAGAAATATGGGATACAGAAAGGAGACAGAGTGGCCATCTACATGTCCGTGTCCCCCTTGGCAGTGGCAGCCATGCTGGCTTGTGCCAGGATTGGTGCCATCCACACCGTGGTCTTCGCTGGATTCAGCGCAGATTCCTTGGCTGGGAGGATTGTGGACTGTAAGTAGATACAGACCTGGGAGCAAACCCCACTGGACAGTGCTCAGAACATACCCCAGTTCGATGTTTTCTTAGCAGAAAGAGGTTCATTCTCAGCTGGTGGGACAGTACACCCTCCCTGTAAAGCCTTTTCCTTAGTGGCAGCATCCTCTGGCCTTAAAATACTTTATAAGTTGCTTAACGTTCAGTCTGTGCTGGGTTACTGCCAGACAGGAACGAAATTGGAGAGAAAACCAGAGCTTAGGAATGGGGCCTGATTTGTTCTTTCACAGTGCAATTGCAGTGTTCTTTTGGTATTCCTGCACAGTGCTAATTCCGCGGCCTTGACTGGCACTGCGATTTATGTGTAGGACTCTGAGTGTTGGCAGCCTGCCCCCTGCTCTCTTAGCTTTTGTATCTACAGGCAGAGCTGTTCTTAGCCCAAAGCACTTGCAGGGTGATTAGGTAAAAAGCAATACTAAATATACCAGCAGAAGAACAAACTAGTGAGTAGCTAATGTTCTAGCAGTTGCATCAGTTTCTTTATGGGTAGTGTGAGTTAATAAGTCTTACAGCAATTTTCTTGCTTTCTTTACCTGTTTTGGTGGAAGTAGAGTATAGAAAGCAAGTACATGTTTTAGTTCTCCCTCACTTTAGGCCTCTTGTTTGGAGGCAATGAGCTAAAGAGCTGTTTCTCTGCAGCCACAGTTCTTGCAGTAATGTAATGTGGCTCAATAGGAAGTGCTCTGCAAGAGCACTGCTGTGTGCTCTGACTTCCAGGAGGTTTCCCCTCAAGATCCATATGAGTTTTAGAAGGCTACAGGTGCCTCTGAGCAGGGAAATGCCTCTGAGAGGCCACTCAGTTTGGTGTTCTTCACTTTGCAATGGACATTTATCATAGAATCCCAGACAGGTTTGGGTTGGAAGGACCCTTAAAGCTCATCCAGTTCCAACCCCTGCCACAGGCAGGGATGCCCCATCCAGCCTGGCCTTGAACACTGCCAGGGATGGATCAGCCACAGCTTCTCTGGGCACCCTGTGCCAGGGCCTCAGCACCCTCACAGGGAAGAATTTCTTCCTAATGTCTCATCTAAATTTCCCCTCTGTCAGTTTGAAGCCGTTCCCTTGTCCTGTTCCTGCAGGCCCTTGTCAAAGGCCCCTCTCCAGATTTCTTATCAGCCCCTTTAGGCACTGGAAGCTGCTTTAAGGTGTCCTCAGAGCCTTCTCTTCTCCAGGCTGAACCAGCCCAGCTCTCTTGGCCTGGCTTCAGAGCAGAGCTGCTCCAGCCCTCCTCTGGACTCACTCCAACAGGTCTCTGGAGCCCCAGAGAGAAGGATGAACACGTGGCAAAGGTGCTTGTTCACTAAGGCCATAGGAAGTCTTGCCCTGGTTTCAGTGTGTGAGCTGTTAGGTTAAAGCAACACTCAGTATTCACTTTAACAAGTAATTGGGAAGAAACTATTTTGCATGTCTACATTGGAGTGAACTGGTGGGAACAGTATAACAGTTACTACTGAAAGGTTTAGGAAGATTGGACTGACAGCTGTCGAAAGTGTTATAGCTGGAGCAGACCCTGGTCTCAAGTTTTAATGTTTTTGTCAGTGACTGACTGGTTTTAACAGGTAGAATTTCCAGTGCTTGTCACTCATGTTGTCCTATACATCATCCCCCAGAATAATGAGAGCTGGGTGCACATATGAGCTTAGTAGACAGGCTGGTGTCTCTGCTAATTCTTTCTCTCTTTAGCTGGATGCAAAGCAGTTATCACCTACAACCAGGGCATCAGGGGAGGACGGATCATAGAGCTGAAGATGACTGTGGATGAAGCTGTGAAAAGCTGTCCAAACATCAAACATGTCTTTGTGGCTCAGAGGACAGATAACAAAGTCCAGATGGGTGACCATGATATTCCACTTGATGAGGTACGTTGGTGTTGGTAAACCTTGCCTGTTTCTCCTGATGTTTCTTGAAGTGTGTGTTGTTTACTGTGCTGGGGGAGAGAAATATAGTGTAGTAATAATAGTAGGGACCAGCTGGTGTATCCACACCAGACCTGCCAGCGATGACTGGCCATTATGCTGCCCCTGGAGCAGGTTTTCGGTTTCTGGTGCTCTTCCCATGCTGCCACAGCACCCTGATGGGCTAATGGATACAGGTGTGTTGCAGTGGCAGCATCTGCACATCCCTGCAGTCACCCTGCTCTGCAGACACCCACTGGCACTCTGGATAACTCCTTTTAGGTCTGAGTGTTGGCTAGATCATTTTTCTCTCCATCTGTGTCTTTTGGACCAGTGTTCTGCAGATGGCAAGGAGATGCCCCTTAATGGCATGTGGATCTCCATCCTCTAATGGATTGTCTGTACCTACAGTCTTCTGTGATTGTGAGTTGAAGCGGCTCAGCCTATGCCTGATTTGTCTTAGCATGGGGATGGGGTGTGTTGCTCCATTTGGGTAATCTTGCAAACAGTGCTGAGATTTAAGGAAGGAGTGTTTCCTGAGATTCACAGTGCACTGATACAATTGCTACTGCTGTTATATTGTGTTCAGACACTCTGTAAGGGTTTGCTGTTGAAAGGCAGTGCAGAAATAGGCTCCTGGAGAGGCTTAAGACAGACTGTGGATGTGTGGTAGTTACCCCATGGTGGGAGGACAGTCATGGCTTGGGGCTATTTAGAGCCTGTGCTTCCCCGGGGAGAAAACAGCAATCATTGTAATGTGTTTCACTGGTACACATGGGATTGCAGCCTAAAGCAGAAATAGTTTTATCAGTTTGCTGGCAGCAGTAAACAGAAGCTACTCATTGTAATGATGCCTGGAAATCACCCATCTGCAGGCAAGATATGTACTCAGGAGTCCATGTGCTGGTCACATGAGATAGGAGCAGCTACTAGGGTAAGTTAAACACTAGAGGAGGAAGGTTTTATTCAGAATTTATGTTACTCCTTACTCCACAAAGCATATTCCAATGATTTTCCTTGGGCTGCAAGCAGTCTGAGGTGCTTTGGGATCCAGGAGCTGAGCTGAACCCACTGTTAGTTGTGGGGCCTGAAATGTAACAAGAGTTAAGCCATGAATGCTGTTATTTCTGATGTTCCTGATCTTTAGAGCAGTGGTGCTTTCCAGTTCTTGTGCAATGGCTTACGGCAAAATTTAAGCTTATGTTGTAATTGAGCAATAAGAGAACTCCATCTTAGTTTCAAAACCTGTCAAGTCAGCCCAAACTGGCCCTGCTGAAATGTCACAATGTAATACCTGAAATGAACAGGCTGAATTCAGAGACTAAGAATTACATCTGACCCTATCAACTCTTCATTTTTCATTAAGCTTTATTTGTCAGGCACTTTTAAACAACTGGACCTGCTATTGGTAGTGTTCACTGGTAAATGCAGCATGTTTACAGTGTATACTTGTAATAAGGCAGTACCTAGAAATTCCTGCAAAGAAACACCTTGTAACCCTTGCAGGAATTCATCTAGGACGGGACAGAGCTGAGAGAAGGAAGCCAGCTGGGTTTGTATGTTGAGCATCTGGAATAAAAAGTGATTATTCCAAGTTTGTACATGGATAAGAAAATTGTTCAGTCTCAGGTTGGAGAATTGAAGTTGGGCTGTTCTTAGAGAAGAGAAGGCTCCGGGGACACTATAGAGCAGCTCCAGTGCCTAAAGGGGCCAATAAGAAAGCTGGAGAGGGGCTTTTATCAAGGGCCTGTAGGGACAGGACAAAGGGGAATGGCTTTAACCTGACAGAGGGGAGACTGAGATGAGACATTAGGAAGAAATTCTTCCCTGTGAGGGTGCTGAGGCCCTGGCACAGGGTGCCCAGAGAAGCTGTGGCTGCCCCATCCCTGGCAGTGTTCAAGGCCAGGCTGGATACAGGGGCTTGGAGCAACTTGCTGTAGTGGAAGATGTCCCTGCCCATGGCAGGGGACTGGAACTGGATGAGCTTTAAGGTCTCTTCCAACCCAGACCAGTCTGGGATTCTGTGATTCTGTATGGAGCTAACCAGTTAGCCAACCACTTCAGCTGTAAGCATAGAACACCTTCTGTTAGACCAGGTTGCTGAAAGCCATGTCCAAAGCCCCTCTCCAGGTTTCATGTCAGCTTCTTTAGGCACTGGGAGCTGCTCTAAGGTTTCCTCAGAACCTTCTCTTCTCCAGGCTGAATAAGCCCAGCTCTCAGCCTTTCCACATAGCAAATGTGCTCCTGTCCTCGAAACATCTCTGTGGCCTCCTCTGGACTCATTTAAGCAAAGTCTTTCTGTTATTGCTACCTTTTTTTCCTTAGGAGATGGCCAAGGCAGCTTCTGTATGTGCTCCAGAGAGCATGGACAGTGAAGACATGCTTTTCATGCTGTATACCTCAGGCAGCACTGGGAAACCCAAAGGAATTGTTCACTCCCAGGCTGGATACCTGCTCTATGCTGCTCTCACGCACAAGGTAAGTCAGCTGCACCCTCTGGGAAAGGCGGATTTGCTTACTTCCATTTGTCTTCTGACAGTGCTAACAGGAGGGCGTTGGACTGCTGAGGTTGGCTGTAGTTTGCGTTTGCTGCCAGCTGGCTTATTGTGTCTCAACAAACTGAAACATGGCTGAAAAGGTGTAACTAATCTTCAGGATTGGTGCCTGGGGAATGTCACACTCTGCAAATAAGAGCTTGAGTTATGAAAGGAAGGAAACCACAGTGCTGCTACTTTTGCATTTAAAATGTGCTAGTGTTGCCAGCCAGCAGACGTTAAAGTGATGCAGGTGAGGAGATGCAGGTACATATCTTACTGGCACTGGTACTGTGGATAGTACTGTAATATTTTGCAGTGGAGTGCTGGCTTTTTTATTTCAGAGAGGATCTGGACTCAAAACAACCTCTTTGCATAACATTTGTTGTCTGAAGATCAACAGTTACATTCATGCTCTGCTTTTCTGTGTGATGCAGGCTGAGTGTTTTAACCCCCTTTCTCATAGAAAAGAAAAAGTCAAGGCACTGCTTCTTGAAGCTTCTGTTCTGAGCTCTGTGTATGAAAAGTTAACAGTGAAATGTGGAGAGAACGGAAAGATTTCCATCTGGCTGTGGTGGTATCACCCTGTTTGTCATCACCCACGCCTCAGGCAGAGGTTTGCTTTCTTTACACTGACAGAGTGGAGTTTTTAGATCTGAATGTACAAGTGTCAGCCTTCTCTGCCTGAGGGTTATTTGTTATGTCAGCTTTGCTAAATGACAGACTAATCTCCAAGGCATCTTTCTTAGTCCAGAAGGTAGATGTGAACCCAGTGCAGAGATGCAGGGAGGCACTGTGTACAGCTGCAGCCCCTTTATAGGGACTCCAGAGCTTGAGAGGGAAAGGCACTTTCCAAAGTAAGGTGAGAACTGTCTCTCCTAGGCAGAGGGATCAGACAATTTGCATGGCCTATGGGTCTTTACACACTCATCAGGTTTTCTTTTGGTTCGGATCCACTTTGTTTCATTTAAAACCTAAAGTTGATTCTGCCTTATGAGTCAAGACCTCTTTGCCATAAGGGAGAGGAATTAGATTTATGAGAAGTGTTTTCCATAACAAAGACAAGATAATGTGTTCTCCAAGGTATTTATCCTGATTTTGATGAGCAGGGTAGCAGGCAGCATGTGGAAAGCAATACACTGATAGAGAGGCTGAGCAGCTAACAACATTTCTCAGGAAACATTTCACAGGCACCTCTCAGTTCCTCCAGCTTTGTCATGCAAGTTTCTCCATCCCTCAAACAAGCTCTTGATATTGGTGAGGAGTCTGAGCCTCCAAGGCCTGCAGTTTCCCTGCAGTTGAGGGTCAGCTCTTCTGTATGTATTGCTTGGAGTAGGGAACCTTTGGTATCCAGGGCTCTAGGCTTTGGTTGCCATTTTGTAGCTCCAATCTCAGGAGCTGCTGGTATAGCTATGCTCCCTTTATGTTTGCAAAAGCAATCAGGAGCCTGGAAGCCCTGGTACTTGTCCCTCTGACCTGCTTCCTCACCTTGGGCTAGCCTTTGTGCTGCTGTGTCCTACGTGCCTGGCTCCACTTGCCCTGTATGCTCGCTTGCTCCAACTTGGATGTCCAGTCCAGCACCTTTAAGCTCTTTGTGCCTGCCAACAGGAAGTCAGCTGGCCTTACATTTATCTTTACAGTATGTATTTGACTACCGGCAAGGCGATGTTTTTGGCTGTGTGGCTGACATTGGCTGGATCACAGGACATAGCTATGTTGTATATGGACCACTCTGCAATGGAGCCACCTCTGTCCTCTTTGAAAGCACTCCAGTGTACCCTGACCCAGGTGAGGAAGTGGGGGGGTAAAGGTTTGGCTAGACATGGTTGTGTAACAGAAGAGATTTAGAAACCTGCCCAATGTGACCTGCCTGCATAGGGGAGGTAAGCTCCATTTCCTTGGAACACGTGTATAGGACATTGAGGAACATCTGTGCATCCAGGTGAAAAGAAAAAAGACAAGTTGCCATTGGTTTTGCTCTGTACTCACAGTAGTCACAGCTTCAGCTTTGGCTGTTAACCTTCCTGCTGAGCAGTTGCAGTGGTACATCAGTGCTAGACACATAAAAAGCCTGTTTGTGTTTTTTTGCAGGTCGTTACTGGGAAATGGTGGAAAGACTGAAAATCAATCAGTTTTATGGGGCACCCACGGCTATTCGCTTGCTGCTGAATTATGGAGAAGAGTGGGTGAAGAAATATGACAGATCATCCTTGAAGACCTTGGGATCAGGTAGGAAGCATGCTTCATCTACAAAAGACAGGTGATGACATGAAGGTACCAGAGATGCTCGGCTGACCACATGAGATGTGGTTTAAAACAGAAGATAAAGAAGGCTCACTGTCTGGCTTTTCAGATATTTTCTCAGTAGAAGGAAAGCAAGCTGAAGTTGGGGCTGTTTGACCTTACTGTGGTTGCCTGTTTCCTAGATCATTTTGCTCTCAATCTCCCCTCTGTCAGGTTAAAGCCATTCCCCCTTGTCCCGTCCCTACAGACCCTTGTCAAAAGCCCCTCTTCAGATTTCTTGTCACCCCTTTAGGAATTGGAAGCTGCTCTGAGGTCTCCCCTTCAGGAGCCTTCTTTTCTCCAGGCTGAACAAGCCCAGCTCTCTCAGCCTGTCCCCACAGCAGAGGGGCTCCAGCCCTCAGAGCATGTTCTTTAAACTTCTTTAAGCATTGTGTTTAAATATCATGATCAGCTTGTGCCCCACAGGGGAGAATGAACTGCCTCAGCCTGCGTCCTTATTTACTTTGGTCTAGTGGGAGAGCCCATCAACAACGAAGCTTGGCACTGGTTCTACCATGTGGTGGGAGAAGGACGCTGCACCCTCGTGGACACGTGGTGGCAGACAGGTAAACGGCATCCTTGGGACATCCAAGTTCCTGACCTCTGGCAGGTTGCTGGTGGATGCAGAAGGGTTAATACAGTTCAGTTTGATCCAACAAATCTGTCAAAACCCTACTGGCTTTCTGATCAGCTTTAGAAGGTTGCTGGTCAGTTTTAGCACATAATAACAATATAGAAACATACAAAAGCAATAGTGATGCTATTTTTTTTGTTTTCTCCCCTATAAATGCTCTTTGATATGCTGAATCCTGGGAGATCTCAGTGGGTTCTGGAAATAGGAGGCAGACTGAATTTCTGAGCAAAGCTGCAAGTAGGCAGCTTGAATTGGAAACCTTGTTTTCAATTATTTCTCCAGAGGTACTGGCATTGGTGAGGTCTTATCATGAAAATGCATTTACAGCACCATGAAGCCACAATCCCCACTTAGGTGTGCTTTGTTTTCCATCCTGGGAATGCTCACGGGAGGGTGGAAAACTAAGCTGTGTAGTCAAAAGGACCTGGTGCAATGGCTCTGGTGGGTTGGGAAGGAGTGAGGGGAGGCTTTGCTGGCTCTGCATCGGTGGGTAGGGGACAGGGGTTGTCAACCAGGTTGTCTGGGAGCAGCTTTTCCCAGGAGTGAAGTACTGTGCTCTAGTTGCTTTGGCCTTGGAGCTTTGATGCCCCCCAAAAGAGTCTGTTTCTCTTTTGGCAACATGCTTCTTCCAGCTGGCCCAGTTTAAAATTGGTCTTTACCATGCAAATAACCTTTAAATCCCTCTTGCCACTATGCAGCTCCCTCTGGATTGTGACTTCACCTCCTTCCGTGCTTCCAAGCCAAACCAGTCTGTGATTCTATGACTATGATTTATAGAGCCATGTTTTTAAAAGCCTAATGTACCTATGTTTTTGTTTCTCTCTTGTGTTTGTGAATTAGTTTTAGAATAGAAAAGATCTGATTAAGGTTGGAATCTGATTTAATGTTCATCCCAGCAGGAATGGAAAAAGGATAATTAAATGGTTCAGTTTTAAATAGAAGATAAGCTCGGCCTGCCTGTTAGCGGTTGGTTAATCTAATCCTCAGTAATAAAAGTAATTTAGACTCCTGAATGCATTGTAACCTGAGATAGCTGTAAAAACAGCACTGGGAGATAAATCCCTTGACACGAACCATAGAATCCCAGACTGGTTTGGGTTGAAAGGGACCTTAAAGCTCATTCAGTTCCAATCCACTGCCATGGGCAGGGACACCTTCCACTGGAGCAGGTTGCTCCAAGCCCCTGTGTCCAACCTGGCCTTGAACACTGCCAGGGATGGGGCAGCCACAGCTTCTCTGGGCACCCTGTGCCAGGGCCTCAGCACCCTCACAGGGAAGAATTTCTTCCTAATGTCTCATCTCAGTCTCCCCTCTGTCAGGTTAAAGCCATTCCCCCTTGTCCTGTCCCTACAGGCCCTTGTCAAAAGCCCCTCTCCAGATTTCTTGTCAGCCCTTTAGGCACTGGAGCTGCTCTAAGGTGTCCCTGGAGCCTTCTCTCCTCCAGGCTGAACAAGCCCAACTCTTTCAGCCTGTCATTCCTATAGTTTCCCTATAAAATCACATCTGGAATAGGAAATCAGGCTGGTGAGTGCTCTCCCATCTCATGAAGAGCTCTTAGTTTAGCAGGTCCATGGTGCTTTCAGATGGCTGTGCTACTTGTTGTTGTGTAATTCCTTCCAAGTGGCTTTTTTCTTGTGAGGTGGCTTCACTCATCTATTCTTTAACTAAGAAGAGTTGTCATTTGCTTTCATCCAGCACTGGATGGACCTCCCCATATTTTGTTTTTCATTATTCTTCCAGAAACTGGTGGCATCTGCATTGCCCCACGGCCATCAGAGGAGCAAGCTGAGATTGTTCCAGCTATGGCCATGAGACCTTTCTTTGGGATTGTACCCGTGCTGATGGATGAGAATGTGAGTTGAGGTTGTGCTGGGTGCCCAAAAGAAGCTGCTGTGGGCTTCTGCCTTAATCACCTTTCTGATGGCAGAGGTACAGCATCCAGGAGGATGTTTGCTCCTCCATTAAAATGGTAGAATGGGTGAGCAATTTATGTATTGAGCATATCTCAGATGCCCATATGGATTGCCAACAGGGCATTGCAAACTGTCTGCAAATCTCTAGAGGAGTATTTGCATTTTCAGTACCACTTTTTGGTCTTACATTGCTTCTGATTAATTGCTGTTGCTTCCACGTATGAGAGAGGTCAGAAGACACACAGCTCCTGGGAACTAGGGAGATGGACAGGTGAACCAGTGTGTGCAGTACCCAGTAGCATGGCAAAACTGGAGCAGCCAGCAGGACTGGTGGAGTTTTCCAAGGAAACTGCAAGGCATGAGGCCCTGCAGCCTGTGACAAACCTGGTGCTGGTCTGTAAAGCTCCATCTGCATTCCAGTGCTCTCTTTAACAGCAAGACATATAATCTCCCTCATGTACATTTTGGTAAGGGAATGTCGCAGTTAACAGACGTGGAAGGCATCTTCTGGCTGCTTGGCACATCTTTGCTGGTATTGCCCTCCAGAGAATCACAGGACTCACTTCTCTTTTAGTCTGATCTACTGTACTGATCTGCCTCAAGGGAAGGCACGATACAGACAGTGCCATAGTAGCTCCATGGGTGGATTAATATTCTCAACTGTGGCTCTGTGAGCAGCAGGGTGGCTCTTGCCAGATTGATGACACAGAAGCCCTCACTATTCCTGTTTGGTTCACCTGATCATCTTTCCTGTGCTTGAACCTGCAGGGAAAGGTTATTGAGGGCAACGACGTGTCCGGTGCACTCTGCATTGCCCATCCATGGCCTGGCATGGCAAAAACAATCTATGGAGATCATCAGCGGTTTGTTGATGCCTATTTCAAAGCCTACCCAGGTAAGGGAAGTGCCAGGGGAAGGCAGTTTGCACTCTAATTACAAGCACACTGAATGTGTGCAGCAGCACTTTATGATGTTTGTGTGCCAGCCAGATCTGGGTTCCCTGGGGCTGTGTGTCCCGTGCTCCAAGCCTGCACTGATGATCTGAGCTAGTGTTGACCTTTCTAAAGGGATTTTTTTTCTTTCTTAGAAAATTTAAATTTAATTTTTAATCCAAATACCTTTTCTTTGGGGCCACTTCTGCCCCCAGATATGCCAATATTAGGCCCTTGTCAAAAGCCCCTCTCCAGCTTTCTTGTTGGCCCCTTCAGGCACTGGAAGCTGCTCTAAGTTCTTCATGGAGCCTTCTCTTCTCCAGGCTGAACAAGCCCAGCTCTCTCAGCCTGTCTCCAGAGCAGAGGTGCCCCATTTGATTTTGTCCATCTTGGCAGAGATCTGAGCTCATGATGCTCACGTGCTTACTAGGAGGCAGAGTAGATAAAGGCTGGGGAGGTGGGAAATGGTGTGTGTGGATCAGGAGGCCCCACGAACTGCCTGGTCCACCTAAGCCACTCGCCATCCTAGAGCACAGCCTGTTCTATGTCAGAGCCCAAAGTACCAGGCTGGTACACTTCCTGCTGCTGAGCAGCACCCTGTCTTTCCTGTAGGTTACTACTTCACAGGGGATGGTGCTTACAGGACTGAGAAAGGCTATTATCAGATAACGGGGCGCATGGATGATGTCATCAACATCAGTGGACACAGGCTTGGGACAGCTGAGATAGAAGATGCAATGGTAAGTTCCAAGCAGGTAGAGGTATCTTCACAGGACATATCTGTGGGGCAAGGTGGTCCTTTTGAAGAAGCTGATGAATTGAAACAAGCACAGGGTCTCTTGCCTTCTGACCCCTACCCCTGCATACACATAGCTTGATGCATCATGAATAGCAAAAGAAACAGCGACTGGGGAACTGAGAGCGGAGTTATGCCATGGGCAGTCATTGCAGTCAAACTGTCAGGGTTGTGCTTCCTCTCGGTGATCTCCTGTTGCAGTTGTCAATTTGGATGCTGGTGGAGTCTCTGTAAGGACTTGTCTCTCTATTTGTTCCTTCTCCTCTGCTAACAACCAACCTCTCCTTCCCACATCTGTGATTTTTGCTTGTTTGAACTAGCTGAGTAATAGCTGAGCACTCAGCAGTGTATGAAGTAACCTCTATTCATGTCAGCTGCAAAGCCAGCCTGTCATTTCGAGAGAAAATAATATTAGCTCACGGAATTGAAAACAAAAAGTCCTCAGAGCATTTATCTTCAAAGCTTGACCTGAATATTTATTCTTGTATTATGTGCCTTGCCTGCAAATGGTACTTAAATGTGACACTCAATAAAACCCAAGCTCTGTTTGCATATTACACAGTATCCTACTTTCTCCTCTGTCATTTTGTGTCTCTGTGGGTTTCTGATTGTAGATGTAGGATCCATCTCCCACTCTGTTTATGTTTATGTATGTGTATATACAAATACATTTATAGCCTTAGATTGCTCTATGATGTTTTCTTTCATATTTAATTTAGGATAGCATAACCCAGTCTTTGGTGTGGGATCCAGATTTGTGATTTCTTCCAGTTTGTACACCCAAACTGCCTCCCTGCTGCAGAGAATATTAAGTTAAACTCTGAAGTGTGACAGAATAAATCACTCTTGTGTAGCATAAGAACAAAAATATGCATTTGGCAAAACAACCCTTCTCCCTTGTGGGGAGGTGAGGAAGCCTGATTGTGCCTGCCTCCTGCTGTGCTTTGGGCACTTACAAACATTGGCCAAATGTGGACTGTGATGTTGGCAGCTTTGCTTCTGCTCTGCTGGCAACAGCTCCCTGTGGCACAGAGCAATGCAGAGCTTGTTTTGTTTGTGGTTTAGCCATAGCCAGTCACCACTTGGGACCAAGGCCATGCACACACAAGAGCATAGGCAGAGAAAGAGAAAACCGGTTTTCAGCTGGTACGAGTTCAGCCTGGTGTGCAGTGGGCTTAGCAGTGTGTGTAGAAGTGCTTATTTGTAAGTTTAAAAGCAGGGACATCCCAGAGATGTGGCCATGGCTGTGGCCACCAGCTGACCACACAGCAGGAAGGTAGCATGCAGTTTTCCTGTTGTGTTTCCAGCAGGATCTCCTAAGGGGAGGGTGAGATAGGGCAAGGTGTTCTGTTCCTAGAGCAAACTCTGCAGGGCTTGAAGCAGTTGTTATGCTCTGTGTATTTTTGTTTCCCTTCTTGTGAAGGCTGATCACCCTGAGGTCCCTGAGACAGCTGTGATTGGGTATCCACACAAGATCAAGGGTGAAGGTATGTGAAAAGCAGTGTCCTGATGTGACACCTATGGATGCTTTCCTTAGTTTCTAACCTGAGCTGTGTGCTAAAGAGGTGCCTAGGGAATGGGAGGGCAGTTATCCTTAGGTTGCCTAGCATTGCAGCCACAAGAGGCAAAGCCAGCAGTGAAACTAACTGTATGTTCCTAAGCTGGACTCATGTCTCTCTTGTAAGACCTCACTTGGAGTATTGTGTACAGTTCTGGTGTCCTCATTATAAAAAAGACATGGAACTATTGGAATAAGTCCAGAGGAGGCCACGAGGATGATCAGGAACTGGAGCACCTCCCATATGAAGACAGGCTGAGAAAGTTGGGGCTGTTCAGCCTGGAGAAGAGAAGGCTGCTTGGAGACCTCATAGCAGCCTTTCAGTATCTGAAGGGGGCCTACAGGGATGCTGGGGAGGGACTATTCATTAGGGACTGTAATGATAGGACAAGGGGTAACGGGTTGAAACTTGAACAGGGGAAGTTTAGATTAGATATAAGGAAGAAATTCTTTACTGTAAGGGTGGTGAGGCACTGCAATGGGTTGCCTAAAGAAGTTGTGAATACTCCATCCCTGGCAGTGTTCAAGGCCAGGTTGGACAGAGCCTTGGGTGATATGGTTTAGTGTGAGGTGTCCCTGCCCGGGGCAGGGGGGTTGGAACTTGATGATCTTAAGGTCATTTCCAACCCTAACTATTCTATGATTACTCCCTAAACTGTTTTCACATATGCTGCTTATGTATGTGGTAGAGCTTCCTTTAAAAGGATTGTGCTCAGAGATATCCCTTAGTGATTGGTGTTGGCCAGCTTTTGATCACAATGACACTTTGGTCATTTATGTTGAGCTGTCATTGTCACAGATGCCAAGACAAGGCTGGGCCATCATTTGAAGACTGGAGACTGATTCCCTTTTTTAAACAGGATCTGTGGTTTTCTTTGCAGTCCCTAGATTGTGCATAGGGGTGATTTGAAACCTGCCTTAGCATTCAAATGAGCATCCCTGCTCTTACCAGCCAGGATTTAATATGAGCTACATGGCTTCTGCTTGTTTGTCTTCCAGGTGCCTTTGCTTTCATAGTGCTAAAGAAGCAGACAGACAATACAGACCGCATCAAAGAAGAGCTCAAAACCATTGTGGCTTCTAAGATAGCAAAATATGCTGTGCCTGACCACATTCTGGTAAGTGGGAGACTGTAACTCTGGTACCAGGAACAGGAACAGCTGCACTGAGCAAGCCTCACCTTCCTGCCTGCAGTGCTGCTGTGGTCCCTCTCTGGTGGGAGGAAGAAGCAGAAAACCAGAAACAGCTGGAGGGATCCCCAGGTAGGGTAGGGCAGATGCAATGGTTTGCATGTGCTCTTCCTCCATGCCTGAGAATCAGCAGTGACCCGGAGGGTGGCTGGATTATTACAGCTGCTTTTTGGTGGGGCTGTTATAAGAGCCTGCTTTAGGGCTACTATGAGACTGCTCCATTTGTGCTAAACAACTCTTTAAATAGCATGTACAGAAAGCATTGAAAGCACCATGCTTGGCAAGAGCTCTGGCAGGCTTAGGACAGGTCAGCCAATCCCCCTTGTGATTTCCAGCAGGACCCAGGTTCTTTCCCTTCTCTGCAGGTGGTGAAACGACTTCCTAAAACCCGATCAGGGAAGATCCTGAGAAGGCTGCTGAGGAAAGTAGTCACTGACCAGTCAAGCAACATAGGAGATGTCACCACACTTGATGATCCAAGTGTTATCAAGGAGATACTGGATGCTTACCAGAAATACAAGGAGAAAAACTTGTCGTAACAGGCAGCTCTGGAATCTCTCCTCTGGAAACATGAAAGGTCTCGGATAACAAGACAAATGACATAGCTCTCTCTTGTTTTCTTTCTATTTTTTTATGAACCCCTGTTCCTTCCAGGGGAACAGGATTTTCTACTCCCCAAGAAATGGATGCTGAGATGCACAGAGCTAGGAGCACTCTGCAGTTGAACTCACTTTCATTGCTTTTAGGGCTGCTACAGAGCAGCCACTGGTGGTTTCCATTAGCGATGAACTGATTTAATACTAACTAAAGCAAGATGCAGATGTTCATGTTTCTCATTTTAATGTTACTCTACAGGGAAATGTTTTTATACAATACTTTTGCTGTTTTAAAAGAAGCCCTGAAATGCACTACTTCAGTTTTAATTTCAGCTATGATAGCTGAGTCCAAAGTAGCTGTATTTCACTGCAGCTGTGGTGCCTTTTCAGCAATGCTCGGTATTCCAGTAGATGTTTCACCTGTGCTGTTAGGGAAATGAGAAGGATATGGCTAGTCTGATGATTCTTTCTTGTATTTACCCAGTTGTTCTAATACCTCATTCTGCTTTGCTCCTAAGGATTTGTTCCTACCACTCTATGTCTTGGGACTGGCCAGAGATGGTGAGCCTGTGTCCTTTCATGTCCCACCTAGGCAACCCAGCACTAGCACTTCCAGCTGCAAAACTGAGCCACTAAGTCTGCTGCTGGACTCCCTGCATGTCCTCAGTGCATTACCAGTTGCACAGGAAGGGTCTAGTTCCACATGGTTTTATTTTGCTTTGAGAAACTGAGATCACTAACTTGGCTTTTAAAGTAACTCTTCCTCATTGGTGATGACAACTGGATTGATGTTGTCCACTGTGGTTCACTTCTGCATATAAGGGCTGGTGGTCTGCAACTGGGTGATCTTTGTTGCCAGTTGGTGCTTCATGTAGATGCCTTTGTTTCTTTAAGTCACTGTGAAAAGAGACAATGTTTGCTTTGAAGCATTGGGAAACAAGTCCTGAAGTGCTTGAGAGAGATTTGATGCTGCGAGGCATCCTGGAGAGTTCACTGTGACGTATCAGGCTGTGTGATTTCTGCTTCAACAAAGACAGGAACCCAGTTTGGAGGTAGGTTGGTTCTCCTCTCAGAAGTTATGAGTTAATGCTTATTGTTTCAATAATCAGCATGCTGCCATGCTGATCTTCCAAAGAATCAAGTGCCATGTGGGAACCCGCAAACTGCACAACCCACGGGAAACAAGTGCCTTTTAGATGCCTTAGAAAGTGATAGCATTCCAGACCAGCAACCTCAGAATAGCAGGGAACAATAACCTTTGCCTTTCATATACTTTCAAAATTGCAACTACTATATTAAATGGTTTATTTCTGGATGCATTTCATGAGGGACACATTTTGATTGAAGTACTCCTTATATTTGGGCTGTTCAGAAGAATTTGTTAGTAGGTCTCCTGTCCTCTAGTAAGGTCATGGAGAAGCCTGTAGGTGACAGATGTCTTTGATACTTCTGCCATTGCTTAATTTGATTTAAGCTGGCTGAGGGGTTTGGAGTGGCTGGAGGGGCTATGGGGCATGGCACCCTGTGGCTGGGGTCACTCCAAACTTTGTAATCCTGCCTCTGTCTTTCTCAGGTGACAGTCTGTTTAGTTTCATGGAGCTGTGTTTTGACCTCATAGTAATAGTCAGAATTGCCAGGTTTTACCCTATTTTTCCAGGGTCAGCTTATTGCTGGATTTAAGTGGAGCAGTGCTGCCTTTTCCAGGGGGACTGTGTACTGGAAAGACAATGTGTGCACCTAACTGGAGGCAGGAAGGAAATGGCTAGGTGATCTGGTAGGATGGGGAGAGGGGTGGTGAGGCTTTAGAAGGGGAAAGTCCGTCTTTCTAGAGATGAGGGGTGTGTTGCACAGTCTAATGTTAAGCCTTTAATTTGATTAATTTGTAATCATGCTTTAAACACATTTATTGTCCTTGACCAAAATCAGTTTCTTCAATGATCTCTGTATTCATATTTTCATTAAAGGAAATACCTTTCTTTGTGTTATGGGTTGGCTTTGTCTTGTAGGTGTCTGGTCTTTCATGCCTCAAAGGGTCTGGGACTTTCTCAGTTCTTTGGTCTTGCTTCTGCCTGATTGTTTTAGTCTGCCAAAAGAGGCTGAGGTCAGGATGAGTCATGTTGTGGACCGAACTGTTGTTTTGCTTTGCTCTGAACAGTAGCTCACAGGAAGTGAGTTACTACCAGAAAACTTCCCCTGCGTAACAAAGTTGAAGTAGTGTTTGCAGATCAATATGCTGCATGTCTCTGAGGTCCCACTGCTCTACACTAATTTTCCTCTGATGCAAAGGGGGAACAATTAGTGGGAACAATTAATTACCATTAGCTGATACTGTTAGCTGATGAGTCTGATAAGGAACAGCTGAGGGGGGGGGGAATGTTTAGTGTGGAGAAGAGAAGGCTCAGGGGGGACCTTATTGCTCTCTACAACTGCCTGAAAGGAGGATGGAGCCAGGAGGGGCTGGGCTCTGCTCCCAAGGAACAAGGGATGGGACAAGAGGAAACGGCCTCAAGCTGCACCAGGGGAGGTTTAGACTGGATATTGGGAACAATTTCTTCCCCAAAGGGCAGTCAGGCATTGGAACAGGCTGCCCAGGGCAGTGCTGGAATCACCATCCCTGGAAGTGTTCACAAACCGTGTAGGTAAGACCTCAGTGCCATGGGTTAGTGGTGGCCTTGGCAGTGCTGGAAATGGCTGGACTGGATGATCTTGAAGGTCTTTTTCAACCTATAGTATGGGTGGCTCAGCTATGTGTCTCCTTGTTTTATACAGAACATGCACACGTAGAAAAGGAGTGAAAATGGGATGTGCGTGGGGAACATGAAAGACAGCATGGTGTAGAAAGTGAGCATCTAGCTGTCCCATGGCTGAGCAGATGAGAAGAAATTTGTTTCCAGGTGCCATGGATCATTTGAAGTGCCAGGAACACATCCTCTGCAGCGTGCCTTGTCAATGAAGAAGCGAGGAAGATTGTGTGCCAAGTGAGCAGCACCCTGCTTGTAACACAGGGATATGGACACTGAACACCCTCATTAGCCATTTCTCCTGTTACCTCTGGCTAAAGCTTCTGGAACATTTCCAATGCTGCTCCTAGAGAGTGACAAGTCATGGAAGGCCTAGAGAGAAAGGCAGGTGCTCATCTCCTCACTTTGTGCTTGTTACTGCAGCTGCCCTCATTAATTTACTGGTAAAATGGAGGCTTGTTTTGCAGCCTAACACAATTATATTTAGCAGCCGTCTCTGTGTCCCGTTAAAGCTACAGAAACTTATTTCAACAACGTGTTTCTGTTTTTAATCTAAGCAGGAAAAGATTTATTTATTTATTTTCAGCTTGGAACAGACAGTTCTGGCCAAGGACCTGCCTTCTGGCTGAGTACAGAGGTGCAGCATGTTTTTCATGGCAGCCAGCCTAGCCTTGCTTTGTTGTGGATGGAAGGATATGGGATGTAACCATCATCTGGGGTAGAAATGGTGATGGTTGTGCAAAATTACCAGCCCACAACCATTGATGGTGAGTGATGTACTACAGCAGCTTTTGCCCTCTTGCTTCGGTTCCTCTGCAGCTGGTGTGTATCCCTGTGGTTGCAGTTGAATGGAAACCCAGTGCTTGTCAGTGTTCATCCTGCACCCGGCATGCAGGAAGATTCAATCACATTTCTTTTTCTACCTATTAGACCTTGGAGTTGCCATTTTACTCCTCTGCACCCCCAGTAGCCTCATGTGGAACACTACCCCAGGGCCTGGGGTGAGATGGGTGTGCAGGGAACAGCGCTGCTAAGCTCTCCTGCAGCTGCTGCTGCCTGAATTCAACCCAGCAGAGAGCAAAGCCATTCCCAGCCATTCCCAGCCCTATCCTGGCCACAGCCCCTCTCTGCAAAACACACGTGTTTTGTTTCCTAGGCATGATGCCAAATAACCTTTCCCAGTCCTTGGCAGCCGGGCCAGTCCCTGTTCCAGCCCTTGTCTGCTGAGCTGCACTCGAGTTTCACGTGCTAGAAGTGTTCTGCAGTGCTCCCAAAGCCCCGGGGCTGATCTTGGCACGGGCACCAGGGATCTTTACTGAGCACTGCTGCTGCTGAGCACACGGTGTTAGCCAAGAGAGGTATGTGCTGTGCCCAACAGGGATGTGCTGGGAGCCCAAGCTGGGTGTCAGCCTTCATGCCTGCGTTATCACCCTTGGGTGCAGGGGGACACAACGGCGGGTCCGGCAGCTCACGCTACTAGGAACCCAAGAAGGATTTACCTTCCAGAACCCCCTCTGCGGCCCCTCCGCCTCCCGCTCCCACCGGGCGCCATTTCCCCGCCCGCTCTCCCTCCGTCCCTCGCGGTTTCCTGGCGCCATCTTGCGGGCCCTGCTGCTCTGGCGGTCGCGACCGGCAGAGGAACGGTCGCGCACCGGCAGCCCCAGGCCGCCCAGCGGGCAGCGGCGGAGCCCACCCGTAACCGTTATCAGGCTCTACAGCCGTTATCAGGTACAGCCCCACCGGAGGGGTCCGCAGCCCCATGCTGGCCGCCGGCTGGCCGGGCGGCTGCGGGCGGAGGGGAGCGCGGAGGCGGGGCCTGCGGGGGTGTGTGAGGAGGCGGGGCAGGGCGGCAGCGCCGGCGGCAGCATGAATGAGGCGGAGGGGCTGCGGCAGCGCCGGCCGCTGCGGCCGCAGGTCATCACCGAGGACAGCCACGCACAGCAGGACAAGGAGGGCAGGTGGGGCCTGGCGCTGTCCCCCCGCCATGGGCAGGGGAGAGGTGCTTGTGGTGACCGCGGAGTTGGGCCTGGGCCTAGCCTGAGCGGAGAGGAGGGACGGTGTGGGGGGTGCTGAGGGTCGGGCCTGGGCCG